>NC_140471.1:2886892-3481892 GCF_051167445.1 Perissodus microlepis | reverse complement strand
TTTGCATTTGTGTTTCATTTGACACAGAATAAGTTACATACATATTGGGGAAATGATTTGAGGAACTTGGTGTTCAGTATGCTGGAAATGTAACACTTCAACCTACGTGTTAAAAGAAAAAGTAGGTAAGAGGGTATTAAAGCATAAAAACAAAAGCTCTTCATCAAAAACAGCAACCTGTTATATTCACAGATGTGCGACCTAAAATGACCTCCTGTATGTCGGTGGGTCTGAGGGGAGGGATTTATCATTAGGCATGCAGCGGTGTGAAAGTAGCACCAACACTTTCTGTTCCTCTCATGTCAGTTCAGTTGTAGTGGGTGCATTTACAGATCCAGCACATCGTTCTTGCTTCACTCCACCTGCTCCCTCTGCTTCCTCTTGTTTCTTTAGGAAAACGTTGTACTCAACAAGAGACGTTATCCATTGTCTCTGTAGGCAGGCAGGAGCATTTGCAGCAATAATATGCAACAGACACACCAATCCTAGGAACATATGTTTACCATAACCAGGAAGAACAAACCCACACGCACACTGACAGGAGTTATTTTTGCTTTAGATTCATTTTCAGTTAATCTTTTCTCATACTTTAAGTTACTACTTTTTGACACCCTTTATACTTTCTAACCTAAAGGAGAATTTTTTGCAGTGAACCTGCCACAGTCCTGCTTTGCTGACTACAACATTAACTACAAATATTGTGGATAAATCGATTAGCTCAGCCAGGCACATACACGTGGGTCTTTGTACGTCCATGTCCAGCAGCATCAGCAGGAACTCGCTGCCCAGTTAAATAAAAAGTGTTTTATAAAATCAAAACAATGTTTTACTTTTCAGCAGAGCAGTTCTTTTTTTCCCACTGCATATTAATTATTGTAATTCCCCGCGTGGTTTTTATATTTTGTGCTGGAAATTCCTCTATAAATGTTTCAGTCGGTCCCACAGCTACACAGAACGGCTCGCCTATTCTTCCCCCGCTCTCTCGGCTGGTGCTCCGGCTCCTCTGCCACATACCTTTCTGAATTTGTCCTGATATGTCATCAGGGGTGTCCCAGCACCTCTTTGTTGAAGCTGTACCACAGATGCAGACGCAGTAGGTTTCTCAGGCTGTCCTGGCTCTAGACATTTACATAAAGTCCTGCAGAAGTGTTTGGCTCTAAATCAAAGGTGACATGCTCAGTGAGCATAAAAGCACTACAGAGGTAGCACAGAAATGTACTGCCTGTCTTATCGCCAGGGGATCTATTTACAGTGAGAGCTAAGTGAACTGTAAATTTAAGCGTAGCAGGATTCAACTGGAATATTATAAATTATAAGCGCAATGTTGTTGCCTTATTTTACTGCCAAATGTTTGGCCCCTGAAATAAACCACCGTTCTTTTAACTTAACAAGTAAATGATCTTTCTCTTTCTCCCTAACACAGTAAAGTACGTTTAGCTTGACACTGCCAAACAGACCGAGTCTCCACAGCGAAGTAACCAAGCTAACATGACCTGTATAATCAATCCTAATGTTTCTATAAGACTTTAAAACTGATATTCAACTGACACAAATCATATGTGAAAACCGGCTTGTGTTATGTGTATTAAATACCCATAAAATTTTCACAGTCAACTGCAGCACCATGCAGGAAATATGACTGAGACCCTGCTCTTAGTCACAGTAGTGGAGACAACTCGGTGACGTATGTTCCACCTCACCAGAGTTAATGCTGATAACTCTCATTGGTGAAAGTGCAATTAGTCTTTAGAGCCTAACCCATAAGTGTCAAAAATCTTTGAATGCTGGAGCAGTTTCTACTTGAAAATGTAAATGTATATTCAGTACAGATGAGGAAAAAAAACATTGTTAATTCTGTTATTAATTTTCTCAGTCTTAAAAATAACAAGAGAACTGATACGGTCGCACGGAGCCTACTGGAGCAGTAAGGTGTGTCAGTGTTCAAACTTCACTGGTAGCAAACAGAAAGTTGTGTAAATGCAAACAGTTTATTGCTAATCGGGAACAGCTATAAAACCAAAAGGGTGCAAAAGGGCCGGCTACTGGCACAGCATTTAAATGTGATGCACTAACATCAGGCAAATGTTGTTGAATATAATGTGTAAATATTCCACGTGTATGGAGTCGACACATGCTGTCATTTGAGTAGGTGGTAGTTACTTTCTGTTGAAAGCTGGCAGCTCTTCTGTATCACGTACATTTTCAGATGGAAGGAAATTCTGTCTGTTCACTCTGGTGTAAATAAAGTACACGTGACATGTCACATCTGGTTTTTACTTACAGTTGAACATGAAAAATACTGAGTTATGAACATACACTACCAGTCCAAAGTATGGAATTAAAGTAGCCGCCCTTTGCTTTGTTGACAAACCCTCGGCCTTCTCTCAATGAGCTTCATGATGCAGTCACCTGAAATGGTTTTTACTTCACAGGGGTGCCTGTCAGGGTTCATTTGTGGAATTTCGTGCCTTCTTAATGGGGTTGGGACCATCAGTTGTGTTGTGCAGAACTCAGCTATCAGCTGTGTACCAACCTAAGTGAAGAGAAACGACATTACATTAAGAGCTGAGGGTCGGTCAGTCTTTGCTAAAACTTTAAATGGGACTTGGAGTGCAGTTGGTTTTTCCAACTGCACTCCAAGTGCTACGATGAAACTGTCTCACACGAGGACGCCTCAGGAAAGGAAGACTAAGAGTCCCCTCTGCTGCTGAGGATCCATTCATCCGAGTCACCAGCCTCAGAAATCACAGGTTTAGAGCCCCGATAGATGCCACACTGAGCTCCAGTAGCAGACACAGAAACGTGAGCAGTTTTAGGCCACAGCTGCGCATGCGTGCATGCTGTGGTTTGTCCTGTAAAAGGAAAAGAGAAGACACAGCAAAATGTGGACACCACTCTGGCAGTGTTTCGGGGTGACGTGATCCCTCCCTCTGCAGTACAAAACCAGTTTCCATACGGTTAAGTCATTTGTGCTCTTTTTCTCTGGAAAGTGAGAGGTTTGTTTGTGGTTTGTCATGTTTGCAGTGCAATAACTTGCAGAAGCCAGCAGGTGGTGTCATTGACACACATGTAGAGCACATTGTCATTACAGCGGCAGCGTGTGATGCCTTTATCGTGTGGTCCAGTGAGAATATCTTCTTGTGAAAAATGAATAAATTCTCTTTTTTTCAGTGAACTTTGAAGCCCTGCTCATCTCCATGGCTGTGGTGTGTGGAGTCATTCTCCTCGCCATTGCCGTGTGTTGCTGCTGCTGTTGCTGCAAGAAGCGCCCTTCAAGGTAACATTACAAGTCTGAGGTAACTGAGTAACAGGAGTTTTAGAAAGCTGTGTCAGACGCATGAAAGCACTTAGTGGGTCAATGCTTTTCGGGGTGAAAGAGCACTACATGGGAGCACTTTTCACCTCAGGCTCACACGGGCTGCTATAGAGTTAAAGCAACAGCTGTATCCAGGAAAACACAGCATGTAGTGTTGAAATGGATTACACAGAACAGTTTGGAGTAGATGTCACAGTTACTTCCTTACAGTTGTGTGCTCATTATAATGGCAGAAAAAACAGGAAACAAGTGAAAGAAAACCAGAAAGATCCCTACTTCTGCTAGCTCTAAAGAACCCAGGTTGCTCACATGTTACGATAATGTCAATATTCATTGATTAGTCATGTTATCTGTGCTCAGGTATTTACTTCACCCTCAGTCTTTAGACTGCATCTTACCACTGTCTTTACAAAGTGAAGACGGAGGGGGTTTCTTTGTCAAACCACAAAGTCCACACTTTGTTTCATGGTTCATGTGGAAGCTTTAGTGGTTTTCACCCATGTCCTGTATAGGTGCAACTCATTGTTGCTGTTGCAAACATTATTTTGGCTTTTTAATCAAAGTAGAGCTCCTTTCATGCTCTCACTGTTGTTCCTGTAGGGGGGGGGGTGAAAATGTCATGTCAGTCAGTCCGCTACAGTCTGGCCTGTCACTCACTTGCAGTCCTGTGGGTGCAGGAATCTCGTTCTTGTCTATCATGTGATTGAAAAATTGGGGAAAGCTCACATGTATTACTGCTATGCACACAGATATTAATTTAATGTAATTACAGTCATGTTTGTGGTTTTTTTACTCTTTTTGGGGTTGCCTCCAAGCATTTTACTTTGTGCATGTTAAACCTTCTTTTGTATTTGGCATTTTCATTGTGGAACATAAAAAGAAAACACTCTCTGCACTCAGGCACACATTTCATGAGTCTTATATAAATGATGCATAGAACTTCAATCAGAGTAACCCTAAAGCTAATGTTAGTTTGTAGCTGCGTGTCATTTGTCACATCCAAAGTGTGTTTTTGTCATCTTCTGGTTCCACGAGGAGCAGTGACTCTGATGCTGCCTTCATGTCTCCATCACTCTTAAGGTTTGACAGAGAAGAGGAGAGATCTGCCAAGAGGAGGGAGGAGATCAGACAGCGCACTGAAGAACGGTGAGACCTAGACTCACACCTTAGTCTACACAGGTTGGAAGTGTCTGCAACGGTGTTTATTTCAATAACACAGGAGCCTCTTTCTCTGCATTTAACTCCAAACCGATCTTTGCTGTGTCATTCCTCTCTGGATCAAACACTGCTCGTTATTTACAGAATATTTACACACGTACTCACGAAGTTACAGGTACATGTTTAGAGGTCACTGTTTTCCTTTACCCTGCTGCAGTGTTTTTCTCAGTCACCAGATTGCTGCATCTGCACTGTTTTCCCAGTGAAGGAAGTAATTATTTGATCCTCTGCTGAATTTGTTGGCTTGCTCGCTTTTAAAGAAATGAACAGTCTTTCATTTTTGATGCTAATCACAACAAGTTGTTATATATTTTATATCAAGTGAACTTTGTTCAAATCTCAGACCAAGCGCACACCTAAGAGTCGAATCCTATTCTGTCAGCGTGGTGGGTGGCATTGCCTTTCAGCATATCCCAGTAGGACTTGGATATAATTGTCCTAAAACAGAACAGTTCATCATCCCCCAACAAAAGAGTTCATTGTATGTTTGGGAATCGAGCAACTGGTGTCCATCCAGCCTCAGCAAGTCCGCGTCCCAAAGGAGAAGCTCCGGGTTCCTCTGCTGTCGTCCCAGAACACCAATTGGATTGTCAAAGCTGGGCAGCTGCTTCATGGTAATGTGCTCATAAATAGATTGGTTTACATCCTGTGTACTACCAGTCAAAGAAACAGAATCATCCAGCAGTCAGCAGACCCGAAAGGCTTCCCTCTTCCTGCACCCCATAAATGTTTCAGCCTTCTCTTCTTGTTCTGTTCCTTTACTTCCAGTGCCAGGATAGCTGGCTGATATGTTTGTGAGCAGGGCAGTCGAGCTGAAAGATGGTCAGTAACTGTGGTTTATCATCACACTCGGCGTGCTGGGCACATCGTGGCTCACTGTGCGCCTCGTGTGTTTGAGAAAGAACGAATTATCCGACCTCTGAGCTCTTCTCTCTCGTGCCGCAGAATTGAGTCAGGGTTTCCTGCAGTGAGCATGATCAAATCTCTGAAGTTGGAGTTAGTGCAGTGACCTACATAGATGCAGTTCATGTTGTCAACAGGACATTCGGAATAGATTGGACCCATCCTAAGAGAGACTAGCGCCTGTAGACAGTGCTGCTTGGCCTCCGGAGAGTCAGCTTGCAGCACACAGCCATCGTCATCCGAGCCCAGGCGGGCCGGGGAGTCGGCGGCTCTTTCTACAGGGATTCGACCCATGCAGCTATATATTTCATATTTCACATGCTGATGTAGCAGGAGAGCTACCTAAGAATTTTAATTATAATTTTGTATCTGATCAAATGCTAAATTATTAAATCATTTTAATAAGTATCTCTTGAACCTCTTGTTTCAGTGCTGTTTAAGAAGTCTGCATGTCCATGTAACATGCTGCTCAGGCTGCTTATGTTAAAGTCAGCTAACAGCCAGAATCTGTTCCTGTTGGGTTGTATCTGGTTTAGCTTGTCAATTAGCCAAACTGTTGTAATGTGTCAAGTCTTAATGCACAACAATACTATGTGAGAAGTTCATTGTAATCCACTGACATGATGCTTGGGTAACACATACAGTTTCATGTATCTATGATGATAATATGGACTGAATATGGGCCAAAATTCGCAGCTGTTACTCCATTATTTGTGTCCATGCTCCTTGGTTGAGTCATGGTAACAGCTGGAGAAGAAATCATACACACAGGCTTTTTTATGCCATGTATTCAGTTTGAATTTTGTTTTAATCTCATGTTGATGTGACTCTTTAAGTATAGCCAAAATGCATGTTTTCTAAACTGATCACACATCCAGGGTATTGAAGCTGTGATATGGCATGATACTGATGCTCAAAGATGGTTCTAGAAACATTGTTTCAAAGAACAAAAGAGAATTTGGCTTTGTGACACTTGGAGCAGGTGCAAAATGAAGTTGGTTGCAGGTCTGAGCACAGCCTGAAGGTGTTTTTCAGCCTTGAAAGTTTCTTATTATCTTTTGTATTTATGAAGTTCTCAGGCGTCAAAAATTTAAAGTAGTTCCCTTTTTATTAGTAGATTTTTTTTCTTAGATTGCGCAAATAACTGAAAGTTTCTTTTAGCCTTAACTTTTAACTGAACTTGAGTTGGGAAGGTTACTTTTAAAATGTTTTCCATTACAGATTACAGATTACATGCCCTAAAATGTATTTTGTAACGTATTCCGTTACGTTACTCAATGAGAGTAACGTAATGGAATACTTCGGATTACTTAATATATTATCATGCTTTTTACAATTACATAAATGTATTATTGCTGTGTGATTTATTACTGAAGGATACGCTCCATACCAACACCAACTAGATGTTTAAATCTTAATATAAATGAGTCACAGTAGGTGGACATTAGGTAAGGCTGCACTTTTTGCAGCGATCTCATATAGAAAACTATTCGTATATAAAACAGGTCCGCGGCTCCGAACCGTAGTAAAGGGACCTCTGGCTAATACGTCGGGTTCGTGTCGGGCTCGTAGCCGAAAACTAGCTTTACTTTGTTGTCTGGGTCAACTTTGCTAGCGAGAGACGGAGAGAGGCGTTGAAAGGCTGCTCCAACGGAACTTATTGTTTCAGAGGAAAACAGGAACACAGCGTACAGTCGAGTCTTAATAGCTTACTTACAACTGGGCTCGTCAGGCACTCTTTTTGGCTGCAGTGGTTATTATTATATTTACATGCTTCCAGCTCCCGTTTCTGCTCCGTGACAACTCGTACTTTTCCTTTTTCTCCCTCCCTCGCTCACAGACACATCACGGGTATGGCAGTCCATTCTCCCTGCAGCACGGACTACACTGCCCATCAGGCTACATTCTTTAGGGCGTTGCCTGTAACACTCTGCTATTGCCTTCATATTAAATAATTAAAAAAAAAAAATTCTTCACGTCATTATGAGACGCGAGATTGAGACACGGGCATTTGAGCCTCTTAATTGCGTGTTTTGTTTGGGTTTCCACCGGCGTGGCATTACCAAAGATAGAGAGGACATAGCCAAACTGTATTCTAAATACCACCTTTTTAAACGGTAACTGTAACGGAATACAGTTACTCATATTTTGTATTTTAAATACGTAACGGCGGTACATGTACTCCATTACTCCCCAACACTGCTTATAGTATCCCATTTTCATAAATTATGAGTGGTATTGTCATGATGGAGAAGTCGAGCACCTTCAAAACCTTTAGTCTGTGTAGTGAGCCAAGCTCAGTACTCACGTTCACGTTCTTTCAACTTTCCCTTTTTTTCCATCTTCCCTCCAACATGTTGAATGTAGCCATATTTATGTGGAGGGAATGTGAACGTGTCAGTGCGATGCACACAGGCCATCAGCGTGGCTTAGGGAGACGGATGGCAGACACATCTTAACCAACCTGATTGCTCACAGATCAGTACCTAGCAATAAAGCAGCGACTGCTACACACCAGTGTCTTTGAGCTGAGGTGAAGTGAAGTGAGGCCTCTGGACTTCCACTACACAAAACCTGCCCCTCAGAAAGGCTGAGTGAGCAGCTTTACCACAGGCCTGTTGCTCTATGAGTCACTGTCAGCTAAAATTTAGGAACATTTTTATGCCAGGAGTGCAAACTGATGCATTTTTCTTACTTGGTAAGCTGAATGTTATTGTGCTTATTGAAATGTTGTTTAAACGATGTCGTGCATAATAAGTATTTGGGGGTATTAGGTATTGATGGTTGCATAAGTGCCCACATATCATGACTGGCTGTTTGTAATGTTGTGGTACAGTGTAGCTTAAATGTTTCTTGGCGAGTAGAAGTGCTTGATGGGTTTGCTCTGTAAACTTGTGCATATGTATACAGCTGTTTTAAAATAACAAAGCTGCAGAAACTTCTGGAATCACCACTATTTCAGTCATGGTTCTCTGTAAAATCTGTTTTTCATTGGAGTCAACAGTAGAGCCAAAAACACTCATAGCTACTAACACACAGTGGAGAAATGGCATTCATCACCTGAACTCGGAGTTGCCTCCTTAGTGCTCAGCAGCCTTGTTGGTGACGCCTGTGAGCAGGTAATCAGTCATTATCCAAATAAACAGGCAGAGAGCCAGAACCTAAATTTACTGCACAGACTCACCAAAAGTTTCCAGAATCTAATGAAAAAGTTTGGTAACTTTTCCCAGACTTTGCCTGCAAGTCATGTGTAAAGTTTTTACAACAGTGCGGCTTCATCAACAGCTCAGTCCAGAGTTACTGACCCTCCAGAGCACTGAACAAATACCACATTTATCTATGACTACTGCAGCCCAGCAAAAAAAACATAGTTGCTCAACTCTAAACATAGACTGGGATGAGTGCATATGTCTGCCGCTGTGCAACCGACACTGTTGTAAACCTTTACTCTGACATGCATCTCTGCAACAATGCCAAAAAGTATTTGTCCCTTGCCTTGTTTATTTGAGCATTAGACAAAGATAAACCAGCTAAATATAATATAGATGTGGATAGACGGGGTATTTTCACATAGGGCCAGGTAGGTTTGGGTTTGTCAGAAACATGTCTGACAAATATGTGAAGAGCAGATAAAAAGAGAACTTAGGACGAGGGTGAAGACTTTTTAAGGAGCAGGAAATGTTCTTCAGTCCAGCTGTTGATTTGGTGTCGGGAGCAGGACATCTGTAGCATTTCAGAATTGTCCCACAGAGTTGTATTCAGGATTCACTGAGTGTCCCATTGTCTCATTACAGCTGACGTCTGTGTTGCAGTCATTTATTTCCATGTTGTTTCATTAAAGTTTGGATACTTAGCTGTATCCAAATATGGAGGACCAGTTAAAGTTGAATGATGGCTCTCTACCTTGAGAGTGTTGTCTTTCTCTGGAGTGTATTTGGCACTAACAGAGTGAATACTTCCTGACCTGTTGACTAACTTCCTCTACTTTTTTTTTTTTTTACAGGAAGGTGGAGAGAATGGCACGCCACGATGAGATCAGGAGGAAGTATGGTGCGTATAGACTTTGCATATGGACTTTAGCTCATTCTCTTTGATCATAGTGTAGGAGACTGTTTCCAGCCCTCTCTGATGTACACTGAAGGTGAGGTGATCAGTAGGTCTAACGCAGAGTAGCCAGCTCTGTGTTCTCTGTTCTGTGTGTGTCAGCAGTGTCTCTGATGCATGCTTAACTATTTTAAGAGTTTTTCAGTGTCAGTGACTTTGATTTCCACACCCTGGGCCACTGATACATTATTCAACAGAATATGCTTCGTCCCCAAGCAACCTACACTGTAGGTGTACATGAACTAGGCGACGTAGGATTTTCAAATTGATGCCATAGGTGCATAGGCTAGGAGGCTGGGGGAGCTGTCAGTATCTTTTACTTATCTCCTATTTATTAAATAAACACATTTTTTCTATCGCTAACGGCTGTACAAAATGTAACATGAGACCATCCCTCACTTGAAGAGCCTACAAAAATCCCAGGAATGTGGCATTTCTCCTCGCTGCCATACTAATTTGTCTAGCTCACCACTTCACCAGTTAACATGGGCTAAAGCTGAGCTGGACAACATCGTTATTATACTGATATTCAGTATTAATGCTGTTCTTTCAGTTGTGTTACAATAGATATGACACACTCCGCACACAATAGTGCATCATAATAATGAATAAGCTGCTGGTGTCATCAATAAGAGTGGCAATAATAAAAGCTTGAATGTTTTCATGATCCATGAACTCAAATGAAGCTTTGCCAGTTTAGTTAGCAAAACGTTTGTGTGTAATAAACGGCTGCCTGAGCTGTGCTGTAATTAAACGCTAGGAGTTTTAGATGACCTAAAAGCAAATCCTATTTTTTGTGGAGCTAATTTAATCTCCGTGTTTGTATGCAGTTAAAGTAGCGGTCCCTGCTAGGCATGGGAAAATATGACAACCACTCTCCAGTGCTCATAGTTGTGACTGAAATGTTTATGGAATAAAATCTGTTTTTAAGCAGCTGAAGGTACAAAAATAGTCAAACTTTAAAACCTGATCACTACCTCGCATTTGTTGCCACATGCTTTAACTTAATCAGAGCATTTTAGCTGTCAGTGAAACAGGAAATATTCTAAAAATAAACGAGTCATGAGCAAACTACGAGTGTGCGCTGCAGCAAAGTATAGAAGAAGTATCAACATCACACAGCACTGCTTTCTATTTATTTCCAACCAATGCACTGATTCTAATCCATCGCTCTGCCCTCTGCAGGGAAGTGGGCGGTAAGGATTGGCCTGTCAGAGGCTCGATAAAGACAGAATCATTCGTTCGTTCCGTAGATGTGGGAGAAGCTCGAGTGTCCGTGCGTCGTGTCTGTCCATCCGTTCACTGTAGTAAGATGTCAGGTTATGTGGGTTGAGTGTAACGACTGCACGACAGAGTGATGGATGGTGGTCTGTTTCTTAGGCCTGCAGCTCTCATTAGTTTCCTTCCACAGGGGCTTTAGTAGAGACTGCTCTCCTTTCACATTTGGTCTGGTTGGTTCTCTACAACTATAATCCACATCCTCTTATTTCCTTGAAATCAGACACAGCGGAAGATTCCCTGAGGGTGGGTCAGGAGGTTATGCAGCAAAACTGGAAATGATCTCTTGTCATTACCAGTTGAAAATATCCCAGCAAGACAGCACAGATTTGAATTACACGTTTCACTTTTTGCAGTTTAACCCCAGCGCTCTGTCATAGCCTGCATTTAGTTAAGTTTTATTTTTAGGGAGCAGCTGCTGCTTCAAGGTGTTTTATAAAGTGAGGTAGAGGCTCTACAATAATACGAAACTGTGAACACTAGACTTCTAGACAGTTCTACAGCATGACGGTGAATGAGCATTAACTATTGTACAGTTTCTTGCTATGGAGGTTTATTTTGGTTCAAGTCTGAAATGAATCCTGTATCACTGCACAGTTTGCTTCAAAAAGCCCTCGTCTACTGGAAGAGTGTGAGAATGTCTGGCAGATTGGTGTTGTAGTGGACCGCTCTGGTAAAAAGAGCTTTCAGTTTCAGCATTGAGTCTACGTCCCAGCTGCACCCTTGGTCATGAGCTGTGGGCAGTGACAAACAGAATGAGGTTGGATACAAATGGCAGAAATCAGCTTAGTCTCCAGGAGGACTCGACTCAGCCTTTAGACATTCGAGAATGTAACCAGCTGAGGAGGTTCAGCAGCTGATCAGGATGTCTAAGCATTGAGGATTAAACTCAGATCACATTGGAGAGGTTATATATCCTGTCTGGCCTGGGAGTGATTCGGGAGGAGCTGGGAAACATTGCTGGGGTAACACCCTGCTTCACCTGCTCACACCAGGAGGATGGTGCAAACTGACTTTGTTAAATCTGTGGAAATGCAATAAAGCATGATTAGGACCTAAAGTCATTACTTTGCCATTTATGTAGTCCAGTAATTAGAGGGCTGTAGACTGTCAGAATAGCCCGTGTAACCTATAATCCATTTTAATCATGAATGAAATCAACTTTTCACGCTTAAAACGAGCATCGACTATAAAGACACACCATGCTTATTATATTGGCATTATTATCAGAATCTTATGTAAAGAAAAAATTACAAACAGCAGCAGTGGAGTGCCACCAGGTTACATTATCAACCCAAAATGCAGTAACAGTGGCCATAATGTGCTTAAACATGAGGACGGCATCGTTCTGCAGGAGAAGGCTCCTCGTATATTGAAATAGTTGGAAATGCTTTACGCATTCAGTGTTTGGTATTTGTGCACTAACTGCCATCAATTAATCAGTTTGTTAGTGGCAGCGAGAGTGTCCCTTTTAATGTGTATTGATCCGTGGACGTGGAAAGTTCAGGCTCTGCAGGAGAACTGTGTGCAGGTTCAAACCTCAGTAACACTTGCAGTATGAAGAACAACTTTATAGTTTAACTTCTGAGTTTCAGCTTGTGGCCTTCATCAAGGTTAGAGGTGCATTGATCCAACTTATTCCACGTACTCCTCAGAAGCCATTGTTGAATAAATAAGCTGTTTTCTTCAGTCAGCCTTGGAATCATTTGTTTGTGTGTAAGACGACAGCAGGCCTGACTGAAATGTTTATTTTCAAACTGAACCAAAGGTAAGAAAGAAATGCATCTGGAAATATACTGTAACCTGCACTTGAGTAAAATAATTAATAAGACCAGGACAGAGATAAATAAAGCAAGAAAATGACTTTATTAGCGAGCCTGTTTACTTGCACTGGGCTTATTTAGGTGAGCCGTCATTGCACTCTGCTGTTATTAATGCTCGTGCTAGTTTCTCCTTTCACCCTCTCGTACCTGCTGCATTTCTCATGTAAAGTTCCACCAAAACATGTTATCACGAGAACAAAAAAGCCAGGACCAAACATGAGGGATATTGGGAAGCCGAGCGGGAGAGAATCCTCTGAACTTTCCAGCCAAATCATTTCATCAAAGTTTGTGCTTCAAACAAAAACGACTGCAAACATGTGAAGAAATGCCTCCAAACTGCTCACTCTTCTGTTATGTTGGTGCCTATTAGCTACCAGTCTCATGGCTTAGTCAACACAACATTGTTTTATGATAACATTAATTAACTAAGTACAGACATCCTTCTAAACGGCAAAGATATGGAGGAGAAAACCGATTCAGAACAACCACAGACATCAGCAAAGATGTCTGCCAGTGACATGGGGTCGTTCTAGTCAAGTAACACACACACAGTAATATGCAGTTAATAAAAGTCCATAGGAACTGTTACAAAATTGATAAGGTGGGCAGTTGTTTTCATTGCCCATAGAAATAAATAATTCCATTGATCGTGTGTATGAAAAACTTGCTGATGGCTGTTTAGCAGCACATGCTATGATACTGCATTCATTGTTAATGAAACATCAGCGTGAACAGAATATCCGGGATGGATTTCCCAGTTTGTCCTCAGACTGATGCGGTGTACATTTGGCAACCGCTTCCTCCAAAGCATCTCTGGAAAATGTGAAGCAGAATTTGACCCAGCATGACTTTGTCTGTTTTCATTTTGTGTCCACGTTGTGTGTGCAGGTCTGATGGGCGACACGGACCACCCGTACAGCAAGTTTGAGAACGAGTAAAGCAGCTGCAATGGAGGACGTCCACGGGCCGCGGCTCTCACGGCTTCGCTTTTAGCTCGGAGTGATTTTCTCCCACACAGTGCTGCAGAGCAGCAGCTGTCCGGTGATCTCGTTCAGACGTCAAACCTGATTGAAAATATTCTGAATTAGTTTAGCTTTGTGATTCTTTATGAAGGCAGTCGTGTGTGTTTAGTTGTTAAATCTTGTTTTTAAACTTTCTGCAAACCTTCTTTTTTCTCTCTTTTTAAATGTTGTACTCTCACATCAATCTTTGCACTTTGTACATACGTTGATTAAACAGTGATGACTGTGTGTGTTTCGATTCATTAATAAACCTCTTTAAGCTTTTTTTGTTTTAAATGTATGAACTTCTGAGAGAGTGCATAAAGGGAGAGCATGATAAATTGCTGAGTGTAGCCCTTTCATAGACCACAGCACAAGCTGACCTCTGTCATTTTCTGATAACTTTTTAATTGAAAACATCGGGAAGGAGAATGTTGCTCCGAGTCGGGCACCCACTAGTCTGCTTAATAATGTGAAACTAAAATGCCTCAAAGCTGGACTGACCATGTTAACAAATGTTGTTTTCCTCTCCGTCCACTTCTGTTCTCCCACTTCAGAGATGATCCACTTTAACCCTTTGATTATCAAGGCTGAAATAAAATAATTAATGATGAGCCTAAAAACTGCAAAATTGAGGACACTAAACCTCTCACTTTTATATCATTTTAATAAAGCAAATGCATTTATATTCACTTTTCAAAGCCCACATTAAAAATGGGTTGATTGTTCAAAATATTTTTGTATATTAGCAATTGTTGATTAACAGTCCTTGGTTCAGCTGTTTTAGCTCCCATTCTCTTCATGTTGACTATTCTGAGCTTCTGTCCATCAGAAACAGGTTTGAACAGTGAACAACCTCTTAGCTCTGACACCATACAGACCCAAGAGTAGAAAAAACTGACCTCGTTATTTGAAACTTTTAGCCCTGGTCCTGAAGATTACCCACAATAAATACATGACAGAAAATAAGGAAAAGCAGAGTGTGCATGCATGAATTCTGGATCGAGAACAGTCAACAGTTTGTAGAGAAACATTGTGGATTTAGATTTATCGTAATACCAGTGTAGTGAGGTGATGAGGAAGTTACATTCTCTGCCTGTTTTTGATCTACGTTATTACTCGTGCTGTAGTTTTCTAAAGTGACTAAAGACTGGAAAGATTCTGCAAGCCTGAAGCACAAAGACACCCAACCGATGTGATTTTGGACACGATACAGAGATGAATGAAACTCAGTTTAGCTGTGTGATCGATCTGTTAGCTTTCAGAGTTGAATCAAATATGACTCCACGATTTAGGGCGGAAACAAATGTAAAAGATGATGTTACGTCTGCTCTTTGAATGTTTGAAGGGTTCTGTTCAATAACGCAACATTAAGATTGAAGTGGTGGGTTGAACCTGGAGCCGTGACTTAAATGTATAAATATTAGTCTCGGCGCCTGTCACATGGTTTAGTACATACTCTCACAGCAGTGTCCTTCTCAATGCATTATTGCTACTATACCTATATAATGTTAAATAATATGAAATTTGGGGGTTTAAACCTAATGAACCAATCGTTTCAGCTGTAGCGGGGGAGCTAACATGTCAGAGCCGTGCTTGGGAATGACCATCAGACTCCTCAGTAAAGGGACACATGAGGAAAAAGGAATCTCCTCTCCTCACATTACCTGTCAGCATTCAGGTTCAGTTCCCTCACTGCCATGTGGTGCCGCCAGTGTACGCGGTTACCTCAGTCAAGCACGCAGGCTTGGTTCCCTTTTTAGAAGCCTTTTGTTAGCTTTTTATTATGACACTAATGACATATAAATAATGCAGCTATCTAGATATGAATAAATATATATGATGGTCAATCTGCAGTCAATGTATTAAGAGTTTATTATCTATAATAGCTACTATCTATACTATATATATGTTTTTCCAAATAAAGCCTAATATTCTGGCAATTCCAAAGAACTGAATTAAATGAAAGGTTGGATATGCTGAGTATGGATATACTCATCTCATCTTATCACTGGCATATGGTCAGGACCTGCTGGGATAATATTTTAAAGCACTATACCAGTCATTTTTCAACATGAATGATAGCGTGATCAACCTCAATTAAAGTCCTTTACTATGTGGAATAGACGCCATGAGACCGCATCCAGATGTTCTGTGTTGGTGCCAAAACTGTTGTGGGATTTGAAATAGATGAGAAGTTTCTTCTAATTTGTGATTAAAGTAAAATACATACATTAAAGACATACACCAATCAGGCATAACATTTTAACACAAGCGTGTTAAATAATAATGGTAAATGGACTGATTCTTATACAGTACTTTTCTACTCTCCCACACAAGCACTGTTATCTATGCTTTCTAACTCTATCATTCATACTCCGATGGATGCATCAGAGAGCAAGTCAGGCTATGCAAACTGGGCAGCCAGGGATCGACCACCAACCATCCGATCAGCAGCTGACCTGTTCTACCTCCTGAGCTACAGCCACCCTAATATGGGGTAGGCAAAAATGTGATGTATTAGAAGCAGGAAAAATGGGCAAGCTAAACGACTGGGTCAGACTATCTCCAAAACTGCAGCTTTTGTGGGACAGTCCCATTGTACAGTGATCAGTCTTTATCAAAAGTGGTCCAAGGAAGGAACAGTGATGAACAAGTGATGTCATGGGAAGCTTGTTGACACAGGTAGGTAGTGAAGGCTGCCCTGTGTGGTCTGATCCAACCAATCCAACCAGTAAGCTACTGTTGCTCAAACCGCCAAAAAAAGTCAATGCTGGTTCTGATAGAAAGGTGTCAGAATACATAGCGTTACACAGTTTGTTGCGTTTGGGGCTGCATAGCCAGAGAGCAGTCAGGGTGCCCATGGTAACCCATGTCCATCGCCTAAAGCACCAACGAAGGAGACGTGAGCATCAGGACTGAACTATGGAGCAATGGAAGAAGGTGATCTGATGAATCACATTTTCTTTGGCATCGCATGAATAGCTGGGTTGTGTCACTTACCTCAGGCACACCTCGCACAAGAATGCACTATGTGAAGAAGGCAAGCTGGCAGAGGCAATGTGATGCTTTGGGCAAACTTTGGGAGTGGCACGAGCATCTACCTAAGCATTGTTGCCATGTAGACGTTTTCATGGAAATGGTATTCCCTGATGGCCGTTGCCTCTTTCAGCAGAAAAACGTACCCTGCCACAAAGCAAAAACAGTTCATGAATTGTTTGAGAAGCACCACAACAACAAGCTTGAGGTGTTGGCTTGGGCTCCAAATTCCCCAGATCCCATCTCGAGCATCTGTGGGATGTGCTGGACAAGCAAGTCTCATCCACGGAGGCCCCCACCTCACAACTTAAAAGATCTTGGTGCAGATACCACAGCTCACCATCAGGGGTCCAGTGGAATCCATGTCTTGATTACACTGTTTGTTTGTTTTTTGCTCCAGTTTTGGTGTGTTGGATGACTTTGCCCTTATTAGCATGTAGCTGTTTATGTGAGACGTACATTTTAGAGGAGTTGGCCGTCCGATTGGGGTCTGGAATGTGGGGCCTCCCTGCTGCTGCGGAGGTGGGGGCGGTCTGCTTCTCCCCACCCCAGGGAAAAGGGTAACACCACCTGGGTCTGGGTGCAGTTTCCCCCTCCAGGGGCAAAGGTACCTAGACCCGGGGCTTAGAGTACGCTTGGGGAGTGTGATTGTGTGTACAGTGTCTCTCTATGTCTGTCTCCACGTTGGGTGAGTGTTGAGTAATTGCATATGAGAACATGAGGGTGGGAGTGGATGTTTGTATCTGTGTGTGCCTGTTTGTCTGTGTCTATATGTCAGGTCGGGTGTCAGACGCCACCTCTCTGGGGACATCTCAGGCCCCCCAAGGTATGGAGGCATATCTCCCCCCACTACTTCCCCTGCCAGTGGCAGACGCCCTCAGACATCGGTGCATTGGTGGTCCTTGGCTCTGAGGGCCTCTGAATGTCTGGAGCCTGGATCTCCTCCATACCTGCTTCATGCCCAGGAGGACGGGTCCATGGCTCCCCACACCCCTCTAGCACAGTGGTTCCCAAACTTTTTTTGCTGGGCCCCCCTTTGTTTTACAAGAAAAATGTTCGCGCCGCCACCCCCCCATGTGCACACACGCACACATCCTCTAACCACACACACCCATATTTTGCTCCATTGCGGTTTATTTCACACTTCAAACATTTAGTAAACAATTAAGCAAATACAAGTAATCTGCAATAAATTAACGGTAGTAATGAAATAAACTACTAACTCTGTTACGCTGCGTCCGCACCTACACGGGTATTTTTGAAAACGCAGCTGTTTCGTCCACGTAAACGGCGTTTCGAATCACCGAAAACGGAGATTTTTTAAAACTCTTTTTTGCGTTTACGTGTGGACGAGGAATACAGAGTTGGTCACGCAACGTCAAAGGTATGTGCCTTTTTTCACGTCACGCTGTGGCCACGTTATTGTTTACATGAGATGAATTGCAGAACGGCAGATAGAGACACAATACTGTTAATCTGACTGTCTGCAGGTTTTACACGCAGTTACTGTCCCTCCATTTACAAAGGCAGAGGCGTCACGGTGTGATTATTTTACTGTAGTTGTTTTTTTTTTTCATGTGTAATAATATTCAACATTGTTATCAATACATTTTTCAAAAAATGTCTCTCTGTGCAAAAGAGGTTTAAAAACATAAAAAACTGTGGGATACTGTTTGTCTGTGATTTAAACAGCCCAGCGCTGCTCCCGACGCAGGGAAACCAATCCTGCAGGGAGACCTACCTCAGCACTTGTGCAGGTGAAGCCAAAGGGAAGATTTGCTTCAACATATTTTCTAGTCTTTGGCTTAGAATGAAGTTGGTTTGGAAACATATTCAGCGATGCTTCATCTCCTGCTTTGCGTTTCTGTAGGCGCACGTGCTAGCAGTGTCCAAGCGTTTTGTTTTTTTCCCCCCTTTTCATTCCGCGCCCCCCCCTGCCATGGCTCTGCGCCCCCTCTAGGGGCGGGCCCCACACTTTGGGAAGGTCTGCTCTAGCAGATCATTACATGAAGGAACCTTTTGAATACAAGCGCGTTCATGCTCACAGGTGTACACACGGGTGCTCACACACACAAACTACACCCTTTTTGGCTCCTACCTCAAAGCACACTGTGCGCTGTCGATCTTACGTGCTGCACAATAATGTTTAATATTTAGTATTTACAGTTATATTCACATAGATCATCGCGATGATGTTGTTTATTATATTGCTCTTTTTTTTTTGCTTGTTTTCTCTTTTTTCTTTCTCAACAGGTGATCCAGGTGATTGATATTTGTATTTTTTGTCTGTTTGTTTTGTTGGTTTTTGTTTTTTGCCCTTTATCACTGTTCCTCTTCCCCGCTCTTTTTCTTTCCCTCTTTCTTTCTCCCAGTCAAGTCTGTCCCGTGTGGAGCAAGTGAAAATAAAATAAAATAAACAATAAAAGCAAAGGTGAATCAAATAGACCAATACGGCGAGGCTGGGATGGTCCATTTGGTAAAGTAAATCCGTTGGGCATCTTTCTTTGCCTTTAGACAATAATTCTGATGGCAAAAGAGCCAAACGGGACAGGCGGAAGAAAAAAAGAAAAAAGAATAAAAGGAGGTGTCGTAACTGATGGCCTCCAGAACCTACAGTAAGTACTGTGGCTCCTGTTTAGGCTGTTAATGCCTCACACCTGAGATGTGAAAATACAAAAAAAAAACCACTTCCACATTCATTCTGATGCTTGGTTTGGGAAAGAAACCAACTAAATAATGTTTTGTGACATTTTGTATGTAAATCATGCAAACTTGTAAAGACTAAACCTGTCTTGCAAAATGCATTTTCAAAAACTGTGTCAGTTGTTCCAGAAAATTAGGAAAATAAAATATGCTTATAACTGTACTTGTACCTGTACTTTTGGCTGTATTTTAGGAGAATGGAACCTGTTTTTCCTCTATCGATTTCTGAATCACTTGAATAAAACAACACTTACTTTCTTTCAGAACAAGTAAATGAGACTCTTTCCTTTTATGTCAACATTAGTGTGTAAAAAATCATTTTTAGTAGTTTTTATTTTGTTACTTAAACTAATTGGTGAAGTGAAATATCCTAAAAATATCCATTGTTACGTCAACATACATTTCCTATTCCAGCTTGGGTTTTTTTTTCCTTTTTTGCCTGCCTGGTTCTTTAGCCGTCAGAATTGTTGTCTGAAGACCAACAAGGATACCCAATGGATTTACTTTGCCAAATGGATCATCGCGGCCTTGCTGTATTGGTCCATTTGATTGACCTTTGTTGTTATTATTTATTTTATTTTATTTTCAGTTGTTATAGACGGGACAGACATGACTGAGGGATAGGAAAGGGAGAAAGAACGATGAAGGAAAAGAAAAACAGAAGGGAAGAGTGACAGTGAGAAAGGGCACTTAAAAAGAGAAAGAAGAGAAAAAAAATCTCCTGGATCACCTGTTGAGAGAAAAAGAATAGAAAACAAGCAAAAAAAAACAGAGCAACATACTAAACACAACATCATCACGTTAATCTAGCTAAGTGTAAACAGCAGTAAATACTAAATATTGAATGTTGTTTTGTAGCAAGCAGGACCAACAGCGCACAATGTGCTTGGAAATAGCAGCCAATAGAGGTGTAGTTTATGTCTATGAACAGTGAACACCCGTGTGCACACCTGTGTGGATCAGCGCGCTTGTATTCCAAAGGTTTCCCCATGTAATGGTCTGCTAGAGGATGTAGACAGCCATAGCCCTGTCCCCCAGGGCATGAAGCAGGTATGGAGGAGATCCAGGCCCCAGACATCCAGAGGCCCCAGAGTGCGAGAGCCCAAGGAGGACCACCGGAGGGGCATCCGTGCCACCCTCCTGGGAAGAGCTGAGGAGAGCCCCAGATGAGGGGTCACCCAGTAGCCACAGAGCAGAAACCAGAGGGGGCTGCAGTGGCGTGCCCGCCGGCTCTTACGGCAGCCAGCTGTGCCAGAGTGAACCGAGCCGCAGGCCCAGAGGCCGCAGGCCCGAGGGCCCCCTTTGCCCCGGAAGAGGACTGACCGAGCAACAGTCACCAGGCCCCGCCAAGTAGTCACCGGGAGTGAGCCAGCACGTACCTGGACACCCATCCCCGGACACCAAGAACCACCAACGCACCGACCCCTGAGGGCATCAGTTACTGGCAGGGAGTGTGGTGAGGGGAGATAGGCCTTTGGAGGGCCTGGGAGTTCCCAGAGAGGTGGAGTCTAAGACCTGACCTGACATATAAACACAGACAAACAGGCACACACAGACACAAACATGCATTCCCACCCTCATGCACACATATACAAATACTCGGCACTCACCCAATACTCAGCACTCACCCAAGTACTCAGCACTCACCCATATACTTAGCACTCACCCACCCCTATTCCAGTTTTTAAGTCAACCAGTTAGCATGTTTTTTCTTAATAAGGTTAACTAAAGGTTAACTAGAATTTACACTGCCGAATGGTCAGTTCTGGGTTACTGTAGTCATGCTTTTTAGACTCAAGCACTTAACGTATATAAACATAAGCAAAATAAATCTTGCTTCTTTATATAGTGTATTTACTGCATGAAAAACATTTGAAAAATTGCATTGAAATAAAGTTGTTTATCAGTTCTTGTCAGAGTTTCCTTCATATAGGTGCCCCATGTTTCACTACAGAGTAACTATTAGCATTAGTGAGATGTCTCCCGTTGTCAGACAAAAACAGTGTCTACATTTCATTACTTGAGAGCTTTCTTAGGTTTTTAAACTTTCATAACTTTTGATTGAAGCTAGCAGGCAACATTTTTGAGTCCAGTAATAATCCGTGCTTTGGATGATAATAACAGATTGTGTGTTCATGTTCCTTGTTAGTTGACTTACACGTACGTTTGGGCTTTGAACACCTAAATTACCTCATATCATGTGAATTCCAAAACTCATGCAGGCTACTGACTGTGCTGGCTACACTAGTTAGCATTAAGGAAAAAAAAAGTTTATATAGATTTTTTTTTCTCTCCGTCATGATTTAAAATGTGACTCTACATTTATTTAAGTGATGTCAGAAAAAGAAATTCATGAGACGTTGGACCAGATAAATCTCTGCATTACAAACAGGCCTCGGGTCACTCTGACCCCCATTGTAATTCAACACTCACACCAAGAAGTTACTGCAGTTATTATTCGGCTAACAGTAGTTTAGGGCTTCTGCAGTAATCATGGTAACTAGCATGACTGAAGAAGAAGCCCTCAGATGTCTTTGAAACTAAAAAGCTAGTTTTAAAGCATTAGCTTAATAAAAATTGCAAAACAAATGGAAATGTATTGAGGAAGGTGTGTGCTCGCTTTTGGTTGTCCTAGCGTGTGGTAAGTTTACTGATACATTTCCACACCCAGAAAAAATATCGCTCGTGTTTGGACCAGACTGTACCAAAGGACCAGATTCCACAGAGATTTGTACGTTAGCTTAGCTATGGCTTGTCTCAGCTAGCGATAGTACACTGATTGCTTAAGCACCTCCTTATGAATTTCAGTTTTTAAAGTGTTGTTTTCATAAAGAATAACCCGTTCCAGACACCTAAACTTGAATCCTGTGTCACATCTTTTTTAAATACAGGACTAATTATAAAAGAGTAATGTGACCATTAGCTTGTCACTCACTGATTAAAGAAGTCGCATTGTAAAACATCAAGCTGAGCTATCACCGTGTTGATGGAACTGGACTTGACTAGCAAGACATAAATCTGACTTCACTGCACGTTTGTTAGCGAGCAACTTGGTATTAATATGAAGCAAACCCGCTTTGAGACCATGAGTTACAAAATCAACACTATATTATGCTAACTTAAAAACAGCAACTGAGACCATAAAGTCATCAAGAAAGTGTTGCTGACATCACACATCAAGTGAGAAGTAGGAATAACCCTCTGCTGGTAATTAGAAAGCAATGCAGGTCTATGGATCTTCCACTCAGACTTTCAGACCCAGGAACTATGCCCAGCTGTTACATGTTGTGTATGGATCAATGTGAGCTGATAAATGAATTCAATAAATTGACTTCACATGACAGGCCAGAGGTTCAGCAGCTGACCTGTCTTAAAACTAGCAGGGCTGAACAAGGTGTTATTATCAAATATAACTGTTATTTGTAAAAAAAAAAAAATACCATAAAAAACCTTAATGTGTTACATTTAATAATTCAGTATTACTACAAGTGAATATAGCTGCTAATGATCCATAATGGGAAGATGATTCCACTGCAAATACTCAGAAAGGCCCAAACGCTGGACGTTGCTATGTACAGGTCTGTGGGGACTGACCTGCATTTGCATTTGTGGAGTCAGAGGCAGAGGAACTGGAGTTTTGTCACTTCTGCTATGGTTTCACTTTTGACTTCAGGGGTTGCCACTTGGTTTCCAAATTACACATCAAAAATTACAGATTACAAATTGGCTGTAAACAGATGGTGGTATGTGATTGGTTTGATAAGTGTGACAACATTTAACATTTTTGCATAAGGCAAATGCAATTTAGCTTTACCTGTCCCAGAAAAGAATCTCATTGATACATATCTGCGCTCTGACATCATCAGAGATGAACTCTGGACTGTCAGAGTAGCACTTCTGCTTTCACAGTGCACTGGTTTCTAGTTGTTTTCAGTGCCTGTAGAAAGTGTCCTAAATAACAGTACTCCCATTCTGTACCCTGTTCCTTAAAATCATTTCTACTGAAAGCTAAGATGTGAACTCTCTGGTCTTAACTCACTTCTAATCCGACATGTTCTGCTTTTGTAGGGCAGCAGAGAGGCGTGCATGCTGCCAACAAACACACAACAATCAAGCACCAGTTTAAACTAATGAAGCCATACATTTGTTTCCATTATTGCTGTGCCCCAGGTAAAGTAATGAGACCGCAGTATGAAAACACTCAAGCCTGCTGCATTCCTGAGATGATTGCAGAGCCAAACACTGCCATGTGTTATGGCACACCTAAAGACCACTGACCCGCTCACGTGGTTGCTGTGAGTCTCTGCAGTACAGACATGATCAGGTCTGAGCAGCACATAAAGACACATGACAGTGTGGAGCTCACTGCTGCAGGATTCAGATTACTGATGCAGGACCTGAATAGCTCTGGTATCTTTAATCCCACAGCCCGCTTTACTCTCAATCATGCTCTGTTGCGAGTTTCATTGTGGCTGAAGTGGACTGCTGACTATTATAAAGTGCTCAGTTTCTAGGGCATGGGTTGGTGTGGCAGAGGAGGATGCTGGGATAGCGTGAGATGGAGGCAGATGATCCGCAGTGGCGACCCCTAAAGGGAGAAGACGACAGAAGAAGCAGCAGCTTAGTCCTTGTAAAACAAAAGCTTGCAGAGAGGACATGGTTTCATGGTATGATGATGACAAAAGGATGACAGCATAGGTGACACAGCTATAGAATTTTTATTATGATGTAATACAGGAATGATGTACGAAGTGCAAAAGAACACACGTGTACCAAACTCGGTGATTTGTGTGCATTGATTTTCTCAGTTAGACAAACTCGGTCTTCATCATCTGAGGCTGAGATATTCCAGGCTGAGGTGAAGAAGAAGCCCGATGAAGCCGATGCTTTGCGGGGCGAGGGGGGGGGCACCTCGACCCGCGCTCCGAGCCTGGGTCTTGTAGAGGGCAGCAGTCTCAAGCTGGAGCGCAGAGAGCAGCCCGGTACTCTACAAATATTCCTCCTCCTGCAACACACTGGAGGGCGGGGCTGGATGCTTGACAGCCACTCTCTGAGACCAATGAAAAGCCGGTGTTCCCGGGAACCTTCCAATCTCCGCATCCCGGGCGGGGTCTGAAGGGTCGAAACCGGAGAGAGAATCCCAAAAAAATGATATGTAGACTGTGGCGGAGCTGGGAGCGAGCGGGACGCTGAGGGAAGAAAAAGAAGTGAGAAGAGGAGCTCCGTTTGCTCGCTGTGCCAGTGCGCAGACAATTACGCACGCTTGCCACTTTGGATGCTCCAGCGCGGACTTTTTGTGCCTCTTGTGGAAATGGAGCCGCATTCTTGAGTCAGTCTCAAGAAGGCATTTGTTCTCACTAGTTGATGAGAGCAGTGAGAGCCGCTCAGGCTTCGTTTCCTGTGTTTGCCAGCGCGTTGCAGCTGGGCTGAAGAAGCCCCGCAGGGCTGCCTGAGCACCGGTCCTCCTCCTCCTCCTCCTTCTCCGCTTGAAGCCCCACAGCCAGCCCGCTGCCAAAGTCGGTGGGAGAGAGAGAAAAAGATAATAATGTGCGACCTGATGCCAGCCTCTCAGCCCCCGGAGAAAATGGGCAAAATGAAAAAGTTGAGGAGAACTTTGTCAGAGAGTTTCCGGAGTATCGGTGAGTACTGTTTCCCTTTTTCGAGCCTGTTGTTAATAAAAACCCAGAAAACAGATGTGAAATGTCTCCTGCAGCAGCTCAGACCGCCGCTTCCCACTGAGATGATGTCTGCTCACAGTTTGCGGCCGTGGAAAACCCACATCAGTGGGCTTGTTCGGGTGTTTAAGCACTGCGCACCTCATTTTGAAGGAAAACTGCAGATTTGTCAAGTTTCTTAACTGTTGTGAGGATTTTCCAGCAGACTGTCCGCTGCTGACCAGCGGGGCTCACACTTTTCCACTAACGGTCACTAAGTGT
Organism: Perissodus microlepis; assembly: GCF_051167445.1. Taxonomy (NCBI): domain Eukaryota; kingdom Metazoa; phylum Chordata; class Actinopteri; order Cichliformes; family Cichlidae; genus Perissodus; species Perissodus microlepis. The sequence goes on along the minus strand of NC_140471.1, from coordinate 3,456,571 downwards.
TGGTACACAGCGTCATCTTCGTGAATTCAATCGTATTCATAGGAAGATGACTGCCGTTTGTTTTTATCGCTACATTTTGTGTCTGTGCTCAGCTCGTCTTTTATAGAAACAACAATGGACGCGATCAGTTCTCCGCTTTTCACATCACCTCTTGTTTTGAAGATACTTGTCTGTTTCAGCATCTCCATTGTGAGGCGTGTATCACCGTCTCTGGGCTCTTGGGCAGAAAACATCTGTACAGATGTCGGCCTGAACATTCTCCTCTGAAGTTTGGAGAATGTGCGTGACACACTGATTTATGACGGAAATGATTCATGGAAGTGATGACAGATCCATGACAAAGAAAGTAGTTCATATTTCGGTAAATGTCCCAAAGCGGAATGTTTATTTATTTATTTGTTGCAGTTTTCATATCAGTAACCAAAACATTAATATCACTGGTGTCGGTTCGGTTCATGTTTTGAACTTTGATAAAAATATAAGAGATGAACTTTTCTCTCCCTTTGATTTTCCTTACCTGTTCTAACATGATGCAGTAAACATGAGAAACGAGGGCCTGGCTGATCATCATCTTCATGGTAATTAAGGTGTATTGTGTTTATCTGCAGGGACACAAGCGCTCTCATTGTTGAGCAATCTGCTGATCATGACAATGCTTTTGTTTCCAAAGTGTCACAAATGAAATCTTTGACCCCAGCAGCATTTTCAGATATTCCCACCAGGAAGCAGGATTATTTTCCTCATATTATTTCTGCATGCACTAACGCACACATTTCTGCAGTCACTTTTCACCTTAAAACAGAACATCAGCAGTTTTTATGATGAGTTCACATTCAGCTCTTAGATTCAATTGAGTCATTGTGTTATGGAGACAGTGTATATGAAATGCATGCACGACTTTGTTTCACACGTTGTAATTTATCTGTTATTGACTGTCAGTGTCAGCAATATGGTTCCTAAGGGATTCATAATTAAATATATGAACTAGAGGAAAGTAAAGCGATCTTAGTTTGTCACAGAATTTGGGGCCTGCATATATTTATCATATATTTTGTTTGATGATGGCCCAAATGTTCTTTTCGACTGGACTGCAGGCCAGTGTGGCACCCAGAGCCATGCTCCAGGACAGTGAGTAATGTGGTTTGGCATCGTCTTCCTCAAACAAGCAAACTTCACCTGGGAGAAATAAAAACTGCATATTTTGTCATTAACTCTGTGACACTTAAATGATGTCGTTATGGTTGCCACGTTGGTCGTGTTGAACGAAAGCATCGACATGATCTACAACTGAGGATGTGCGTACTCGCTGCAGTTAAGTAAGGCGAGCCTCTGCATCAGTGCTAGTTAGAAGAAACTTAAACCAGAAATCAGGTCTTTGATGTCATCTTAATGATTTATTGATCAAAAGACAAAAATCCATATAAATCAGAAACCATGATTCTTATAAGTTTGGTGTGTAATGTGAACATATAGAAAGATTTCTGACCTCTGTCAAGCTCATAATAGTGCTGCATAGAACTATTTAAAATATGTTTCTTTTGGCCATTGTTGGTACTGACATCAGGGATATAAAAGGATTTTAATAATGACTATATATTTTATGACTTTGTAATGTACATTACAGTAACAGGTTATAACAGTTTAAATACATGTACAATGTTCTAGAATAAAATAAAAAAAAACTCTTTTTTTTACATAATATTCATGACTAAACATTTAAATAAACACGCTTTACAATAAAGTGAATGCTACACATGTATCCATAAATAAATAATACATTAAAAAATAATGTTGAGTACAGTAAAATGTTTGAACAAAAGCCTGCACGTTGCACACGTTTTTTGCTGTACGTTTAAAAAGACCACAAAACACCAAAATGAATATATAGAAAATACAACACTGTTGCTTTAAAGTAAACACTGAGCAGAGAGTGAGCTGTCCAGGCCGAGGTTTCTCTCTGAGGGCTTCTCGTTTTCAAACAGTTGCGACGTCTGTAAGTTGGGAATATCTGAGCTCCTGCAGAAATATCACTAAAATGGTCATAAAGCTGGCGTGAGTGTACACTCGCGTCTTTAGCCCAGGCCAGCCACATCACCCACACAAGGTTACAAAATCCCAGAGGTGCACGAGCAGGCAACACAACACTAAAGCACATCTGCTGCTGGTGGATGTGAGGTCACTTTAGCAAGAGGACTATGTTAAATGGTATAAATGGGCGTTAAGACGTCATTGGTGACAAACCCCGACCTTTAAAAAAATATAAATAGTATTTTGTGTGACAGAATTAAGTTTTGTCCCTTGATTGCCGAGATTTGGGAGAACAATTAAAAAAAGAATTCACCACATGAATCATCACCCATATTAAGATGGATGACACTGTATCCATAATTTCTAAAAGCTGACGGTCCTGTTTTTGGAGCGTGTTTTGTTCTTGTTTCCATATTTAATGTATACTTGAAGAAAATTGTGTTGTAAATACTCATTTTGGTAACAGTTAAGTGATGCATAGGCGACAGCAGCTGAACGCGACAAACAAACACAAACGGAGAATGTAAGCTCGCATAGCAGCGGGAGGATGATGAATAGGAAAATCATGAATTTGGATTTACGATCAATCTCTTTTAAAAACATGTAGATGCTAATAACGGCTCGTGGAAGGCCTCGTTGAGGTTGCAAACCTGCGAGGACGGTGATAAGGTGGATTTTTTAAGTGCAGTGCTTCTTTAGGGCCTGAACGTGAAAGCCATTCAAACTGCTCTCAGCTTTGTCTTTAGATCCTCTGAATCTTTTTAATGACATTATGTACCATAGATGATGAAATCCATAAACTGTTTTACTTCAGTATAATTGTTGGACTGTTTGCTCATGCAGGTTTTCAGTGTAGTGAATCCCTCTGGATCTTTACGTCTGGGATCAACTTACTAATAACTCTGCTGTTTGAAGTACACCCACCAGCTTGTTTCTGCACTTTTTTTGTGTTAAGCATTTTCAAATGATTTCATCGTTTTGATTTATATGTTACACACCATCCCGCCTTTTTCAGAAATGGGGTTGTTGACTTGCTGATTAACACAAAAATCTTTTCAGCTCTACATGTAACTTGGATTATATCAGTTGATGTCTGATTCATAGGAAATGTATAAAAACTACAAACTGAATTCTTCTCACTGGATATTAATTTTATCCTCCGTTTTCTTTTTTTAAACAAAGCGTTCGTCTCCAAAGACACACAGTTAGTCAGGTTAGGTTAATTGGTAACTCTAAAGAACCCACGGGTGTCGGTATGAGTGGTCTGTTTATGTGTTAGCCCTGCGTCAGACTGGTGACCTGTCCAAGGTGTACCCTGCCTCCCGCTGGGATTGGCTTCAGCCCCCTGACAAGGATAAGCGGAAGAGAGTGGATGGATAGTTTGTTTCAAATATTTAGCGATACACAATATATAGTAAGTAAGGCTGTTGCTTTTCTGTCATAATTTTGTTAAGAATTATTTCCATAAATGCCATGAAATTACCAGTGAAATTGTTTATCGGACACACGACAAGACCTGACGATGTGCTTGAAGTGACGCTTATGCTTTCATGCACTCACATCACTGGCTGTAAAAGGTGTGTGTGTGTGTGTGTGTGTGTGTAAAAAAGGTGCTGTTTTACACACACACACACACACACACACACACACACACACACACACACACACACACACACACACACACACACACACACACCTGTGTGGCCTTCGAAGCAGTGTGTTGTAGACAAAGAACAGCTGGATGCAGTCTGTAAGAAAATGAGAGCTTGAGTTTGGGTCAGTGTTGCAGGAGGAAGCGAGATTGGCATTGACTTTTCTGCTTTGCTGATGCTCGTATCCTATTGGCTGTCTCTCCTCTCATCTAAATCAACACATCTAAGCATTGATCGGCCCCTCGCCTTGCTCCATGGAAGCCTTAACAAAGCAAATTCAAGAGAGAGCTGTATTCTTTATATCCTTGTAGGCATGTTGATCCAACAGGTCCCCGTGGACAGCACCGTGTTGTATGCGAAATGATAGCACCGTGCAGCGTAATGCATTGTTAGTATTTTCATTTGAACAGACACAAACCAGGTTGATGGGCTGATGCAGAGTTTGTCAGCCTGTTCTGAACAGTGACCTCAGGTTTGAAGAGACCAGTCACGTAGTGAAATGTCAGGATGGAGTGCTGTGTTTGCAAGATCATGAAGACAGACTGGAGATGACTACAAACAAGAACCACTGCCTTGGACTTTGCCTGACCTCCAGTGCAGATGTTGTCCTTTTTTACCATTTCATGAAACAGGATTCTGATTCCTGCAGCATAATGTCAGCTCGTGCCACCAGGCAGCAGCTCTTGCTGAATGCTGATGCAGATGCTGGTGTCCAGTGGCAAATGTTGGCACTGGCATTTGAGCAGACAGAAAGATTAGAAAAGCTTTAGATAAATGAGGAGTTCCTTTGGCTCAGCAAAGCCTTCAGTGACCTTCAAATTTTTAATTTTGCCTTCCTGCAGTTTTGGCAGTTTAAATTTGTCAGTGAACTGATGACCTTGGAAATACAGGGGGTATCAATTCATTGAAGGGAATTAAGAGAGGTTTCTCCTCCCTCATTACTCCTAAAGAGGTGCCCTTGAGCAAGGCAATTAACCCCCAACAGCTGTTCAGTGGCCAGCTGATCGGAGTGTGGCTGCAGCGTCAAGCTGTTAATGTGTGATTAAGAGTATGGCCACTGTAACTCTCCTCAGGCAGACACGAGTGCTGGGAAAAGCTACAGTCTTCACATTCATTTCGATCAGATTGGCACTGTGGGGAACATGGATGGCACCGATTCTGAGATTCATCACAGTGAAGCACACGATGTGTTCAAGCCAAACACTCACTTCGCCTACATCCTGCCCAGGCCGCCATAGCGAGCTAAGAACTCAGTCAGTCTGTGGGAAATGGTTGTGTACACTATACACTGTTATTACTATAAAGAAAAACTTTAAATAATATTATTTGTCATCATATCTGTGGCAAATTATAATGCATGTATGAGTTGACATGGTATTCTAGAACTGCAGGGAGAGAAGAGGACCCATGCAGGGAGCAGAGAGGTTTGATGTGTGGTGGAGGTCGGGTAGGCAGAGATGGAGATGAAGCTGTGTACAGGTAGATTTAAGATCTGTGCATACAGTCAGTCTAACCTTTGATCATAGAAACAAACAAGAACCATCATGGGCGTTCATGTGGGTGTGCATCATGCTGGGTCATTTAGCCCAGAGTATCACACCTCTGGAAGTAACCATTACCAAATGCATGCAGCATAGCTAAGTTACAGGTAGCTGACTAACTGTATGTAACATTAGGGTGCAAATGACTGGAAATTGCAAAGTGATCCATGAGGTCAAGCTATTGATTTTAGCTTTCAGGAAGTCATGTAGTGACTATGAACATGCTTGTTGGTGCCAGATGCCAGTCTGGTCTGAGTATTTTAGAAACTGCTGAAATGTTGCTCTCTCCAATTTTTAGTATTGGCATTATTAGTATATTAATATTAGTCTTTGAATTATAACCTGCTGAATGAATAAGAGAACGGATTCTGTTATTCATTCAGCAGGTTTCTAATTTAGAGCGGATTCAGAAAACTTTGTTACTTAGATTTTCATTTCCCCCAGTGCTTAATTAATCTGTAGCAATTCATCTCAAGCCTCAAAATCTTCAGTGTTGGAGGAAACAGTGAAACAGTAAATGTAGTAACTCCATTGTGACTGTGTGTTTATGTGCTCTGCTGACCTTCCTAGGATAAATATAGATTAAATATATGTGAATGTCAGATGATAAAAACACCTTAAGATTTCAGTGTTTTATTCTGCAGATAAAATTTCGAGTGCAGCCAAGCTGGAGGGATTTGTCCTTCAGCACGTACCTGGTTTTGAAACGGGATTAAATCTCTTTCATGACTTTATTTCCTGTATGAAAGACTGGTTTAGCTTCTTAATGGTTCTCTCAAATGTGATCAAAAGGCAAAATATATAAGTGAGGAGCAGCTGCAGAAACAGTGATTGTAACATGCTCTTTCCTTCAAACTCTAGACTGAACCTTTTTTCCATACTCTGCAGATAAATATTGATTCGTTTGCATATTTGTCACACTTACATGTTTGTGTTACATGTTACAATGTTGTTTTTAAATGTTTTCACTCATCCATTTTCTGCTGCTTATCCAGGACTAGGTCGTGGCCAGACTTCCCTCTACCCAGAAATTTCCTCCAACGCGTTTGAATTTTTTTACGTAGTCAGGCATGCGGAGTGTAGTATTGTGTAGTCGTCTATATATGGAGAAATTGACGCTGAGCAGAAATTCACATTATGTACTTATATTAAGTCCAGCCATATTCCTCCAGAAATAGTGACGTAGTTGCTGCAGGTTGGTGATTTAACTGAAAAATGACGCAGATGCTCAGCAACCCAACTTTTATGTAAGAAATGTACAACCAGTTGGCAACTAGCTGAGTTGAGCACCATAAGACACACAGACAAGTTGTGCTCACTGGGACAAACTTACTCAGACTGATTGCAAGGTGTCCCTGTGTACATTTGGTAATTGGACAGCAGTTGTTTGCTAACCTTTGGCAATCTGTCTGAGACTGAATGCAGGCTGAATGGAGACAGGTTGCCTACCACCAGCCGACTTTGCGATCAAAAGTGGCTGTATAGAAGTTGAGGGTGTTGGACATTCACCTTTTCGATGACCAGCTGGTTGCTTCAACTACGTGCAATTGGTCGCTGAATGCAAAGAAAAAAAAAAAAGAAATCACTGGGCAGCCACCGATTTTATTTATTTATTTATGTCCCTCTGGTTTTAAGGAGGTTGGTAAAATGGTAAATGCACTGGTTTTCATACAGCATTTTTCTCTACCTGACCACTTAAAGGTTTTTATACAACATGCCTAACATGCACTTTTTTCTTTGCTGAAGTGGCATCTGTCCAACATTCACCTTCAGATGGATGCATCGCAGAGTCACTTGGGGTTGATATCTTGTCCAAGGATATTTGGCATCCAGAGATTAAACCACCAACCTTCTGATTAACAGAGAACCTGCTCTACCTCCTGAGCTAAGCCACTCAAAAAACACCTGGTATTCCCAGGTGGTCTCGCATCCAGATGAGATCGGCTGTGCTCAGGGTGGTATGGCCGCATGCTTGTTTCGTTTTTTAGTGGGACTGAGCAGTTACAGAGTATGGTTTCAATAGCCCATATTCTGTAATTGCTGTGAAACCCATTTTCCCAGAATGATGAAATATTCTTTTCATTTTAACAGATTTTAGTAAACTACAGTCAACAGTATATTATACCAAAAATAATTACTTTAAAGAGTTAAACTACATGTACATTTTCAATGTAATGTAAATAAAATTTACTTAGTTGGTATAAATTCAGTATATAACAACCATATTTTCCTTAATGATTAAAAAATAATTATATATATTGTTTTTTTATTTATTCCTTCATGAGGGGAAGAATCTTTTTGTTAGTTTATGGGGACTTAAAATATTAGTAATCAGTTTTTGATGTCATTACTGTATTTTGAAAATTGTTGCTAATTAACAGCTAATTAGTCAGTTAATAACCTTAAGATGTTATAAACTGGAGTCCATCGGTGCTCCTGCTGCTGCTTGAGCACATTGAATTTGCTTGTAATGAATTGTGCTATATAAATAAAATAGGCCGTTGCTTGTTGATCTAAGCTAGCATAACCTTAGGCAGTTACAGCACAAAGCTATCAGTTATACCATTAGCATTTATTGCTTTGATAAACATGTAACGTATTTTTGTTGTTGGAGCAGTTATAGCTTCTCTGTGATGAGCAATATATATCAGTACTTTAAAGATTAAAAAATGTTAGCTAAATTAGTTTTGTCTGATTGGGTATCTCAGCACCAGGATGTCGTTTGGTAATATTAGGAACATGAGAGGACGCCTGTGCTACTCACCACGGCCACTTTGGCATTTTGCTATTTCAGTTAGAGTATTGTTGATCTCTTTTTTCATCTTCCTTCAACCGGGAAGTTCACTGACTTCGAAATTTGTTGTTCAAGAAAGTCATTACCTCTTCATTAAAAAATAAACCCCAAATAAAATCAATGTATTAGAAGAGTCTCACCTTTTTGTTCTTTTTCAATATGGGAAGAAAAATAAAAAAACACATAAAAATCCAAATAAGAGTATTTTTAACTTTATTTTTAATTTTTATTTGAATAAAACATAAAAAAATATTTAAATAGAAATATTCACCAGTCGGTGAGAAATGCATTTGTTGTTTTATGGGTACTAAATGTTGCATGTTATCCACGGCTGAGGCTCCATTGTCTACCTGCAGACTAATCCATTGTATTGAGTGTGGATTTGCGGCTGTCTGGAGTGTGCAGCCTTTGGGGAATGTGTGTGTACTGATCCTCTGAGGAGAAGGAAGCAGCGGTTTCACGGCTCAGTTGCTGGGCTGACAATGCTTCCAAACTCACTCTGAGATAAATAAGTCATTTTACCTGGAAGCACCACCTCCTCCCAGATCACACTCTGCCTGTGCTGCCTTTGTCCTTAGACACAAACGTAATCATCATGAGGAAGTAATAACTAATAAAAACAATCATATATAAAGAATACTTTTGACAGGCTCCTTGTGCTGTGGGAGGAAAAATAAAGACAAATATGAAAAATATTGTTGTCAAATGCAATAATGTCCTGAAATGAACACGAGGAGTTGATTGTCAGCGTGGGTTCAAGCATATAATTGAATCACTGGTTACACCCTTTCTGGTAATTTAGACATTAATAACACATTTAGATGTTCACAGTCTCTTCTTTATGCAGCTGCAACATCCTGCACCACAGTTTGGTGGTGTTAGCTCAGAAGGCAGAGCAGGTTATCGACTAATAAGAATCGATTCATTTACCATTCAAAAAACAAAGTGACACAGGTTTTAATTTTAGAATTAAAGTGAAGGAGGAGGCAGGACATTTGTCAGGAAGTGGCTTTTCCAGACAAGCGATCCAGGACAGTTGCTCAGTTGCTCTTTATTATTAGTATTAAAAGTAAGGAAAAGGCTGCTTAGCTTAAGTAAAAAACACCCAGGAGGTAGTCTGAATTAGTACAGCACCTGTGGTTTGTGTTAGAATGGGTCAGACTGTTGGATGGATTGCTTGCTTTTTTTTTAGTCTGCATGAAATTAAGCTTCATGCGTATGAGCATGTGTGAACAAACCACTCTGAATTCTCAGTTAGTCTAAAAAACTTAATAAGTTTCACTCATTTTACCAAACATTAAGTACAAGCATTGTCTATATATTTAGGAGCCTTTCAAAACCAACAATCACATCCTTCAAAAACAAAAACATATTTTATATGCAGATAAAATGGCCGCCACTTTATGCCATGCATAACATGTCAGTTTAGCTTGCGAGTGTGGCTAAAGATGCTATGCTAGCTAGGGATGGGTATTGATAAGATTTTCACGATTCCGATTCCATTTTCGATTCTGTTTAACGATTCGATTCTTTATTGATTATTTTTAAAAAAGGAGAACACTAAGGTCGATTAGGTTAGAACTTTGTTTTATATCTTCTCTTTGAACAAGATAGAAATTTAGGAGTAACATGGCCTTACAAACCAACAGTGAGATCTTAAGATATTCACAGCCTACGGCTCGTCAATGGGGTGTCACAGAGTCCCCAGGAAAAAAATTGTAAATGTAAAATAATAAAATAAATATTCTTCTGTAGCAATAACAAAGTATAACATAAATTATTCTGTAGCAATTACACAAGAATATCCAGTAATGTCCCTGCCTACAATTAAACACATCTGCTGTGGCAAATGGCTGCAAGCCTTTGACCACAAACTGAGTCACTGCTCGGTGACATTCGTCTATCCTGGCCTGAAAGGAGACGCTAACGGTAGACTGCAGCGAGAACTGCCAGCATCTGAGCCAGACTCTGTCTGTCTCTCTCATCATGGTCACCTAAATGCACAGTAATGGCAGGTTTTGTAATAAGGCAGATCGCGCTAACATAATATGCACTGTTAGTTGATTATTTACCTGCCGCATTAACGGGAGAGGACGTGCAAACGTTACCGCTGCTGCTGGGTTGAGATTCACGAGTCCGGAGCGGAATTAAAAACATGACATTCATTTAAGGTCATCGTGTGTTTTGTGAGCAAATGCTTTTGCATATTCGTAGTGTTTCCTCCCTTAAATGAAATATCTACTTGCAAGTATTGCAAGTTGTCCTGTTGTCATCCGTTTTCGTAAAGTATACCCAAACTTTTGAGCGTTTAAGCCGCTTAGGCGCCGTGTTTCCTGCCAGGTAAATGACGCTCCGCAACGTGGGGACGTCATTCGGGGCGACTGGAATCGAGAAGGGAATCGTTTGCAAAAATGGCAAACAATTCCAAGGAATTGAAACAGTGGGAACCGGTTCTCAACAAGAACCGGTTTTCGATACCCATCCCTAGTGCTAGCACCGGCTGCCTTCTTTCCTTGCAGCTTGAGGTCCACATACTGGTGTAGAAACATACTGGTGTAGAAACATACTGGTGTAGAAACATAGGTTCAAGGTTCAAGGTTCTTTATTTGTCACATGCATAGTTATACAAGTATAACACACAGTGAAATGTAACCTGACACGCTCCTCGACATGTGCAAAAATGGGGGGGGGGGGGGTAGAGGAAGAACATTATATATATATATAGTATATACATTAGGTGAATGTGCAGTAGTAGCAGCAAGCAGGTGAATTCTGTACATTAATATGAATATACATCTGACCATTTTACAGAATAGACAATATAAACATATTTAAAATTAAAGGAATTTGAAATGTACATTGTGCCTGGTACTGGTGTAGAAACATACTGGTGTAGAAACATACTGGTGTAGAAACATACTGGTGTAGAATGTGTTGATACAGTCCGGTGGTTATAAGAGCCTCTTGAATCCATTACAGGCCATGTGCATTTTACCTTACTTTCTTGATTGACTTGTTTTTGGTTTGGATGAGCATGTATCTTTATTTAATTGTCTAGTCGGCACTAGTTTCTGTGCCACTCTGTAGTGTTTCTTCAAACAGTGGTGACTAATACTGCAGGTATCGTGTTGAAACGTCCCACTTAACTGTAACTAGAAAAACAATTTTATTGTGTGCAGCTGGAATTTTTATATCTTTCTTCTTAGAGCAATGCTGTATGTCGTAGCTTCGCAGTACCCGACCAATTTATTGGGGGATCGATCTCAGTTATGAGCACTTAAAAAAAAAATGTAAAAACTAAGATTTCAGTTTAAAATGTGAGGAAGTAGCAGAAGAAACGCCCTCCAACCCTGCACCAGGAACACAACAAACACCTGATCCTAATGGAGTCAGGCACAGTGCCAACAAGTAAATACATAACTAAGTGTAACAGATGTAGTGACGTTTGTTCATGTTTCATGTGTCTTAAAGAAAAAAGAAATACCAATATATCAGATTTTTAAAACACCAAATATTTGTATTGATCTTAAAATCCTGGGCTCAGTTGAACAACAATCTAACCCATGCCTGATTAACCTAAACAACAGGAAATAAAACTTCGGACATTCTGATGACAAACTGGAGACGTTACCAGGCCAAGTTTACGCCACAGTCGCTGCTCAGGACTCTTTTCTGCATCTCTACTGTTATACTTTTTATTTTGCTCATTCTTCAAAATGTGCCAATAGACCCTTCTTCTGATCTTGTGTCGCTTTCTTCTTTTTGCAGCTTTCAAGAAAGAGGACAGCAGCTTTGATGAGGTAAGTTGAAAACAAGTCAATTTTAGGGAGCTTGGCCCACTTTCGCTGTTATGCTTTCACGGCACTGGCCGGGGCTTTTTCATTAAAATGACTCTTCAAGGTCTCGTTGGCCAGATGTTGCCAGCAAGGACTGCACTGCAGTTGATTTTTTGGATGTGGGTCCCGTTGTAACTGTGTGCATATGGTGTGTAATATATTCATCTCTGAGTTGTCCCTCGGGGTCAGTTGCCATTACAGAGCTTCTCTGGCCTGCCAAATGAGGCAGCGACCAGATTTGATCTAAATAGATCAAATATCATTTTTCTTGTAATTTTATTGGAGATTATATATCGGAATTTCAGGAGCGGGACCACGCCACGAAACACACTCCTTCCGGTTGTCATCTATATAGGTTCCCTCAGTTCTGCAAACTGTTCATTCTCGTTTACGTGCCCCACCCTCCCTCCCTCCTTGTTCTCAATTCTTTAAGTTCTTCACTCCTATTTAGTACATGGGGATCTGCCAGTCCCGGGAGCCGTCACCAGTCCCCTTCGAGGCCTTCCCCAAACCGCAGGTCAATTCATGTCAAAGCATCACTTTTTCCTACTAAAACGCTGTCAAACCTAAAATGAGGACGTGGGCCCAGCTAGTGAAAAAAAGGTGGTCAAACTGCATTTTTATTTCTTTTTTCAGCAAAAACACAGCTACATAAATGAACCACTTGATGTTACTGCAGTTGCACACAACATGTACTGATACTGATACTACTGATACTATATAGACGTCTCCACCCTCCTGCCCCAGTCTTAGCGTTGATTTCATATTAAATGCATGAAGAGACACGTGATATTTAAAGGTGCCAGGAGGAGCAGCAGTTTAGTCGTTAAATAACGCTGCACTTATGTGTCTCTGCTGACTGGGACGATTAAATCAAGGCAGTGCATGTGCAGCAGAGTACTGTGGATATTATAAATGATCTGGTATATTTTGCCAGCAAATATTTTAATTTGCTATAGGATCTTCGTTTGCATGCTAAAAATGTATGCAGCGTGTGTTTCATGGGAAACCAAGAAACATTCGCTCTTGTTTTCCTTTGTCTTTTTGAGCTGAGTTATGAAGTCTGTTTTTCCCACAGATCTAAATTCTATTTGTGGCAGAGGGAGGAGGCTGTGTGTGTGTGTGTGTGTGTGTGTGTGTGCGCACCCATAATGTGCATTTGGTGCTCAGAAGTTTTATTTTCTGCAAATATTTGCCAATCAGGTGGTTGTTGTGTATCATGCAAAAACTAAAATCAGGAAGAAGGGCAAATATTGTGAAAACTGGCACTGGTCAGGCCAGCGTGTCAAACTGGAAAATGTTCTAAAAACTAAAATTCAGACTAGCCCAGATGTTTTTGCCCTACAGAGCAGACGTCCTGTCACATGGAATCAATAAAGGGAACTAACAGCCAACCTCAGCAATGCTAACACAAAGAATCCTGCTTGCTGCCTTATCACTTATTCATTGAGCAACGTCACTGCAGACAATACATTGGAAATGCTCCAAAGCTTAGAAACCATGTGCCTGGTGAAGGACACAGCTTTAGGTAGCCATCTGCAGCAGGTGCACTGGTGCTCAACAGTCACTGCCACTTTAAGTCAAAAGAGCACCCGAGCAGGATTTCCTCGTCATAGAAACAACATCCCAGAATTCTGAGACCTCCTGACTCCCTCATCAACCAGCTGCTTACAACAGCAAACTGAAGGAGAAAGTGGGAGAAATCAATATGTTATACAGGCCTGCAAAATAGCTCAAGGCCAGTGTTGCTGGGACAAAACAAATAATCTACAGTGTGAGTTGAAAACAACACCATCCACAGCATAACAGGTATTACCTTCACCTTATTAGTCTCTCTGTGTGTCTTACAAAAGAAAAATGGTGGTGCTGGAGACCCCCATAGTGACACGGGGGCAGGTTTCAGGACTTTGGCAGGTATTGGTATGTTTGGCTGTCTGTGGGCACATTTTGCAGTCACAAGCTTACAAGACGAATGCAGGCAAAGTTCAAAGATTAGTGTTGCTGGTGGTGTGATCCCATTGCAACATTGTTTCTAAGATGATATCACTTTAGCTTCTGGGAGGGGAACCAATCTGCAGTAAATATCAGTTACAGAGCAACCGTCACGCTGCAGAGCACTCCTGTGTGTTAGAAGACTTTCATTTACATGCATGAATAATGTCAATAGATAGTCTGTGGGTTAAATGCTGTGGCAGTTTTAAGCCAGATGGAACAAGATGCAAATTTACAGAAAGAGCCGCTTATATCTCATCAGTGGACAGAATATTCTCCAAAAGTCTGGGGAATCATCAAAATGGTTTTTAGGAAATGTGAGACGAGCCTTTTTGGTCAGCAGTGATTTTCTCCCATGATGCCTTTTGTGCCCAGTCAGGGTCTTATCTAACTTTGACCTTAACTGAGGTCAAAGACAACTTAGCTGTTGTTCTGGGTTCTTTTGTGACCTCCTGGATAAGTCGTGGATGCGTTCTTGGTAGACCGAGCACTCGTGAGAAGGTTCACCATCATTTTAAGTTTTCACTATTTGTTGATATTGGCTCTCGCTGCGATTCACTGGTGCCCCCAAAGTTCAGAAATGACTTTCCTGACTTTGTTTCTCAGCTGTTTCTTTAGATTGTGGCACCATGTGCTGCATTTTGAAATCTTTTTGTCTGCACTGGGTCCTGGTTACTGTTGTTGGTGGTGACATGTGAGCCTGGCAGCTGGGAAGCTGCAGCCGAGTTGTGTGTAACAGCAACCGTGAGAAAAGTGTTAAATAAAGATGCTGGAAGGCATGAAACCGTCATCGTCTATTTTAAACTCGTGTGCACAGAGGTTTGTCACCTTTGATACCCGCGTTCCAACAAAAGCTTCAAAGCTCCAAAAAAGTATCTAAGTGTTCTGGACAGCCCAGCAAATTATTCATTAGTAAGATAACGCACAGATGTGTTCAGGGTGTTGGATGTGCTGCAGCTACTGTCTTTCCCCCGTAAACCTAAACGATAAAACACATGGTCAGCTTTGACTGTTTAGATTAAAAATTCTTTTAATCCGCGGGGGGTTCGTGTTTTAAAAACTCTTAAGTACCCAAAACAATGCTGCTGTTGTTTTTGTAACACGTCACAGTGCAATGTCCATGGGAACCTGGACGCAGGGCCTCGGGGGGGAGGCTGGTACGCAAGTCCAAGAGCGGCACATGATGCAGGCGCAACACAACATGCTAGAAAACTCCTTTAGCAACAGTTCAATGAGCATTTTTATTATTTCTTTCTTTAGCAGTTTAGCTTTATTTTGAAACAATGTAGGCAGAGAATAAATTCTACTGATAAAGCATGCATAAGGTTTTATTTTTGTTTTGGGAATAAATTATTTAAAAAAACAAACAAACATCACATTTGCAGTTGGGAGAGTTTTCCATTGGAGGCATCTGCAAATTAGTGGAGAATCTACAACCAACAATATTTCAGTCAAATGATTAATTCATCATCCAAATACAAGCTGCTGTGTAATTTTACATGAAGTCTCTAATCACTTAATTGATTATTCCATTTATAATCAGGGCTGGATATTGAGATTCAGTGTTTGATACTTGACACTCGTTGAGTGCTGAGGACTGTGTTTGCAATGTCAAGTAATACAAATTGGCCTCTACTTGCTTTATCATTAATAGAATAGAATAGAATAGAATAGAATAGAATAGAATAGGATAGAATAGGATAGCCCTTTACTGTCACTGTACACGTACAACAAAATAGTGTTTTTTGATCTACACATTTGTGGATTTCATTGTAATTTGCTGTTTATAGAATGATAAAGTACCTCCTAAGTACCTTCTTTGACTCAATACTAGAGATGGACCGATCCGATATTACGTATCGGTATTGGTCCGATACTGACGTAAATTACTGGATCGGATATCGGAGAGAAATAAAAAATGTAATCCGATCCATTAAATATCAAAAAAGCACCTCACAAAACTTGCGACACGGCGTAACTCGGCTCATAACCGTAGCACGTCGCAGCAGTATGCTGTGTGTATTTGTAGCCTCGCTACCAAACCAGCATTTCATCTCCGAGGAAGTGATCCCAGAGAGAAGTAAAGCAAGTGTGTAAGTTCATCTCTGAATGTTTGTAAAGCATTCCCGCGTTAAGCTTAACAACCGATATATGGAGCGACTGCCTCTCTCTCTCACTCGGTCTCCTGCTGCTACTTCAATCATGAAACTGATCAATGATCAGCTGATCGGCTTTTCTGTTGCGAGTCCGTCTCTCTTGTTTGTTTATCGCCCACTTCGCGCCAGAAAGAGGAAACCAGCGGCTGAACAACAGCAGCACGTTTAACCTTGATCAGCTGTTGTTAGAATTTATTTAATATTACTTTCTACACCAGGATCTTTTTCTACGCAACTGACGGCTGGTAACTGTGCAGGGGCAGATCTAGCACAGTTTAGCCAGGGGGGCCGATAGGGCATGAACAGGGAAAAGGGGGCACAAAGACATACTTTTCTTTCTTATTCTCATTTAAAATGTCTAGCTTTTAATAAATAATTATCTGAATCTTACACCCAAAGTTTTAATCTGATGTAACATGTATAGAAGTCCATTACTGTATATAGTAACTATTAAGTCTAATATACCCTAGTAAGCTATACTACTTTTTCCTTTGGGAAGGTACCATCTGTGCAGTCTGCAGTTCTGTTGAAGAAAGATGTTGAATCTATTTAATTATTCTTGAAAAATAATTGATTTCTGTGCATTTCTTTCACACTGCATCAAATTAAAGTTACGTCAATTAAGCATCATGAGGTGGAGGGTGGTTCCCTATTTTTTTTTTTTTTTTTTTTTTTGCTGGGAGTTTTAAAACCCTATTAGTTAGGTTGCTTACTCTTTAAAATACCAGAATAGGGAGGATGGAGCAGGTTTAAGTTCATTAGATTGATCAGTGTTGCTGAACTATGAAATCTTTTGGGTGCAGTGTATTTTTTGCATACAGGTATAACAGAATAGCTTTAGTGTTTTTTGTTTTTTTTTAACTTGAGTATGAACTTATACAAAAAGCAGTAAGATATTAAAAAAACAGTTTTATTGATTAAAAAAAACACTATATCAGATTCATATCGGTATCGGCAGATATCCAAATTTATGATATCGGTATCGGACATAAAAAAGTGGTATCGTGCCATCTCTACTCAATACTGAGGTATTGAGTCAAAGAAGGTAAATGTGAACATTCAGAAGAGTCGATGTTCTGTTTGAACAAAATAGACACACATCTTAACAACCCAGCGTCTATCAGGTCATCAGCAAACACATTTTGGTAGAATTAGTTTGCATCCACATGCTAAGCAAGCACACTGTCACTAACTTTCAAGGCAAACTGCTTATATGTACTTTGATCTTACAGTTCTTATATTGTGTGGTTTCAGCAGGACTGGAAACTGAAAATAAACAGAGGATTTTCAGCTTTGTGCACTTTAAACCTGACATGTGTGTCACAACACCAATCCCTTCATGTTCATGGCCAACATGACTGCCCACTGGGCATCAAGGAATGCTGCAATGCAAGAGATTTCCATCCCATCATGGAAGGCTTATTTTTGTTGGCAAAGAGACATGAGAGCTTGGATGTCTTAGATATCACATATATCTGGTAACAGGGCCATTTGTCAAGTTTCCTGAGATTATTTGGATAAGAACATGTGGCCTGTGTTCTTGTTTGCGAAGGGACTTTTGTGGTGAAGCGAACCATTTCTAGAAGTGCCATGGGAATTAAGCTTGGGCCATTTGCTATAAATGGGCCTTGCTGCTAAAGAAGAATGTAAAGAATCTGAGATGGGGAAAAAACTCCTTCCTGTCCTGCAACATTGTGTTTGCAAGAAACTGACTGATGACCTACAGCTACAGTATGTCTGGGAGTTTGGATTCTGCGCTTCTGTGTGTCCAAGCACTTCTATCTTTTCAGAGAGAAACAAATAAGCAGGCGCTGGGAGCTGGTTTGCTGTCTGATGACCCACTATGATTGATCACAGTAAATAATGAAACTGCACGTTTAAACCAGGGAAATTAGTAGATTTAGTGCGCAGGGGAAGAAAGCTTCCTGCTGCTTTTTTGTTATAGGTTTGACAACAGTTTTGAGTGACATTACATTTGAGGTGCTCCGATCTAAATGACAGTATGTAGTATGTGGTAGTACTAGTATCTACTTTTGCACCCTCGTTAGGTCTGGGTCAGATGGCCAAAAATATAAATCATAATGTTTATTTTTCTGCCCTGTGGATGATTCACGAATCAAAAATAGCACTTTTTTCCCCAGGTACAGGACCCAGTAAGGCCGTCTTACACTGTAGCTGAGTGGTTCATCCTTTAGGAAGACAGTTTTGAGGCTTTTGGATGCTGTTAGAATAGCTTTGCATGATTCACAGTTTAAAATGGTCCTTATTTAGTGCAGCGTCTCAGACAGACAAGCAGAAGGTTTGAACAGCAGGTGACTGGTTGGGACGCTTGTGCTCACACATGAAGCTGTGTGCAGGCGATGACCATATGGGCCATGGGGATATCCCCCGTCACCGACATCGTACAGAGCCAAGAGTAGAGGGAAATTAATCCAGAGTTTTTGGCTCACATTGATTACTTGCACATAAACTGATTTAACTGTTAGACAATTTTAACACAATTTTAAGTATATACAGTACATGAGAGAAAACATAGCTGTTTCACACTGAAGATAAGCAGTGGTGGGTGGGTACAGTACTCTGGGTTCCTCCCACAGTTCAAAGACAGGCATGTCAGTTTTTCATATCAGTGCTTTGAATGGTCAGTAAGATTAGTGGAATGCTATATAAACAGAGTGCATCACTGTACATGTAAAGTGTGCTGCTTTTTAAGTGGACAGGCAAAAAACTTTGTTCCAGTGACTTGGTGTGTGAGTCTCCTTTATGCTTTCAACAGTGAACGCTTATTGAACTCACTGCAGTGACATGGTTTAGTTTTGCTATGCTGTCCCTGTAGGCTCATGCTGGATTTGTTGTTTTGCATGCTGTCCAGTAGCATTGCTGTCTAACATAGACGAGGATTGTGGGAATTCAAACAGCACAGACACTACTGACTAGGGATGGGTATCGTTTAGGTTTTATCCGATACCAGTACCAAACCGGTACTTTTGAAACGGTGCCGGTGCTTAAACGGTGTTCGAACCGGTGCTTAAAGAATGGAGAACACAAAATTGGTCCAAAAACCTCTCATGTTTAGCTGTTTTTTTGTAAAAAGATAACAATGTTAGACTTTTCTGCAGCTATGGGGCATATATGGTATCACTCTTGGCTGGAAGCAGTGCTTAAACAATGGAAAAAACACAAACTTTGTCCAAAAACCTCTCATGTTTAGCTGTTTCCCACTTTTTCTTTGGTCATTTTAGCCTTTTTGGCCAGGGTGAAGGGAGTATCTGCCATCAAACAAGAAGACAGCCGCATGTAACTACGACGGTGTTTGCTAGTTCACCTTATGTGCATTAATGTAATAACGTGGTTAGCCTACTCAACGTAAATTACACATGAACAACATTAAGCTACTCACGCAGAGAAGAACGGCTGCTGCTGCCATCATCATCCTCATCATTTCTGCTACACTGGCAGGGCTAGGGGCCAGGACTCTCCTCTTCGGGTTCTTGGGGGATGTTGCTAACTCCGGGTCCGATAACAGGCACCACACCCGCAGTAGATGTGTTCGGTGTGAGGTCTCGCAGCAAGCTATCAAATACGGTGCATTTCTCGGCTTTTAACAAAATGCTATACGTCACCAGGTGTTTCATCAGATTCGAGGAGTTACCTCCTTTGCACAGTATCAACTTAAAGCACTTGTTGCAGGCTGCTGAGTTTGCATCTTTTGCTGTGAAGTACAGCCAGACTTTGACCGCTTCGTCTTGGGCATTTTTAATCTGTAGCTCTGCTCTAAAAGAACGTACGTACCTGGGCCCGCCTACTACGCTTGCAAAGGTAAAATGATTGGCTGGAATCCAAAGTGTATGACATCTCAGGAAAAAAAGCACCGAAACATGCGCTGCTTTTCGGTCTGGTTACTACCGTTTATGTCAGAACAGGTGCCATAATGGCACCGGATACCAGTACCCATCCCTACTACTGACATGCACTTGCATGTTTCTCCCAAAAAAAGGAGAAAGACCATAGTCACATGACGTGGCCTAGTGATGATCATGGTGACTGTTTAGGTTACAGGACAAATTTTCTGTTTTTATTTTTCATGCAGACAGAAAAATGGAGTAGGCTGCAGTGACAGTTGTTTCCATAGACTGCATTCTTTAAGCCAGCAGTAGGTAGTGTGCATGATTGTGGAAAAAGACTATCCAATAAAAGTACAGAAAAGTGTGGACCAACAGTCCTCTATAAACACTTTCCTGCAGTGTTTATTAGTCATTGGTTGTGTGTCACATAGAATAGATTATTAAGGGATTTTTAAACATTCTAATTGTCAGGATGCTTTTCAGGAATACGGGAACAGAAAATGGCAAAGAGTTTTATTCCTGAAAAATTGCTGTTCAGCTTTCAAATCTCACACTGTGGATGGAAGTCTCTGCTCCCACATGAGTTGTTGCAAATGGGTGAAAGATCTGAGAAGAGCCTGAGTCCGCTTATCCCCTCCTGCCTCTAATGGAAATGGATTCTGAGACCCGACTGGCTTAATCTAAATCTGCGATAAAAGTGCTGCACTCAACAGAAAGAGCCTGTGGAAGGCTTTGATTTTTCAGGATGGTCTCTTTGCATACTTTCTTTGTGTGTTGTGTGATTTTTATTGTTGCGAGTTAATTTGCCGTCAGAGAAACGGTCCGTAATATTCAGCCTCACCGAAACGTCGGGTTTTGTTAGAGCTTCTCGATTAGGTGACAGAAGTTGTCATTGTCACTAAAGTAACGATTTTCTCATTAGCTATCTTTGTTCCCGTTCTCTTTGTCACAATTCTGTCTTTGTCACATGCAGACTTCATTATCTATTCTCTGTCCAATTGGATCTGAATAA
Organism: Perissodus microlepis; assembly: GCF_051167445.1. Taxonomy (NCBI): domain Eukaryota; kingdom Metazoa; phylum Chordata; class Actinopteri; order Cichliformes; family Cichlidae; genus Perissodus; species Perissodus microlepis. Next base: position 3,435,715 of record NC_140471.1, on the reverse strand, counting down.
TTTTATGTGCTTGGTGTCGGGATCAAAAATTAATGCAACAAATGTGTTTCTTAATTACCAGAGGTCTGTGGAGAATCCATTAGAAGCAGAACCCTGTCATTAGTTCCAGGGGATGTAAATCGCTGTGAATTCTGTGCAATATTTAGTAAAAAGAGGAATGAAAAAAAGACCCAGCACGAGCATGTCACGATTCTCGCTGCTCTCATTTGTGTTTGTCACGCTGTGAGTCTGGAATTCTAATGTTCCATCTGCATTCGGAACCTCGTTCGTTTTTAATGTTTTACACCAAGACAGCCAAACACCATTTAACAGCCGTTTTAAAACCAGATCACAAGAATTGTTTCCTTTTGACCAAGATATCAAATCAAACTCACTAAGCCTCAGTCAGCACAAGAGAAGAGATATGTAGCTGTGGCTGTCCTCAATCAAGAAACGGACTCTTTAGACATTCACTTCATCCTAAACCAAGAGTTTGACTGGTCAAAGATGGAGGATGTTGTTTGAAATACATGACAAACACCAGTGATGAAGCTATTGAAGTCACAGCTCTTGCAAAGGTTACAGCCCACGTCCTACTGTTGTAGGTGTGCGGTTACTGTTTTGGTGTGTTGGTTTATAATCATGTATACATGTAGAGTGTCGTTTTCAGATAGGTGATATATTTAAAAGATGATTGAATTAACCGCTTTTGTCTTTTTGATCCTAAAGTTACCTTTAGATAGAATCTGAGGATAAGATCAAATCAGTGTTGCTTCCTGTATATATTGCTTGTAAATGTTACTGCTCTGGAACAGATGAATAGTAGCTTGTAAAAAGTATTGCTTCCTTCCTGTAGCATTTCCCTGCAGAACATTAGCATGCACAGAAGGCAAAACGGCCGAGTCTGACTCAATTGATTTTTGTCTGAAGTTTGAAAATTCCAATCAATGCGGCATATTGATAACAGTCTCTTAAATGACAAAGAAAAGGCTGCTGATTAAAGTGCTGCCTGGTTATCTTTCCACCGGCATGAATGTCCGACATGGTTGTGGATGTAAACCTTGAATCAGACCAAGAGTGAAAAATAAAAAGCTATGAGCCTGTGAATCAGCAGAGATAAAAGACCTCCGATGAAAGCAGCAGATGGGTTGAGATGTTTTGGAGGCAGTTCAGCCTGCAGCACGGGGCACATTATGATGCTGATCGACCAGTGCTCGTGGCCCAAAGCTCGGATCAGTTCACCTACCTTTCCATGTCACCCGCTTCACATCCACATTATCAGAACCTCAGCTTAAGTCTTTCAGTTCCCTCCTACAGCAAGGCTGCAGGGGTAGAGGTCACATGGAATCATTTAAGAGATCTGAGGTGATAATGACGTGGTGATTAGAAACGAAAGGTAAAGATTAAGGAATGACTTTCTGACAAAATAAGGTCATTTCAAGATTAAACCTTTGTATTGTGTTGCCAATTGCATTTTCCAAAATGACTGTCAGCGAATAAAGACTTGTATTAGTAAACAGTAACTGATAGAAGGTAGAATAGATGAACCTGGATGTTGGTTATCCATCTCAGACCTGTGATGGACGGCTAATTAGCAGACTAGCCAATGTGTATCCAGAGTACACAGAAGTATAACAACTTGATCACCAAAAGAATGATTGATTATTGAAATAAATAATTAAGAAGTACCATATAGTCTTATTCATTTTTATAGTTCTAAATAGTTCTGTTAGGCAGTTCATATCACTCTGGACCAAAGCAGACATTAATAAGCTCATATATGTTTCTCAAATTTGGGGTAAAATTTATGTCTGATTTGCAAAAAAATGTAACACTTGTGTGTTAGCACTACCTTACCTGTGTACAGCCTGGCAGATCTGATGACTTCAGCTGTCTGAGTAACTTTTTACGTGTTTTCAGTTCAGTTAAATTCACTTTTATTTATATGGCGTGACTGTGATCACTGAACTGTATTTGCTTATAGTGCTTAGTGTGTTGTAATGAGCATGTCAGATTGCTTTCAGAGGGCTTTCAAGCTCGGTAAGAAAGGTTAATGTTGTGGATATTATCAGTAAAATAATCATATTAAAATCGATTCCATTGTTAGTGAAAAGACAAACAGGCATTTTGTTAAATTCAACATGTTTCCAGTTGAATCTTCGGTGGATGGCTCAGAAAAGCCTTCTGAAGTAAAGTCCTTTGATGTGTCGAGGAGCAGAAATATCCACTTTTAAAGGAGAGGCAGCCGCCGCACGCTCTGTAATTGCAGATACAATGTGCATCAGATAGCTGTTGTCAGGCACTCATTGTCACTGTCATGTCTCAAAGACATTTCCAGCTGGTGGCTTAAAGTCAGCCCACTAACTAGCAACTTAAGTAAGAGAGATGAGCTTTGGCAGGAACACTCGATGTCTTATTCATTTCTTTTTTCTGTTGCACTCCTAGGAAGTGAAACTGTGTGAGGTTGCACTCAGACATATTGAGCAGTGCTCAGAGAGTCGTCTGTCAGTAATCACAGTCTGGAATTCACACGTTTCCTCATGCTGTGCTTCTAATACAAGCCTCATTACATGCTATCAGCCACTTCCATTTAAAAACGGTCAGCTGTTATAGAGAGATGATGCCTCAGTACTGAGTCAGTCGGGCCAGTTGTTTTACTTAAAACAGAATTATCTTCATTTTGTAAATTATGGACCACGTTAGAGGAAAAGTGGGAAATAAACCAGGTCGAGGCTTCAACACTGAGAGCATACAGTATGATGCATGTTGTAAAAACGGAGGACCTGCTCTTTCTCTACCATGCTAGTAAAATTAAAGCAAGAATATCACAAAATACTCAAATCAGAGTATTTAAACTTTGAAATGGCACGACTCCTTTTTTATCAGTCATAATGGTTACATATCAGAAAAATAAACAACAACAACAACTATTTATCATTGTGGTATGAATCCTTGTTATTTGAAAGGGGGGCCTCAACAATGTCACCTTGGTGTGTATCAGTGTGCAGGGCCAGATCAGTCTGTGTTTGAAAATCACTTCAAGATGTCTGCTCCCTGTGTGACCTCACAACTCTTTTTTTTCTCCCTTTTTTCCCTGAGCTGGACGAAGATATTGATAGATACCCTTGAATGGTCCTGTCTCCTGTTGTCTGTGTGTGTGTGTGAGGTGGAGGGAGGGTGAGCATACAGGGGTCCACCACATCAAAATGTTATTGCCAAAGAAACAGCACCCCTGTTCTACTGAGGAATGCACCAGGACGAGAGGAATACAGAGATTACTCATTTATTCTTGTACAGTGGTGTGTGTGTGTGTGTGTGTTTGCACAGTGTTTTTAGTTTCATTTGAACTACCTTCAAATTAGCAGTACTGTTGTTAGCTCCAAGTTCAGATTTGGGAAAGCATTCGGCCGAGAGCCAGGCTACAAATTTAAGTTAAATAATGAGTTTAAGCGGCTGACCAAAATTCCACACAGATCCACATCCAGTCCTAGTGGATGGACACTAGGGCTGGGTATCGTCACTGATTTCTAGAATCGATTCAATTCCGATTCACAAGGTCCTGAATCGATTCGATCCACGATTAGATTTAATTCGATTCGATTCAATTCGATTTGAATCTGGGAAATTTTGACAGTCAGAAATATTATAATTCAGATCAGTGCATTTACATATTTTTGTATCTATAAAAAGGAAGCTGACACTCGCAAGACTTTATCAAAGGTGTGAGCATCACAGCAGATGCCTTTGTGTCAAAGTAGCTGAAGATAAACACAGAAAAACATGAAGGTGATTTTCCTGGCCTGGGGTTTTATAAAAATATTCTGCAGTACATCAAAAACGAAAGAAAACCATTAATCAACATATGAACATTACCTCTGATGTTACAGTTTTATTAGAGACACGGTTAAGCGTTTTGCAGTTTGTATAATTTTAAAAAGTTTAAATTGGTTCAGTATTGAACGGCAGAAATTAGGTTTTCTTTTCGGAAGAATGTAAAAGGGAAAAAAAACAGCGGCCGACAGCCTGTAAACAACGGTACACTTGTGCGTAACAAGCAAGCGAATATTGAAGAAAAAAGATCTTTAGACGGGAAACTGTTCTTGAAGTACAGAGAGAGAGAGAGAGAGAGAGCTGTGCATCGTGTTGGAAGCAAAACAGTAAAAGTCAGAGTGAATTCATGACGATGTTTATGTGAAGCGTAGTTTGGATCTTCTTTTGCTGCTGGTTCGGTCAATATTGTTTGGAGAGAGATCAAACTAACAGCTTTAGAATCAGCGTAAAAAGGGCGTAAACACAAAGCGCGACCCGCCGACAGATCAGAATCAGCGAGCTGTCGGCTTTCAGCCCCGACTGTGAGAAAGGCGACATCTCACTGATTCTGATCCGCGGGTTGCGCTGTGTGTTTAAGTCTTTGTGCAGAATCCGTGTTCCTGCTCTCATTTACTGTCTTAGCTGTTTGGTGGTTGTTGAAATTTTGTGAGGTTTCACCAGAGATTCTGGCATTTCGGGCAAAATAAATTTATATTAAAAAATCGATTCAGGATTTTAATGAATCGATTTTACGTTATCCAAGCCAGAATCGATTTTAATCGATAAATCGATTATAAAAACCCACCCCTAATGGACACCATGTTCTATAACTGGACATACCCCAGGGTTTGATTGTGTTGGCACCCTGTAAATCAGGGGTGGGGAACTCCAGGCCTCAAGGGCTGGTTCTCCAGGTCTCCAGGGCCTGGTAATGAACTAGACCCAGGATGATATCTAAAACCTGCAGGACACCGGCCCCTGAGGCCTGGAGTTCCCCATTCCTGCTGTAAATGGTCAGTCGTCAGCACATTTTCACAAGACAGCGAAACAATCTTTAAAGCTGATGGCTAGCATGTTAGCTAACTTTTCCCCGCTTAGATATCCAGCTTTAGGGTAAGATTATCAGCGATTTCCATTCCTGTGCTCTCTCCTGCAAACTGGTTTGGTCTTTACCACCGTGTTTAGCAGCTGGTTGCTAAACTCATGTCTGCCTGCTGCTTGGTGTCCGTGTGCCATAGATTAATCGACAGCTGCCTGCTGCTAAAAAAAAAAGAGATAGATGCAATTAGATGCATCATTGGCTGCTGCCATTTGTTGTAGTGATGTGTCAACAAGATCAATGAACCAGCTTTAGCTGACGTGACAGGTGGTCTAAATGCAATTACAATAAACAGCAGATACATTTATAGCTGACTTGTAACAACTACAACAAAAAAAGTGCTTTTTTTTGGTATCAGTTTATCCCAAAAAAGTTTTCTACCATTTGAGTTGTTGATAAGCTTTTGCACAATGATAGAAATAAGCCAAAGTAAGCTTGTGGAGTCCACCAAGTTCTTCCAGAGCAAAGCCAACGTTTGACATTTATATCTGTGTATAAATGGCTAAAAACCTCACCAAACCAAAAACAGCAAAGTTACAGTCCGGAAAGCCAAAAGAATGAGCCTCGAGATCCTAAAAACACAAAGTGTTCAAGAAACGCCAGAGTTGTAATTCTAAATCTTTTCAAAGGTTAATTATGCAGCTGCGTTTTCACTCACTGTGTTCAGCTTAGTGACTTTTTCATTAAAAGTGGTAAAGCGAGCCCACAGTTTGAGAAATCAGATTGATCATTGATATGATGGCAGCTTCGTCATTATTAAAAAATATGTTACTACTTAAAAGTGCACAAGTGCTCATTAACATCTATAAATAACTAGTTTTTTCAGGGCTTTCAGGGCATCTGTTACTGATATTATAGATTTATTACAAAACCTTTGTACTCATCCCTACACAATCTTCTGTGCGATACACAACTTATTTTCACGGTTAATTGTTGTAACAGGTATTCAAGCAGAAATAGCAAGAGTCAATAAAACAGGGAGACTGCTTTAGACTGAGAATATTTTAGGTCAAGTCATCTTTTAATCTGTGCCTAAAACTTAACGCCAGCACAGACTTGGATACTCTGACCACTTGGTTTTATTAACGGGAAATATCTGAGTTTATGAGTTGACAAGAGCTGCCTGAACGCACTGGGAGACTGGGAGAGCAGTGTGCTTTGGGTTGCAGCTACATGATTGACATGTCTCCTATTACAGTAAGTCATGGTGGTTGCAGATTGCTTGTCCTGTCTGAGCTCCAACCAGGCTTTCATCCCCCTTGACCTAATTTGAATTTTCTGGATCTAATAAGTGACAGTGAAGGTGAGGAGGGACAAATCAAAGCTCTAGAACATCCATCACTGACCCAACATGCTTGTCAGGGTCAACAACCTAGCAGCGGGTTAAGATTAGCATGCACGTGATGAGCCTCTGCCCTATTTCACGAGCCCGATTTTAGTGAATCGCTCTCTGGCTTCAGTCAACTCATTAACTCTGAGTGCTGTGCATGTGTTTGCCTCTATATGACTCCCGCTGTAGGGCTAATCCTGACTGACTGACTGTCACAGTTGAAGTTGTTGCCACTGGCCATGTTTGTTTGGTTCCATCCATCTGATTTGTGACAGCTGCTAATCTTTGCGTCTTCTCCTGTGAGGGTTGGGGTCACAAATTCTCCCAATCTGAGGATGACGGCTGAGCTGAAAGTGAGCCGAAACACTGTCAACCCTCCATGTGCTCACTCAGCTCCAGTCCCCCTCTGGAGAAGAGTCCATATTGAAGAGTAATTAAATTTTACTTGGTATAACTTTCCATTCCCCTGCATGTGAGGATTAGCGCTATCTCTGTAAATTAGATCGGCTGCCTGCACTATCACTTGCAACAACCTCAGGGCTCACGAGGTAATTGTGGGTGATGTAGTATTGAGGACATTTAGAGCCGAGTCCTTTCAGCCATCGTGGTCAGCGTGAGGCCGCAAGTGTTAGCAAATGGGCAGCGATAGCATCTCGTTATACATTTTGAGTGGTCTAATCACGTCTTTAATTAACCCTTCACTAATCGGCCCTGAAGGAAACCTAATGGATTAAATATTGCTGAGGTATTAAAATGCAAATGGTAATGCGAAGCCAGCCTGGTGGGCCTCCATTGTGAAGCATGCCGCGATAATAGTGTTGGATGTGATGTTGCATCCATCATGTTGAAGGCTCTGGAGCTCCCCCATATGCCCCCAAGGTTCTGTGTTTTTGGTGTGTCCAGGCAGGAAATGGGCCCTGACTGTGCACTGGAAGAAATGATTGAGGAAAGTGATTCTAGGAAATGAGACATAAGAAGGCTAATGGAATAGCACATAACTGTGAATCAGCCTGACGGTTGTGTTGTGGGTTTTGCGAGTTAGGCAGGCAGTCATGCAGATTGCTCATTACCCTTGCAGATTTTAGGTAGAGTAAAACTAAATGTCTGAAACCCCACTGGTCTTTAGAGGGTGCAGTGTTTTATTAGAGCCAACAAAAGGAATGTGTGACAAGTTTTGCAACTTTTAAGCTTTAGGTGGGATAGAAATGCAAATGCTGTCCAGCCATTGTGCCCAGAAGTCTGTCTTCATTAGAGTAACAGCACGAGTCCTTTGTTTCGAAGATCTTCCAGCCCAAATGAAATCTGTCCCATGATAAGTTCCAAAAAGCTATTGTTATCCAGCATGCACATGTTTTTCATTACTGACAGGGGACAAATGACCTAAATGGGATTTTTGGCATTGTGAGGGAAATGATAGTAGGTTATAGCAGCTGGTAGCCAGTCTCAGGCTGGCAGACTGTAATGGTGGATCTGTACAGCCGTGATCATTTTTATTTGCCAATAGCAGTTAATTAAATTATGAAAGCCTTGTGATAGTTCTTCACTATATACATGTAAACAATAAGTAAAGCTTTTGGCCGTGACTGTGTTTGGGCTTGTCATGTTTAAGAGGGCACATCCTATACAGCAGAGTAAGCACCACATTTCACCTTTCTAGCCCTGGATTCCATCTTAACAACATTTACAAGGTAAAAAATTATTTTGTGGCCTTAAGGAAAATTTAGCCCACTTTGGGAGAAGTGTCATCCGCATCAATATCTCAGTGTGACTGGAGGCACAAATGCGAGGCAACTGGCTCAAGTGATGCAAAGCCTGTTAAACTGATGTAATCCTCAGACCTCGTTCAGTGTAACAGGCCGTACGACGCTGAGCTGCAGCGCTCAAGTTGTGAATGCGTGCTTTTAGAGTAGAGCAGGTCCAATCAAAGTGTAGTTTGTGCCAAAAAGCATTCACAAAGATAATCATGTTAGTTACATCCCACGAGGTTGATTCTGTTCATCTGGACGTAGAGTTTTCAGTGGGAGAAACGCAGCTGACTGCAGGTTTTGCACAATGACTGAAACCAGCTCACTGAATGAACAATGGGCTGTGAGGTCCAGATGAACAGAATCAACCTCTTGGGATTTACTTCCCTGGATGATTGAGCATGCATCAAGACATGTTAGTTATACATTTAGGTCAGTTCTTTAAATTCATTTCCTTCACAGTGCTTGTTAGATTTGTGGAGAGGGTTTTTTTGTGTGGCATTTCAATCTCAAACAGGCTTGTACCACCACTGGCCTGCCCTACTGGGAACTAACTGTATTTCAGTGTGTTGTCTGAATAGGTTTGATGAACTTTGACCTTAGGCACAATGCTGCATAAGAGCTGACAGGAAATGAGGAAGAAGAGATAGGGCATGACATGGATTAAGTCTTTGAATGAATTCATTGGTATTTTGTAGACGTGTAGTCAACATGTTAAACAGTCATTGTTTAAAGGTTGTGACAATCTGTTTTGTTGTTGTTGTTTTAATTAACCTTCAAAGATTAGCACAAGAATCTGTCCAAACCAGCTTTTAATAATTCTAAAGAAGATTTAATCTGCTGATTTGTTTTTAACCACCTACCGCTTGAGTAAAATTAAACATTAAAGCAGGTTGTTACCTAAATTTTGATGGTCACTAGCAGTTTTTCTGAGAGACGTTAGCTTGTCACAAACACTTAAACTGTGAAAAGAGCAACACAAACCAGACATAGAGACAGTTTGCCTTCAAAGTAAAAGCTGTGCTTTCTCACTGTAACCAACACTTTTTAGAAGGTGCACGTTTAACTGTGGAGGTGAACAATCTCCATTTCCGTTCCACTTTTTGACACACCAGTCTCTAGATCTCTGACTGAGGCCTTAGGAAGATGGAAAAGCATAGGTCACAGGACTTTCACTCAATACACCGAGGTTCACATCACACTGAACAATATTTTATACTTTTTACATTTAGTTTGGTTAAGTTTCAGTAAAGATCACCCTGCCACGGTAGAAAGTCCAGGCTTGGGGACCCATCGAAGGAAGAATGTTCTGTAATCGCATCTTTGAAATGAATAAATTACAGTGTAACTTTTTAAAAAGTAATCTGCTTTATTAGAGTATTACTAGAATAAAACTAACTCACTGAAGTACTTTTGGATTACCAACAACTTTTTGCATTTAGCTAGTACACGTTGGATATATATATATATATATATTAGGGGTGCAACAATACACAAAATTCACGGTTCGGTTCGGTTCGGTTCGGTTCGATACTTTGGTGTCACGGTTCGATATTTTTTCGATACAAAAAGAAATGTTCATGCCTTTTTAATTTGTCATTTATTAAAATTATAAATATATATTTTAACTCAAAAGTACAGTTTTAAAATTTAATGTTGCTGAAACAAAAAAGTAATAAAAAGAATAAATATATCTCAGGGCTCGCAAAATTTCAAAATCCCAAAATAAATTTAAGTAGCCCGAATAAAAAAGAGAGTAATTTTTTGATTGATGTTTTGTTTCCTGTTTTGTTTCCTTTGCAATATTATACATTAAAGTATAATATTGTAAAGGAAACAAAACATTAATCAAAAAATTGTTGAAACACAAATTACAACATTGTATAAAAATTACAATCATCAACTCAAATACTTGGTTCTAATTGAACAGAAATTTCTATGAACTTGTAAGAACTGTGTAGGACATGAACCAGTCTGTGTCAGATCCTGAATTTGAAATTTCCACTGAAGTCACGGGTAAGAAGCAAGTGGAACCAAGATCGAGGCCATTTGCTTTTTGAAGTTTGCAAAGACTGCTAAATTTTGCCAGTGGTAGTTCACTCTTTGCAACATAGTACGCTGTTTTAAACTGATTTTCAGGTTTATTTTTAGTACGTTATTTGCAATTGGTGTTTGTTCTGGGAAAGATATTGCAGACTGAGCAATAATGCATTTCTTGCATTTCTCATGGGTTCTAATGGGGGCCTTTCTTAAAATGACTGGTCCCAGTAACAAAGGCGCTTGTCGACTCAGAAATCGAGGGAAAACCAACAACACACCCGGCAGAACATTATGTTATTTACACGGGTGCACATAAGTGGTCCGCATGTGCGCATTCGCTGTCAAAATAAAAGACTGTTTTTGTCCGCTAGAGTGGGATTTTCACGGCACATTCTGCACCACATCTCTGTGTGTTCATCATTTGTTTGAAGCCAGCTCACCTCCTGCAACCACTTTTCTGAGAATACGCGCTTCTTTTGTGGTTCGGACTCCTTCTGACATTTCTTTGGAGGTGGAGGAACATCACAGTAATAGCTTAAAGGAGCTTCTTCGACATCTTTAAGAGTTCTAAACAAATGTCTGTCCTCCTCCAGAAAATCTTATGTACGCAAACACGCGTTGCAACTTCTTATCTTGTGCGCGTTTTTTATTTTGACAGCGAATGCGCACCTGCGGACCACTTATGTGCACCCCTGGTTATTTAGCTCGTCATATTGCAGCCACAGAAATTCTTTTGTCCATGAAACCATAAAGCTGCACTTTCTTTTTGCCTTATAGTCTGATTTGTCATAACTTTTCCGTTTTGTGGTAAGCTTTTCTTTGGCTGTCACTTCTTCACCCTGACCTGTCTTATTTGGCTCAGCAGAACTAAAATATATATCCTGCTGCTTTTACACAGGCACTCACATAACGCTCAGCGATTCTCTGCGCGATCAACCTCTCACATGTTTAAACTTGCTGCAGGAGATTTCACTTGTCATGTTTGCATAGTAAGCTAACGATTGATAAGACGATGTCAGAGGAATTGGTGCGCAAATTATCGTCACTCACCAATCAGTACTGTCGCTCTCTATGCACAGTTCGCGCGATTGCAAAGTGAAAGCAAAAAACAAGCGCAAATTCAAACGCGATTTCAATATGTCACATATTGACAGTGGCTCACCGATGCCAATGACATAATTACCCAGCTACATTTCGAAAGAATGCAAAAGCATTGACATATATTTTTCCTTCCTATGATAGCCCGACGGGCAGGGCAGAGATAGATTTTGGTAGCCCGACTGGAAAAATCGCTAGCCCCGGGACGTCGGGCTAGCGATTTTGCGAGCCCTGTATCTGATTGAGGAATCACTCATCTTTGGAAAAGAGAGTTTATTACAGAGAAATGGCTCTTTCCAAAATAAAAGCTATACTATACGCTTCTTCTGGGGTATATTCTCAGCAGCATATTAAACATATCAGGTCCCCATAAGGAGAATCCTGTGCTAACGGCTGTCTAAATGACTCGGGTAAAGTTTGTAGCATGCCTGCTTGTTGTTTTTGTCTGCTTCCACTTGTCTTTGCACTAGGATGATGTCGGAGTAAATGTGCATTCATGTTCATTGTGTTCCCACTAGTGCTGTCAGCGTTAATCTCGTTGAAATGACGTTAACAACACGGCAAATCTCCGTTAACGAGCTACCGCGGATCGCCCCGTGCGTGGGGCTGGACGGCCAACACGTTAACGAGCTAACTGCGCTAACGCACTAGTTCCCACCAATGTAATTGAGCATTGCGTGGCACATCCAACATACTGTTTTACTTTAGTCCATGACGCGCTTACCTTCAGTGTCATACGTCACATGAAAACCAAAATAGTTCCAAAGGCCAGATCTGAATGAGGGTGGGGGAGGTTCAATTTGCCATGTTGCAAGGAGAGCTTAACTTCTGTCTCGCTAGCTTGCCCTGCGCTCAGTGAATCTGTGTTCGACTACTCCGGCTAGGCTGCACTGTCGAGCGCAGATCCACTGAGCGCTCAACACAGACAGCATCGTCAGATGGAAAGTTGATAAAATAAATTAAAAATTTAGTATTGTTCGATACATATGCGTACCGAACCGAAAGCACTGTATCGAACGGTTCAATATCGATACGAGTATCGTTGCACCCCTAATATATATATGTATGTATATATATATATATATATATACCTCTGACATGACTTTACCTAGTGAGTCATAAGAATTAATGGCAAATTGTTGAATAATATTTGGGAAATCAATTTATTCCAGCAGTGATAATAATAATAATAATAATAATTACTCAACATTAGTGTTGTAGTTTGTTTGGATGATGCTTCTTGAAAATCTGTGATAGATCTCTTTAATAACTGACAGACTTATTGTCGCCGTGGCACAATATCATGCAGAATACTTGTGTAGTGGCTGACCTTGACTTGCATAGACAGTATAGCACTGCCACAACTGCAGGATTAGCTTTATTCCCCCAGCACACAGCTGAATTTAGATGAGGAATAGCTGGTTAGCTGAATTGCAAAACCAACACATTGTGTTAAAACCAACACTGCAGTGTTGAAAAAATACACATCATGCCGAGATCTGATTTTTAAATGCATCACTTTTAAAGTTGCATCGAGTGTAGTGTAACATAAATACAGATCACAGTCACATAAATGATGGATTACATGTAATCGCTCTTTCATCGGCTCAATTTCTGTCTGTCATCATGCAATAATTCCATCTGTGACCTTCTCAGTTACATTCACCAAATGATGAAGATGAATAATGAAATTTCCGTGGTGGTCCAAAGCGTAATGAACAAAAATGTAGCCTTGCAGCCTTAAATCAAACAAATCTGCAACACAAGTGCAGAACATCAGAGAGAAATGAAGCAGTGTCCAGACTATTGGACAGATTGACAAACCAAACGTGTCTCTGTGGCAGGACAGGAATCCACCTCTCTCTGTGCCTTTCCTTCAGTGCTCGTCTTGAACGAATTGATGTCAGGCTGAAATGTCAGGCTAAATATTACCCTTAATAAATGAGCACATGAGAATAAAGGAGAAATAAAATCATGCTTTCTGACCTTTGAAAAACAAATAAATATCAGCTCATCTCCATGACATATTATTGTGCTTTCCTTGTCTAAACGTGGATGCTGCTTTCACAGCAGTTGGTAGAGAAAGGGGTCATGGTGTGGTCACTGTGTGTGGGTCTGTACCTGTGCATCTTTGTTGCAGCAGTTCAACCCCATCCACAGACCAAGAAGGCCTCAGAGGGGCCGTCACATTTTTAGCCAGAAATTGAATAGAGACATGGGAACAATATGTCTTAGTTATTAGAGTGCAGGCTGTGACTTAGACTCATGCATCACTGTGCTAATGAAATGGCTCCATACTGGCCTTGTTATTAAAGGTCATATGTTTGCATTGACAAGGAAGGAAGGAAATTCGACCACATCACTCTGGTTTTGGCCTCTCTACATTGGCTTCATTCAGGATCCATTTTAAAGTCCTTTTATTGGTTTTTAAATCTCTAAATGGTCTGGCACCTGTTTATTTGTCTGACTTGTTGAAGCCCCACGTCCCCATTCATTCCCTTCGGTCAGCTGAGCAGTTGTTGCTTTCGGTCCCAAAGTCACGGCTGAAACTTGGAGGAGCGTTCTCTGTTGCAGCGCCGATGCTTTGGAATAACCTTCCTCTCCATATTAGACAGGCTACATCAGTGCCAGTTTTTAAGTCCTTATTAAAAACCTATTTTTATTCGCTGGCTTTTAACTCTGTGGGTAACTGACATTTTTATTAATTTTATTGCTTTGTCTGGTTTTTGCTGTTTTATTACTATATTTATATTTGTATTGTTCAGCACTTTGCTCTACCAGGTGTGTTTTTAAAGTACTATATAAATAAATAAATGATGATGATGACAATCTCTGCTTATAGTGACTGGGCTTGAAAATACTTAATCTGACTGAGGGAGATGTGAAACAGTACCAAGTAGACTGCAGGGCTTCGTTTTAGTAAATGTAGCATTCTGCCTATTAGCTTAGCACAACAACAACAACAAAAAGGCGCTCTCTCACCCAGGAAACAGGCAGAGAGAGAGCGTCACCATGTAACCATGGCAACCGTAACGCCGCCGCCTGGAACAACAGAACAATAGCTGTCAAACAAAACCCAAACAGTCCTGACCCGCGACAATATGAAACAGGAAAGTACCGTCGTGTAATCCATTTATTTCAACAAAGTAACTGTATTCTAAATACCACCTTTTTAAACGGTAACTGTAACGGAATACAGTTACTCATATTTTGTATTTTAAATATGTAATGGCGGTACATGTATTCCGTTACTCCCCAACACTGACTACAAGGCGTAGTCACACAATCAGACAGCACTTTACTCTACGCCTGAGCACCTTGTTCTCGTGTAAACTCACACTAGATGCACCGGGGAAACTCGGGGCTCACCCAGGATACTTTAACATGCATTATATTTATTTGTAGCTTTTTACATTGTAATCATTTTGAACTTTTATTATGTTTTGAACTTGTATTGCTATGTATCGCTTTTATTTATTTATCTCTTTATTTTCAAATAGCTGTACCTCGCTTTGTTTGAAAGCGCTTTATAAATAAAGTTATTGTTATTATTATTATCATTAAAATATATATATACATATTTATTTTATTTATTTTATTTTATTTTTTTTATAAAACCGAGTAATGCCCAGGTGCCTGTTTCGATCACAGGGTGAGCAGTGACCCTTATGTTCAGTGTTGGGTAAGTTACTTTAAATTAGTAACTTAGTTACATTACTAGTTACTTCCATCAAAAGTAACTCAGTTACTTCAAGTTACTCGTTACTTTCAAAGTAACTAGTTACTAGGGAAAGTAACTTTGGTTTTACTCAGACTTCTCTTGTTAATGTGTTGCTAACTGGATACTCAGCCAGACTGCCAGTCTTCCAGCTTACTTAATTGCCACAAGTGCACTGTGCCACCTACCAAAGGAAAAAATAATGTGCATATTTCCACGAGAGAAATCCCACGCCTGGACCGTCGTTGACCACCGCCATGATTCTAACCTACGTTATAGCGTCATGTGCGCTTTTTACATCCAACACAAAAACTGCAGTCGTGGTGCTTTTGATTGTACTCAGAACTCAGAAATTCTGCCTTCTGAATAGGAAGATGTAGGTAACACCAGGCTGCAGATGAGCTGCATACAGGGCTGGACTGGGACAAAAAATCGTCCCGGGCATTTTGACTAGAGACCGGCCCACCATTATAGGAAAAATCATAAAGCCTTTGAATGAAAACAAACACTGTTGTGACAGTGATGTACACTGTTCTGATGGTATATATGTATCAATCTATCAATCGTTTGTTGTAAGACTCAGATAATTATTTATTAAAAGCTAGACATTTGAAATGAGAATAAGAAAGTATTTCTTTGTGCCCCCCTTTCCCTGTTAATGCCCTACCTGCCCCCCCTGGCAAAACTTTGCTAGACCCGCTCCTGCACAGTTACCAGCTGTCAGCTACATAGAAAAGGATCCTGGTGTTATTTATCTCTTAGAAACAGTTCATAACTTCAACTCATTCATGTCACCTAAAAGGTAAACCTGTTTCTCCATCACCTGTTCAGCTCTGATGATTCAGTAAGGACATCTCCTGGTTTCATCTTCATGTTTCCCTCTCACCACATATCCAAACTGATATCATGACCAGCAGCTTTACAGCTGTGGCTCCAGCAAACATCAGCTGATACTAGAAATTAATATTAAATAAATTCTAACAACAGCTGATCAAACGTGCTGCTGTTGTTTAACGTGACATCCGCTGGTTTCCTCTTTCTGGCGCAAAGCGGACGATAAATAAACAAGAGGGAAAAGCCGATCAGCTGATCATTGGTCAGTTTCATGATTAAAGTAGCAACAGGAGAGGGAGGGGAGAGAATGAGAGGAGAAGAGGCAGCTGTGCAGCAAAGACACAGAATAAATCCAGCTTTGTGTCTTTTTCATTGTAGCTGAAGTCCGGGACAAACTGTGTTCCTTTTCACCTAAATACGAAACGCGTAATAATTTCTCTGAATATGAGACGATTCCGTTTTTTAGGGAACGGTTGGCAACTCTGATAATTAACCGTATGAACAAAATAAAGTTCAACATCAGTAACATAGCACCACCCAGCTGTATAGAAACCCCGTCATGCTAGCTAGTACGCAGTACGAAAAAGTCAGCACAGCGAAAATAAACTCCACCTAAACTTGGTTTATATCTGACCCAGATAGACTGCAGGTCATAACTTCTTACCTGAAGTTCAGTTCACCTGACACTGGGACGGGCGGCCGCCTCGGGTCTCTCCTCCTGCCTCCCCTTTCTCTCATCCACCTGCTGGCCTCCACCACTTGCTAATGTTACTGATTCTGTTGAAGCTCCGCGATAGCCACCACACGAAGTAACGAATAACGAGCCTATCTAAATCCCAGTAACGAGTAACGCGTTCCTGATTTTGGCATAATAACTAGTTACCGTGCTCGTTACCACAATAATAACGTAGTTACTGTAACGCGTTACTTAATAACTCGTTAGTCCCAACACTGCTTATGTTATATATTTTTTTGATGATTTATTTATTTATTGATTGATTTATAACAAAAAACAAACAAACAAACAAAAAACAAAACAAAAGAAAAACCTTTCCACCTTAGATAAGCAACCCACTATCGTTGTGCCCCATATACCACACCAAACCATCACTTTTGTTGTTCCAACAGTCTTGGAGGGATCCATCCAATGTGGGTTAGTGTCAGACCAATAGCGGTGGTTTTGTTTGTTAACTTCACCATTCACATAAAAGTTTGTCTCATCACTGTCTTGTGACATTACCAATAAGGTTGATGTGTCACGTGGCCCTCTTTCTATTGAAAAAACAAAAGTTGTATCCAAGATGGCCGACTTCTAAATGGCCACCATGGTCACCGCCCATCTTGAGGAGTTTGCCCCCTCACATATACTAATGTGCCACAAACAGGACTTTAATATCACCAACCATTCCCATCACCAATCAAATATTTTAAAGAACTCCTCTGCGGAGCCGGGTGGGACATAAACGTGTTTCTGTCTTAGTGCAAATAAACCTCACTGTTTTTATGGCTGTTTTTAGAGCACACGGCACATTTAAGGAAAGTGTTGTCTGTGAGCAGCTTTGTCTAAACTGATTTTTCACTGAGTCACGATCTTTCAACTGTTTTCTTGTGAAACCTCTTAACATTCACCATTTTTATTTAAGCACTCGAAGCTTGGCAGCATTTTGTTTGTAGCAGTCTAACGGTAAAAATCCTCCAGTGTGTGCCTTTATAGATACTGCTGCTTCTGCTCCTGCTGCTGCGCTCTTACTGTGGTATTTATATACGAAGATAATTTATGCTGTTTGAACTATGAGGCTTTGAAACAATGTCCTATTTAAAGTGCTTTACGTGTGTATTAACTCTACTGTGTGTGTGTGTGTGTGTGTGTGTGAATACATAATGTCACAATCTTTTTTTTTAGAGGCATAAAGCTACCCATCATGTGAAAATCATATGTTTGCATTGAAGTTGGGGTGAAAAATGCTAAAAGTGATGGACTGATCGTCTGTTGCAAACACCAGCGCAGGCCCTCTGATCCGCTGCAGCCGCTGGCCTAAACATCAGTCAGCAGCTCGAGAGTAAAAAACAACCATTTTAAAGTGTTTACTGGGCTAAAATCGGAATAAAACCTGTAGGACCACTGTGGTGCAAAGGAGATTGTTTCCATCTGCAGTAATTAATATTTGACCACACGGATCTGTTCTGAGACCTCCCTGCTGTTACCTCCATAACGTTTGCCTGGTGGAAGCTTTCCACCCTTCCGTGTGCACACATGGAAATCCAAAGACAGGGAAGAACTGCAGCAGGATCTCAGAACACAGCAGACATCAGTGACAACAGTCTGTGCCAGACTGCTTCTCTCATACTGTGGAGTGGAGCCAATCAAGAATAGCTCTAAACCTGCATTCTTTTAAAGTGTCAGCAGGGGGAAAGTCCACTGATTGCAAAAAGAAACCTGGCTGTACAGAAGTCTATGTAAACACAACCCTGCTGAGCTGTTGATCTGCAACCTCAGTTATCAGTCATAGCCAACACAACATGAGCTTCTTTTCGAGTATTGCGGTACCCATTAGACTCAAAGAGGAAGATAAAAACAGGACATACCTAACTATATGCAGATATGCAGCATATAGGTGGAGCTGGTATGCAAAGCAGCTTGCAGCATCTGTGGGCAGGCTAAAGCCGTTTCAGTTGCACCTTATATGAGATTTGCAAATCGGATAAAAGAGAATCCGCTGAGCCATCAGCTAATGCGGCTGAACTGACAAATCGCTGCTAAGCTTGACTTTGTGCGTTTGTGAAACGACTAAATCTGATTGCATAAAATGGTCAGATGATGTCATCAAGACAACCCTGCATGCATGTTAGAGTCCTGAGTCAAACCACAGGGTTGAATTGTATGTTTTCTGGGAACCTTTAACCTGATCTGGATCTGTGTTATTAACAACTCACACCAGTGAAGGTTCATGCTGTGTAGTTCAGGTTCTCCCAGACTGCTGCAAACACTACACTGATAGTCTAAATAGAAAACTGAAAAATTAGGTTTATGAGACTGTAATCCAGTAAATGGAGGGAGTTTTTAAACACACGTTTAGATGTATGTGTCAGTGAGGAGTAGTGAAAGCAAGGAGGTGCTCAGTAGCACACGAGAGCTGGAGGCGCTCCGCTCTCGTGTTGATACTGGTGATTAAATGGTGTGTAGCAGCTGGTGCCTATATTAAAGCATCTAATCACCCTTGAATGATGGCGGCGGCATGCTCTGTCTCCTCATTCAAATCTCATTTAAATCAAAGCAACAAGCATAAACAGAGATGATGTGTGTTGGTGTTCCCAGAACGCTGCACTCCTGAAATGTGCAGAACACACAACAGAAAACTGTCAGTCTGAATATTTAATCATCTCTGCAACATGTGCTGACAGGACGGCAAAGCGCTGAATAAATGGACTGCTAATTAGGCAACAAGTTAAATTTAACTTGATGTATGTGTTAGGTTGCATACACTGGATTATAAAAGTGCAGTCATCACACTTGGCTAAATAAATCACAGCTGAAGTACTTTTTGGGCACAGGGGTAATAATTAGCATCCTCCAATTTATGTCTCCAGACTGTCTGATCCAAAGAGTTCTTTAACATGTTCTGAGGCTCCCGTCACTTATCACACGGCCCATTTGGGCTTCCTTCAAAACAGCTGGCCACTGAGCTCTTTGATTATAACTCTGTCATTCATTTATTTGTTTTGTTTGTTCTCACCTCCTCATCAACCTTCAACCATCAATGGACAATTCTGAAGCCTGAGCTTTTAGCTCAAAGGAATTAGTTGTGCATACACTGACTTCAGTCGAATCTTTAGCTATGGATGGTGCAGCAGTGTGACAGTATCCATGTTTCTGTGTGCAGGCAGGAAAAGGACCCAAAGTGCAGACTCCGGAAACGGACGTGAACTCAAAAAACAGCTTTAATGCTGAACTCAAAGTAACAAACTTCCAAAATACAAACAATAAACGCAGGCAGACAGAACACACAGCATAGCAAACGGTAGATAAGAGTAACAGGAGGGAAACACAGCTGGGGCAAATCAGGCCTAACGAAACAGGGGAAGCAAAACCAGACACATTAACATAAGACATGTACCTCCAAAATAAAACAGGAAACATAACACAGACTGAACTACAGACACAGACTCTGACTGGACACAGGGAGACAGCAACTATGGAACAGAACAGAAACCAGAAGACACAACTCTGACAAAGAAACCAAAAAACTTGAAATGATAAATAATATAATAAACTCAAAGCATCCTAACAGTGTCAGAGAATGAGCACAATAGGTCCTCTTTAAGCTGATGTAACTGTTTTTAAATGCACCAGTTCCTATATAGCGCTTTTCACACAAACACTTTGTTTCTATGCCTAAATGCTTTCTAACGTTCACACCAGGATGGATGCATTGGATAGCCATTTGGATATCTGGCATGCAAACTGGAGCAGCCAGGGATTGAACCACCAACCCTACAATTAGTAGGGGACCTGCTTAACCTCTGCACTCACAGCCACCTCATTAGCCACCATCCATTATACACTTGAAGATGGACTCTGTACCTTTGTTATTAACCTCACAAGTAACATTTGAGCTAACACGCAGATAACAAAACCTAAGAACGCTCAGCAGAAAGGCCAGAAAACTCGATTTAATCCATCAGCCTAAACTGTCATGTAAGATAGATTCAGAGCAAACATGCTGTGAGAGAGAGAAGTGCCGTGAGATAATGACAGACGAACAAAACTGACGAATGCAACTGGTGCCCACATGTGTGCTGACTAGTGCGTTGTTAATAGAAGACTGTATCAGACTGGTACTGTATTCTCAAGGTTGTAATATCAGTATCAATAATAATGGTTTACATAAATATGAATACAGTACAAATGCAGAAATAACTCAAAGTCTTTGAAACAGACTTTCCATTTTCTTGACCGCTAAGTTATTAACCGCCTACCAGATTTGGTTGATTTGTTTAAGTTAGGGTTAGTATGGTGGGTTAGGCTGACATCTGTTCTGCATCTGGCACACCTAAATCTGAGCTCTTGTGTCCCTTTACCATTTAAATATATAAATTAAAGTGAGGGGAAGGAGTCTCCTTATAGAGGAGTTCTTTGTTGCCCCATCAGTCGTGCTGGACACGAACATGACTGAGACGGGTGTGATAGCACATGTTAGGCTGCATAAAGCTGGAAACCCTCAGAGGTTTGTAGTTTCAGAGTTGACATTTCTGGTAAAATTGTCTTTTTGTCCTTCCTTTTTGATGCAATCACTAACATTTGTTAGGTTAGAAGGGAAATTAGATTTATGTGAAAGTCAGTGTACATATTTCTCCAGTTCCTTTCCACAGGCAGCTATACAGGCTAATAAACATATTCAGTATGGCCTCATGTCTTCATGATACTTTCACAGAAGTATCTGTTTGAGGCACACAGCAATGGATGAACCTACTCTGTCGTTACACATATTCTGACCGTTAAATACTCTCGATGAAATCAGCTTCTGCACACATACCTCAGCACAATGAGACCACTGATGACTGAGGTGGCCATATGACAATCTTTTTTTTTCTTCCTGATGCAGAAAGCTAGCAAAGGCTGCTTTGTTGACAGGCTCCCTTGCTGAATCTGAGCTGCCAACAAAGGATGTCTTTCATCCTCAGTGGCTGCGTTGCTATCTGCAGGAGGCTGCAACCTTCCCTTATCTAGCGCCAGATAAAGCACTTTGTCATTCAACAGTTTACTGCTACCAAAGGCTTCTTCCCTCTCAAATGGAAAACTGTTTGAGATGCAGTGCAGTACAGAAATGTGCACTAGCCCCAGCCAATGGAATCTTAATTCACACTATTTTTTATTTCTCTTTCTGGATGGAGAAATGAATAGTCTTACAGCGATGCAGTAGATCTAATGAAGTAGTTCATTTTCAGTGGTAATTTGAAAGATTTTCCTAAAACTATCTGCCTTCTGCTGTGGAAAAGCCATATACTGCTATCTTTCTATTTATCCCACCTTCTTATAAGGAAACAATTTGACAGAATGAAAGCAAACATGGACTTCAACGTCTATATGTACGGCAAACACTGGATTTCTGACGCTGGACAATTCAGTTTTATTTATATAGCACTAAATCAAAACATCAGTCACTCAAGGTGCTTTATATTGTAAGATAAAGACCCAACAATAATACAGAGAAAACCCCAACAACCCCAACAAAACCCCCAACAATTAGACGACCCCCTCTGAGCAAGCACAGTAGGACGGAAAACCTCCTTTTGCACAGGAAGAAACCTCCAGCAGAACCAGGCTCAGGGAGGGGCGGGGCCATTTGAGGCCGTTTGATTCTACTGTTGAGTCCCTGCTCTTGCTTTTATGAACTTTTTCTGGTCTTAAAGTTATGCGACTCTCGGAGTGCTAGCACATTTTTCCACTATCAGGTCATGAGAGGTCTTTCTGAGCTGTTTGAGGGTGTGATGCTGTGAGTGATGTCATCTGTGATGTATTCACCCGTACTCCCCCCTAAATATTGAGAACAGAAATGCTCAGTGGAATACAAGAAGAGACTTACACTGAATAGATCACTGTATATGTCCTACATTCTGTCATGCTGTTGTTATTAGGACTCTTTCTGAGAACGTCTGCTGCTGCCCTTGTACTGTAACTATTGTCAGGAATACTTAGTGCTTGTAACACTGTAACTATTAGATATATGGATGTAAGACAATGAAAGGAAAAATCTGTAACCCTGATGCTTTCAGTGAGGTGGTCTGATGGCTCTGTTGCTGTGCAGGCATGTTGTCAGCAGGGGTTAAAGTGGGATTTGGCATCTGGGGGAGCCCTAAGATCGAGTGTAATGGTACAGTGTAGAGAAAATAAGTCACATAATAATTGTGAGCTCCAGTAGAGCTTTTCTCATGTTGCTGCTCTGACATCTGCTGCTCATTGTGATTTTAGCCTACTGAATTCACCAAAATATAACCACATGTTAAATTCCTTGTATGACTCATTTCTGACCCGAAGGCAGTATAAAGCTAATATAACAGGTAATATCTGGTGAGTTAATGTAATCACCCATTGACCATGAACAGCACACCTTCTCTGCATCAGTTCAACATAATATATTCTTGTAAACCTTACCACAGTACTGCAGCCTGACCAGAGCACCCTGCACTGCCCCAAGCTGTGCTAGACTGCCTGATGTGATGAGTTTCATGTGACCTTTGAATAACATTAACAACACATCTCTCGTATATCCAATGCTCAGTAGAAAAACAGAAACCTCCAAAATGAATTAGTGTTTTATAAGATCTAAATTTCCATTTTTATTAAAAATGACTAAAAAAGTCCGTACCTCTGAAAACTGATCTTCCTCTCCATGTTTCTCTTTACATCTTTCTCCATCTATGAGAGAGTCGCTAGTGTTTTTATCTCTCTAGGAAATACAGCAACTCGTCCTCTGTGGTGCTACAGTTTGACACTGAAGAACAGTGAATGCAGTTTTCACATTTGCACCTTGAATGCATCGCAGGAAGGAAAAAAACTGATGTTTTCAGGGTGTAAGCAGTTTGTGGGTGGTGTTGGTCAAGTTACTTGACAGTAGTAATTAGTTACTAATTACTGATTACCTCTACTAAGTTTACTGAGATTACTAAGTAATCCTGTAACTTTACTGATTACTTATTTTCAAAAGTAATTAGTTACTTATTACTTAGTTACTTAAAAAAAAAAAAAACATGATCCACAACCTGAATATGTAATAAAGCAATGGACCTTCCAGCTCAATGCTATTTTCTCTGCATGATCATCATATAAAATGTAATCAAATAAAAAGAGTCTCTTTTTAAAACTTGTTTTATTAGTTTTAATCTTTTAACTTTATGCACATTGCATTAGGCAAAAATTACATAATGTGCAACAGTCTCTGATTTTCTGCATATTCCAGCATATAAAATAAAATAACGTTGTGTCTTTACACTCAGTCTTTCAAATAGATGCAAGTAAAACACAGCAGAAAATAAATAAAATCAAAGATTCAGCAGCTCTTAAATCTGTTGTCACCTGTTTAGCAGGAGTGGGGCGGGTGGAGGTTTGCCCACAGCGGTCATGTCAGTGGGAGGACTGCATGGTCGTACTCTCTCCATCACTCCATATTATCCATTGTTGATCTGCACACGTCTGTTACCGTGGACGTCACACGCTCGGACGTCGCTGTCATGAGACACTCTCACAAACAAAATCACGGTTTAGTAACGCAGCAACACAGCGTGCTTACAGGAACGCAACAGTAATCTAATTGTTTTTTTTGCAATCGCAATTCCTTACACTACTTTTTACTTAAAAAAAGGAATCGGACTCGTTACTCTGTTTGTGGGATGTCATTTTCTTATTACTGAGCATGTCTTTGTGTTGCAGCATATAAAAATCTTAATTTGCTCAGTTTTTATATATTAGCCAAATCTGCCAATCAGATGTAATTAGTCATGTGTTGAAGATGCCAGACATTATTCTGTAGCATTCTGGCCCAGTTTAGCTCCTGATCATGGGTCCTCTGTACCATTGGAAGTATAAACCAATTACTTGTCCTTACCCAGTGTTGAAACATTTTGATTAGTTTTTTCAGATTGGATACAGCACTAAACTTAATTAGGATCAGATTAAGATCAGTATTACGAAGTATTCATTTTCTCACTATAAGAACTATCCATGTTAGATTAAAGATAGTAGAAATCATTCTTTTATGCGTAAGGCATCGTCAGGCTTAACTGAAACATTGATTTCCAAACTTTGTCAACTAAAATTTAAGAAATAAATACATCCACAACTATTCACATTTTTAAATGTTGTTTATTTGTTTTTTTGAATCTACACAAAACAAATAAAACAACAACTAGCCCCAAGTATACTGTGTTACTCATACATGTAGGGAAAGATAATCCCTGAAAAGCAACGTCAGGCTAAATAGCTCACATCAAGCTCAGCGTGCAGTCTCACCACTAATATTTATCTTGCAACAAGACTTACCTAATGAGCCAAAACTCAACTTACAGGCTCTGTGGCAACTACGACCGTGTGGAGCTTCTCCCAAATGTGCCAGCAGCTTAATGATAGCAAACTAAGGATGAACCCCAGTTTTGTTTTCAAGCGGCTCCAGCTTACAACAAAAGGAGCCCACACAAGTATACTAAGTGTTTTATTTACAAAAGACAAAAGCAGAAAAGTGAGCAGATCTGTTGTGTCTGCTTAGATGATTGAGGAATGAGCCTGTGCAAATTAGCTCAGCTGGATAGGTGTCCTCAACACCACCCCAGAGTCACATGATCTACAAAGACACGCCCCCAGAGTAAAATAGATACTCTAACCAGCAGATGGATCTCTTTAACAAACTGATAAAATGTGTTTACTAATGCTGTGTTCATTTGAAGTTGGATGAGCGAGGATTTCTTTTGCTCTTTAGCACAGTAGAAGCATCATGTACTACTAGCAGCACAGCACTTTTGTATGTGCTTAAAATACTGATGCAACACATTTGCATTCGGAGCCTGGTCCGTCTCTGTGTGTGGCTTATTTAGTGAGTCATCAGTACACAAGAGTGGCAGTTCTGGTTACAAGTTTTACTAATGTTTATGTGCAATGTTGCCCTCTTGGATTGTTGTAAGTTGGAGTTAGTGGGGTTGCACTGACTTTCCCCAAATTGAGGGGGAGTTCCAGTTGAAAATTCTGACTTCAAACTTGTAAGTTGTGAGTTTAGATGGAATGCATTATAATCGCTGGGCTTCCTCGGCTCCACCCCAGAGTCACATGATCCACAAAGACAAACTGAGATGAGCAGATAGAGGAAGTTAAAAATAAACAAAAATGTATGAATTTTATTGGCCTAGTTTATTTTCACTGGGGAAATGCTCAAATGAGCTGACACATAAACCTTGGTGGACATTCACAAATACGAATGGCACACTGGAAACACCAGGAAATAGATGTATTTGCTTTTCTACTTGAACATTTTATACATCCTATCTCAATTACCAATACAAATTATTTTTCTATTCTCATATTCACACTACAATAAACACAACAGAAGCAATGCTACAGCCACCTGGTATTCTCAGGTGGTCTCCCACCCAAATACTACCCTGGTTATCTTCCAAGGCCGACTGAGATAGTATGGCTATGCACAAGGAATTATGCCGTATTATATTCAAGATGCTATAATCAAGCCCTTCTGGATGTTTTGTTTGGAGAGGTTGGGGGGCATTAGCTGGGGGGTTTCTGTTGACTCTGACTCTTTGTCCATCTTTGCATTTGGTTTCTAGTCTATGTGTTGACTTTTGTTAAGAGGCTACTGGAATGCTGTTTGGAGGTCACTGACAGATTAGTAGAATACTAGTAGAAGAATAGTCGGCAGCATGGCCTCAGTTCAGTCTTAAACTTCTAATGCACTGATGAATCCACTGCCTTTGAAGGAACAACCTGTAGAAGACTCATTGCCATCTGCTGGCCAACATAAACCTTAGTCTTGCCACTTTTAGCTCATCTCCAACAGCCTATACTGCTTCTTCAGTATTCCTCACAGTGGTGCCTTTAGTCACAATCAAGGCTGTGAGACAACTCTCTAAAACCAGCATTTGGCTTTGTTGGCATCAGTTCCCCTGCTTTCAAGTATCTCCATTTTACTCAACTCTCAAAGGCTGCTTGACTGTGTGGAGTTAGCATTCAGGCCAAGGTCAATCCAGCTTTAGAAGTCAAACTTCCACGCTCTCAGACTTTAGCACTGTGTGCAGGTTCACTACAGTAAACCGTGAGCGCTAATCTGAGGGCCCGGAGCAGTGTGCTTTGTGATGAATAGGGATTACAGCGCTTCTTTAAATTCTGCAGCAGCCCTGCCTGCTTCATGCGCTCCCGTTGTATCATCCTGCTGATTTGCATTCTGATGTTCGTCAGCAGCACAAAGCCACGGTTTATCCCTCCCAGTGAGAAAACAGCAGACTTGTGAGCTGTTTGACCACTGCTATGAAGAAGTAATAGTCTGGAGGCTCTCCCCCTCAGGACGACCTATTGTTTTATGAATTAGTCCTAAATTAATTGCATGGCTGGGCCTGTGAGACAAAATGTTTTTCAATAAGCAGTTTCATTTCTCATTCGCAGTGTGTTAGTGATTTGGTCTGCTCCTCTATTGATCTGCAGGGCCCAGAGGTGGTGGGCAATGAGAACAGCACTACAGAATAACAATGACAGAGTGATGGAGGGGCAACGCTGAGGCTCTTCTCCTTCTGGAGAGAAGCCAGAGGCATCAGCGGGATCCTAAATCCTAATACAGTCAGTGGGAGGGAAGGGTTGTGCACAGATGCGCTAAGTTCAAGGGGAATTTAGGCCAGGCAGGGGTGTGAATATCACTGAGCATTTGTCCACATGCACAACCACACATGCACACACACAGACACTGACACAGAAACTCATATAAACAGCTGGAGTGCTGCAAACAGCAGCTGGGCGCATCATCCTCTCTAGGTCATTCACTTCTCCGTCATGGCTGGCGTTAAGTGGATATGGTGCTTCGGCGGCGTTATTCGCTTTTGTCCTTGTCAATTGATTGGTGCTTTTCTCCACCAGGTAGGTGCTGCTCTATTGGTTTTGAGCTTTTTTTAACAAAGGGGCGTTCAAGGTCAGGAAAAACTGTATCTTCTCTTGCAAACTCTCAAAAATCTCAAAAGATTCAAAAAATCGAACAAAATGCATTTCACAGCTTAGTGTGTCTGTGCCCATGCAGGGTGTAGACCCAATTATCGCATGTAGGCAGCGTGAGGCGTGATTGGGCTCCGAGTGTGAACACACTGGACTCATTTTAATAGCCACCTGAGGCGGAACCTGCCGCTCTGATCTCACTGCCGACTTTTCCAGTTCAGGTAATAAAATCTGGGTCCTCTGGCAGCTCGTGTCTCTGCTGACCTTGTTGACTAAACACAAAGTTGGTAGAACAGTTTGCTATTGTAACTGTCGGTCCTCCCCATTTAGTCTTCCTGATAGGTATTTTTATATTAGTTTTGTTTCACATTTTGATTTGACCTAAAATGACCTAACGCGCAGATAATGTGATAGCAACACATGCTAACCTGACCCTATGAGCTAGTTTTACTCCGCTTCCCATATTTGGATGTTCATTGCTTCAGCTAGAAAAGATGGCATGACAACATTTAGTAACTAAAGGGAGGACATAGCGTCTGTCATGTCACCGAATGGTTACAGAATGGTTACTTCCATGCTGGAATTTCTGGTGCTGGAAGTCTTTATATTCAGGTGAGACAGTGTAGTACTCGGCTACAAGATGCTAGCAGGCATGGTTAGCAAGCTGCATCCATAAACAGTACAGTGCAAAACATAGATAACCGCTAGTTAGTTTTAAGTGGTGGAATAATTAAACAGTAGAACTCTACTCACCAAAATTAAAGTACAAACTTGTTTTTTCAGTGACCTTAAGTTAATCAGGTAATCATTAGATGTGCCTGTGTTGGCTAACACTAGCAAAAATCTATGAACTGTACTCTTAAGCAAGAGCTCGGAAATGATTTGTGTCAAGATCATATAGAATAAATAATATAACAGAATAAAAAGAAGGAAGCAGTCAGATCAGTCACTTAGATGGTTGTGGTTATATTCAGTACTGTTGAAAAGTTTTGAGCCACCCCTCGTTTCTTTAGCTTACAATGAGCCAGATTTTGTTGGAGTTTTTTTCATGAAACACCGGGTGGGGGTGGGACTGAGCTTTTGTTGCTGTGGCCTCCAAATTATGGAATAAGTTGCCCCTCCATATTAGGATGGCCCCAACAATCGAGATTTTTAAATCTCTTTTAAAAACACACCTTTTTTCTGAGGCATTTTAAGATTAGCACCAGAGTTAGCTTCTAGTCAGTTTTTGATCTCTTTTAATCTTCTTTATTTTGTTAATTTCTTGTATATTTTATTGTCTATCTTTTCATGTTTTACTATTTATTTATTCAGTTTTATTTATTTATTTTATTTTTATTTGTTTAATGCATGGTTTCTTAACTAATATCACAGATTTTTACTGGAAAGTACTTTGTTGTTGCTGTTTTCAAAGTGCTCTTTAAGTAACGTTGGATTGGATGGTCTCGAGCAGTAGTTCTCTGTAGGCATTCAAACTTTTCCTTTGGACATTGGCTGTTTATTCAGTTCTTTTTCAGTCCTTGTACATGACCATTTTCAAACAAATCATTTTTGTGTGATTGTTTGCTAAGTCACATTAAAACTCACCTCAAGCATGAAAAAGGCAACCAACTGAAGAGATGACGTAGATAATAAACAGAACTGGCAGCTTAGATAAGAACCAATTTTAAATCGTATCTTTAGATACTTTGTTACTAGCTGCCAGTTGGAAAAACACACTTTATTCCCATTTCTGTAGTTGAAGTTACTATAAATATTAAAGATAAGACAGTTTCATAGGGAAAAAAATCTATTTTTGGACCAACAAGGGGATTTCCAAAGAGCTATCAGCAGCATACTGAATCTTAGCATCGTGTGCATTGTGCCTTTGAAAAATGTAAGGAAACTGGATAAATGGAGAACGAAAGAAAAACTGGCAGATCTGAAAGTTATGTACATCACAGACCTGAGAGATGCATCTTCAGCTGATCCATCTACTGTTCACTGGAACCTCATCAGGACCAGTCTCAGGGAAAGGCAGGCTGTGAAGAAGCCATTATTAATAAAGGCAAACAAGAAAAAAAAGGCTGAAGTTTACCAAATACACAAGAGCTGGACTAAAAGTAACAGTATGTCTTAAAGAGCGATAAATGCAAATTTTAAGTTTTTGGTTTAAATTATTGTCAATATGGAAAAGTGACCACTACAGCAATCTGTGAAAGACACTGTAGGCTCTTTCATGCATTTCAACTAGTGATGCTGGGAATCTTGTTAAAACTGATGGAATTATAAATGCAGAACCAGAGACATCAGATTTTGATCCATCATGTAATACCATCTGGAAAGCATCTAATTGAAAACAGCTTTATTTTTCAGCATGATCCCAAATACATAATCAGTGCTGCAAAAGCATACCTGGATAGATAAACATAGAATAAAACACCATCAATGATGGAATTAACACTGTTGAAGATGGATCATCGTGTCAGAATAGAACAAAAAGCAGCTTAAAAATGTCCTTCAAGAAGTATGGAGAATGCTTCCTGTAGATTAATTAAAGAAATAACAGAAAGAAAGAGTTCAGGTGGCATGGAAGAATAAAGTTGGTTATGCCACTTACTAACCTTCAGACTCTTTAGAACTGTATAATAATATAATATATTATTGCACCCATTTCCCATTTTCCTACTAAAACATAAAAGAGCAAGAGGTTTCTGAAGATTTTTGCACAGTACAAAAAAAAAAAATAACCCTTCAATTCCACGTTTAGTTTTTTTTCAGAACAGCTTGTAAGTTTATTTAAAAAAAAAGCTTATGCCTGTAGCGTGGAACCACAGGTGAATTTGAGAGGGTCCAATCATTTTTGAAAATTCATTTGCAAGTTGAAGACATCGTAATTTGAGGTCACAGCCGAGTGAATCTTATTAAAAGGCTCATAAAGGGTTTGTGACCAGAAGAAAGAATCTGTAAACTTGTCACACAGAGTCAAAATACTCTGTGCAGACATGGTACTTCTTAGTTCTGCCACTGTTTGTAATTTGTATGCTGTGGTGTGATGTAGGTTTTAAAGGAAAATCAAAGAAAAAGTGAACCGTTGCGAAACAAAGAACAGTTTTGGGTGCATAAAATGACGTATTCTACAGCAAGCTTTTCCTTCAGGCCCAAACTCAGATTTGAGAGAACTGTTGAATCTATTTATGGCTGATTTGAAGCCTCAGCAACAAAAAAGAACTCTAGGACCTCACATTTTCTCATCATATGACTGCAACCCACAGCTACAAAGCGACCAATCAAAGTATGTCAGGAGCTGAAGCGGTAATAGTGTGGTAATAATGTTATGACATTTATTTCGTCAGTCATGAACAGATGGAGAAATCATTTGGTTTGGGGAATCAAATCTGAACCTGATCTCTCCCATCTGGCTAATGTTAACTAACACAGACAGAGTGTTCAGTTGAACTAACACACAGATGCTCAATGTGCCACATGCAACGTTTTTCATGTACTAAACGCTTTAATCTAGAAACATATTCTGCATGAGACTCCAACAAAAACTCCCCATAAGGACAAAAGTGCTACTACAGAATTTAATATTATTGTTAGCTAAAGAAGGTAGGTTAGCTGCTGCATTGTCTATCTAACATTTTATATGTGTTGGTTAGTGAGCGTATGTTAGCTAATGTCAGCAAGAAGCTAGCCCATTTTATCTCATAACACTTTTAAAATTTGGATCAACAGAAAATTTCATTCGGTATCACTACAGCTGTTAATCTATGAACATTCCTGCTAAAAAAGTCAAATTGCAGTTGGTCTTACAAAGCAAATACAAATACACATAGATTCATTTAAATCCGAGCACCTGTCTATAGTTTTTCTTTTAAATTCATGCATGGATGCCAAATAAATCTTGATGACATTGAATGATTACAAATGTTTGGAATCAGGTATGTGGGTACATTAAACCAGAACTTTTAAAAAGAGGGTAAAATGCTAAAACAAATGTATTTCTGCAAGTAGTCTGTCTGACTGGATGAATAAAGAAATACATTAATTCAATTCAAAACAGTCTAACTGTGTGCATTAGTTTATCTCTCGTCTCTGTTACAGCAAGTGTTACAATATCAGATTTCAAACAGGCATCCACTTAAACCTGATTGTGTAAACTCCCTCGGGTCATTGAAGACTGAAGAATCATAGCAGGTATTCAGTTCAGAACAACAGTCTCACATCTGGGCTGCCAAGCAGAGGACCAAATACTACTGAAATGAGTTTTTGATGGATAAATCAATACTGGTCCCCCACTGTGCTGGTCCTGCCTTAATGACAGAACAGTTGAGTGGTGAGATCGGGTATGGTTTATACCCTATAAACTGTTAACTGGCTCTCTGTGAGCCACTTGCCTCATTGATAAAGCTGCTGATGAACTGTGATAGCCTGATATCAAATTGGTGGAAAGAAATGTGCCACTCTGAAATCATGTGATGCTGGAAAGCTAGACTGGACTATAATTCAGTATTATCGGGTCATTTTAAAAGCTCCCTAAAATGTCTTCAGTTTATCCAGAAATCTGCAGTGAGACTTCTGAAAGGAACAAGAAAGAAAGACCGAGCGTGTTCCTCTCATATTGACTTCTCTTCATTGGCTCCCTGTTAAATGCAGAATTGAATTCCAATCTTTATGTTACAATATAAAACTCCTTGAGGCTCCTTGTTTCTCTCATTTTATTTGTATACAGTATATCATATGATTCGTTTTCATTTCTATTTTGGCTCATGGGGTTTTCATCATTCTTATAGTCCATCCAGGAGGATTAATACGCTTCTGGATGGACCATAAGAAGTTTGGTTTGATGTACCAGCTGAATGATGTGTTGCAGGACATTTTTCCATCTGTTGTCGTGTACACCTGTTTCTTCTCATATAGTTGTCACATATGAAGAAACTGATGTTTTGTTCACACCTGATGTCCTGTAGTTGAATCATTACCAAATGACAAAAAAAAATCTTTTTTTGAAAGTAATGCAGTCCTCAAACTTTTTGAGCAAACATTATTGTGAAAACAGAACAAAGACAGTTTATCATCTCATCCACATCTGCCTCCCCACACCAGAATTCACTGTATGATGAATAAACTCATTTTAGGATCAGTCATGAAACGTGAGGCAATGTTTGTTGTATTTTAACAGAGTTACGTGGATTTCTAAAATACCACGAGCTAAAATTGCTCCCCTCTTTGGCAGTTTCAGTAGAAACTAAAATATAAACTAGCTGAAAACTAGATACAAACAAATGTGTAAATAAATAATTACATAACTATAACAATGCAATAATAAGAAACTTATTGGACCAAATAAACCATGCACAATTGTTATAATGTAATTTTGACCATATAATGTGTGCAGATTTAGGTTCCTTTGTATGCAGATTTAGGTTCATTTAGGTTCCTCTATACAAATATACGTTTGCTTTTGACAGGTTTTCACTTCAGATTTCTTTCCTTGCATGTGATCTGAAACATGTATACTTTGGTGAATCTGTTGAATGTCCCCACTGTGAGGAAAAGATTGAAAATGATTTCTTTACTTAAAACTGTTTCATCGAGCCCCGATCAAAAGTTTAAAACCACGTGAAAAATGGCAAACAAATCATATTTTGCATGTTTGGATCTTAACAAGGTTCCAAGTCGAGCTTCAAAATGCAAAAAGAAGAAATGACAGTGAGACAAAACATTTATTTGAACATGCAATTTACTGAAAACAACGCTTAAACTGAAACAGGCTGTTTTACAGCTGATCAAAACTTGACGACCACATGCTTTTAAAAGGCCAAATTTGTGCAAAAATGTGGATTCATTTCTGTCAGGTAGTCACACTGTCATGATGTTCTGATGGCAAAAGCAAAAAAAAAAGTTCCCTTTTTGAACGTGCTCAGGTTGTTGAACTGCGTCAGGAGGGTCTCTCTTGCTTTCAGTTACTAATCTCTAATCTGAATATCATATCGATGCTGTAGCCTCTTAATGTCGCTTCGACTCATATTCTCTGCTCATCAGGTGGGCTTTTCATTGTCTGCAAGCGTTCACCTCTTAACCCCTGATAGCCTTACAGACACGTTATAGTTTCTGCATTCGCATGTTAGCTGGGCACCACTTGGGTCTAAGTGATGTAGATTTCATCATCAGTCAGTGCTAATTTTTGGTGACCACATGACCAATGTTCCCTCTAATTTTTCATGTGTCTGAGTGAACGCACAAACTCCCTGAGCGGACACACCACTGTGAGCGACATCAGACGTGTGCACTGTGGTCACGCCTGCATCCAATCCATCCAAGTTACATGGTTTATTAAAATAATCAAATACAGCATTTACATTTATGTTAGACTACTTTTAATTAACTGCTTTAGCCCACTTACAATGAAAATGTAAAAAAAAATCTTGTTCATGACCTGTGTAGTATGTTAACACTATTGGAAGGAAAAATAACTTGAACTCTAATTTTGAAAACAAAATTTTTTATAAAGCTGTGACTTGTATTATGAGTGTGAGTCTGTGGTCTGGAGAGAGTCCTGTAACTCTGTCTGCAAAATACAGTATATAATGACCAGTGTTGGGCAATTAATTGTATAGTTACTTCTTCAAAAAAGTAACTGGGTTATGCAAACAACAAAGTTTTTTGCAGCCAAGGCGTTTTTTTAAATAAACATTTCAAACTATTTACAGAACAATCAGCTGTTCTGCATCAAATCTGATGCCACACAAATTATTTGTGCCACTCCCAAAAATAATTTCTGTCCACTATGAGATGAAGGAGAACAACAGCCTGATACCTGCAGGCCTGACAGCAGCAGATGTATCACTGCTGTAACACCTGTAACATTCAGCAGTCGCCTCATTGTTCTGACACACACAACAAAACTATTGACTACACTACACACTAACTACACAAGATTTGCGCTAAATGTCGCAAATCTCTCACATCTCAAAACACCGCCGTCACTCCTAAAACTTCCTCCTTCCTAAACAACTAAATGCCATGTTGCCATATCATTTTTTGATTGGTCCACATGTTACATGTTTCCACCAATAGGAAAGGGTGGGGGTTTTTTTGGTTCTGTTTTTGCTCACAGGCTTTCGAGCGTTTTCCTTATAAAACGCCGTTTTTACCGTTTCTTCCCGCAGTAAATATAAACAACGACAGTATTCAGGAAGAAAACCAAACATTGCAGATATTTTTATCATAACTCTGCTTTTACGTGACCTATCAACACAATTTAAAAACTGGTATAAAGTCCACACTTTTTCCTGTCAGTTGTTCCGTCTGTCCTGCTCACATCTCCAATGGTTGTACATGTTGTCATTAACTTTGCTTCACTCCACATCAGCCACGCCGCTTTGCTCGCTAAAACACCGGTGTCGGCACATAAGGACGCTGTCATAGCCTGTCAACGACGTTGGTTAGCTGCGTATATACGAATGTGAATCGCATCATTGGCTGGACTATGGGATAAGGTGGCATCGTTCTAATCCCATACGGGTGCAGCCAGTCACTCACTGACTAACACTGCAAAACAGAATTGTTAAAGTTTTAATTTTAATTTCAGTTCAGGTTAGATTTTTTTTTTGTGCACAACGCAGATTTTCTGTGCGCAGAGACGTGCCAGCAGTGCGCAATTGCGCACGCGCGCAGCTTAGACGGAACATTGCACATGAACTCTTCCGCAGAGACTTCATCAAATACAGACCCTCCCTCCTTCAGGTGGACTTTAAATAACTATTACAAAAATGCTTAACAGTGAACTCGACCATCCACACAGTTTGTATGAGTGCGTTTTTATCTGCTTCGGACCAGAGTCAGGAGACCGTTTTCTGTGCACCACTGAATAATGAATGACCTATGGGCTTTTCACCCCAGCTCTGTGCTGTACCTCCCTGTTATGCATTTAGCCTGAATCTGTATACAAGTGTATGTGTGTGTGTGTGTGTGTGTGTGTGTGTGTGTTAGTGAGGCTATTTTTGGGGGGTTAAATCCTGTTAAAATGCAAATAACCTTCATTTTTCTGGTTTTAAGTGATTGCCGTCTGCTGCAGGTTTGAAATTGACTCCATTTTCAATCCAATCTCGGCCATCTTATTGTGGATTTCACACTTTCCTGCCACACTACGGCACAATAGATATGGTGTGGTTCCTGTAGCAACAAGCCTGTCAGTCAAGGTCATCCATGATGGAGAGAAAGAGAAAACATGGGGAGGTAGGGGAAAGGGGTGGTGGTGAGTCTGAGCCAGAGTCCTAACAAAGAAAAGCTGTGCTGTTTGATGATGTGTATTTGTGATGGAGAATGTCATGATTTGGGAGGCAGCGTCTCCTCTGTAGGCACTGATGGCACTCATGAATTTAGGAAAGATGTTATGAGGGTCCACTTCAAAAGCACTCTGAGCTCACGTTGCCCCTTCGCTACTCCTATAAGCACTCCTTTTTCAATTGATCAGTAAGTTGTTTCAGTTGTGTACTCATTGCTGTGGTAATGTTACATTCACATACAGTCATACATTCATCTGTCTTCATCTAGTGGTTGCTCAGAGAAATGACATTGTCAGACAACAAAACTGAAGCAACATAATCCACTTGACGATCATCTGCAGCGTTACTGCACCACTGTACAGCTGGCTTTGGGTCATGAGCGCATCAGACACACTTCACTTATTTATTGGATTCTAACTTTCATGATGATGATACACTATTGAGCTGAAACATTAACAACACAAATATGATGCAATGCCAGTTTTGTGCTCCAACATTCCTGAGCCCTGGACTCCAAAAGACCTCCCACGGTCTGTGATTACATGATGTTAACGTCTGTAAGCTGGAGGATCAGATCAGGCTTCTCCCACATTTGCCCCGACACCCTTTTGCTGGTTCATAGTTTTATCGATCCTACTGTTAGGAGGTGCACAAATTTCACAGTTTGGCCAAAGAAATCCTTAGATGAACATTTCAGAACTACTACATAACAAACAATCAGTCAAAAATGGTAATTCAGCTTCTATTCCTTACACAAAAGGTATGTAGGGAGCAGCACAGGACCCCTGCACCATACGTAGTAGGTAACACTGACAACAAAGAGGCTGCTGACTGAGATAATGCATATCAGAAAGCATTAAAAGAAGAAGTTGGTGGGGGGAGGGTTGCAAAGTGGCTTACAGGGGACAGGTTGAAGTAACAAGTAAGAAACAAGAACTGTAGAGGGTTTATTAACAAGAGCTATAGGAGTGGCTACCACACACCCCTAAGCCCACAGATTCAGCCTACTATGATTTTGCTAGTAATACTGCGTAGTAATTAGTAAACACTCTATCCTTGTCTACCTGTTTCATGCCCCAAATCAAAATGGTGCCTGTCCTATGGCAGGTCCTTGGTACCTACAGTCAAACCCCATTAAAAACCAAACCAGCTCTAGTCTCAACCCCATCTATGAAATATAAAAACCCATTCCTCCTGGACTCACAAGCACTGCTTAGAAGTACAGGAAGTACAAGCTGAGATAAAGTATATTTATAACAAAGTAAAGGATGAACATCAGACACGTGCACAGCAGCGTATTAATCAGGAGCCTTGATCAATATTCTACATGGGTTAGTACGACTGGATAAATGCAATTTGAGCGGCGTGATCAGATTATATAGTCATTATTTTATGGTCATGTGACACATTATTATTTACAAAGCCTTTATTAGAGAACAGTCACATTTGTTGCGTAAACCTGTATCCATATCTAGAGGTTGTTTATCTGCGCAGCGCAGCAGGTATTATATAAGCAAACTCAGTGAATCTGTAAAAAGGACGGGCTGTTCATTGAAGTGGTAGTCAGACCTGCACCAGTGGGATAAGAATGAAATATCCTGAACTGTCAGGTGTTCTTTGAAACACCTTTGATGCCGTTTAGGAACTGGTGAATTTACTATAAGCAGCATCAATTGCAAAAGTGGCACGCAGCGCTGTTAGACAAAGTCCGCACAGAGCAATCCGAGGTGCGGCTCTCTGCTCTTTAATTCCCAGTTTTAGTGCTAATCTGACCCAGCTTGTAGACTCATTCGGTTTGACATGAAGGCTCTTCATTTATATGTCCTGATCTGATACCCTGAACCCCTTACTTTATGCGTGACAGCCCTTCATAACACCCAAGGTGCTCCAGGTTAATAGTTCGCTGCTCTCATTGTTGCTGTATATCTACAGTTCAGAAAGAAGAGCCGATACATGTTGGCCTAGGTTTACACACAGTGGGTATAAACTATTAAGAAAGAGACACCAGAGAATGTATTCCTCTTTTTATCATCTTTGCAAGAGAGCTTGGTTAATGTTGTCATTTATTGCAAAGGATGATATAGACTACGTGCAATCTGTAACTAGTGGAAGTGAGTGGAGAGATTACTAGGACTTATTTCTTTTTTGATGCTTATTTAAATACGTAAAATTGCTAATGACAACAGAAGGCTGTAGCTTTTGAAAACGATGAAATAGTTCCTGATTCTTAGGCCAGTCGGGCTTTGTGATATTCTAACAGAAACCAGGAACCTATCCCAGTTGGCGTAGGACAGGAGGCAAGGTACAACCTGGACAGGCCACCAACCTATCACAGGGCAACACAGAGAGACAGACAACCATTTACACCGAATTTAGATTAGAGCTAATTAACATAATCCCACTAACTGCATGCCTTTGGCCTGTTGGAGGAAGGTGGAGTACTCAGACACAAGAGACACCATGCACACTCCACACAGAAAGGTCCCCGCAAGATGGGGAATTTGAACCCACGACCTTCTTGCTATGAGTCGATGGTGCTACCATTACTACCGCTCCATCATGACACGCACTGTTTTAAATTTTTGTGCATAACTCGGGCCTACAGTATTCTGCTTTTCATTATTTTCTGATATATATACAGTTCCAGTGGTGGATGTCCATATTAGACATGGTCAAAGTTTCAAATAATGAGGTCAGACTCAGTACAGCTGATCCCCGAAGCCAAAAGCTCAGGCTTTGAATGCTTGGTTTCAGCAAAGGTTTTCCCCTCGTGGTTCTGTTTGACGTCATAGAAAGTGAACATCAATTCATCTCAGTGGAATCATCCATAACATGCATCTGTGCACTGTTTATATTCCTGAGCTGTTAAGGTGTTTAGTATTAGAGGGGCGGAGACCATATCAGAGCATATCTGAAGGGAAAAGTCTTTTTTACAGCTAGACAATGTGGCATTATTCCAGAATGAGGTCTAGATTATATTTAGGGAAGGTGTCAGGTGTATTCTTACACTACTCATCTCACATCAGCATCTTCCAGTTATGGTGAATGCTTTGGGCTGACGAAGGACCTCAGCCTCTGGTTTCATCTAAGGGGCTGTAGCCCTGTAATCAACACAGCTCATCTTCGTTTTACCTGGCTCAGCTCAGATTCTCTCTCTCTCTCTCTCTCTCACACACACACACACACACACACACACACACACACACACACACACACACACACACACACACACACACACACACAGGCGTTGTGGCTGAATCATGGTAGTTTCAACTGGCTAGCTGCTGCTGCTTTAGATACTGTTTGCTTCCTCATACTCCTCTGGGCTGTACCATCTCAGAGCAG
This sequence comes from Perissodus microlepis, assembly GCF_051167445.1. Taxonomy (NCBI): domain Eukaryota; kingdom Metazoa; phylum Chordata; class Actinopteri; order Cichliformes; family Cichlidae; genus Perissodus; species Perissodus microlepis. The sequence continues at coordinate 3,396,749 of NC_140471.1, read as the reverse complement.
AGCAGGGGTCCTCAAGGATTCCAGGATGTCCTCGCTGTCAGGCTCTTTCTCTTCTGTGTTGCTGTGTTGCATCCATTTGTAACAAACGCCTCCACTCGACCACCTCCTCCATCATCACCTCCCTGTCACCTATGAGCCACAGAGCCTGCAGTCTCCCAGGGCGCTCGGCCAGAAACAACGTAGCCTCCTAATACCCTGAACCGTGTCTAATTTCACTCCCCCCTCTGCTTATAGTACAATCTCATCATTTCCAGCTTGCAAACCGAGCGGAAGAGAGGGAAGGGAGAGAGAGAGCGAGAGAGAGTGAAAGAGAGCGAGAGAGAGAAGGAGGGAGGGAGGGAGGGCGATGTTTTGAGCTGGTTTGCAGGAGGAGAGGTTGGCCTGAGTGCGTTCTGTCTGCTCTTCAGAGGCATCCAGGTGAGCTGTTTCCTCCTGGAAGGTAAGAGCAAGGCTGAGATTGGCGCTTGTTTTGTCCTGCATCCCTTGTCATCACCCCCACCCCGCCTCCACCTCCTCCTTTCTTCCCTTGCCTCAGCTGCATCCCTTCTGTTCGCGTGTGTGTAAATGAGCATGAATAGTATTCCCCAGACACACCACACATACACACGTAACACTGTACAATGTACAGATGTGCAAGGGCGTCAGCATATGTGCATTTAGGGGGAATGGATTTGATTTATGTGCGAGCATAGTGTGCGTACTAGGCTTTTTGTTCAGGACCGGAATAATGATAGGCTGTCATACTGGCATGCATGACAGCTTGAAAGTAGTCCACCTGAGTATCAGTTTGTGTCAGTGGGGAGGATGTGATGAGGGACTCTGAGGATAGAAGGGAAGTAGCGAGAAGACATTGAGTGTCTGTGCCAGTGTGTGTCTGCAGTTTTCGCAACAAAGTCAAATCTTAACGTCACTACTGTCAGCTCCCCTCCTTCTTTCCTTCACTCCCCCCCTCCCTCGTGCTAATAGGTAGCATTTCCGTTGTGGCGCTGAAATGGGTGCTGATGTGTACTCGTCTAATGGACGGGATGTTCCGCTGCAGCGTTTTTCTGCTCACTCTACAATGTGATGTCCCACTTTGGGCAAATTTGCAACACGCTCCTCTTTTTCCGAGCCCAGAGGGATGGAATGTGGGCATTGTGGGGAGGATGAGCGAAAGGGGGAGAGAGAGAGGAAGACAGGGACAGGCCATTTACCATCTGTGGTAGCGTCTCGTGGATGTGTGCGAGCCTTTCTGCAGGGCCATATGCAGCTCCTTGGGAAGACAGCGGGCCAAGCTGTTAGGAAGTAGAGAGAATAAGGAAGGAGGGCTGAAACAGGAGACACAGGGTGTAATCTGTTTGAGAGCATAAGTGTCAGAATAAAGAGCCAAATCGAGAGTAGTGTCCTCTTAATGGAGAAGCTTGAAAGGCTTTTCATGCTGCACTCAATGGAAGGCATAAGTGGAGGCAAACTTGGCTTCCTCTGTGTTTATATGTCTGCAGGAATACCTAACTGTGCAGCTCTACTTTACTTACTGTGGTCAGCTCCACTGTGACATCACTTATTGGTTTTGACTCTGACACGTTGGTTTGCGGGAGCCAGAAGTGACTATATTTGGAGTGCTGAGTAGCACAACTTAGTACTCCATCCTGTGCGAGTACCCGCGTACCTGCCAGTTAGTACTAAGTTACAAACTAAGAAAATACTAAAATTTCACTCAACAAAACTGATACACAAACTTTTTGAATAGCAGTGGATTGTGATGCAGATAATTCAATTAAAATACTCCAAAAGGTGTTGACAGCAAGTTATACACAATCTAGAGGTCCAGTTAAGGTACTGAACATGGTGAGGTCAGGCCTAACAGACATCCGTGTTTCCGTACCAGGCTGTAAAAACATTGGAGTCTGTGGGGATTGACTTGCTTTTGGACCCAGACTTAAGTGGTCACTTGAGGATACTATCTGGCACTTCTGCTTTGGCTTCATTCTTCAGCCAGAGCAGACGAGCCACACAAGACTTTGTAAGTCTTGGCTGTAAAAAACAAAGGAGCAAACCAAACCAAAACAAAAAGATGTTATTTTGAGTGAGTCAGTATGTTTGAACTAATGATCTAGGTCAGACTAAATGTCATCTACAGCCAGCAGTATCCTTTCCAAGAACTCCATTCCAACTTCGTAGATGAATCCAATGACAGACAGTGTTTCCTCAGGGTGAGCTTGTCACAGGTGCAGCATATATTAGCCACACATTAGGTGTATTGTGATAAATCAAGTCTTGGTGTTATCCAAGTCAAACCCAGCCCATGACTTTAAGGTCAGATTGGGACCACGGATCACTTGCTTATGCATCCAAAGTAGCTACATATTATAATAATGCCCAAATGTCTCTTCTTTGCTGTTAAAAGTGTGATTGCCACATTGTATGTTTGGAAGGATATTGTTCTACTTTCAAAAGCCTTAGCATGGCAAGCACCGTGTGGGACTCTAACTGAGGCTGTTGCTATAATATGAAATCTTTATGTATAAACCCGACTTCAACTGGAACATGTGTTGGTTCTGCAGAATTGTTTTGACTTACTGTCCTATGAAGAGGAGGAGAATTTTACAGTTGGACTTAGACATTAGTCTGGTTGTCTTGTCCTGGTTCCCGTTGCCCTTTGTTTCCTGCTCTGGGGACTGTACTGTACTAAAGTTGAACAGTGTTGGGCCTATGTGCAGATCCACATGTTGGACACTGCTAAAACACAAACCATGCGACTGTTACAACTTGTGTACAGCCTCTTCCCAAGAGTAAGCATCACTGTATGCCTCAACTATTTGGATGAGGAATGGACATTTCTTGTTTATTGAAGTAAAAACAAGCTTGTAAAGTTGATGCTTGTAAGACAAACACTACCTCTGATCACAGGTTAGATACCGCATAACCATATGAGCTAAGGTCTGTTTAGCTAAAAAGGTTGGTTGCTACCTATCCTTAAGGAATTTGTCAGAATTCAAGCTGCCAAGTTCAGGCAGTTGCAGTGGATATTTCCCTGGCTATAATCCTACTGTGAGAGATGTGCTGTGAGAGGACTGGCTTTGTGAGACTGAAAAGAACCACAAAAACACAGCTTCCAATCAAAAGCTTTTCTTACCCGGTGTTTGTACCACCACTTTGTCTTAACCTTGTCCTCGATAGATTGCACCCACTAAGGCAAGTTTTGTTTGTCCAGGTTTGTAGGGATTACTACCAATACCTGTGCATCAAATAAATCCAGAGCATCAATATTGTCTGTACCGGCTCCTAGAAAGAGAAGTAAGGAATGGTCCCTTCAGTGTAAGACCCTCACCTAGGCAGGTCTCTGACAGCGAACACGATACTTTTATTCAGATGCAAATCCCTGGAGATGGAGTCAGTGGCACATGGTGTGATTCATATCATCAAGTGGCTACAAAGTGAATGTGTTTACTTTAGTGGCACTTGTGCTAATGAGTCAGTGGTAAATGCCCTATTAGACCTGAGATCTGCATCTAGTAATGCTGTTTTGTTATGCTGATTTCAAGTGGACTGTTACATAAAACTGGTTTTTAAATACTAGAGTGCTGCAGAGCAGAGTATGCTAGCGGTCATTAAGGGGCTTAACAATGCCAATAACATGATAGCGCTCTTGTGCGTCAACCACTCTGGTCCAGCCTCCAATACCTCAACAACAGCTAAATGAAGTGCCATGGAAGTTTATGCAAAGAAATCCACTGACATTTACTCTTGTTTACTACACAGATTAACTATAAAGTTAGCTGTAACCTTAGTTATGGTACACAGCGGAAGACAAGAGCTGTGTTAGTCGTGTTTGCTGTGTTGGCCATGTTGGGGGATCACGGGGAGAGTTTTGATAAACAGCTGGATAATAATATTATAGTCAGTTGCCAAGCAGATGCTACAAAGATGCGTTACTGAGAATAGAGTAACTGTTGGAGATTATGTATCGGAATTTCAGGAGCAGGACCACGCCTCCAAACACGCTCCTTCCAGCTGTCACATATATAGGTTCCCCTAGTTCTGCAAGCTGATCATTCTCGTTTACGTGCCCCAACCTCCCTCCCTCCTTCTTCTCCATTCTTCAACTTCTTCACTTCTGTTTAGTACATGGGGATCTGCCAGGCCCGGGAGCCATCGCCAGTCCCCTTCGAGGCCTTCCCCAAACCACAGCTCAATTCATGTCAAAGCATTCACTTTTACCTACTAAAACGCTGTCAAACATAAATGAGGATGTGGGCCCAGCTAGTGAAATATCTTTATTTGTCTACAGTATATAAATGGGTAGAAGTATACAAGTCTTAACAGTTAACTGGTACACTGTGTTTAGCTAGGTTAATACTAGTTGAGGAATTCCAGCTCTCTTCCTCAGTGTGTCTTTTGTCCTGTCTCCCTCTCTCCACGTGGTTGCTCACTAGCAGTTGTCTAATTACTGGGGTTTTATCTGTACGGTCGTTACCTTCCAATATAAAGCACCTTGAGGCAGCTGTTGGTGTGATTTGGTGGTATTTAAACAAAACTGAATTGAATTGAAATTCTCCAGCCTAGATACTCAAATGAGATCAAATGAGTTGAACTGTAACTAAAAAGCACTGTCAATATGGAGAAGCTTTACATTTTCCCTTTGAAAGAAACACAACATTATAACTGACTTAAGTTTGTGATAGCCTCCCAGCGTAACGATGTACCCAGAATCTGTAATGAATCCTCAGAGCAGCCCTTGTCTTCAGGGAGACAAAATCAGAAAATTGCCACTAGCACTTCTGAATTATAAAAAAGCAAAATGTTGCTCTGCTCATTAAATTGTTTTTATTCTAATGCTGCACTCTTGGCTTGGGTTTCACAGCCTTATGTGACAGTGTTTGATGATGAGCGAGGGCTAACGTGCCAGGGCTTAGGAAGGAGCGAAGTCAGAGGGGGGCGGAGGTTGAGGTAAGGAGCTGGCGACGTCACAGCTGTTCTCTTGAGTGACCGAGCACTGTCCTGAAGCTGGAACAACTGGGAAGTGAGCCAATTTAGTCATTTATGTCTCTGGACCTTTCGTTCTCCAGTGTCCCAATCAGAGGCAATGACTGGCTACACTAATCAGGGAGGTAGGAGGGTTGCCTGAGTCATTAACTGGCCAGAACACTTCCTCCTCCAGGAAGGTAACTGGACCTCAGAAGCTTCCGTCATTCTAAGAGACGAGGCTGGTTGGCACTGGTCACTGAACCTGAGATACTGATGCACATGTGTGATATTTGTAAGACATTTCACACAGTGATGCAGTGATAGATGCCGAAGCGTCTTTGCAAAACGACATCTTATAGTTTGTTATTCATTAAGCCCGTTCCCAAGCTTATTCTATAGGACTGCATGACAAATACAAGCAGTAGTTCTAATGTTTCTACAGTAAATTCTAGTATATTCTTAAAGATATAGTATTAGGACACCTAATTAAAATTGAATGTTTGAATCCAGACCGAGTTCAGAGTTTAGTATATTCTGACAGCATTTCATGTTAACATCCATCGACATGTTGAAACACAGTCAGTAAATGCTGTCAAGCAACCAGTGTGATCCTGGACAGACCTCTGCACATCTCTGAAATCGCTGTTATTGGGTTTGTTTAATATGAGAGGTCCATAACAAACATAAACTGTGATATTTAGAGTTTTACCCTCTGTCGTTACGAGCTGAGTAATTAAACTCAGGATTCTAGTTTCATTATTCATTATAAATTCAGTTTGGGAAAATAATATTACTAATTACTGTCATTACTTTAATAATAATACTTACTTTTATAGTTAGATCCAATGCTTGATTCTCTGCCTGTGCAGTCTTAGAATCATCAGTCTTGGAGCTGCCTGTCCGAGTCTATGCTTGTTTTTGACTTTAAGTAGTCCCGCGAGATATTTGTCCATGATCATTTCTTTGAGTAGTGATGCCATAAATTATGTAGCGTTTGATTTTCCTACATTTTTATCAGGCCAATACTCTGATACAACGCATCTTCTGAATGTTTCCATCCTTTTCAGTTGAATTCTCCTTGAGCCTCACAGTTCACCTGTAAATAGAGTTAATTCATAGCTTCTTGTAATTCCTATGCTGTTAAGGAACAAGGTCATATGGATTTAACTGAGAGGTAGTAACTGCATCTTTTTCTTTTTCACTTTCTTCACTTTTCTGAGCTTCACAGTATATTTTCTCGCCAGTCACCTCCTCTAGCTCTACCCACTACAAAGGAGAGAGAAAGAGACACACTGTCTCCAGCATGTCTGCCACAGGGTCTCATCAGGGGTGAGATGCCCAAGACCCCTCACCCACACCAAATTTACTTTAAGGTTGTAAAGTTGGGCATTTTCACCTACAGTAGGAGTTCATGCAAACTGACTGACCTGTACTTCTGTGTGGCCTTCGTTTTTCAAGCATGCCATCTGTTACTCTAATAGCGTCAAAAACATGTATTATTTATTATATTAAATCAAAGCATTGTAAAATTAGATCTCACCTCTTCTTTTACGTGTGCCTGTGTGACCGTTCTGTAAAGTGGGCTCAGTTAAAGGCTAACTTTCATTTGTGATTTCTGCCTATTGCATCGACTGTGCGGATGCTCAGCTGCTGCTGTTTCTCCAAAGTCTACTGAGTGCATCTCTAAAACATGTCAACGTTGCTTTGTGTCGTTGAAGTGGAGATTAATGATGTTATGTCTCCCTTTCAAGGACATACTCAGAAGTAAGTAATATGTTGTCATTGTCTCACCGCTGTGGGATTTCTAGATGTCAAAGCCTGTTGAAGGTGGTCCAAATGCAAGATGAGGTGAAAATATGAGAACTGCAAATGCAGTACGTATCGCTGCAATGAAAAGTCTCTATCTAGGCCATAATTTATCTGTTGGGATATTTTTATTCCACCACGTATGATAATTAAGACTCTCATCCACAATATCTTAGGGCTGGCATTCAAAATGATGAAGACCCACAGCAGATCCATTTGCATGTTTTATTTTTCTGGTGCATTTAATGAGTGCCAGCAGAACTCAAGGATACTGGAAACTAGGTGTGTGTGTGCCAAAAAGGGAACTGCAATACTTCATAACAAAGTAACTTCTGTAATATGTTAAAACTTCCAACTCAGTATTTTCATACTTGCACAGAGACAACAGTCTCATCATTTAAGGTTGACCCTATAGGTCGAGCTGTGGGACTGAGTACAGATGACGTGTTGCCTGACTTTGTCTTCATGAAGTGTGTCCACACCATGTGTGTGGTCATGCTTGGGTAAGGGATGAAGCGGTAGAAGCCACTTTCAGACACCTGCACATAAAGAAAATAAAGTAGTTGTTGAAGAACAAAAAGATGAGAACTTAAGAGAAAGGTTCAAACCCAAGAAGCAAAGCAAAAATAAACAAACTTTTTGGGGTTTCCTTGGACAGTGTTTAAGAAGACAGTGATAGGAAACCCAGTTCAAACTCCGAATTTCGTACTAAAAATGAAAAAGATGTTTTTCTAATGATTGCTTAATGTGACATTGCAAATAGGCGATACATTAAAACTCAATTTCCACAAGTTTTCTAATTGTTAACACCGAAAACTAGCTTTCCAAACTTCGAAACTTGATGAAGCCACAGTCTTAACTTTGTGGCTAGATTTGTTTGTTAGATCTGTTGTCACAGGGTCATAATTTCTGCATTTCTACAAAGAGCAGAAATTGACTTATGAGAAGTCTACCTTTGCAAAAACTGTGCAGGTTTTTGATGTTTTTTTAATGCTTGACTAACTCCTAGCATGCAGGCCTGTGCTTATCGGCTTAAACTATATCGCTTTCCACTTCCAATTGGATACTGTATACCAGGGGTGTCAAACAAAAGGTTCAGGAGTCAGAATCTGTTCGGCAAAGATTACAGTTCACTGGACACCTTTAGAAAATCTGATGGAGGGCATAAAGACTACTGTGAAAAGTAGTGAAGCATGTAGGTGCTAAAGAGGTACATGCTCTTTGGGAAGCTTCCTGCTGTTGCCTGATTGTTAGCTTCTGGAGTAGAGGACCATTGTTTGTAAGTTTTGGTGTACTTGGTGGATCAGTAGAAAACTCCAAAGCTCAATTATTAATAGATTAGTGATCGATAACTAATAACTGACCGCAATTGAACAAAGTTTTTTATCTGTATGCAGCCATAGTCTGCTCAGACCACTCAGCTTTCCCGTGGGAACCAAAAGATTTAAGTTGTAAAATATCTTGTTCTGTTAAAGTCAGAAAAAGTTCACCCTAGATTTCAATTTGCTCTGAAGTACAGCTTGAGGCCAACCTCTGGCTACTGGAAGCAGCAGTTGCCTCATCTGGCACTTGTAAATGGTCAGAGAGGGACAGATATGACTCTTAACTTAAATGTCATCACCCTGACATATCAGCTTAACCTTCAATCAAATCTCCATCTGTTAAACTGCCATTCTTTATTGTGTCATTCCACTGGTCCTTTCTGTTCACGCATCTCTATCAGAGTGCCCTCATCCAGGCATTATAGAAAAGCTGCACCAGCTATATTTAGACACACACACACACACACTTCTCGCTCTGCCATTCAAGAACAATGTAACAAAGGCTTGTGTTCTGCAGACAGTGTGGACGGGAGGAGGATGAGAGGTTTTTTCCAGTCTCTCCTCTGATGTATCATCTTGAGGCCAGAATGATGAGCCCAGGCAAGCCAATAGCCCTTCTTTGTTTCTGCAAAATGGAAATGCATTCGTGCTGTGGGTTGAGCCTCAATGTGAGCCAAGTTTCCATGGTTGATAGCTTTGAGTTAGCACGAGCACACAAGTAGGCTTTATGGCTTATTGGTCTTTTATGGCCTCTGAGGTTCTTGTCATCGTTCAAGCTAATGTCATCAGGAACTACTCCTGTGGAGATGGTTGCATTAGTGTGGTCCTGGCTGCGCTCGTTCCTGCCCTGGATTTTCATCACTGTATGACAACGCTACGATAAGATGAATCTTCAGTGATCCCTGTGGGGCAAAGGGGTCAGTGCAGCAGTGCAGAATAAATTATAGGTAGCAAAACAATGTAGTTTGTTTATTTGTCTCTGTGTGTGTTGGTATATCAGAGTGTTGATGGTGGAGGGTAGTAGTGATTAAAGAGGCTGTCCTTCAATAAGAATCGATATGGTGTAATTGCATCTGCGGCGGGTTTTCCCTGTCTTGGTGGGGTGTTCCTGTCTTGGCAACAGAGAAAAGCCAGATGCAGCAAGGCCTCTACATACCGCCGTAAACCAGTCAGTCTGGGTGGATGATAATATGTAGCACACTATCTTTCCCCAAAGCGTTTTTAAGAAGTAAATATCGTGATCATGTTGCCTGCTTACACATCCAGAAGACACGAAGAAACAATGGGATTCAGTTTGAGTCATGTTTCTGGCCATCTGACAATTCTTTGTGCAGTACTCTTTGTTTAGCCCTGTCCTCATTGCCAACTCATGAGAGAAATACCTCTTTAGCTGCTAAGCTCAAATATATCCACTGACTATCTGCTGCTTGTTACTGAGCAGGTAGTGTGCAGCTGCCACAGCATGCAGAAATACAACTTCATGAGATTGATGAGACTCATCTGGAGGTTTGATTACCACCTCACTCAGTCCTATACAAGGTTTAGTCAGTATAATTTGGGTCTACATATCTCAAAGCTGTTTGAAATTTGCATCGCATAATCAGCTCAGACAGCTTGCTCCATTTATCTTCCTTTTTCAATCAAACCTAAATGAAAATGTTAGAAAATAGTATAAAATGTCTAGAGTTGTTATCTTCAGCCAAGACAGAGAAAAGATGAAAGCTAAAATATTCCCAATTAGAAAAGCTTTCACTATTATGTAAATATTATGTGGCTTTTTGTGTTTAATTGTTGTATTTAGGTTGCCCAGGTCTGCGAGGCTGCCCAGGAGAGTTTGCAAGCCACTTTCAAACCCATCTCTACTGTTTTTCAATTGACAGCATGTAGTGCGGTATAGATTCTCTGGTGGGTGAATATGATTCAGATGGCCCCGCCCCTCCCTGAGCCTGTTTCTGTCGGAGGTTTCTTCCTGTTAAAAGGGAGTTTTTCCTTCCCACTGTCGCCAAAGTGCTTGCTCATAAGGGGGGTCATATGATTGTTGGGTTTTTCTCTGTATGTATTATTGTAGGGTCTACTGTACAATATAAAGCGCCTTCAGGTGACTGTTGTTGTGATTTGGTGCTGTATAAATAAAACTAAAATTGAATTGAATTTGTTACTTGATTGTTATCTGCTGCTGAGTCTCTTTAGCACTGCTAGAATTGCAGCTACTAGAAGACAGAGCACACACCAAGAACACCTGTTCAATCAGTAAAACGAGTTTCACCTTGATCTGCTGACAAACTAAAGCGAAAATAAACTTTGTTTTAAAGTAAAGTTTAAATATATCCAGTTTAAAATTTTCAGAGCTCTAATATGCGGCTGCCATGTAAGGAATTAGCAGCAGCACTGAGAACACGCTCAGCTTTAAAATAACTTGAAATAAGATGTTTGTTTTACCACTGTGTGCACTAAATCACAAGAGTCATGATTTTATTCAGCAATAATCTCTCATCTTATTTGCAACACTGTTACATTTTACTGTTACATTTTTCTGTTCTTCATGGATTTTTAACACCATTTGCTCATCATCATCATCCGATAATGTATATGACTGGAGTAGGTAGCTCTCATAGTTAGCTATGAGTGCTACCTACTCATGTGACTCTTTGTCATGTGAAAAAGAGTCACGTGACAAGTGAAGTGCCCTTTTCTACATGAGTGCGCAGAAGTTGAAAAGCGCTGTTGTTACCTTCAACTGGGATTTTAGTTCTTGTCAAGCCAGCTAATGTAAAGAAATTCCTTTGTAATCTATCTGGCAGTAAGCAGTCATTACACATTGGTGCTCATGCTTTTGGTGCAGCATCACACCAAATTATGTGTAAAAAGTATTAAATCTGACACAGTTTGTTTGTGAAACACAGAGCTCTAACTGAAAATTCCACAAAGATGTTCTATTTTCCTTTCTTTTCCTTTTTTGAAGTTTCCCATCATTTTATTTTTAAACGTTAGCTCTTTGTTCTTGTGGAAGGTAAAACGCTATTAGATGAAGCCGGGGATAAAATAGGTTTAGGATTTTTAGCAGATCAAAGTTGCTTAATGCCTGACCTTGATGGTTGATATGTGCAGTGGGATATTCTCAGTGCTAGACTTTTCACAGAGCCTCTGTGTGTAATTGCTCAGTGAGTTTGGGATCCACGCTGCTTATTTTAATCTCAGTAGTTTGGGAAGTGACATGTGCAACCAGTGACCGCCAGTACCTTTTAGGCTGCTAATTTACCCATGCAGTTTTCCACTTTAGCTTTTAAATGTGATGTTTGATGTGGATTCAGTGTTGAACATTTACTCATTTACTAGTCCATCTATGAATTTCAGGGTCGTGACTGCAATTAAGCAAGAAAGCAGCCTGTGTAATCTGGTCCTGGGCAGCAGTGATGTAACTCACACATGGCTGCTGTATTATTTGGGTATTACTCTAATGACAGTTTGTAATGTAGTGAATGAGATGAATTCTTATAATCTGAATGTTTGTTGTAGGGAAAATGTTGAGGAGATGAGATCCGTGTTCAAAAAGCTCTCTGTAGCAGCGCATTAGTGTGCTTCGTGACACCAGCGACACACACTGTAATAGGGGTGTTTTGTTCCAAACTCTCAATACAAAGTCTGGCAATGAAGCAACAAGCAAGTAAACTGGAGTCAAATTCCTTGTTTGTGCACACAAACCTGGCTAAGTGAAGATGATTCTGACTCTTGTGCCACACAGGACCACATATAGAATCTGTTTCACTTTTAAAAGAGTAATGCTACTGTCTCTTTGATGAGGTTTGAACAGCACTTTCTAGGAAACCCAACACACTTAGAGCAGATGTCCGTGCACATCCTCGGGCTAACTTAGATCATTTACATCGGATGTTTGATCACCAGCACTGGGATAGTTATTCAGATCATTGCATAAGTGAGTAGTGTGGTCGTTATAATAAAGTAAAAATAAAACAAATTCCAAAACAATTAGTGGTTTAACAACGTAGCAGCAAGATGGTTACTTTGTACCTGTGCTGCTAGTTAAATGTTGTGTCAACTGCTGAAAGTGCTTGCTTGAAACAAATAGCATTGCCACTGGTTAATTTTTAAATGAGACAGTCAATACCATTGTGCGGTATTCCAGAAGCCTGTAACTCAGTTCTGCATTAACCATTTTATCCTTCTTTTATTAGTTGGTTTCACTGACGTGCGTGTCCTTCATGCCTTCATGCCTCTGGTTTCTTATAATTCTCTGATGTTGACTTCTTGGTACCTAGACATCTTTAAACAGACACTCTCATCAAATATTGATGCCTTGTAGTGCGATAGGTCCTAAATGACTGCATTTGTTTTTGTTAGTTTAATGTGCTGCTCCAGATGACAACTGCTGTCACTGAGGACATGCTGGATGTGCATGGGACTCGTGTTTATGACAGCCTGGCTTTCTCATTACCGTGTCTGACTCCAACCTCCTCATTTCTTTTTATTTTCTCCACATCTTACTCCGGTGTATTACTTGGCCCAGTTTACGCGCTCGTTTGCCTAAACGTGTTCTTAAGTCACTCCCTTGCTTGGAGTTTAATTTCATGCTTGAAATCATCTGAATAAAAGTGGCCGCATTGCTTAACTTTTTTTAAACTGAGCTAATATGAAAAAAGTGATTTTGAATTTGACTGAAAAGAAAGAATTGTCTTCAGAGAATCAGTCAAAACTGTAAAATATTTGCTGAATTTGAAATAGTATATAACTTGCAAATGAAAGTAGGAAAATATCGATCGTGGTTATCTGACTTCGTGGGGATGTTGGACTAAATATGTTGCATGTAGGTATGCAATTTTTATGCAATTGATTGAATACTTTATTTAAAGCTGCAGAGGGTTCAGTGTGTGTCAAGTCTAGATGTCAGTTGGTCCATACAGGTTTGAGAATATCTTGTTACCTTTTAAGTGTGATACTTCCAATAATTGAATTTTGATCTCTCGGACTTGAAGCTTTGAAGCTGCACATCCTCTCCACTATAGAGCTAAAGCTGTTTAGCTGGAAGAGCTACAGTGTGCAGTGAAAGCATCATTATTCTGGGTTGCCAGTCAGATGTCAGTATTGCAGTCGGTGGGGAGATTTGCAGCTGTTGTAACTGACTCGTAATTACTAAAAAATACTTGGTTGGATGGATGGGAGGTGTAATTTAACTTGTAATTACTCAAGTTATCTGGACACCTGCAGGTGGGTGACAAAATAAAGAAAAGGGTAACAGAATGCGTATTGGAATGGTTTGACATTCATCTAAGTGGTGTAAAGTGCTCTCTAACAGGTCACCAAATTTACAGTATTGGGGTTGTGATCTAGTGACGGTCACAGAATATGAGCCACCTGTATCAACTGATACTTTAAGGGGACATGCAGACCTACCATTGCAATATTCCAAGACCCTCCCACTGTCTTCGCTGCGTGGGGTAAACATTTTGCTCTTCACTTTAATTTGTCCTCTGATTGTACATCATCATCATTACAGACCTGTAGTTTAGTTTATACAATATGATATCTTAAAAACAGGAATAACTGTTTCACCCTTTGCACTGAGCAAAATTCTTCAGCAATCCATCATTTCTCCATATTTTGCTGATAGAAAAGGAAAAGTCTTCAGAAATAGTTCTTCAGACTTCTTGAAGGACCTTAAAAGGTCTTCTTTGGATGCTGGCTGCCTTTTGTTCTGTTGTCTCTCGCAATGATCCCAGACCAATCCAAGACTGATAGTGTTCCATTATGTGCTTTTCTATCCAGATATGACTTTACTGCAGTGTGCTTGGGATCATTGTCATGAGGAAAAATAAAGCAAATGTCAATCAGATGCTCTCTAGATGGTATTATGTGGTGGATCAAACTCTGTCGGTACTTTTGAATGTTTATAATTCCATCAGTTTTAACAAGATCTCCAACTGCAGCTCCAACCATAACAGAGCTTCTACCATGGCTGTTGACGCTCACTGCCGAGCTTCTCTTCTCAACACCTTCGTACTGACATTACTTTGAGCCCAAAATGTCTTTAAAGTTTGGATTAATCACTCCAAAGCCCTTTTTCCCATTGATTTTTCAATCTATTTCTTGTGTAATTTTGCATACATCAACCTTTGTTTACCTTCCTTAAGAACGGCTTCTTGACAGTCGCCCTTCCACCAAGACATTTGTGATGAGGTTTCAGCAAACAGTAGGTACCAGTAAGGGCCAGATTCATTTCTTCCTATTTTGTAAGGACATGGCTTTGAAAATATGTTTACATTAGGATATGTTTCCTTTTGTCCTCTATTTGTCCAGTTTTCCCCAGTTTTTTAAAGACATACTGTACTGCATTCTAAATTTCAGTCTAAGTTTTTCTTATAGATTAGTGTTAAGTGGCTTAAATATTCTGAAAATAGTCAGATACCATGACTGGGATAAAAATGAGTGGAACACCAGTCCATGTCTATCTTTGAGGGATAGCTCAAGACTTTTGAACAGTGCTGTATAATGCACCCTGGATCTGGTTTTCAGTAATCTGTGGTAACCTAACCTCCCGCTCGATAGCTGCTGCTTTTATATTATTCTTTTATAACATCTTATCACATTAGCGTGACAGGGAAGGGGGCTTGCGCAGTGAAAAAAGCTGCATTGTGTCCAATGAAACCTGGCCTGTGTAAAGAGCAAACCAGTGAGCTGCAAGATGACTCCTCCTTGTGTTTTAGAGTAATTAGAACTTCTTCCTGCTGGGGAGTTCAGAGCTAAATATTTAATCTTGAATGGAACCGTGGCAAAACATGTCATGCTGCCTGGGTCTTTTGTGTCTCGTACACACAGTCCGTGGTGGCAGAGCAGCTGCTAAGGCGCTTTTTGTTGTAAATAGTTGGTGAGTACTGGGGGCTGTGCCCGGTGGGCGTTTTAGAGACATTCTGTAGCATGTCTGCACAATTGTATGAATGCGTAGATGTGTGTCAGAGATAAGGTGGGACTGTGTGTATGTGCAGTCTAGGGACAGCGGCAGCAGCCGGCAGCGAGTGCATGTGCAGCAGAGCTGACGGAGGCTGGAGCTGTTTTGATCAGAGAAAAGAGAGATGGAGATAAAAAGGCTCTCATCCTAGCAAAGGGGTAGCAGTGAGGCTCTACAGGGAGGGAAGAGACCCAGGCTGACAGAAAGATGAAAAACAGGCAGGATCTGGATGACAGTCAGTTTTTTGGCTGAACACTGGTAATCGCAGATGGACTATTTTTTTTCCCCCTTAATGCTCACATTTATCTTCACCCTCCTTTCTTCACTTCACTTCACTTCTCTTCTCCTTCCCCTTCCCCTCTTTTGACAGATATGTGTCACAAAGATGTCCACACGCAGCTGTCAGGGAACAGACTCTGTCATCAAGCCCCTGGACACCATCCCTGAAGACAAGAAAGTGAGAGTTCAGCGCACGCAGAGTGGCTTCGACCCGTTTGAGAAGCCCGCCAGTCAGGTGAAAAGGGTCCACTCTGAGAACAATGCCTGCATCAACGCCAAGAGCTCAACTGCTGGCAAAGAGTCGCCCAAATTGCGCCGCCACTCCAGCCCTAGTTCTGTAAGTGCACCTCTCCAGCAGCATAGAAAACAGCACAGTATAGTGTCAAAGAACCAAATGCACAACTTCTAATTTTTTTCACCCTTGAATATCAAAAACTTTTGGACATTAGCCTTAATGAGGGGCTGAGTATACGCGGCAGTTTGCAGTCCTTTTAGCTATTTTGACAGGAGGAGGGTTACAACTTGTTCAAAGTGGTGATAATTGGCTCCACATAACAACACTGATTTATGTTACTGTACGAAGCTTGAAGTGCTGTTCAATATTAATGAATCCCATTGCTTAAGAATCTAATGCTAGGGTGTTAGTCTTACTTATGTATTCACCAAGGAGCAACCAAAAAATAAGGAAACTAACTTCTCAGGAGTAGCCACGGAAAATTAATGGGTGTAGTGTATCAACGTATCATATTGGAACTTTCATTCAACATTCATGCCTAATGATAAAAGTTGTACATGCATCAAGCGAGTCACCTGTTAAAGATGCTAGCAAAATCAGCGATTGGCCTTCCTGGGAAGAATAATTGTGTTCACTTTTAGTTTTAAAAGTAGAAATTCGTTACGTTTGGGGGCTTGTCTGGGATCATCAGTGGTAGAGACATGGACCTCAATTAATGCACAACAGTTAAGTGGCACTGTTCATTAATAAAAAAAAATACTTAGTTGACTGACAAGCATTTCTGTTAACAACTTACGATGAGTGTTTAAACATCTACTGCAGCTGACTGGTCATATGCATACCTAGTTGTAGTGCAGGCTCTAACCAGCCAAATACAAATATGGTGAAAGACTAGTGTGGATGCAGGTGTAGCAATGTCATTTGACTTTAAAATAGAAGAAGATACTGTAAATTGATCATTACAGTGGGTAGTTACCCTTTTTTATCTGATCACAGCCTGCTAGACTCATCCTAATGGCTAAAACTTCATTAGCTTGCGTTGTGAAGTTACACAATATGATTGTTATTGTCCTATGACACCTGATAATCAGTGACACCTGCTGTCAGAACAGTGTAGTGAGAAAAGCTACAATTTGTGCTCTTATTAATTATGCATGCACTGAAAGAGCAGGTTGTTAATAACAGAATAATCAGTGAGCAAAGGCTCTCTTATAGAATGGTTCAACTCCAGTGAAATCAAACTTGTCAGCCTGAGCGCGGTGACAGTGGTTTGATCTCCTTTTGGAGAAAAGCCTGATTAAGCAAGACTTCACATTTCAAAGCCACCATCGTCAGAGGTGTTGATGATAAAGTGTCTGTTTGATAAATAGTGGGTTAAGAGTCAGTCAACAATTGTGCCAGTGTTGTCATGGAAACACAGTTTGTAGCTTGTAGATGGTTTTCTTTTGCTCATAATTAATCACTTTATATTTGAAACCACGTTGTGCTCGTCTCTTATTAAAAGATTGGTCACCATCCACACCTCAAAAGAAAATTTAGTGAAGAAGAGATTCCTGTTTGTCAGGCTCTGCCCATACACCACCACATACAACAGGTTGTTGCTTCAGTCTGATGAACTCAGACTGAAGCATCTGAGGTAGGGCCAACCTTCACATACAAGTAAATATGTCTTGCCTTATCGTCATCTAAATAATAGAAAGTGAGTCTAAGAGGATGTTGACATGCTTACAGAGTGAAGTGGCATAGTTCAGTCACAGTTGGACTTTTAACAGGAAAGTTAATAAAAAGCTGTATAAAGATAAGAGCATGACTGCAAACTAAAGAGAAACAAAACAATCTGTTTATAGCTGACAGATCTCTCTATGTGTCTATCTGCTCTTTGCCTATCCTAACATTCTTCAAATGTAGCAGGTGTACTAATGGGACAGTAAGTCAGTAAGTGCAGCTGTGAAGCATGTTGCTGTTAGGCAATCAGATGCAGTCAGAGAGAGTAGCATGTTACTGCTCTAACATGCTGTAACATACTTCACTGTTCAAAGCATCAAGGGCTCCTGCCGAAATGTTTTGTAGTGGAACGATGGGAGCCAGTAGACATTCCAGGCTGTGGTTGTTAAGGTAGTCCTCTAATTTTGGGACCTATCCTCTTTGCAACACTAACTGTTGCCGTGTTTTTCATTCTTATGAGCTGATGCACTTCCCCTGATATTGTCGCCACATCACTGCTAGTCTCTTTCTGTAACATGATCTACGACTTATGATTGGCACAGTTTTAGGAACAACAATTCCTTCTAGGAACAGATCTTTATACTGATTAAATATGATAAATGGAATGGTTACAAAGTTAAGTGCCCAAATGAGATCTTAACTCCTCAATATGGAACAATCTCTTGTCCTATCAGGGTACAAATGCTAATTGATGTCAATGCTAATTAATGCCAAGAAAAGCGATGAGTACTCTAGCCTACAGCTTTACTATGATAACAGGGAGATATGCATCCCCAACATTCACAACACTGGAAATTGTTGTGAATCTCATGAGGCAACAACACGACTGGCTCTTAAGTTTATTGGTTCGGCTGTTGATTGATCGTTTTTTTGGTGATCATGGGTGGGACAACCGCCTTTATCTTTACCATTCTTACATGTGAAATAGATTTCTATTGAGGATTCTATGAGTTAATATTTAGTTTTGGTTGCTGTTATCATGCAATTGTAATAAAAGATTTTAGGATTTAGACAACTTCGAGCTAACAGTATGGTATGTCTCTTCTAGTGTCAATGGAAATTAGTTCAATTCAATTCAATTGTATTTATATTAGAGATGGCACGATACCACTTTTTTATGTCCGATACCGATACGTAATATCGGATCGGTCCATCTCTAATTTATACAGCACCAAATCACAACAACAGTTGCCACAAGATGCTTTATATTGTAAGGTAGACCCTACAATAATACATACAGAGAAAAAACCCAACAATCATATGACCCCCTATGAGCAAGCACTTTGGCAACAGTGGGAAGGAAAAACTCCCTTTTAACAGGAAGAAACCTCCGGCAGAACCAGGCTCAGGGAGGGGCCCATCTGCTGTGACCGGGTGTGCAAAATAACTCAAAATGACTGCAAAGACATACAAAACAAACAGAAATGCCACAGAAATACTACAAAGAAGCTATTTGTTGAATGACAAATTAGTTTGAGTGCATTATGCATTATGCAAAATTTTACAGCCTTTGAGATGCTGTCAAAGAACCAGTTTCCGTCAGCATTTCTGTTGCTCTGCGACGCTGCTGGCTTTTCTTCTTTATCCCTTCGTCAAAGAAATTTGCCAGCCTGTATCTGTTCACATGCCTAATTGAAGGCTGCATACAAATAACATAATTTTCTTAATCATGCAAATGAGATTTTTAGGTTTTTATACATATGTGGTTCTTTTCAGAACCATAGAAGAAAAACGGCACAGAATGTGAAAGGTTTAATGAATGTGCACACAGATAAGATTTAATAAGTGTAATACGAGGCTTGACTGATTGCCTGCCAACATTGCTGTGAGAAGCTAATGAATTGTTTCAGCCCTGATTATGAAATTGTGTTATTTGTGCCGTCCGTGGTCATTTGGCTCAGGCAAACAAACCCACTTGATCTCAAACATTTCAAGTCCTTAATTAAAAAAAGATGGATAGTGGCTAATCTCTGGACCATCAGCCTTCAGAATCCCACTTCTAAATTCTGGACCTGTGTCTTTTGTTTCTTTGGCTTTTGTCCAATAATTTAAATAAATCTGCACAGGCTCTGGGATGGCATACTATATGTTCTGTAGGACATGGCATTTAAAATTTCTATTTGTTCTACAAACCACTATCCCCCATCAGAATCAGTCATTAACGGGCTTTAACAGTCGACCTCAGGTTAGGCTAATGGAATTTCGTTATATCACAGTTACAACACATAGCAAAATACAGTTCATGTTAACTTAGTGCACATGCTTCAATAATGTCAGAATAACTGCTTACAAAAGTGACTGTGTTGTAAAACGGGAACACACTATTAAAGATTATATGTGTCTTTAACCATTTTAGATCAAATTCTGTAGACTACCCTGACTCAGAGCAATTGTCTAATGGCCTCATAATGTTGTGCTTTCCCCTTCTTGTCATAAAAGTTGACATTGTTAGAGCAGAAAACCAATGAAGTAAAGATACAGATGAATTAAAAGATTCATATGATAAGCAGACTGACACCAGATTAATAACGGATTTAAAGGTGAAATTTTCTTACTTCTGGATTTGTGATTAATCCACTTATGCAGACCCAGCTGATATCTAGTAAACCCTCAGCTTTAGGGACGTTAAGGCGGTTGCATGCTTTGGCCAAGTGATGATCCAGCTCTGACAACTGGGTAATATTTTGGTACCAATGAACTCCCCCCACCAGTTATTCCTAAAAGAGGATGCAGTAAGGCAAATGTAAAGTGAAAGTGGTTCATGCAGAACACTAGTAGAAAAAAAGACTAGTTCTGTAGTCATGAGCCTTGCTGGGAGAGGTTCTTCAGGCCACCCTAACTGTCCAACTCAATTGTTTCACAGATAGAGCTTCACTTCTTCCTTGATCCCAGGGGGAAGTCTGATTTGTTTAGAGAAGCCCTCAGAAATGCTGAGCTTATTACTGCTGCAAGGATAGTGAGCTAACAGGAGGGTGGCTGGAAAGCAATGAAGACAGTGCAGATGTAGCAAACACTGCACCATCATTTAGGGATTTCCTGAAAGCATGGGATTTGGTTAAAGATGCATTACAAGGGAAGATGGTTGCATTGTGCTTTCAGGGCCATAAAAGCTTCTGATGCTTTACTGACTCTAAGCAGGTTTTCAGTCCCTGTTGTGTTCATGTGTTAAAATTATAGAAAAAAGGACAGTTTTCTTCTGAAAGAACAATTTCTTAAAGCAACGCTTAAAGGGATTTGAAGACTAGAACATTAAGTATGTTTGTGCTTCCTTAAAGAATGCTACCTGAATAGCCTCAAGTGCTAAATCATCTTCCAGGTACTCATGGCTTGGGATTCATCTGACAGATGTAACCTCAGCTACATCGGCACACTGTTAGTCAGTGCCCGGATCCCCAAGTTTTAATTGGCGGCAAACAATTACATAATGACGGATACAACCATATGACAGTGCCCCACGGCTTGAGGCAAAAAGCCTCGATGAACAAAGCAAGTTAATAACCAGTATCTTGATACCTGTTATCGCTAACTGTTGTTTCAGGTTTGACCTGAAACCTATAGTTTTGATTTCTGCAGTTTTGTTCAGACCATAGACAAAGAATGTGAAAAGTCTCCAACTGTTAGAAAAAACAGAGGCTGGACAGTCAACATTATTTCGACCGCATGCAATGAACTTGTGGTCTCACTGAAATGGTTGCTTCGAAGACCGGAAACAGGTTTGTGTCAACTCGCGGTCAGTTGCTTTGTGTGTTAAAATGTTGATAAAGTGGCAATGGGGACAAGTTGGCAATTGCAATGCAATGCAACAATCGACTGTGATAACTCAGCAAAGATCATAGATTTGAAACAGAAAATGAGAAATTTCTTCACAGATCTACAAAATAGTTGCTGTGGTTGTAAAATGACATTTGGCAACCTTTCTTTTAATATAGGTATGTTATCAGAGTACAAGCAGCTGGCATCCAGGTGAATCATGCTGCCTATTGGGCAGCCTATGGGGTGGCTGTAGCTCAGGTGGTAGAGCAGGTCATCCACTGATCGGAAGGTTGGTGGTTCGATTCCTGGCTTCCCCTAGTCTACATGCCAAATATCCTTGGGCAAGATACTAACCCCATTCATTCATACTCCGATGCATCCATCGGAGTATGAATGTGTGTGAATGTTACCTATGAAGCACTTAGAAAGATGTGCATGGGTGAATGCGCAAGTTGTGTAAAGCGCTTTGAGTGCTCAGATGAGTAGAAAAGCGCTATATAAGAACCAGTCCATTTACCATTTATTGCAGAGATAGTTGTGCTCGCTGGTGCGAGCTGACTAAGACTGTATGCAATGCGGTGGCAGTCTGTCTGCATTTAGAAATCAGACAGTTATTCACAAATCCTCACCAGCCTGTCTTAGACGCAATCGCCTTGCAATCGAAAGTGGTTACCAAGAGGTTGAGGGTCTCACATGCCTAACCTTACCACAACTATTTGTGAAAACGTGAAAATAATTGGATTTTTCTTAGTCACAAGGAGGTCGCCATCCTACTTCTCCTCTTGGGTGACTGAGCGAGGAGGAGGTGATCCACATACTTGATTGGCACGTATGCTTTCGTCAGAGTTAAATTTAGTTATCAAAGCACTTTTCCTCATCACTGACAACAGCAGATGTTAGGACAGCATCCAGTGAGTTGAAGTTTCAGAGCTGACTTGTTTCCCCTTTCCTAGCAGTTAGCTATGAATATGCTCACTCCTGTGCCTTCTTCTCTTCAAGCCACAGTTATTTCTTTCTCTGTGAAGTGCTGAGATGGTGAAAAGTGTCTAAAAGTTATCAGCTGACAATTAAATGAAAATGAGCTCTTACAAGAAGACTTGGTAAAAAAATTCTCTCTCCCCCTCCCAACCGACATTACACCTCCTCGATGATACAGCAGGGAGCCTCCAGATTTTAATACCTCTCAGACACTTGTAAATGTGTTCTGTGAAATCCTCCGAGGCGCCGCTTTTCTGGGTTACTGAACTCACCCTCTCATTTTGCCTTTTCATATCTCTTTCTTTTTCTTCCCGCAGCCCACCAGCCCCAAATTTGGAAAGGCAGATTCCTATGAAAAGCTGGAGAAACTGGGAGAGGGTTCATATGCTACAGTTTACAAAGGAAAGAGCAAGTAAGTAGCGTGGAATCACTGTCTAATCCAGTTACTCTTCTTTATAGTTGCTAGAAATCACTCGTGGATGCAGCGAATATTACATTTAATTATACGAGAGCATTGCTGTGTGGGAATGAAATAATTCAATAGGTTTTATGTAAATAATATTTCTTGTCTGCAAAGCTGTGCACCTCACAAATGCAATGTAATTTCCTTTATTTTAATCACTATAGGATGAATGTATTTATGCCATGATTCAATAGTCTTCGTTCACATTTCATGGTTTGCCGCTTTCCTTGCAAGTTTTGCTAATTAAATTCTTGAAAATGTACAAAACTCCAAAGACTCTAATCTTCTCAGTAATGATGTTATTTGGCGTCACTCTTAAACTACAACAGCTTTGATTGGTGAGCTTCATTCAGTTGTAATCCCTTCGCCTTGTACCCGCGTCTCACTCCACTGCCGCCAAATTACATTTCTCTGGCTTAAATATCCTCGCTGTTCTCTGGCTTCACTCATTTTAAGAGTTTTCCTTTATTGTCGCAAAAAAAGAAACTCGATCAGTTTAGTATACATGGTGTGTGCTTCATGTTGCTGCCAGGGTGAATGGAAAACTAGTGGCTTTGAAGGTGATTCGACTACAAGAAGAAGAAGGAACACCCTTCACAGCCATAAGGGAAGGTAAGACGTTTACGTGCATAGAGGCACAGATACCATATTTTTCTTTCTATATTAATAGTTTCACTTTCTGTCTTACATAAGCTACTTTAATGTCACTACGAAAACAGCTCAATATCTCAGTTCAGCCCAGAACTGCAAGTGGTAAGGGCAAGGCCGTGTCCTCATATACCTCAACAGTCATAAACTGTAAATATCATGAAATAAGGACAGTTTAAAACTCCAGTCAGTGTTAACTTTCCCTTCCTGATCAGAAACCCTTTAAACTGTCTGTGTGGAACTAGAGGAAGCAGATGAGTTTAAATACCTGGGGACAGTCATCCAAAGCAATGGACAGGGAGCATATGGAAGAGGGCCTGGAGAAGTGGCGGCATTGTCTGGAGAGAAGAAGAATAAAAGTCAGTAGAAGCAAAACAGAACACATTTGAATGAGAGAGCGAGACCGGTGTGTGGTCACCCATCTGAAGCAATGGACAGTGCACAAGACAGGCGAAGGCTAAGATGGTTTGGACATTTACAGAGGAGAGAGAGTGGATATGCTGGGCAATGGAGTTAAAGATGGACCTACCAAAAAAGAACCAAAGATGGAGACTACAGAGGAGATTCATGGGCGTGGTGAAGAAGGACATGCAGACAGCTGATTTGGTTACTGATCCAGTCTGGTGGGAGCAAAAAAATGCTACTACCATTTGGACATCTCTTAGTCCTCTAATAAGAAGAAATCTGTTCAGTGGATCAAGGCTAATTTGTACTTTTCAGCATTCACTCCTAAAACGTATTTCAGTGTAAGGATCATGTGTTTGGTGGATCTCTGGTGCTTGGGGGAGTGAGCTCTGCTTGAACAGGACTGGAGATGGGATGTCGGTTCTTAGCTGAACCAAGACATTGGAAAAACTCAAAGTTCGCTATTAGCTAACAGGTATATCATGTGAATTGTCTTGTTACAATATGAAGTGCTTAACTCACAGCTTGTAGGGTTTAAAATGACAAACTTTGTCCTGTATGTATAGAAGTTCAGAGCTCGTCCTTGCTTGGCTTGGTTTGTCCTGTCACTTCGTTTTACAGACTCCACTGAAAGAAGATACAGTCACCTCCACGGGAGGAACTGGTATTTAAATTTAGATGAGAACGTGATGCTGTCTGTTTGATCTGCTTATGATCCAGGTCTGATAAAGTAAGAGCTAGACTCCTCACAGACACAGTTAAAACTCTCCCTATGAGAAGATCAGAAAGGTAATTTGAAATTGAACTAATTCAGCAATTACTGAGCAGTGAGCTTAGAGCGCAGATATGTGAGCGGCATTACAGACTGCTGCTGAATAAAGTAATGCACACAGAGTATAAGACAGCTGTGAGTGTGTGTTCGTGCAAAAGTCGACACACTCGAGCCATTACCACCGATGTGTGTGTGAGGCAGGGAGAGAGGGGGTTGGATCTTCAAACTGGTGACAGGATCTTTGAGGTATCAGACTATAGCTTTAACTTCCTGCTGAGAGGAGCCTTGCCTTTGATCTGCTTATGTGATTTTGTGTTTTTTACCTTCAGGTACTCATACAGAATGAATATATTGATGAGGCCTTATCACTTACTGCCTCTCAGAGGTTCTGTCTGTCCCCTGTGTCCTTGGAACAGAACTTTTTGTTTGCTAAATGAATCAGTTTGTTAAATGTCTGAAAATTCCATTTATGCTATATAATAAAAATGAAATACTTTAAATTCAACTAAAATACAATAATATTTTAACTTAAAGAGTATATAAAGGACAGCATACAGTCACCAACTCTGCTGACCTACCTAGCTAGCTTTAGCAGGAAGCACACTGTTATTTTTCCAATTTAACATAAACTGACAACATGAGCTTTCCCCCTTATTTATATGGAAGGGAATACTAAATGACCAAAATGTGAGCTCCTCAGAATTTGTTTTGCATTTCAAGGTGATAAGTAAAATAAAATAAAAAAATAAAGAACAGCTTAAACGTAGCATTAGTTTTAGCTAGCTCTGGCTAGCTTAGAAGCTAACATTCCTAGAGTGATATAGCACACTGATTTAAGGTAGAATATTATCTCTTTAATGTGTAGTTAGCATTTTTTTTCTTTCAGAGCTAGTCTTATACTGACAAAAGTTGGGGTAATTTGCATGTGGAGAAAATTTGTCACTTGTTCCAGTTGGGTTGAATTTCTTGTATTCAACCCCTTGCCCCTTTCATTACTTAGTGCTTCCAGTGGCTACAGGCCAAGCAGTTTTGTGGTGATAATCTAATGCCAGCTTTTATGCAAAAGCTCTAATTTGATGGAACTGCTTTTAGATTGAAAACCAGCATTGGTGGAAAAAAGCAAATTAGAAGCTCGTAGAAGTCGTTTGTTGTGTCTGAGATTTTTTGTAAGGTAGTTCAATCTGAAATCAGAATATCTCGTATTAAATGTTAAAAAAGTAAACTTGTTCTTTTTGTTACTAAATTAACTTGATGTCAAAGCTATAAAATGTCCCCACCAAAAACTGAAAATGCGTCGTGTATTATTTGCACAATGCTCACCGTGCTCTATTCAAGCTGTGACTTCAATCAAGTAATGTAAATGTGCTCATCATACCCAGCCTCCCAAGTAAGACTCTTTAAGCTTCGCCGCTGTAACGATTTGATCATCTTCCCAGCATATCTCCCTCCTAATTAACAATAAGTCTTACGTCATGAACATGTTGACAAATGAGTGTGAGAACTGTGAGTAGTAAATCCACCCCGTGTTTTCTCTTTGTGTTTTAATCTTTTCCTGATCCCCTGTATGTGATGAGGAATTCTAATAATGCAGCTAATGAAAGCATAACACAGTTCCCTGGTATCTACTCTCTGCCTCTTTCTGTTCGGTTTTGTTTCTGCAGCATCTCTTCTGAAAGGCCTGAAGCATGCTAACATCGTCCTCCTTCATGACATCATCCACACCAAGGAAACCCTAACTCTGGTTTTTGAATATGTGGTGAGTCTGCACACTGAGATCACCCATTTGGGCTCTTTACGGGGGGACTGTGGAGGTTTAAAATTAGATCAAGAATCTGTTTTTAGCATTCAAAAGAAAACATTTTCAAAGAACAGAGGTCAGCACTTATATGTTTCTTTAGTTTGATTTATTTGATCCCAGTACATCCTTGCTGATTGAGTTTCAGTTTTTAATACTGTCCCGCTAGAAACATGAGCTGTAGATATTTTGATTGGCATACTCTTAGTTTTAGGGCACTTGAGGAATGTTAAAGCAGCTAGGGCTTTTTCCGTCCTTTGCTCCATAGGATGGCAGCCAGGTCCACCACAGCCTGGTCTGTCTGTGCCTGCAACAGGAAGCCAAGCGGGCATTTTATTGGAAGGTCATGGTTTTAGCATGTTTTCACAACAGTCCTTTCAAATAACAGAAATAATATTCTGTTGATGCATTTATGGCCAGTGGGAATGCTCTGACTCGACAACACTGTTAAAGCCAAGTAAAGGGAGGTTACTCACCAGAAACCTCTGGAACAGCACAGTTTACCAAATGAAGATCATTAGATTAGCCGAAACAAACTGACTCACCCACAAAAAAAGCAACAGCATTAAGTATCTATTAATGATGGCACATGCCAAGGCAAATATTTGCTGGTGTGACAGTCGTTTGTGGTCTTTATCTTTAAATGGGCAGGTGAAAATAATATCTGAGCTGGAGCATTTCCAGGGTCGTGAGGGCGATCTACTTAAGATATTTTTGTTTGTTTGGAGAGTGAAAGACAAATCGTGACAGAGTGATGTCTTGTCGAGCCACCATCAGATACTGGTGGGACAAACCTGTTTTGCCAAAACCATGAGTAACAGTGTAGACAGGGCAGAACAAATGTGTGTATCTAACTTTACTGCACCAGGAGATTACCCTATTTTTCGGACCATAAGGCGCACCTTATGGTCCAAAAAACCTTTTAAAGAATTTAATTTGTTCTGATAAGATCTCGTCTCCTATTTTTCATCTCATTTTAATTTGTTGATGAAAGTTTGATTTCATTTTATCCAAGTTTTTGTCCTTGTGCTTCAGGGTTAGGGTTTTTTTTTTTAGGGTTTTTTAGTTTTTGCCTTGTTTTCATCAGAAAAAAAATATGTTGACAAAAACATTGGCAAAAATTATTGGTCCACAAAATTCACAGTGGGTTCCAGTCACAATCTAATGCTGAGTAATAATACTGGTACTTCTAGTGGACTGGATACTTAGGAGGTAAAATATATGTCAGTGATCATTTTTCCAAATATGGATAACTGCAGTCAACAAAAAACTGATATTTTTCTTGTACTTATTGGCATGGCTTTGTTCTAGCGACATCAAGACCCCGTCGCAGCAAAGAGACTTTTGTTGTGACGGGGTCAGTGTCACTGATAGTGTCACAAGACTTCATTGACAACATATTGCAGAGATTTTCATATATGAGAGAGGCAAACGTCCAAACGCGTGTCAGCCATCAGCTGATGCAAGATTGTTTTGAGAAAAGCTTATCTGCCAGAATTCTGGCTGACCTCAATTACATCACCTACACCAACCGTTTAGTGTTTAGCTGGAAAGCAACCACACTGCCAGGAGAAGTAAAAGAAGCAGACATGACAACCTCCTTATAAGTATGTTAAACTGAAACTAGCTACATACTTGTAAGGATTGGTGACCACATCTGTCACAGTTACAGGATTATTCCACTGACAGTATTGTTTCATCCAACTGAACCGACTGGATTTCTGCTGCCTGTCCAAACAAGTTCAAAGAATAATATTCAAATGTTGTGTAGCAAGGGCTAAAATAACTTGATTAGGACGTTTTTCTAATTAATAAGGAAAGACTCCAGTGTCTACAGAGGAAATAGAGTAGGAGTGTACTACAAGGATAAAAAGTTTTCAACGCAGTTTTGGACAGATCTGAACCCACGTTGTTCAGAACAGTCTCATCTTGTCTTACGCTTTACCGTGCACCAACTGACAGCAGCTTCTGATGGGCTCATTTATATTCATGCTGAGTGAGGCCAGATCGCTCAACCAGCTTACTCAGCTTTCCTTCTCTACTACATTTATTAGACTGGGGATGGTGGAATGCCCCCTGTTGGTAGATTTGACACATGTCAAAGGGTTTGGCTTCTGAATCAAGGATGGAGCCCAGCGGGTTGTGTTTAAATGAAGAATGAGAAAAAAGCTCAGTTTGCCTTTAAAGGTGAAACAGGGACGTCTCATCCTAAGTGGTTATACACACTTTTCACTAATACAGGACATCTTTCAATCATGATGCCACACAGTCCTTTAACAACGAGGGATTAGCCCGGTTTCCCTGCACCCAGTGGTTATTTATTTGACTAGGATGCTAAATTGTGTTGATGTTGATATATCATCTTGTGTTCAGTGCTCTAATAGCTTGAGCTTCCCCAAAAATCCATTCTTTGTTCTCCCCTCAAAGCTAATGGTGAATGACAGGATGCAGGGGAAATGCACAGAGAGAGAGGACAGACAACTGACATGAAAAGCAATGACAAATATGCTATGTGTGTGTGCTGAGGCGTCTTTGTGAATTATTCAGCAGAGGAGGTTCTGTGGTGTGGCCAGCAGTAGGGGACTGTAAATATTAGTGTGGTTTCAGAGTCACTGCCTCCATCCACAAATCTGTTCTCAAAGCACAGAGGTGAAGGGCAGACCAAGGCTGGGTGCATGTCTGATTTTCTGATAAGAATATCAATTCAGCTCATACGATAAACTCTGGCATAAAATAAGCCACATTTCTTCTTCCTGGGGACGTACGCTAAAGTAGTGTGTGGACCAAGAACAGCATCTGCTTTGAGCTTGATTGGACCAATCAGAATTTACAGGCACACAAAAAATTGGCAGATAGCAAAAATGTACATAACTTAGACCCAAACATAGAGTCCTGCTCAAAGTTTTAGAGCCACCCATTGTTTCTTCATATTTTTCTAGTCAAACATGCAAACATATATTCATTCAGTTTCAATTTTACTTCATTTATAAAGCGTTAAATTGCAACAACAGGAACCTTAAGACAATATTGAACAACCCCAACAATTAGACAACCACCTATGAGCAAGCACTTTGGCAAAAGTGGGAAGGAAAAGCTTCCTTTTAACAGGAAGAAACCTCCAGCAGAACCGGGTTTAGGGAGGGGCGGCCATGTGCCGTGACTAGTCGGGGTAAGGGGAGCGAGACAGGACAAAAGACATGTACATGGAAATATAGCTCATTACAATTCTAATCACCTGGAAAGTCATTTTTGATGTGATGACCTTCATACGTCAACATTCCTGGACTCTCTTAGACAAGCTCTCCTATAATTTTTTTAAGTGGTCTTCAGGAATAGTTTTCCAGGCTTCTTGAAGTTCTTCTGTGGATGTTCTTCTACTTTATTAATTTGGATGTGATTCCATTCCATGGCTCATAGTGTTCCATGGTAGGTTTTTCTATCCAGGTCTGTTATTACTTCGCTGCTGTGTGTTTGGGATTATTGCCATGCTGAAAAATGAAGCATTTGACAATCATAATATTTATTGATATTACTGAATGTTGGATTAATTTGACAGCACTTTACTGCTTTCAAAATTCCATCCATTTTGACAAGAATTTTGACATTTCAACCAGTGGGGCTACTGGTTGAAATGCACCCAAACCATAACAGAGCCTCCAGCATGTTTGAAATATTTCTGTAGATATTCACAGTTGTGCCTCTGAAATTTTGAGCTGTAAATGAGTATAATATGGCATTCAGTGACAATGGCTGGTCTCTAGCCACATGCATGGCTGCCCCTCCCTATGTCCAATTTCGCTGCAGGTCAACTGCAAGTGACAAATAAAGGCTTCGATCAATTCAGTCAATCACTGTGTAAAATGTACATACATAAAATGATGATGTCTTTCTCAATGACTGT
Source organism: Perissodus microlepis (assembly GCF_051167445.1). Classification (NCBI taxonomy): domain Eukaryota; kingdom Metazoa; phylum Chordata; class Actinopteri; order Cichliformes; family Cichlidae; genus Perissodus; species Perissodus microlepis. The sequence continues at coordinate 3,366,759 of NC_140471.1, read as the reverse complement.
ATTCAAGATGGTGGGTCAACATGGTGGCGCCCATGAAACGGCGCCTGCTCCTATGTATTTTTAATGGATTACTCCCAAATTTTTTTTAAAATTTTTGGAGTTACATGAATCAATATATATTTAAGAGTTCAGTTTTCTTTTTTCTATCAAGTAACGTAAAAAATGACTGTAAGGAAAAAATATGATGATTACGTGATATCCAAGATGCCCATATATTGTGTTAGACCACCTAACTTCTAGCATTTAACGTTCCTTTATACTGCTTTGTACAATAAAATCACAGTAACATCTAGTTGGTCCCAATTTCTAGAGCTGTTTTTGTTCCAAAGCATTTGCATATGCTAAGGTGTACTTGGTGGTAACCACTTTAGATGATCTTTAAGGAATCTTACGTGCTATATAAATAAATTGCTTGCTTGCTTACTTACCTTTAAAAACTTCACACTAACACTGGGATGTTCTTGCCTTTTGTCCTCACCCAGCACACAGACCTGTGTCAGTATATGGACAAACACCCTGGAGGACTGCATCCAGACAACGTCAAGGTACAGTATGAAGGATTATGCTGCTCACAATGACCTTGTTGTTTCTTAAAGCCAGCAGTGTGTTCCTTACATATAAAGAAATGATATTCTGATCCACCATGAGCAGATAACTGGAAACAGGCAGCTGTTTAACTTTGAAACAAAGATTCTAGTGTGGTGGTTACTACTGACTGGGGTTGGAACATCTTGGTTGATGGGAAGAAAAATCTGTGGGACTGTGACGCGATTCAGTTAGGAAAAGAAAAAGTGTGTTGTTGTTTTTTCCTTTTCCTCATCATTGAAGAATTTTTAGATTTCAGATGGTAGGAAATGTGGAGCCTTTGCCCCTTTAGTAGACAGCTTACAGGCTACCAGTTTGCCAGCACAGTCAACAGGCCACAAGTGACACCTGTCAGCTTACCAGATTTAGCTGAAGAAGCCGCTGATTAAATCCAGCTGAGCGTCAGGTGAGTGGGACAAGGAAATCTGGACCGGCGTTAAGATTATCCCTCCGATCACTGACAGAAACTAAAATGTGTTTTTGATAGTTAAGTCAAAACTTGTGTTTTGTAATGCCCTTTCCTACTTTTTTTTCAGAGTTTCATAGAAACATTTCAATGTGGTGTCAGATTGTAGAACTGTGTTTATATTTTTATGTGTAACACTTTAATATACAGACGACATTGACATAATTTGTCACCGTCACTTAGTGCACATATCAGATGAAACCTTATCCAAAGCTGACAGTTAAATAGCAACCTTTAACCAAATCCACAATTAAGTAGTTCAATATCCAACCTGGTTTACTCATGTGAAAGATTGTGACTGAAGCTGACATATTGTGAAACTGTAATGGTGAAGCTGCCGATCAGTGTATTACTCCTGTGGAAGCGTCTGTACAGACTCACAGGTTCCTGTTTGTAGGAGGGCAGTGCTAACACAAACAAACAGGTAGAGTGAGCGATGATGGCATGAATGAGGCCATGTGTTGGTGGGATGTTGGGAGGTTCCATCATGCAGTGAGGTGATAGTTCAGGCTACATTTGTTATGTAACAGCTCGTACCTTTTTTGACACTAAGGATTTACATAAGTAATATGTGTTTCTCCTGCTGACAGCAGCTACATGTTTAGTATGGGATTATTCCAAGAGAGCAGAGTGAGGTGTTTCTTAAATCCTTTTGGTTTCTGTTCCTTTGTGGCACAACTCCTGAGTTGTCTGTTCTAATCTGTTGATAGAACTGAGCCTGTGCAGTTGCAATAGAGGCAGCATGAAAAACACTTGTTTTAATGATCCGTCACAGTACACTGGCATTTCCTGTTTTAATATAGTGTGTGATGTCAACTTAAAATATCCTTCACTTGTCACTGCCATTTGTTAATCTCTACACTTGATGAGATGTAATCTACATCACATAGAGTACAGCCTAGTGGCAGTTAATGGCAGCTCACTGCAGAGCTATTTTTAAGGATTCACCATCCATCCAGTTTCTGCTGCTTATCTGAGTCCAGGGTATGGAAGCAGCAACCTAAGCAGAGTTGCCAGACCAGCTTTTCTGGGAGGACACAGGAAGGTTCCCAAGCCATCCAATAGAAAAGCCAAGAGAGGGCATCGTCACAGTTGGGTATACCTTAAACACCTCACTTAGGAGGCACCGAGAAATTCTCCCCATAAAAACTGTGAACAGAACGGGAGGGTTGGTGGAGTCCAACACCGACTGGGAACAAGCCCAACTTATTGCTGGTATTGTGAACCAAGTTCTTGCTAGGAATATACAGAGATGCAATAGCCTGCTAAAAACAGGCCAGGTACCCCATACTCCCAAAGGTTAGGGTTTGGATACCCTAACCTTTGGGAGTATGTAACATGCATCCAGTGGTATACATAGGGATTGTTGAATGCCTTCTCCAAGTCCACAAAAAAATGTACACTGGTTTGGCAAACCATGCACCCTTAAATAGCCCCAAAACAATAAAGAGCTGGTCCAGTGTTCTACAACAAGGACAAACACTGGAGGGTTTCTCCTGAATCCAAGGTTAGACCAATGTATGGCCTTTCCTCTTCAGTACACTAGAGTGTCCAAGGAAGGCCGAGGAGTGTGAGTTGGTAAACAGTCTTTGGAACACCCTGCTTAAACGTTTGCCAGTTCAAGACCATGACTCCCAGCTTCCAGGTAATGCAGCATAATTGATGGTCCTGGAAATGTGTCCATTGTTTCTGTAGGATGGAGAAGCCTTTCCTTCCATCCCAGACATCCCTCTGCATCAAGGTGGGCAGGAAACTGCTTCTCTGTCCTCTGTCATCTGATGGTTTTCCAGAATCACCCAGAAGCTGACTGAAAGTCAAACTTTTGCTTTCTTCACTCCACTTGACCTGCTAGATGTCATCGGACTCCTAGCTCAGTAGGATGCGTACTTCAGCTGGACAGTTCCCTTCTGGCGTCTGGTGTATTTGGTTTTAAGGTTGCTGCCACTGCAAGCATTAAACACCTTAAATTCAACTGGCCACCAGATTAACTGCTGTTTGTTCCATTTCTGCTTCATCATTCAGGACGCATCTACTTCCTTACTATGTTAACAAGTGTCTACCACCACTAACTATGCTGTGCAGAGTATGACAGTGCAGCAACACAACACAACGTTTCCCTCTTTGCTGGTTGGCTCCTTGGCGGCCATCTTTGCTGTGAATGCTAATGCCTAGACCTCTTGTAATGGCAGCAGTAGTTAAACAAGCTGGTGGGAAAACACATAATAGGCAGGAGGAAGACAAGCCTAGCATAATATGATGGCCATCAAGAGACTGTGCTGAGTGCATGCGTGTTTGATGGAGGTGCATTAGTGCAATTTCTTACACTCATTGACTCACCATTCTTTGAGACATTATTTTATTACCACACTTAATTACAGAAAACATATCTGAGTTGTTCTTTTACTCTGTTTGTCTTCAGGATCTCTGCTGCCTGCTCAGTGATCAGTAACAGGAAATGTGCATTTTTGCCTAAAGCGTGTCTCTTATAAAAACATCAAAACTGATGTTCTTTGATATTTTTTAACATCAAATATCAAAACAGTTGTTCTGTTTGGATTTAGACCTTTATTACACCACAATCTTTTAACTGACCGTAGGTGTCCATAATTTCATAATCTGAAAAAGGGGGGAAAAGATTTGGTAAAGAGACATTTTAAAAACAATGTGTGAACTTACTTAATTGTATTCACCTTATAAACAGTTTATAGTTGCTGAACAGTTGTTGCTTTAAATAAATTCTGTTTTCTTAGAATTCTGGAAAAGAAAAAGAAAAGACGTGCCTACTTTATTTTTTTTTCGGTGGCCCTAATCCTCTTCTGTACAGAAGAGAGAGTTGATCACTACATTATCACCTAATGCTTGCAAACTTGGTTAGGAAGCTCCTAAGTGTATGGGTGCAATAGACACACATGATTGGTAATCAGTGCGAAGTAGCAGATAAATAAAACTGGATGGCCTCTACCACACAGCGGGAGACACTTCGGGTATGGGTAATACATCGCAGACAGCTATGTCTGCTGCCTATGTTAGCATACCTGCTAACCCAAGCAGCTCCCTAAATGTAAGCCTAGGCAGTATCTAAATGAACGAGTTATAACATGAATTCACCCACTGTACAGCTGTGAAAGGGGAAACTAGCCATAGAGGCCAAAGCCATTTTTCTGTACCAGGCTGTAGTTGATCTTTTTAACTTTGAAGTATATTGAAATTGAGTTGCTTTTGGAGCCAGTGCCACCTCAGGATCCACACGTACACGGGTATTTTTGAAAACGGAGATTTCCCGTTTTCGTTTTAAAAAATAATCCCGTCCACACGTAAACGCAGAAATGAAGGAAAACGCTGCTAGGAACATGCCAAAGCAACAGGTGGCGATATATTCCTAACCGTGTAGAAATGTTGACCAATCAGAAGTCTAGAAGCCTCGGTGGGAAATAGTAAACAAAGATGGGGCATAGAAGCAGAACCGAGTCGTACGTGTGGAGGGACAGTAACTGTGTGTGTATATGTAAGCATTTAAACACTGCAGAGAGAACAATTAACAGTAACAGTATTGTAGAAATTAATTTCACCGAAACAATAACGTGGCGCACAGTGTGACGTCAAAAAAAAGGCGCACACCTTTGATGCTGCGTTTTCTCCGTTTACCTCGTCCACGCAGACAAAAACTGAGTTTTCAAAAATATCCACCCTGGCAGGCGTTTTTAGAAATCTCCGTTTTCAGGGAACGCCGTTTACGTGTGGACGAAAGGTGCAAACGCATAGAAAAATCTGCGTTTTCAAAAATACCCGGGTACGTGTGGATATAGCCTTAGAAACTTGTAAGAAACTACCAAAGATATTATACTTTTTAGTGACAGAGTCTGAATCATTAGAGCTAATATGTTTAGAAGAAGCTCAGTAGGCGAACACTGACCTGACCACGGTCACCATAAAGACAGCTAATGTCTGTTATTAGGGTGTTTCCTGATTGACTGTGAGAAAGTGCAGTCACTTAGATATCCTCCTATTTACTAATCAGCAGCATGAAAGCTATTACTGCCTATGCTGGTGCTAGATCAAATTAACATTTAGAGACATGCACTCAGACACTCACTGCTGATGTAATTAGTGGTCAAGAATCATCAAGCTTTGTGTGTGAGAGAGAGATAGTGTGTGTGCATGTGTGCGAAACTGTACTCAGGTTTATGCTTGAACTGGATGATCTGGTGTAAAATTCATCTTATTCTGCAGCACCATTAACTCTTCTCACCCCATGTGCTCGACTGCAGTTTATAAGCAGTGATGGTGTTATTGAACACAAGTATATATGACCTCATCCAGGCTGCTGCTCAAGTGCTCTTCTTATTAGATTGTACGCTTGTCAGCTGAAGGGCTGTGACTCAGTGACATCTTCATAGATCAATGGAAAACTGACACCCACAAGCTAAATATCAGCAGCATTTGCTCTTATAATTGCATTACAACGGAAGCGCCTGATAGCACTTTCATCATCAGTGCCATGTCAATATCAAGGACAGGTGATCTCTGCAATATTCTGACACTAAGTGTTGGAAAAGCTCATCATCAGACTGCAGCTCTTTATGGTACAGCTCATGTATTTTTGATTAATCTGAAGCTTTAATAATATTCAGAAAGTAGGCTGGTATTCAGCAGCAAATTGCCAAATTTCTGTCAGAAATGTGAATTATTCAGGTGCAGATTGTCAAGAAATATTTTATTCAAAGTATGTAATATTAGAGTTTTCACTGCTGAATTTAATCCTGACTATGTAGGCATATCTACAAAAGGATTGGGTGACTCAGTGCTAGAAGCTGAAGAAGTTTTACTGTCATGTTCCCAACTGATGTATTCTTGTGTTTGATTGTAGCAGTTTTTGAGTAATCTGGCTGACTAACTGATAAAAAGTCATCACTTTTAGTTCAGTCTGGTACCAAATCACACCATCTCACGGATCAGGACACAACAAAGACAAACCCAACAGATCCCACTGTGAGTAAACACTTGGTGACAGTGGGGAGAAAAAACTCAGCTTTCACAGGAACACACCTCAGACAGGACCAGGAACCCACGCAGTCCATCTGCTGGGACCAGTTGGGGTGATAGGAGAGCTGGGAAACTGAGATCTCGACACAGTTTGAGCCACACTTGATATTGCAGATTATGGCAAATGAACATTTTCAGATATGATCCAGTTTAAAGTAACATCAGTGCTTTACTTTGGTGTAGCTCCATTAGAATTCAGTACAATAGTGTTACCTACTGAATATTTTTTGGAAACCGTGTACTCCATAAATTTATCACCCCTTCTACTAAGCACTTGTATGTGTAGAAGTTCCCAGCCTTCGTCTGCTGTAACAGGGACTAATCACGAGCTGCTTCGTTTTAAGGCGTGCCTGCTCTACCGTTTGTCATAAAGATATAGAAATGTTATCTGAAACATGGCAACTCGTGTGGCTGGATGAAATTGTCAGTCAGCTGTGGTGGTTGCTTCTTGCTAGCATCCTCTGCCTTTGACTGATGCAGATTTTGTGGTTTCAGCAGAGATGCTCGACAAGCAACGAACAAATTCAAGCACTTCCGAAAAAAAACCCCTTCAAGTGGCAAGAAAGATGCCGTGTCTGTGGCTTTCTGAGGTCTTTGTAGTAGTACGTAACTACACATATATTTACACACAGGCCCCTGTAGTACAAAATGGCGAATTAAAACACAACCAAACACGACTCATTACTGGGACTTTATGGTCCTTTGTGGCCGGGACTACAGAGCAGGTTGATGCTACCGCCTGAATCAGCCCATTAAAGACAACCATGTACTGATGCTTAGTGGAAAAGATAAGGGCTCTTTCTTTGCCTGCTGGCAGATGGTAGCATCCTTTCACTCCATTTAACACTCCTTCATTTTATCTCTCCCTCACTGATTTCATCACTTTTACTCATTTCAGCAAAACAATGCTTTGGGGCTTTGGCAGTGAATCTAAAGGTTAGTGTTCTGAGTCACTTTGGAGTGTGTGATGTATGGTCTGAGCTTGTCTTTGAACATTTCTCTGAGCCAAAACACACCAAGGTTCCTGATGTTTTTTGTGTCTTGTTTTGTCAGTAGGTTGTTCAAAAATACCCAAACAGCAAAAAAAAATAAAAAATAAAAATAGAGACCTGTTTGTTTGTTTTGTTTTCTGACTGACGAGGCAGAAGTTTGATGTCGTTAGCAGCAGATGGTGCTAAGGCATGCTTAATGGTTGGATAGATGTAAATTCGAGATAAGAAGGAGTTTCACACTGATAGAAAGTGTTCGCTTCTTTTAACACTCCCTTGTTCTGTGACTGTAATTAAATAGCGTTGTCCAAGTCCTGCATCATTGTGTACCAGACTGAAAACTTTATGTCGATGACAAGCAAGTAAAATTGTGGTGCACTGTTGTAGTGTTGCACCAGTCACCAACTTTGTTTCACTGGTACGGGAGTAAAAATGAGATTGTTTATGAAAATTTCACTGACCCAAGTACTCAGCCTACTCACAGTTTATTCACTCATTTATGTTTGCTATTTAGAATGAATATCATTCACTGATTTGTTGACTGTACTGTCGAAGCCTCGAGACTGGCATGTTAGCAAACCACAATCAATTAGGGGAGAGGGAGGAAGTCATCAGCTAATCCCAGTGGTGGCTAGCTAGTTTGGGTACCAAGGCACATGTAATTTAATGCTATTTGGGGAATTAAAAACAAATCTTCACCTTTAACTTGAACCTAAACATAAACTCATGCGGTAAAGTTGGGGATTTACCCATACGTGGAACTTTTTGTTTTTGCACTTGCTCTTTGTTTGCATTTCTTTAGGTGCAGACGCTGACAGCTTGCCAAGCACTAATCTAACCTAATAACCAATCACCTGCATACTGGCTTTGTAATAATGGTGATTCTGATTTGAGCACTTGTCTCGTTTTTGTCGTAGACTACAATCGTATCCCCAATTTTAATCAAAGAGTCTGTTTTTTTTTTAATAACTGTCATAGGCAGCCAATTTTAAAGGAATGACAAACAATCCAATTTGTGGTTCAGGATCTTGGACTTTTGGATCCTGTATTTGTTGCTTTTTTAACTGTCTCTGTTTTTAGTGCTTAATGCGTTAGTCACCAACCCAATACCTCATATTGCTTAATTCTTATATTTAACAGAGATGTGCATAACTTCCAGAAGATGAGTTTGCAGTTATTAAGTTATACACTCACCTCAGTCAATCTAATTAAAAAAAGGGAGTGAATTTGTTCATCTTTTCCATGATTGTGACTGTGATGTGATATTAAGAGTCTCATTCAGTTGTCGCAGTGATGGAAACAATTTCAGTACGTGTGTGTTGTTCTTTCTGTCACCACTCGTGGGGGTTACACGTGTAATGTTTTGTCCCAAATCAGTCAGTCTTCAGTCTTGATGCTCGTTAGCATCGCCTGTTCCATATTAACACCGTATTAAAGCGGTGTTGTGTCCTGAGCTGCTTTACTTTGTTTTTCCCAGTGAATCTGTGAAGCTAACGATGAACCCCAGTGTACTGCTGTCACTTTGATATATTGCCTCGTGCTTTGCTGCACAATGAATATTAGACAAAGCAGGCAGACTCCACTCCATTCAGCTGATAGATAACACAGAAGCAATTCAATTCTTACATTCTTTCATATTTCTTATCTTGATAGAGAGTTGTGCGTGCCTTGGGTGTGATGGCAGTGAGTATTTCATCATTAGAAAAAAAGCAGAGTGTTTATTGGTGTGCTGATGATGGATTGTTGTTCAGGCAGTAGGGTCACTCCTCAGGTGATGGATTATGTTAATGGCTGATTTAACTATGATCACACGGCATATTTCTCCTGCAGTTAGGGACTAATAATGCATCATGATTAAGCAGAGTGTCTCATACACCTGCAGGGCTTTTTTCTTTTCAGAGAAAAAAATGACACTGATGAACTAAAACATTATCGCCAAGGCAACGTTTACATTTTGGTTATTCATGCAAGAAAACAGCTGGACTCTCTGAAAGTGCCCTATTTTATCAGACAAGTCCATTAGGTCACTGCTTCTTCCAGCCCTTACACAGACTTCAGAGGTCTTTGTTTCACATGTGAATGGACAAAATGTTCAGAATGCTCTTTTCTGATCTGTATCGTCAGCTCGTTCTGCCGTAGAAGCATACAGGTAACACCATCTTATCGAGGGAATGTTTCTTGGATACACAGCCAGACTTTTTGAATGTCAAAGTGGCCGTTAAGTTGTCCTGGTAGAGTACAGATCATAGGACACAGCATCCAAAAAATTAAAAAATATAAAAAGCCAAAAGTACAGTGCTCTACACTTACCAGCTTTGGGAGAAAGGCCAAGATCCAGAATGCACCGCAGTGGGAAATTTCCAGTCCCTGAGTTTAAAATGATGTTGCTTTGCTGCGACAGGGTGAAGCTGGAGAGTACTGGGAGTGATTTTACAGACAGCGTCATTGTTTTCGATGTTTTCTGTGTGCTTGTACTAAAGCATCAGAATAATTTTATTATGATTCTGAAAAGTTGTCCAATTTTTTTCAGGTCCCTAAAAATAGGCGCTGTAATTCCAAAACAGTTGGTGCAATATTAACAGAATGGAAAGTCTTCAGTCATTGTTTGATTTCAAATTCAGTGCAGTGCTGCACAGAGCCAAAATGACAGAAATGACATCATCGCCCAAGTACTTAACTATAAGAACTCACACAGGTTAGTCCTAAGAGTAGTATTAGCAGGTGTATTAGTATTAGTTAGTTAATACAGTGCTCATAGTACTGAAAACTGAATATCTATCATCTATATCAGACCTTAACTCTGATGTATACATATTGTACAAGCTGGCGACCCTCACTCATGATGGAGTGCTGCACAAAGTCAAGAAAGCAGGAGCTGTAAATGGTTTCAGAGGCAGATCAATGTTAGAGGGAAAGCAGGACCAATACTCTAAGCGATGGGCTTGACGTTAATCGGCACACTCTTACTAATTTGGTTCTACATTTCTTATTTTGTGTCGTTTTGTTTGCCTTTGTCGCTTTGCTGTGTCCGTGCTCTCACACCTTCAGCTGCTAGCTTCCTCTCAAATCATTCACCTAGATGGATGTGTGCACTATACTCGGGTAAACTTGACGGGCCATCTATCAGTGAGCCAAACGTTCACCATGCTGACCATACGTAAAGGTGACTAAAATCCTTCTCTTCATGTGGCCACTTATTAGGAGGATCTACGTAGTTTAACAGGAAACCTGTTCTGTCTTGAGTAGATGATAGAGTATTATTGTTATTATTACTGTCAGAACTGTCAGAGCAACCTCCTATAACTGCCCTCAGCACTTCACTCTCCCTTAGATATTAGAATGCAAATGGACCCGAGGTATTTCCATTCAAAGCCAAACAAGAAAAGAGAGGAGAAAAAAAATCTCCTTTTAGGAGTGTTTGATGTGTGAATTGATGTGTGAATAAAAGAGAGATTTCTCTTTCTGTTTTGTTACCGTGCAGTTGTGCTCCTAACAGGGAGAGGGCTTTTCACAAGTGCGTTTGATATACATGAGTAAACACATTTCCCATGCTAATTTTCTTCACTGCGGTTCATCTCTCACCCACCGAGTCCAGGAATAGTAAACTGTTGACCCGGTGACTCCAGATGCCAGACAGGGCCCCGTCCCTGATTGGACTGCACGGTGCTTCAATCAGCTTAATTGGCCAAGACTACGGTATCAGTGAGAGGGGAGAAATGACAGAGGAATGCTGAAATTGGAAGAAAATGAAGAGCTGCGTCGCGCACACCTCATTATGTGTTGATTGACACGTCTGCAGAGGGGGAGGGGGGAGGGGGGCGGTGATCTGAGCATCTCAGCGGCGAAAACAAAACAAGCTCAGTAGAGCTTTGATTCTGGGTCCTTTTAGGATTTTGCTTATTAGCTTTTTTTTTTTAAGTTGACAGCAGCAGATACACTTTATGCAGTAAGTATATATTTAAACCTAAAATAGTTTTGTGTGCAACATGGATTTATGAGGGCTGTTGTCAGTCTGAGGTGCTGTGTGTCTCTAAATACATGCATTTAAATGTGTCAGCAAAAGCGCATTCATGCATTTTCATGAGTGGTTTCAAAGAAGCGCAAATATTGTTTTTAATTTGTAGAACCTCGGTTATAATCAGGTTCTACTTTGCACTTTGATTGTGTTATGTGAACTGTGTGTATAAATGAATTCCTTGAGCATGGCTAATCCTTTGAGGTACATGTCACCATCACAATCAGAATATTTGACTTCTATGTCTATGAAAAATTGTCATTCTTACTGACACACATGTGAAAAATTATTCATATTTTTCCCAAAGAAATTCTCGATTTTTGGGGGCTTTCTGCAAAATATAGCAGGTGCCACTAGCCAGGCATAGGGTTAGTGTTAACGCCTGCGATGACTCAGATCTCTGCTGGATGGTTTTCTCCTTCTGATCAGTGTTTCATGGGGCCCAGAACGGCTTCAACAATCTGGCTTCATGCTGCATTATTTGCACAGATCATTTTTTCTTCTTGAGAAAAATTGTCCTTGTTAAATGTATAAAAAATGATAAACAGACGAGCCTAAGTTTATGCAGAAATCTCATGGTATTGGTTGCTTCTCAGAGTCCCTGTAACTCTTCTGCTTGTGATGGCCTTGGCAGCAAGAACTGCAGTCAAGCATTTGTGATAATTGGCAATGAGTCTGTCGCATCACCGTGGGGGAATTTTAGTCCACTCTTCTTTGCAGAATTCTTTTAATTCAGCCATTCATTTAGGTTTCCTTGAGCCAATCAGAGGTGGATTTGCTGGTGTATTTCTGGTCATTGTCCTGCTGCCTAACCAAGATGACCCTGAACTTTAGGGCACAAACTGATGGCCGGAGATTCCCTTTAGGATTTTGTGGTAGAGAGCAGGATTCACGGTTCTTATAATTATGGCAAGTTGTCCATTGTACTATCTCACAAACACTAACATGTTTGACTGTTAGTGTCATGTTCTTTTGGGTGGCTGTAGTTCAGCAGGTAGAGCAGGTCATACTGTTTGGAAGGCTGGTGGTTTGATCCCAAATATTCTTGGGCAAGATACCAGCCCCAAGTTACTCTTCAGTGCATCCATTGGAGTATAAATGTGTGTGAATGTTAGCTGGCAAGCACTGGGATTGTCAAGATGCTTTTGTCAAATGTGAGATGAGCATTGTGAACTGATTCTGGTAAATGGACTGGTTCTTTTCTACTCTCCTGGAGTACTCAAAGTGCTCTATACATCCACCCATACACACCCATTCACACAAGCACCTGTGATCCATACTTTCAGTGCTTTCGAACTGTTATTCATTCATTGTGCATTCATACTCCGATGGATGCATCGGAGAGCAAGTCGGGGTTAGTATCTTACCCAAGGATATTTGGTATGCAAACTTGGGGAACCAGGGATCGAACCACCAATCAGCAGCTGACCTGCTCTACCTCCTGAGCTACAGCCACCCCACTCTTCCATAAATGTCATTTGTTCCCAATCTCTTACTGCTGAATCATGAACTTGGACCTTAACTGACGTGAGTCACGTCTGCAGTTAAGGTCAAAGAACTCAGATGTTGTTCCGAGTTCTTTTGTGACCTCCTGGATGAGCCGTCGATGCTCCTTGGCATAATGTTGGTAGGCCGGTCACCTGTGAGAAGGTTCACCACTGTTCCAGGGTTCTAGATTTGTAGATAATGGTTCTCACTTTGGTTCAGTTGAGTCCCAAAGCTTCGGAAATGCTTTTGCAACCTTCGTAACCAGTGACATTGTTCATCATCTGGCATGATATGTTGCATTTCGACACATTTTAGTTTACCCTACTTTGTCACACAGGTTATATTTAAGGGATTTATTGATTCAACAGGCCTGGGTGTGGCTAGTGAAGTTACACTCAGCTTTCAAATAAATGGGGTTTAATCACAATAAATTCATGATTGAACAAAGGGTGGAGGGTTGGATAGGGTTTTTTATGCTTTAATAAATGAAACATCACCTTAAACTGTTATCTTTGTCTAATATTAAAATGTGTTGATGATCTGGAACATTGAAGTTTGACAAATATGCAAAAAACTAAGAAATCAAAGCAAGGATGCTGAATGATGTCCCTTGTGGGTGAATGCAGACTGATTTTCGTATAATAGAGCCCTCTTATTCTGTGCTGTCAGCAGTCCTCTGGCTCAAATTCCCACCCTTTACAGGAAATAAAAAAGGAGGCAGCAGCTCCAACCAGTTCTGCATGTTTGCTGCGATTTCATACACATCTCACACTCCTCCACACTTTCCTTCTGTCGCTTCTTCTCCTTTCTCTGAAGAACTCCCATAATACCGAATAGACTACCAGCAAAATCAAGCCAGATTGATCAAACATACAAGCTATAATTCATGTGTTGGAAAGGTCGTATTAAAGGTGTAAACACTTCAATATGCTCGCTCTGAGCAGTCAGTGCAGCAGTCCTCAGTAATTCAAGTGGAAGGAAGCACAACTGTGTTCTTGACTGATGGCTCCACATTGATCTTTGGGGTGTCTGTGTGTGCCTTTACTGTTTTTTAGATGACATGTAAGCTTCATGCCTGTTTTCACTTGCACTGGAGGGGAGTCCCAGCACCTCAGTGATGAATAGGTTTTTCCACACCTCTGTGCACTCCACGCCTGCTCAGTGTCATTGCTACAGCAGAAAGATGGAGATTTAGGCAGAGACAAATATCAGGATAATCGTTAAAGCATGATGGAGAAAAAGAGTCCGTCTTGGTCCAGTGTAACGTTTGTAAAGAGTTATGTCAGAGTCACTTCCCTCTGTTCACCTGTTTTTTGGTTGTTTTCCAGCTCTTCCTGTTCCAGTTGCTGAGAGGTCTGTCCTACATCCACCAGAGGTACATTCTTCACCGTGACCTGAAACCCCAAAACCTCCTCATTAGCGACACTGGAGAGCTGAAACTCGCCGACTTTGGTGAGCAAATTCAGTTTTTTTGTCAGAGATAAGAGTACGTGTGAAACTTAGAGATGAGGCAGATTCTCGTGTGGTGGTGAAACAGTTAGTCCAGCATTTATCTGCAGTCATTACTCGTGTTATATGCACACTGCTTGTTTGAGTTGTTCTTCATTATCTTCAGTCTGCTTTTACTCAAGGTTGACCATGTTGTTTCATTACTATTAAGATAGGAGCTCTTTAAATTATGTGTCTTAACATTAACTGTTAAACACACCAGAATAAAATAAATAAAATAAATAAATTCAGGTTGGAAATTCACTGCTGCTGCTGTGCTCTCCCGAGCTAAACATAGAGGCTGCTTGTCAAAGCTGATGTACAAAAGGAAACTTGCTGTGAGTGGAGCTGATGTTGCGTTTTTCTTCCTACATGAGTTAAATTGTAGTTATAATTTGAATTTGGTGTCACATGATCACGGTGAACAGGCAGGTGCTTCTGCTGAGCTCCTTCCACTGTGTCACACCCACATTTTAGGATTCTTTGACGTTAGCATCCTGTATAATCATCCTTCAGTGATGCTGAGCGTGCATTTTGTTCTCCCAGCAGCTTCCCAATATTTCAGCATCCTGCTGCCTTTTCCTTAAAAGTCCTGAGGAGACAATGGTTAGATTTTTAGCTTCCCGGGCAGTTTACGACTCCAGTATCGTGCATTAGAACAGCGGTTCTCAAAGTGTGTGGCGAGTTCTGACAGGTGGGGCGCAAGTTACCTGGCAAAACGTCATCAGAACTAATGTTTAACATCAGAATCACTTTTACAGCAGAACAAAGAAATTCACAGCAGTTACGTTAATAATATGAGCATCTGCTGCATCTGCTGCATCTGCTGCAAAGCTGCAGCCGTGTGTGTAAGTCGACGGCCGCAATAAAGAAGTGTACTGGAAAGTGCGAACATGTGGTCGGGTTCTTTATTGCAGCTGTCGACTTAAACACGCGGCTGCAGCTTTTCGGTTACAGGCTACACACATCAACAACAATAACAGGACCCAGTTCACTCTGTTTGAAGCTGGCGAGGCGTGATTGTGGATGCCGCTCAGCATTTAAACATTCAGCATTTAAACCAAAATGCTGAATGAAAACACTGAGATTTATTAATAAGTCTCGGACTCTGTGGCCTATTAACAGCTGACACTCGACTCCACACAAACACAGGAGAAAGCCTCACATATCCTCAAAAAGTCTAAACATGTCACAACTGAAGTCATGATCACAACCAGGAGTCAAAGTGGGATTTGGCAGGTGAGTGGACCCTAAGATCTCGTGGAGCGCTGCCGCTGGGGAAAATGATCTCGTTATAAATAATTGCCAAATTAATTTGTGCTGCATGCTCCTCTGCATTTGTTTTCTGTGTGGACGAGCTGTGATCAGCTCTGAGATTTGCAGCTCGTTGTGGATTTATCCAACTGCATTGTGCAATGTATAGGCAGATGTCACATGAGCTGTCATGGCTGCTCTCCCACCTCATTCCCAGGATAAACCTTGGGTAATGGTGGAGTTTGGCAAGTGTGACTAAAGAGCATCATCAGCTCAAATGCAAAACGATGACTGCTACGTTCAGCCTAACCTAACAGTAAACATGGAAACCACAATCTCCACTGCAGCAGTCAAACACACAGTCCACAGTGTAATCGTTACCATGCAACTGCAACTTTGTTGACAACTGTGTGCATGAGTGCACGACAGAGAGGAGGATGTGTGACGTGTAGGGCTGCAGGGTGGCGTTGCTCTGGGATTTGTTGAGTGAGCGTCATCAACTGCAAACAGCCAGGCTCCTGCATATGAAATGTGTGCTTTATGGTATAATATATTAAACTGCGTATCAGATTTAATTACACAGTAACTGGAGGAGCCTTTCCAAGTCATTCCAACCTGTGATAACCTCAGATCTCAACACTATTAAATTAAGAATCTGAAGTTAAATATTGACTACCCTGGGAGTCTTTGCACTTGCCATAGCCTCTGAGCATCCACAAGCTCATTCATGGCCCGTCCAGGGTAGGCATAGAATTTAGCTTTGGTTAATGGCTACAGTGTTTCTATAATTTCCACCTGTTTTAACAGAAGAACTTTGATGTCAAAATATCTGTGTCATTTGTAATGTAACATCTTCCAGTAATTTAAATCTGTATATTTAGCATGTGGCTAAAAAAAACAGACCCAAACCTAACCTTACCCAGGTCACCAGTGACCTGCCTGATGTTAAGAGATTAAAAACATCAGGAACAAATTATTAAATGAAGTGTGCACAACTAAACAGTGTGCAGGAGGAGAGTGCAGACAGTGAAGCTGTCAGGTTACAGGCATGAAAGGATGAACTCAACAGGCAGCTGTAGCAAAAACAAAATCAGAAAACTAGAAACTAAGGACGAGGAACAAAGACAGTGGGAAACTATACTGGGAAGCTAGAAGCGAGGATGACGAGGAACAGGGAGGAAACACACAGCACATGGGAGTGGCACGACACGACAAAGGGCAAAGTAAAACACAGGGCTTAACTATACAAGGGACTAATGAGGGAATGGGAAACACTGCTGGGACTAATAAGACATAAGGAGACAAGAGGGAGCAAAACTAGATACACTGACATAGGACAAGACTTTCAAAGTAAAACAGGAAACACAAGACAATCGCAAAGACGCAGACTGGACCCTGAGACAGAGACGCGACTGACTGGGAAGACAGAGGGAACATGAGAAAGGCAAAGAGACCAAAATCCTAGGATAACACAAGCAGAACCAAAACCTATAATCAAACAATATGACTAAACACACACAAAACACTGGGTCACAGACACAGTGCTGTGACAGAAGCTTCAAAATCCACTATAGATCAAGTTAAATACACTAATTTATTTCAAGTAAGAACATTCTTTGCATTTGTAGTGCTTAGTGTCCATCTCTGTAACCTGTTTTTGTTGCTGTTACTTATGTATGTTAGCCAAACTGTGCAAGACGGGGAGCCAGACAGATCATCTTGGGTATAACAAGTATAACTGCTACATTTATTTTAGCCCAAAATCGCGCGCGCGTGTGTGTGTGTGTCTCAATTTGTGTGTGTTCTTGAAGTGGCACCATATGGCTTGGATCCATGTTCAGTAAACATTGCCTACATGGTCTGCTGGGCATCCTGGGGGGCAGACAGATTGACAGTCCAGTCCTTCTGTACACCATCCATCCATCCATCCATCAGTCTCTGGTCCAGTATCCCCCATCCACCCACCCATCCTCCAACTCCTTCTAACCCTGTCTCCTCCACTCATCCATCCCTTCCTCCCTCCCTTTCCTCTGTCCCTCTGCCCAGACAGATGGGGGGAGGGGGAGGGTGGCAGCTTCATCAATAATTCAACCCATGTATTAGAGCAAAAACATTACTGTGAAGGAAATGAGAAGGGGGAAATAATGGACAAAATACCAAATGAGCAAGAATGAAAATCCCTGGCCTATTAGTCTGTCGCTGCAGCTCGAGCTCATCAACAAACATGCACAAAACACAGAATCAGCCGATGCCTGAGGGATGCCAGATGAGGAAGGTGAAGGCTGTTCAAGTCTAAGTGTGTGTGTGTGTGTGTGTGTGTGAGAGAGAGAGACTTTGTGTGGCCGCCAGGGCTCCCTTGGCAGCAGGAATACTAACGGTCGACAGCTGAGGCCTGCGGAGCTGGTTGGGGTAAACGAGACAGACTGGGCCACAGAGTGTCAACAAAGGAGGTGCTGAGAGACACAATAAGAGGTGGCAGAGCACTCAGTAGAGATGAGACAGAGTGGTGATAGGATCCAGGCTGTAATGAGAAATTGTATTAAGATGTGGATTAACGTCAGAATAAATCAAACTCTGAGATCTTACTCCCTGATTTTGTTCTTTCTGATTTTTCCCTCAGCAGTGTTAGAATGATGCATCAGTGGGTCTGGATGTATTGCTTAAAATGTATTTGCAATGCATTTCACTTTTTCAATGGGAAAAACCCACAGTGATGATGTAGAGGTCTCAAAAACTCACAAAAACCACGTACACTTGCCGTTACACGGTTAAGACGAACATAGAACTTTTGTTTTTTTGTTGTTTGGTTCTGATCACGTTTGTGATCATTTAAAACTACAAATATAAAACTGTGGACAGTATTAACTCTCGCAGGTATAAGCCATCATAGAGACTAAACCCAACCTGGATTTAAAGAAGGGCAAACCTGGCTCTTTTACGTGTCCGTGAACTCTGACCGTGCAGGGTTGGCATCATCATCAGTGATGACTTAGAGCTCAGGGGTTGAATTCAAAAATGCCTTTTCTGTGTAATAAGGATTTATTCAATTTGTGGCATTTCAGTCGCACCGTTATCAGAAAATACAGTACAGTGCAGTATTGTAGATGCACTGGCCGTATGTTGTGCAGGATGATTTAGCGTGCTGAGCAGAACCAGGAAATATGGTTTCTCATCAGCTACAGTGGCCAGAGCTTCACATCCCTGCTGCCGGTTGTCAGGCTGATCCAGATGCTCCCCTCTGCTCCGCTGTGGGTTTACTCACTTTTTAATGAGCTACACAAACAACCACCTCATAAATGAGGCTTTGAGGAGTCCACATGTTTCATATCAGGGACACAGCTAATTGAGGCCAATGAAGCAGTGTGAGGGGGTGATTTGTGTTGTTTGTGGAGCTGTAAAGACCATAATCTGCTTTCCAATGTGAACATACACACATATTCTGTACCTATAAGCAGTTACTCCTATAAACCTATAAACTGAGTGGACGTGCCAGTTCTACAAACACTTTCCCTGTTGGTTAATTTAGAAATGAAACTTCAGTGGAAGTGGATTAGTTAGTTAATCTTGATAGAATATCCCAGTTAAACAGAGAATTAGAAAGAACAGGATAATTAAAAAGCCATGCTTTGTTGGCCTTTTAAAAAAACAAACATTTTGTGATTTAAAAATTAAGGTGCTGTTCCTACATTTCCAAGTACTTATGCCTTTTCATTTTCAGACTATATTCTGGGATTGTTTTTTTCATTTCTTTAAAGTATGTGTTACACAAGGAACATAATAGGATGGGCTCTTTGGCACAAACTTTAAAAGATGTTGAGTATAGGTTAACAGCTGATGCTAGCAGATTTGTTTAGCATGTTCTATGTATAAAAATGTACAGCTCAAACCATTTACAGTTGTTATGAAGCCGCACTATAAAATATACACTACCGGTCCAAGATTTTTCCTGTTTTTTGTTGAAAATGATGCAGTTTAATGTCTCATTTCAGAGAGTTTAATGTCTCTGAAATGAAAGCATAGAACACAAAACCAAATGGAGTTAAAAATAAAAACATGGAATCAATTTATAGACTGAAATGTATTCTAAACGTTTGACTCAACAAAGGACACGCCTTTGGCAGATATAACAGCTGAGAATAGAAATCAAATATTCTTCAGAAAGCTCTTCCCATATCTGTTGCTGAAGTTCCCACAAATGTGTGGCACTTGTAAATTGCTTTGCTGGACCTCTGGACCAGTTCATCTCTGGGACTGACTGAACTTCTTCTGTTCAGTTCATCCCAAACCAGCTCGATGGGGTCTGGGGACTGTGCTGGACACTCCATGTTTTCAAGCTCTTTTTTCCTGAGGTAGTTCTGGCAGAGCTTGGACTTATGTTTTGGATCGTTATCCTGCTGTAGGATGAAGCCCTGACCAACCAGGTGCAGAACCTGTGCTGCAGAATGCTGTGGTAGCTGATTTGGTTCAGGGAGCCTCTCAGTCATCGACCCTGGATCCGGCAAAGCAGCCCCAGACCATCACACATACTTGATGCCACACACTGTGGAACCATCCTTTCGCCTACTCGACGGTGTACAAAGATGCGTTATTTTGATTATCATTCATCACCTTCTTCGAGTCTTAAGTAGTTTAATGGCAGAGTTTCATGGCCCAGGCAAGCCTCTTTGTCTTATTCTGATGTCAGTGGCTTTCTTGCTGCAACTTGTCCTGTCAAACCTGCAGCTTGAAGTCTTCTTTTCACAGTTGAAACTGAGACTTACTGTGACCACTATTAAGCTGTGTCTGAAACTGTTGTCCTGTGAGCCGCCTATCACACAAACTGTTAACTCTCAGAAACGTGTCCTCTGATTCAGTTGTGGCTTTGGGTCTGCAGACCTCTTTCTGTCAGAGTTTGTCCCAGTTTCTGAGGGCTTTTTGATGGTGAAGCAAACTGTACTGACTGACACCTTGAATTTATCCAGAAAAAAGTTGGAACACTTGTAGGAATTAGTAGCACCAGCGTTCAAGGCTTGATCAACCTCCACTGCTGCAGAACAGCTTTCAATTGTTATCCCATTTTGTGTTTCCTGAAAAAGGCCTTTTTGTATGATTCTGAAATATACATTATTTTTCAGTTTTGGATAACCTAACTGGCAGTTCACCACTTACCTTTACACCATGACAAGCTCTTCATTGGACTTGAACAACTTGAATTGCAATAAATAACTGGAGCCTCAAGTGGTGATTAGAGAAATTGCAGTTTTTGGCAAATTTTAACCGATACAGTTCATTCAGATAAATTGGAACGGTGCCACACTGTGTTTGTATATTGGAATTTTTTATATACACTACACCCACATTGAGTTTGAAGCTTCAGAGCTCTGAAGTTATAGTAGCAATATATCAATGGGGTCACGTGCTGGCTCACACACAGAACAGCTTCAGACTTGAGAAAACCTTCTGAGGACGGACCTCTAATTATAGGAACAAGTGAAACAGTAGATGAGCGTTGCTCACAGCCCACCTGCTTCACAGCCCACCTGCTTCACAGCCCACCTGCTTCACAGCCTCGTGTCCACAGTTGGCCAGAACCCGCTGAAAGACTTTTTCATGTTTGTGCTCAAACACTGAAGCACTGCCATATGCTGCAGGCATCCATGGACAAGCTGGACCACTGGTAGCAGTTAGAGATTTATTTACACGTGAAATGGTCACCCTCACAGATTTTTTTTCCATGGGAGTTTGGCTGAGTGTGCATTTGGAGTGTTGAACCTGGTTGTGGGGTTGTTACATGTCCCTGGCTCTTTGAAGACATGGGAACACTGCAGCAGTAGCAGCGTTTGAAAGTGGCCATGTCTGTCTGTCCGTGGATTGTTTTTTGTGATTGATTTTCATCCAGACTGAAAAATACCAGTAACATTTGCACAGATCAGGTTTTAAAGAAATATTTTTCTCAGGCAGTTTTTCCTGAATACTATGCTGACGGTCTGACTTACATAAAGTGTCACAGAGAAGTAAACAATTACAGTTTGAGTGAAATGTTGGTTCGCTAATGGCTACTACTGTAGTTAGTTCAGCAAGAGTCAAACTCAGACAGACCAACTGATCTGAATTCCAGTGCACGTCACCTGATGGCTCAGCTGATGTCCTGCTGCAAGCCAGTTTGCAATATATTTTCTCCCCAGCACATCCATGTTGTGTATTGCTTCACTTAAAATGTTGTGTCCATTTTCCCTGATTCCCACTCTGATAATTTAGCAGCTCCATGTACACAGAAGGGCGTATATGTGCATGCTGTCAGCTATGCCACATTTGCACACAGAAGGAAGTCGAGGTCCCAGAACACAGTCCTGCCATCCATATCACTTTTTTTGACTAATGTGTTCCTCACAAAACCAAGACGATACTTGCTAGGCATCAGCAAGTTAGTATCAGGCTTCTAAATATGCTGATGTCTGCATTTACCTTTGCAGCACTGTGGTGCACACTCACTATTCTGGTGAATGGGCCGATGTGCCCAGAGCCAGGCCCTCAGTCAGCCTGTGTTTCACTTTCAGAGTTAATAAAGGATTGTTAACATATCAGCATTATTCAAATGGATTGGATCTTAAATCCAGTCATTCTTAGTTGGATATGATAACATAAATTATGCAAATGACAGGCAGAACTATGGAAAAGTGTTGTTGAGTTATACTTGAAGCTACCATATAAGATCAACTTCACTCTGGGGTACAACAAAGGTGTGTTGATAGTTAAAGACACAACATTTCATGAACCTGAAATTAAAGGCAAGACAAAGATTACAATCTAAGCAAAGACATCCCACCTCCTCCAGCATCTCCTATGGAGTTATTCCAAGGCCAGATGGAATATTTAATCACCCTGGTGTCTTTGGGTTTGTTTTTTTTGGGGTCTGCTCCAGGGTCTGCTTCCAATGCAATGACCTCCTGATCACTAGTATGCTTTTAGGCAGCTTCCTGTCCGAATTCCTGGCTCAGGGGTACCGCAGAAAGAGTGGCCTGATTTTTTCACACTACTGCTACTTTGTTGGAGAACCTGTATTTCTCATTTTTATCTAAATAGAACTTTTGTATATAAAAAGTGTTCAACATGCAAGATCTTCATGCCCAGAGAAACGCAGTGCCATCTCCATTCTACAACTCAAGGTCATGAATAGCTTCTTACAAGCCCAGTGTGCTGGGCTGCACTAAACTGAACATTAGATTACTATGTTTTTCTGACTGCTGTGGTAGCTAGCTAATGTCTGCTGATTGTGTGTGTTTATTTTCTGGGGAGTGCTGTGCAGTAACAGCTGCCGAGATAATGACGTGTGAGGAGTGAAGCAATGTGACAATGGAGCTGGAGGAATGTCGCAGGCATCCCGAGCAGACTGTTTGCCTCTCCCCAGTGAGCTGTTCCACCCAGCGCCTCGCCACAGCACCGGGATCAGTGTGTGCGTGTTTGTGTGTTTCACTTGGTTGTGGGTTTTTGAAGGTTGCAGATGGTCCTTTGAAGTCTGATAGATGAATCCAAACGACTGGTGTTTGTGTGCTTTTCAATCCAAACCTGAAACCAAACTGAATTTTTGCATTGGTAATGACCGGACTGGTTTTATGTAGGCAGCTACCATGCAGAGACTCATTACAGTCCACTTTGTGTTGGGAAATGAACTGATATGATGGCAGGTGGTGCAGGCACACACATGAACATAAAAGAATTAGAGATCTAACAGAGGCACAGAGTTTTCTATAAAACCATTCGTGATATCAAATCCTTCCAATAAAGTGTATATGTTTAAAGAATTATTAAGTGAAGTCCATAAAAGAATGTCATTTTCGGGAGGGTGGATTTCCTAATATGTCTGCTTACCCTATAAAACATGACTGCAGTGCTGTTCACAGGAGCTCTGCTCTGCTTTCAAGGAGCTGCCTTAGAGCAGCAAGTGAAAGTGGAGCAGTGGTTCTCCAGGATTTCTGGAGGTCTGTCAAAGTATTCCTTTGGATACTGGCTGCTTCTTCCCTCATTATCAGCCCAGTTCTTGTATCTGACCACTTCTAGAGGAATCTCCAGCCCACTTAAGTTTAACGTAGGCTCTGTGTGGCATCCTCACATAACTGACAACTTAGCAAAGAGCTAATTTTATCAGCCAATGACAAAAATCCATAATTTATTCACATATCTTTAATTGAATCTATAGCAACATAACAC
The DNA here is from genome assembly GCF_051167445.1 of Perissodus microlepis. Classification (NCBI taxonomy): domain Eukaryota; kingdom Metazoa; phylum Chordata; class Actinopteri; order Cichliformes; family Cichlidae; genus Perissodus; species Perissodus microlepis. The sequence continues at coordinate 3,343,244 of NC_140471.1, read as the reverse complement.
AGTTTGACAGGCACAAACTAAAGTTTTTACACCAACAAGGTGATTCCTAAAGGACTACTAGCTGAAAACTTGACATATCTTAGGAAACTGGAAGTGGCAGGCGAAGAGTAACTCAAGGTCATGTCTTTAAGAATTAAGGAAAAAATCCAGCAAAGACCTGACACAAGACCCGAGAGATTCATCTGGCCCTTTGGTAATCCATATAGTCACGAGGTTCAATGAATCCTCATTAGAAATTGTCAGTGTAAAGGTTGTTATCAAGAGGCGTTCTTGAGGAAGGGAAACAGGGAGATGAGGTAGGCCAATTTACACAAGAACTGGAATGAAAATCATTGGCAGTAGGTTGAATCCAAATTTTTGGTTCAAATTGTTATTATGCATGGAAGAAGTCAGGAGGTACAACAGTGAGTGTGTGCCATGGTTTAAGGCTGCAGTTCAACCAGTGGTGTTGGTAGTCTTGTCAAAATTGATGGAACTATGATCATAGATTTTAATGCTCTTTGATATACCATCTGGAAAGTGTTTGACAACTTCAATGATCCCAAACACACGATCAGTGCAGCAAAAGGATACCTGGATAGAAAAGGACACAATACAATTCTATCATTCCTAGATCGAGCTTCCCAGAGCCTGAACCGCAACATTGTTGAAGAAGTGTGTCCTGGAGACGTATTCCTGAAGACTACTTAAAGAAATTCCAAGAAAGCTTGTCTAAAAGAGTTCATGCTATGTTAAAGAATAAAGGTACTCTCACCAAATATTGCCTTTACATATTGTACTTCCATGTGTGTTTGCACATGTTTCAATAGTGCTTCAAAGTGCTGCAGAACTGATGTCTAGATATTTGCACTGAGCAGGAGATGCTCTGTATCTCATTGTACGTCTGTATAGTGACAATAAAGGCATTCTATTCTATTCTATTCTATTCTGTTCAGTAAATCCTGGCACCTCGTTCCCATTATCCTACCAAAATCTTAACCAATGAGGGTTTGCTCAGACCGCACAGTTCGGTAGCTTGCTGCAAATATACAACACGCAGAAACAGAAGATCATAGTATCTGTCAGATAATTCCTTTAAAAGGGTTTCAAAAGTCTCCACCAACAGTAACAAATTTGCGACATGCAGGTCAGTGACTCTGAAGCTTAGCAGACAGATATCAGGATGCTCAGGATCAGAACTCCATGGTGGAAGTTGGGCATTTTAACACGGAGGCAAGCATGAAGTGGACACAGGACAAACTGCAGGCCTCTGTTCAAACGAATGTGCGCACTGCATTACAACTACACGGGAGAGAGGAGGCTCTGCTTGTGATGAGAAGCAGGATGACAGCTTTATATGAATGGGTTCAGAGTAGGTTAAACATTCATTGAGTAGACCTGTGTTATACGTGTGTCTGCAGTCTGACGGCAGGATGTCTACATTTAAATTAGCAACAAACGCTGCATTTTGTTGTGTTTGTCTTTTCCTCAGTGGAATTATCTCTCCCAGTATTTGAAGTAGCTGCTGGCAGCATGTCGTAAATCTTTTAATCTGCTGAATTTTAAAGGAGTTGGAGGAGGAGAAGCAGGCGGAAGCTACAAACTGCCTTTAAAATTCAAGTGAACTTCAAAAGGTGAAACAGTGGGCTGATTACCCCCCGGGGACAGAGACTATTTTAATCCTTCCCTAGCTTGCTTGTTTATTCTGTTTTCTCTCCCAGTCTTCCAGCCCAGCTCTTCTACCATATGTTTGATGACCCCTAGTGTTGTGTGAGATAGTGATGTATGATTCACCGCTGACCTTCATCCAGGTCACCGCCTGGACAGGCTAGCAGGTCAGCTGTGGCATGACTGAAGATGAAGGTGGCTGAAGGTCCATGTGCGTATGTGTGTTTGATATCCCAGGTCAGGGCTCTGAAGTGCTCCACTGCAATGAGATTCATGGGGTTTTAAAGGGGAAGGTCAGGTGTTGCTCAAGATGTCAGAACAGTCCGAAAACAGCAACCGAACTGCTTTAGATTGTGGATATCGCTGTCTGTCACAAAGGAAGATTCTTCATATACACTGTGGTCACGAACAAGAGAACTAAAATGTATCTGCAGACACATAGATGACTGTGAGGCTGTTAACATTGTAAAAATCACTATTGAATTATTGCCCATGCAAGTCGGTGAGTGAGCAAGTGATGAAACATTCTGGTCGCCTCCAAAGTGTCTGTGGGTGGAAAACTGCACCGAATTTTGTTAGTGAGAAGTGAGATGGAGGAGGAACAGCTGATTAGGATCTTGCTCATCACACAATCTTGTTGCTGGGATTGAATTAAGTTTATTTGGTGTGTTCTGCCTAATTGATCATTGTGCTTGAGTCGTGATGATATTGCAAAGCTGAAAATCTGTGTGCGAGTCCGTGGGGAGCTAGAATAAAATCATTTGTGTGAAAACAAACTAATGATGGTAAATCGAGGTGTTGAATCCTGTCCTGATTCAAGCAAAGAGCAGCTCCAGACAGCACAGCGACATATAATCGCTATGTGGATAGTGGTAGGCGATACGTGGCATGTTTGCTCATCTGCAGGAGGTCGTTTCTCTGGTGCTTAGCGATGCTTTGCTGCCATTCCACGTCTCACTGCACAATCCACACAGAGAGGGGTTTGGTTAACGCAACTTTCTCAACTTTCTCACCTGCAAGACATCAGGGATCCTACACCATTGAAAAAGACTTCTACCTGATTTAAACTCACTCCATGTTCCAGTTGCCTGCTTCCCGTTGGTATGTGGTTAGTATAGGCTAGCCTGGAGACCCTGACTGGATGCATAGCCTGGTCAGGCCAAAGACAGTAGTGTTATCACTACACCATTCAGCTACACTACTCCCATACCCAAAGCTACCCAGTGCCTCCCAGACGAGGTCACACAGTGGGAGGTGAAACACAGGCAAAGCAGCATATCTGACCATCAGAAGCCAGCCAGGCTGTAAACATGTTTTTTTGTAAAGTTGGGCATTTAAACAGTCCACTCATGTCTGTAGCCAGCCTCAGGTGGCCATGAGAAGAACTGCAGTTTTGTGATAGCTTCATTAATCTATAAGAACAGAAGGTGCCCTGCAAGAAAACAGCTGTCACAGATCAAAGTTTCCCAATAATGCTGACAAAGCTTCTGTACAGCTGCAGCTGCATTACTTAACCCATACAGAACCAGCACCGGGTTTACCCCTATTGTTTTGTTTCAGATTGATGACAGGCATGCTGGGAACTGTAGGAAACCAAACAGTTGGGTTTTCTTTTGTTCCTGCTCCGTGTTACAAACAGGTCATCCTCCTACTACTGCACCTTCTCTTACGATGAGTAGATATTATCTCGATTCACGCCTCCACGATGCCGCCCCCCACGTACACACATACGCAGGATTCCTGCAGTGGATATGATAGCCTCTCAGTGTGAGCAGCCCGATGCTGTCTATTCTGTGTTAGATCAGTGTGTGGAAATTACAGAGCTTGGCCACGATGAATGTCAGCTGAAACTCCTTTCTCCTGTGGGTGTTCCGACACAAGGAAATGTTAAATACCCCCCTTCCTGCTCTCATTTACTCTCCCCTCTGCCCCGCTTCCTCCCACACACAGGGGACTAACAGCAGGGCAGGAAGTCCTTTATTTTACTAAGCTAAATGCTTTAATTAAGCTCTCAGACCACTTGGGATGAGACAAAGAGGTAATGCCATCAGCCTCATTAAAGCTCACTGCATCTGCGCTCTAGCATTAGCCGCCATGTGAGGACTGGGTTTGTGTCGCTGCATAGATAAATGTTAGAAAGGGACCTTTGACCTAAACTGGAGAAACTTGCGCATCAATTCCTAAATCCCCTTTTTTAAAATGTAGTACTTTTCGTGTTTAACCGTAGCCTGGTGCCAAACGTACCCGATCATGTGTGATTCACAGGACAAAAGAGTTCATATGACTGATATTCATGTTTCTTGGTGAAACGTCAAAGGTCGTCCATCATAATTTCTATTTGAAAAGGCAATCTGGGGTTTGTCACAGCTGAATGTACAGAAGTCAGAGTAGAGACAGGTCTGACAAGAGGAGCTGTTTGTATGATGGCTTCAGTGAGTCTACAGGAAGCAAAGGGAATTGGAAGCTCACAAGATTTTAATGAGGCAATGTTTCAGCCTTCAAGATCTTCATTAGGGAAACATTAAACATTAATGATCTACAATTAAGTTCTTCTCTCTAAAATATTGCCTCGACATTTGTTGGTAAAAAATGGTCCTGTGGGTTTTGTGACGGCGCTTTAGTGATCGATTGGACGTCTGGTGCATCCTGATCAGTGTCCTATATCAATCTTGACTTGGACTTTGAGGGTTTGGAGGCTCTTTGTCAAGTTCCTGAGCAGTTATTTCATTTGGATGGGGCACAGTGTCCTGTTTGACTGTGGACCAGTAAGTCCATCAAGGAATGAAAAAAAGCCACTGCTTGTAATTAATATAGTGATATTCATCTGCACATTCAGGTACAACGTACTACTGGTGGTGTAAAATTCCAAATAAGCAGGACTCCATTAGTGTAAGGGTCTTATTACTTCCTGTTTACCAAATTGTTGTCCTATGGTCACATGTTGAAAACTCATTCTCTAATCTTTCATTTTCTTACTTCTCTTGTTTAAGTTGGTTTGATGACGATCTTTCTCCACACAGGACCTTGAAATCTTGACTGTTATTGCAAACTCTATATCTTCCTGTCTGTATAACACATGTCAGCAGCTGCAGGGAGTGTGACTGCTGGCTCCAGCTGTATGCTTTGTTTTGCTGAAGGTCACTCAATGATAATGCTTTCTCAGACTGACTTGTTTTGTTGCTTCCCCCCCAGGCCTGGCCAGGGCCAAGTCGGTCCCCAGCCATACCTACTCCAACGAGGTGGTGACCCTGTGGTACCGGCCTCCAGATGTCCTGCTGGGATCCACAGACTACTCCACCTGCCTGGACATGTGGTGGGTACTCCTAACATCTAACCCCGTGTGTGTAATTTATCCTTGATTTATTCACATAGAAACCTTCAAGATATAGATCAGGGAACCCAATTCATGAAGCAGACAAAAACCAATTAAAACTCTCTTACTGGTGGCTTATCCTAACCCGAGGCCATGCTCCCTTCAGTGCAGATTGTTCTTTAGTTTTGTTTTCATGACTCCCCAGCATCCACACTCCCAGTTTGGATCAGTTGCTGGTGAGACACACACATTTACTTTATACACTGACAGAACTGCTGCAGATGTGAATGAAACAACCACTGAAATGTAATAACCGAACTCTTCATGTATCGAGCCTGAGCAGACTTGCTATCCCACAGTGAGAAAAACTGTAGCAGGGCTGAAATATTTCCTGCAGCAGTTTTTTTTTTTTCGACTTTATCCTCAGTCTTTGTTAAAGATGGTTTGAACTGCCTTGTTTAACGAAGGTACAGAATGTCAGCACGTTTGATGGTAGCTACCAGTTTGTAATTTGTCAATTACTTTTTTAAAGACGTCCGTCCTTTTGGATGTGAAATATGAATCAAATGCAAAACTGACATAAACTTGCATTAATGGTTGCTGTGGTTTCAAAAACAAGTCCAGTTCTACTTCTTTCAGAAAAGAAACATTTAAATCGACTTTTTCTATCGTTGTAATGAGCAGAACCATTTTGGACCAGACTGTAAACGTCTTTATTTTGTTGCAAAGTTGATGAGACATTTGGCTTCATTTTTCAGCCCCAGAGACTGCTGCTTTGAAAAAACTCAGATAATACAGGCCCTCCAATGTACAGTTGACATCTGCATTTTTTCTTTAGGGAAAAAAGGCTTTCTTTTACTTTTACTTATGCCCTAGATTATAACACCTACTCTCACAAAAGCCCAACTGCTTCTCAGAGTTACCAGCAAGTATAAGTCAGCTTAGCATCATTAATGTTATTTTAATGGGTTATTTTTGAGGAATATGACAACATTTCTATATATAATGTTTGCACTCGGTTTTACGGGTGAAAAAGCATGTTGCGTGCCTTGGAATGTGAGGAATAAGAGAGCTGTAGGCTGTCCCATTGTGGACCTGGTCTTAGGTGAGCCGCGGTGACCCCCTCTGTCTGGACACACAGTCAGCAGGGAAATCCCAAGAACCCTGTTTTGCAGCGTCCAATTAAAGAGCAGCCAGAGTGTAGGGGTCTGAAAGATAGAGCGCTAGTGTGTCAGTTTCAAGGGCATTTGAAGGTGGGCACATCCACTGGGTCTTCTATTCCAATGAGACTCACTCTGTGACACCCTCGCATACACTCACCTCCGGTCACTTAGAAAGCAGTCATCCATGAAGAACCACTCCTTGAAGGACCAAAAGGTTGTCCAGATCTGTCTTCCTGCCAGAAGAAGCATCCATCATGAGTTGCTGTAGCTGAGAGGCTGTGAGGAGTGAGGATGTGATGAAGAGCGGGCAAGGAATGGCTCTATTGTTACCTTCCTTAGCTCCTAAGCACTTCACAGAGCAGCAGTTCTCTCTGTCTCTCTTTCACATACACACACACACACACACATACACACACACGCACACACACACGCACACACACATGCATGGACCTGTCAATCAGAGTCGACGAATGGATCAGTCAACTGTGACCGTGCACATATTAATGAATGGGTTTAGTTATCTCATGGTGCACTACAAGCCAGCTCCATCTGAGAGGACAAGGCTGCTCGTGATGTCTGTTTATCTGTTTATCTTAAAAAACACAGAAATCTTCAAGTGTTTGAAAGTAAAGCAAAGTATTGATACGCTATAGTTTAATATCCTGGAATGTTTCCAATGTTTCCACCTGAACATTTCAGATACAGAGTCTTCTTGATAAGTAAGCTCATCATCAGCTGCAGTGATATGTGTTTGGCCAAGGCTCCAGTTCCCAGTGTGTTAAATGATTATAGTCCCCTGTGCTTTCCTAATTAGCTGTGAAAGAGTTTGAGGCTATGATGCAAAGGAGCATGCTTAATTGCAACTTGCTTTCACAATTTCCAGTCAGGCTGCAAAATACTTTATGGCCTTAATAAACTTGTAGATGTAGTTGTGTATAGAGACGTGCACCCTGTGCACATGTCAAGCCAAAGAGCCAGTTGCATTTCCACAGCACCTGCTAGCTAACAAAGTGCAACACACACAAATGAATGTCTGACTGGCCCGTGTTTGTACCAAGTGTCCAGAGAGAGAGAATTTTGAGTGTTAGACAGAGAACAGACGCTTCAGAAAGTCTCTGAACTTAAAAGCAGGATGCAAGTGCAGCACAGTATGTTTGTTCGAGACAAATGTCAGAGTGATGGATCTGTTAGAGGTGACTTTTTTCTGTGCAGTGCAGTTTCATGCCTGAAGGCTTAGCAGCACAGTACAGGTAAACAGCGTGATCAAAGATCTTTGGCTTTTGTTAAAAATAAAAAAGAAACTTCTTACACAACCTTTTACATTAAATCATTTTTTGCTTTACGATCAGGATGTATCAGGATATAAACAGGGTGTATATTATTAAAAGACATTTACTTTCAGTAACTTTACAGGCATACTGCAGCATGTGAGTAGGCTGCATAGTGAGCTTCCTGGCCCTTCCTGTCACCTCGATGTTACCCGACCTAGAGGATAATAAGGGTGTGCTTAGCTTTGCTGATTTCTCATGAGCTGTATGCAGCCCCACATTCTAACACACGTTGGGCTTTGGCTCTATATTTTATGATCCAGGGTTCATAGCCAGGTTTGCATCTCAGCAGGTGGCTGTGGGCGTCCTTCAGGGCCATGAGGTGGGCCTGAAGGAGGAGACTGTGCGAGGACTTGTACTTGTACCTCATTGACTCTGTGACAAAAAGATTTCTTTTCACTTTTACTGAAACTCTCCTATAACAGCACCTACTTTAATCAAAGAAATAGCTGTGCCCACAGGCCATTTGAAGGACTTGCACATGATGGTGGATGAAAAAAATAATAATTTTGATGTCAACACTGACTGCATATGAAAACTGGTCAGCCAGAGTCAGTTCTTCAAGGTTATGGGCATTTACCAATGACAAGTTACTCCTGAAAATGTCTATTTAAAATCACAAAAACAGGCGAGGGCCGACTTGAACGAGCTCAGTCACGGTTATTCATTTCACTCTGAGGGCGCCCCCTTTATATCATACCAGAACCATCGCAGTTAAAGACGACGATTTGTTCTAATTTATATTTAGTGACATAGCTAATATATATGAGTGTGGGTGTGTGAGTGTGTACTATTGAATATTGAAATATATTACACAAGCATAGCTGTTGTTTTAAATCTAAACCAGCTAATGTTTGTCATGTATGTGCTTGAGTCCTTTTTTATCAAACTGCTTACAAATGAAATTCTACCTCAGGATCAATGAGGTCTATCCAACCCAAAATCCAGGCTGTGGAAATGTGTCTTGCAGTGCGACGCTTGACGTATTTGTTTGTCTGCTTTCCCGTCACATCATGAATCACCTCTCAGGCATATCTGTTGATTTACTGTCTTTGAATAAAGAGCCCAATATTTACTGAGGCTAATTTACTGTGTACTATAACTCAAAGGGTGCAGTCCACTCCAGTGACTGATTTAACTACAGCTCCAGTCACAGCACCTCTAACACTGTCTAATTACAGTAACAGCAGTGATAAAACACCGTACTGCAGACTCATAGTCCGACGAAAATAAATGCGGAAACAGAATCAAGAAGAGGGAGGCGCCGTGTTTCGACATACACATACGTGTAAACGCATGTATGTATTTTTCTTCATTTTTGCTGCTCTTAATTTGTACTGTCCACTTTCTGCTGTGACCAAGAACATTTCCCACCTGTGGGACTAATAAAAGTGTATCTTACCTTATGTAGATATTTATAGCATAAAGGCAGTGTTACACTTTGTACAAAGAGTCAGTTGCATGCCTGCACCACTTGTTCTACATAAAAAACTGTGAAAGGAAATGACTGTACCATATCTTCCACACTATAAGGCGCACTTAAAATCCTTTAATCTTCTCAAAAATCGACAGTGCGCCTTATGTATGAATTCTGGTTGTGCTTACTGACCTCGAACCGATTTTATGTGGCACATGGTGCTCAAAAATCTGTCAAAAATGTTTTGGTACGACTTTGGTAAACTATGAAGCCGCAGCGCTTGATGGATTATCGGAGCATTACGGAGCCTCGCGGAGTAATCTGGGTCCTAAACTCCGTCGGCTCAGGTCCCAAAGTCAAACGAACACTGCAGCATCACTGAGAGTTAAAAACTGTTTAAATTCTTTCAACTTTAATAAAATTATCAACGTTGCTGCTTTACCAGGTGTAACAATTAAGTTTAACATCCAGGCATCCATGAAAACAGGATTTATTAAATTCAACGGAGTTAGAAGTTAGCAGGAAGTTAGCTCGCTAGTTTCCACCTAAGCATGATCTAAGCTGTGTCCCAAAACGTAGGCTGCATTTTTCGGAGGACCCAGCCTTCGCAGTCTACAAAGACCAAGAAGGCCGGAAGTGCGAGGCTGTGAAATGGGACGGTCTAGCCTTCAGATTTGCGTCACCGCTGTGACGGTGGAGTTTAATAAACTCGTCCGTCTGCTCCTTGCTATCTAAAATATAACAGGACACTGGCGTAAATTCTCGATCGTCTCACACTTCTGTTTAATCAGTTTTCTGTTTGACGTTTATTCAGCTGTGTGGAAATCCCGGAGGAACCCACCTGATGGATTATTAAAGTTTTATTTAATCTAATCTAATCTAATAACTTTGATCTCAGCCAAACCGATTTACTCCAGAACAAATAAAACACAGAAAAAAGCCCAACAATTACATTTTTAAGTTATACGAGTGACGTATATATCATGTTTAACGATGAAGCCGGGAGTCCGCTGCTCTCGCCGGGTCGAGTGACCATTGTACCCCCCGGCTTGCTATCGAGCGGGTGGGTAACAGACGTCGCTGAAAACGCTGGCGCACTTTTGCAAATATACGATGTCTTGATAACCAAGCAGATATTTGTAATTTACACAGCTACTTTCTCGCCTGAAAATATGTTAAAAGTTATTTTGTGACCCAGAAAGATTAATTTAAGAGTAATATTAAAACTTAGTAGAGGCCGCCATTGTTGGAAACTGGAATTGGCTGGGCTGCGCTATGAATTCTGGGATATGGTGTGCCACGAAGGACACACCCGAGCCATCCTTCAAATTCGGGGAAATGAAGGACGCATTTGTCGGCCGCATTTGAAGGAGTAGACGAATTGGAACAGCCTTTGTCGCCTGGCTGTGACGTAATCGGCCTTCAAATGCGGCCTCCGAAGGATGCAGCCAACGTTTTGGGACACAGCTATAGCATGTTTTGACTGAGAGACTTCTAAAAAAATTCAAACTTACAGCTCTGCTGTCACTTCCAACATAAATGAAGACAGAAAACTAAACAGCAGTGACGTTTGTAGGGTTACTGAAGTTGGGCTAGCTGGTATATAATGATGTGCTACGTGATCGCTAGCGACACAGCTATGTTAGCATAACATAAACACAGTGAAGCTGCAGGATGAACGCTAACTTTTTTCCACTCGATAAAAGTTAACGTGAAGGTTCCTGATGGTTAGAGACAAATGCAATCGCATAGCAGGATGCTGTAAACGGACCAGACTTCAATCAGGAGAACAACTGAGACAATCCATCCACAATAGAAGGTTAGTGATTGATATACTGCAACAACATGGGAATAGAGCCGCTGGAGAGAATTCAACATTGATGAATCAATGGTACGGAAGTAGAGGAAGCAAGAAGAATGAGTTGAGTAAAGTTTGACTTATCTGACTGTTTTGTTTCGCTTAATGCGCCTTAAAATCTGGTGCACTTTATGGTCGAAAAATACGGTACTGGTCTTCCAGCTCCAGGGTGAAAAATATTACAAACTCCTGATGGCGTGACAGACACAAACCTGATTTAGAAGGCTAAAGGAAACATTATGCAGGTTTACATTGAGAACTGGTAAGAGTGGGCTTCAGTTTCTAATAGTGGGCATTATTTAGCAATGTGCACAAAGCTGATATTGTCACAAAAGGTTTTATGTATATCCTTAAAGAAGGTCCTGATACTCACAGGGCTCAGTGTTGTTGTTCTTGACTTGTATGCATTCATTATTAGCATTTTTGTACCTTGACAGCGTTTCCTCAATAAAACCAATAAATAACGTGATCGAATCACATTTTCCTTAGCAGCCTATTTCCTGTTACCTGTGTGAAGAATGGAGACATCATTTCTAGCTGGAGGGTCAGTAACTTTACCAGAACTTTAGAGCTAATAACCTGTCAGGTCTTTGTTGACAACATCATCCAATTTCAGACAAAATGACAGGAATGAATCAAACTGAGAGGAAGGTATAACTACACAGATGAAAATTGTTTTGTGTTATTTTTTTTTCTTTAAGCTGACCTTTGCCCGTATCACATATGCACCTCAGGCAGCAGAATAGTTCTCTACGCTCCAGCAGAAATACTGGATGCTGAGGTTATAGCTCTGTCATGGAGATGAAGCATTTTCATTCCGTAAAATGGAAGGAATGGAGAAGTTTTTGAGGGATGAATTTCAGGTAATCTCTCACTCTCTCTCCTTGCATTGAGAAGGAGTGTGCACTGAGCCACGAAGCGAATCTGTCAGAAAAATAGCTCTTTGACAAATGAGCATCGACAGCACAGACACACACACACACACTCTCACACACACACGCACCTTGGCCGTTCTCCCTCCATACTGAAGTGGTCTTGATATTTTAAAATTTCCAACCTACATTTACAGTCTAACAGCCCTCTGGAAGAAAAGAAATCAATACAGCCTCAGAATGACTTTCACTTTGAGGCTTGTTGGGGTGATTAAACAGTTAGTGTTTTGCAGACTGTAATTAGATGTGAACAAAGGACGGACCGGTCAAATACAACATTTTCCAATGATGCTTTATTCCAATGTGTTTTTATTTTAGGCGGCACCTGTGAAAGGCTTAAGGACATTGAAAAGAAATACAGGATTTATAATTAGTGTTATTTTCTCCTCCAGGGGAGTGGGCTGCATTTTCATTGAGATGATCCAAGGAGTGGCTGCATTTCCTGGGATGAAGGACATCCAAGACCAGCTGGAGAGGATATTCCTGGTGAGTGACTGCTAAAGTGAATTTGGAATAGCTCTTCTCAGGCCACTGCTACGGTCAGAACCGTGACACGACCATTCTTTGATTTTCATCTACTGTGGATGCACTTTTTTTGCAGTCACTGCATGGATCATAGCCCTGAACATATATAATAAGTTATTATTATTTTGTATGAACTCGTGAGTGAACTAGTTGGTTACTCAATAACTGTAAGCCTGAGTTAGCAAAGTGACCCCAAACAATGATGACTCCTCCACCATGCTTGATAAGCTAGATGGGCTTTGGTGTCTTTTCCCCCTGTATATATGTTGGTGTACGCGTTGCTGAAAGGTTCATTTTTGGACTAAAGGACTGATGTGTGTTATAGAAAGGAAAGTTGCTACGTATGTTTTGTCCATTTAAGTTGATTTGAGGGTCCTCAGCTGTGTTAGTGACAGATGGGGTTCTTGGGTTCTAAGAATCTCTTTTTTTGTACCAAACATTATCACATTATTAACAATAATCTAAAAATCTAGGAATGAATCCTTTTGTTTCCAAGGGTGAGATGCCGAATTTGTGAAATTCACTAATAGTAAAGGAATAATCATCTGTGGTCTAAAAAGGAATCAAAATGCACGGGCTTTCACTGCAGTTTATTATAAACTGAGGAATACTGAGCCTGGGAGCAGGACAAGAAACAGCTTCTGACAAACATGAATGACCGGAGCTGTGGCCTCACGGGACAGAAACAGTGTGCTTCTGTCCTTTTCAGCACTTTCTCCGTCGTTACACTTATTCAGACAAACTGTGTAATCTATGTATACAAAGTGACAACACACACATGCATGGCTGAAAGTAAACAGTCTGTCAGGTCTCCAGTATCATACATGAATATCATACATGGTGCAGTGCTGCTGTAGTTGCAGTAGCCTTAACAGACCATGCAGCCCTGTGTCAACAGACCCTCACATTTAGAAAATGTTGGCGTCTTCTTTTCAGATTCTGCTTCATGCTGACATGATTACATTGTTCCTGTAGAGCCACAGTCATGCTAGTGCTCTCTTATTCTAGTGCATGTCAGAGGCGCTCTGCTGGGTCCAGATCTGGTGACAGAGGAGACAGTGAGAGCAGATAACTTTTGCTTTGTGATACGATGTGTTATCCTGCTGAAAGGCAGCATTAAAAGATGCTAAACCACGTCCACAGACAGCGACACACAGTCCGTAGTGTTGCTCACACCTTGGTTTCTGCTATTAATGGCCCACCAGTGTGCCAAGCAAACATTTCCCACACCATTACACCGCCAGGAGAGGCTTGGACTGTTGACACAAGACACGTTGGCCCCTTGGATTCATGCTTTTGGCACCAAATTGTGAGTCTACCATCTGCTGCTTCAGCAGAAATGTAGACTCATCAGACCAAACTACACCTTTCATTTGGTAGTGGCAAGTCTGTGCCCACTGTAGCGTCACATTTCTGTTACTGGCAATACGTAGCCTGTATCTGCAAGCATTTTCACGCCATGATTAGCTAACTGCATGAATAAATGGACCATTCTTTGCTTTTTAAACACTGAGTACTGGTTTAAAGTTACAGTAATACTGAAAAATTGTCTCATAGAACTTTGCATGACCCACAGTGCTGACCAGGTGTGTCCATCTATGGCTAGGGTGCATCTTAAACTGGACTTCCTCCAGCTGGATAGCACACGGGAAAGACGCAGGGAAAGCGAGTTAACGATAAAAACGATTAAAAAAATAACAATATTAAAAAAAAGATAAAAACCCTGAAAACCATCAATTTCACACCCGGGCCTCAACTCTTGTGGCCCAGTACCAAACGACCGGGCTGCAAGAGTTGCATCTACCAGCGCTGATGCTGATGTGGACGCAGTTCTGCCTGCCTACATTTTGAGAACAGATTTGTGTATATGTAATATTTCCAGCCAACACACTCCCGAGGCGTAATATTTTACACTAGGTGACAAATCGTCAACATGTCATGCTTCCGGGCGCCCAACACGTTCCTAAATGACGAGATCGGAAAAATGAGGAAACATGAGAACTGTTTGGAATCAATCCACACATGTTCATTCACTTTCCTCAAATGTTTTTGGAAAACACTGTTTCACGTCATTAAAGTGCTGGTTAAGGTTAGGGATAAGGTTATGGTTAGGCCTGGAATACATGGCTGGAACGTGTTTTACTGCGGGACCGTCATTCTGAAGTAAAGTAAATAAAAATGTATTTATATAGCACAAGTGCTTCACAATAAAACCAAGAATACAAATAAAATAATATGAAACAGTGAAAAATATGATTAAAAGTTCATTTGTATAAAAATGTCTTCAGCTGCTTTTTAAAGCAGTCAATGGAGTAAAGACAACAGCAGGGAGTTCCACAGCCTAGGGGCCTGAAAAGCCCGATCCCCACGTGGGACCAACAGTAACCTCTGACCTGACGACCTAAGTGCTCGGGATGAAGCATGAGGTTTCAACAGGTCAGAGATATACTGGGGAGCTTCACCGTGCAGAGCTCTAAAAGTTACAACTAAAATTTTAAAATGAACCCTAAAATTTACTGGCAACCAATGAAGAGAAGCCACAACTGGAGTAATGTGTGACCTCTTGTTTGTGCCAGTGTATTTGTGCTACTGTATTTCACCCATAACCCGGCGCGTAGCTTAAGAATGCCAAAGGTCGCCTTTCACGTTCCTCAGGAACGCCGCAGGACGTGACAAACCGTCAGGATGTTACGCCTCAGGAGTGAGAACGGGCTGTTCCAGCAGTAGCGTCCACGGGAAGACAATCATGGCAGACAGACTCTTATGGCTGGCTCTTCCATAGCCACTGATTTCAGTGGTGCCATGTTCCAGTTGCATTCAGTCACATGAGTGAGACAATATGAGACAATGATTGACAACCATGGTTGTCAATATGAACCTTGCTTTGTAAACGTCCTATATGATGTTTGACACATATATAATCATACAGCTGTAAGTAATTACATCTATGATTATCTATCAATTGGATGGCTGGCATAAATATTTTAAAGTGATGTGAAGTCTCATGAACCCTTTAATCTGGTGATCCCTCCATATAATTTCATCCCCAGTCTCTTAATTGAAGCAGAGTGTAGCAGGGCAGACATAATGGATTTATATTCATAGGCTGAAAGGGCCTGAATAATTAATGTATAAAATGATTGAGATGAGAGTATGGAATAGATTTAACCGGGAAAGGCTAAAGATGCACATCTGAGAACAAATGGATTTGGGATGAAGGGATGAGGAAAGGTGAACAAAGCCCTGCAGGCAGGGGGGTTTCTTAAAACGCAAACAGAAGAGCAAGATGAAGAAAAACACGTCTTATTGATTGTCTTTTATGCTAGAAGGGATAAGTGGGGCTTCTGTAAGAGGTGCCGGCCCTCAGTGATCCCCGCTCATCTCTCAGACACAAAGAGGCCCAACAGTGGGATCGCTGCTGGCCACACTGATGATGAGGCTCAGCTGCCCGTTGCTTCCCTACAGAGACTTTCCACTCTGGTCATTCTTTGTTTCCTTTAGTTTCTGCCACCATCATGGAAATCCACCAAGTAACTGAATATATGTGAGCAGACATGGTTGCATGTGTACATAAAAAGAGGAACATTTCTGCTGAGATAAACCCAAAACACGAGCTATCCAGTAAAAAGGTCACCTGTAACAGCACAGGTGGTAGTTCTATGGCTCAGGGAGTTCACTGTCATCTGAAAGTGTACCTGCTGTTCTGTCCAGTAGCACCGAGCCTTAAAAGCTGTGGGACAGCAGTAATTGAAAGAATGGAGAGAGAGAGAGAAAGTTTATCAGTTCTTCTCTGTAGATCTTTGTCTGTCCTCGAGGACAGAGTCCCACGTCCTGGTTAGAGTGTTATGTGCAAACGATGCGATACACAGCACAGATGGGGCGATCATGTGATTATCATTTAGTAAAAAATGACTTCAAACATTATGGTCCATCAAATCAAAAGCAGAGGACAAATCAAGCAAAATTAACACCACAGGGCGCCCTGAGTCAGCAATTGAGAGAAGATCATTAAAGACTCTCAGTAATGCAGTTTCCGTGCTATGGCGTGGCTTAAACCCCGACTGAAATTTTTCCCCGATATTATTTGCATCCAAATAAGTTTGAAGTTGGGAATGAACAATCTTCTCTAGGATTTTAGACAGAGACGGGAGTTTGGAAATAGGTCTAAAGTTGGCGAGGTCATTCTGATCAAGGGAGCTCTTTTTGAGTATAGGTTGCACTACAGCGTGTTTAAAAGCAGCCGGAACACAACCCGATAACAGTGACAGGTTAATTAATGATAAAACACAGGGCCCAATAATGTTAAACCCATCTTTAATAATGCGAGATGGAAGGATGTCATGAGCAGCGTTTGAGTTTTTTAGGTGATCAGTTATACCCTTAAGAGTAGGGAGCGAAACTGGATGAAACTGATTGAGGTTAGTAGAGCATCGTAATGCTGGGGCCTGAGTCATCACAGGGGGGTGTGAGACTCTTAGAGATAAGATTCTGCCTGTAAAATGAGTTAAAAACTTTCCACAAAGGGCTAAGGAAGCCAATCTAGGCGTTTCAGGACAAGGATTGATCAATGAGTTAAAAGTCTTAAATAAAATACGTGGGTTGTGACTATTATCCACAATGACATCCGACAGAAAAGCCGCTTTAGCCAACTTAGCAGATTTCTGAAATTCCAGGCGGGTCCTGCAAAGGATATCAAAAGACACCTGGAGCCTATCTTTTTTCCACCGTCTCTCAGCTTGGCGGCAAACGCGTCGTAAAGCGTGTGAAGAGTCATTTAGCCACGACTGAGAGCAGCTTCTAGGCTGTTTTACTTTCATAGGGGCCACAACGTCCAGTAAAGAGGAGCAGGTAGAGAGAAAGGAGTTAGCAAAATCATCAACTGAAGAGGGTGTAGAACGATCAAAGTCAGGGAGAACAGATTTAGAGAAAGCAGCCGAAAATTCAGCCACAGTCCCAGGATTGATTAAGCGCACAAGACGTCGAGGACCCTCAAAGTTCTGGTCCAATTTGCATAACTCAGCATCAAAGATGACTGGGAAATGATCGGAGATTCCAATGTTACTGATGTCCCTGATACAAATGTCCAGTCCATAAGAAAAAATCAAATCAAGGGTATGTCCTTTAAGGTGGGTAGGTGCATTAACCCACTGGATAAGATTAAGAGAGTCAACTAAGGCTAGAAAATCCTTGGCAAACACATCATCTTTACAACAAATGTGAATGTTAAAATCGCCAGTGATAAGAACACGATCATAATTTAGGTAAAGAGATGCTAAAAAGTCACCAAAGTCATTAATGAAAGTCTTGTTATATTTCGGGGGACGGTAAATCACAACACAGAGTCAAGGGGGGACCGGCAAGTTCCAGCAGCTGAGCTTCAAAGCTAGGGAACATAGGGGAAGGCAGGTGCCGTACTCAGAATTTATTCCTAAAGACCACTGCCAATCCTCCACCCCTGCCCGAAGGTCTCGGTGAGCTAAAAAAGGCACAACTCGGAGGAAGGAGGTCTGAGAAAGGGAAAGACTCACCGGGTCGAATCCAAGTTTCCGTCATGAATAGTAAATCCAGTCCTGTAGCAGTAAAAAAAATCGCTCACAATAAAAGTCTTATTAGTCAGCAACCTAACATTTAATAGCGCCATCCGAGTCGAAGACGCCGAGTCGCAGTTGGAAGCACGTCTCGGGCGGCATAGGTTGCCATAGCACACGCCGCCTTTAGGAGGCTTAATCCAACATCGAGCCGGGGCCTGCAGCTCAGCATGGCGAATCCATCGATGCCTAAACAATCTAAAGGTAAAGTGCTCCCAGAAAGTCGGGGGAAGGCGGAGAGCATCCACATCGACGTCGAAGCCAGCCACATACCGTGCCTTTAGATAAGCCTTAATGCGAACACGGACACCACTCCGTTTACCCCTTTTCCTGTAGCGTCTCCTGTGCGGAGGAAGCGGAGATCGGCGGCAGTGTTGGGGAGTAACGGAATACATGTACCGCCGTTACGTATTTAAAATACAAAATATGAGTAACTGTATTCCGTTACAGTTACCATTTAAAAAGGTGGTATTTAGAATACAGTTACTTTGTTGAAATAAATGGATTACATGGATACTTTCCTGTTTCATATTGTCGCGGGTCAGGACTGTTTGGGTTTTTTTTGACAGCTACGTTCTGTTGTTCCAGGCGCCAGCGTTACGGTTGCCATGGTTACAGGGCGACGCTCTCTCTCTCTCTCTGCGACTGCGTGTTTCCTGGGTGAGAGAGCGCCTTTTTGTTGTTGTTGTTGTTGTTGTTGTTGTTGTGCTAAACTAACAGGCAGAATGATACAGGCATAGCTCTTAAGAATGTAGCATCATGGGCAGTGTAGTCCGTGTTGCAGGGAGAATGGACTGCCATACCCGTGATGTGTTATGTGTGAGCAAGAGGAGGGAGAAAAAGGAAAAGTACAGCAGTCACGGAGCAGAAACGAGAGCTGGAAGCATGTAAATATAATAATAACCACTGCAGCCAAGAAGAGAGCCTGACGAGCCCAGTTGTAAGTAAGCTATTAAGACTCGACTGTACGCTGTGTTCGTGTTTTCCTCTGAAACAATAAGTTCCGTTGGAGCAGCCTTTCAACGCCTCTCTCTGTCTCTCGCTAGCAAAGTTGACCCACACAACAAAGTAAAGCTATTTTTCGGCTACGAGCCGACACGGACCCCACCGCATTAGCCAGAGGTCCCTTTACTACGGTTCGGAGCCGCGGACCTTCAGTAATAGTAATAAATCACACAGCAATAGTTCAGTCACGTAGTTGTAAAAAGCATGATAATATATTAAGTAATCCAAAGTATTCAGAATACGTTACTGTCATTGAGTAACGTAATGGAATACGTTACAGAACACATTTTGGGGCATGTATTCTGTAATCTGTAGTGGAATACATTTGAAAAGTAACCTTCCCAACACTGATCGGCGGTACGTTCCTGAGAGGTGATCCGTCCACGGCAGAGTGGCATCTCCTAAATTCCACCACGGCTCCGATCCATGGAAGTATGACCCGTAAGTATAGGGTGGCCGGAGACTTAAGAGTAAGTCGGTCATAAGTTAGCAATGCAGAGCCACCTGAATAGCATATTAGCAGAAAGGTAAGAAGCAGCAGAGAGCAGTGGAGACGGCCTGCCGAACACACTGGCGCCATCTTCCTGTCCAAATCCAGTGTGTTTCCCCTTTCAGTATCATAGTAATGGACAAAAGGTCAGGGCCACAAGCTCTATAGTCATATAAAAGCCATTTCAACCACGTAGTATGACAACAAGCACATAGATATTTAAACAGGAGGTCCTATAAAACAAGCCTGAACATCTTTTGTTTTATTTAAACAAACCTTCATTTGAAATGCAAAGCGAATATATTTCACTGGCTAGAGAGTGCTCGCCATTTCTTATCCAAATCACATTTGCTATTTTGGATTCATGTGTATTCAACTGTCAGCAGGCGGTAAAAGACAGGTGAATATGAAAATATGCAGGTATGCGGCTTGGCGAGGCAGTATGTGGATCACAGCATTAGCTCACCTGTCAGAGTCAGCATTGACATTTCCATCCATCCTGCTGGCTCTGCTCTGCGTTCGCTGCCAGCCTGTCAGACAGGTCAGAGTTTCACGCACAGCCTCAGAGACTCATGTGAAGGGCACCCTCAATGAATTATGCGGAGTCAGAAGCATCTTAAAGGCCATGTTGTTTGAAGACAGGCAGAAGAAAGGTCAGCTTCCATCACTGTTTGAGAGGCACCCTGCCAGGAGTGGAGTCGGCACACTGAATGCAACGTGATGTCACGGGTTGACCTGGGGTTTTTCTCCTTAACCAACCCATCAGCGGGTTAGTTGCTTCTGAGTGGGAAAGCAAAAGTTTAGTGATGTGTGCTGCTGTTATTTTAGGATCTTTGAGTTTGAGCTAAACTTCGTCAACATTTGTTAAAGAAGAAGGCAGATTATTTATAACGTAGATGGAGTAGATTTGTATTTCACTAAAGAAGGAAAAATATTTCCCTTGATAATGTGACAGATCAGTAAGCTTGCTTTTCACTCACCAAATGTGCTGAGGTCTGAACTGTAGCATTAATCTGGGGTTAAGGAACACAAGTAGTAAGACTAAAAAGAGCCAAATTTGGTTTTGCTTTAGATGGAAAGATGGATAACAGGAATGACTTGACTTGGCTGGAATGGGGTTCTATGGTAATTTTCAACGTCAGTGGCTTTGGGGTATGTTTAGGCATGGAAATGACTTATGTTAAAAGCTCTTTTTCCATTCCAACAAAGTGATGCTCATATGATTGATTCTCATAAGCGTATAACTAATCTATTAAAAATACATATGAGTAGTTTGGGTTTGTGGACGCTGCCATGATCCCCACCATATTTGAAAACATTGGTTGGGAAAGAGATCTCCTTTCTGACTAATGGGATTTGTGGTCCGTCTCCAGCCAGCCATGCAGAATGCCAACGGCAGAGGAGAAGAGAATTTGAAGGCATTTGCATGGCATGGAGGGACGTTTAAATTCATGTCTGCACAGACTCAGACTCCACATATGAAGCCTTATACCTATGTTTTTTTCATCTGAGAAGGGGTCCCCTTCACCAAAGAAACAAATATGCAAATGAAAGAGACGACAGTGTCTTAATAAAATGTCTTCATCTCAAGCTTCATCTCCTGAACTGAGGTCAGGGCTCAACACATGAAAACTTACGCTTTGTCTCTCTAAAACGTGAAATGGACACGTATGCAGAAACTGCATTACTGCATTCAGAAATGACATCACCAGCAGGGGGAGATAGTAGATTTAATAGTATAGTATATTTAATTTGAGCAATTAAGAAATCTCCCTCTGCTGTTACTGCAGATTAGGGCAACAACTTCTGCATGCACGTCCTTTTCACGCTTTGGAGAGGCAAAGCATGAAATGGACATTGTGTCTATTACAGGCTTTGCTGTGATATGAGAAGTGACCTTCTTTGTCTCACTGACTCATATTGGACTCTTTCACAAAGCTTTACAGGCTCCTCCAGCGTAAGTAAATGTGTGAGCTTCTCACTGGGCAGCTGAGACTGACAGTCGCTCATAGACAGGGAAAAGCTCCAGGATGGATCTGGATCCAGGCCAGATATTATTAGAAACATGCTACCTTTGGCCGTTATGGGGCACAGTCTAAATTGCATTTTTTTTTATCTCTCTTGGTTGACTATAGCTAGCATTGTGTGAATTGGGAGGGGTAAGAAAACAGAACTCGTTTGACTGCAATCTGCTGACATCTAGCCATGAAAATTTTGCACATAGTAACTTTCATTTTATGAGCAATTTAATCTGATAGGAGTCAGTTGATGGGACGAGTGACGAGAGAAGGGAGCGGGAGATTGGTGCTGCGGCTGCAGTGATGCGGACGCTGTACCGCTCTGTTGTGGTGACGAGAGCTGAGTGTGAAAGCGAAGCTCTCAGTTTACCCATCGAGCTACGTCCCTACCTTCACCTATGGCCACGAGCTGTGGGTAGTGACCGAAAGAACGAGATCGCGGATACAAGCGGCAGAAATGAGCTTCCTCCGAAGGGTGGCTGGCATGTCCCACCAGGAGGAGGCCCCGGGACAGACCCAGGACACGCTGGAGAGAATATATCTCTCGGCTGGCCTGGGAACGCCTTGGTGTTCCCCCGGACAAGCTGGAGGAGGTGGTTGGGGAGAGGGAGGTCTGGGCTTCTCTGCTTAGGCTGCTGCTCTGCGACCCGGCCCCGGATAAGCAGAAGAAGATGGATGGATTAATCTGATAGGCAGGTTAATACATACATTTGGAATGAGTCACATGACTACACCTTTAACACGTCCATTTTCCTTGTCATTCTTGTGATGCATTCAAAGTGCAGGTGTAGAGTTGCAGTTCTTGGGCGTCTACCGAGCCGTACAGAACAGGAGCAGGCATGTTTGTTGTTTTGGGGCTTTTTTATGTGGCAGGTAAATTCAGGAAAAACATGTTAATGTCAGACACAGCGTGGAGAAGGTGATGATACTAATTCAGGAAATATCTTTTATATTAGCATCATGTTGTCCAGGGTGGAAATCAGTCATATAGTTGAATTAATGTGTCTAAATCTGTAAAGAGCGGTCTATAGCAGGGTAGTAGAACAGCCTGTACTTATGTAAAAATATCTACTGGAACTCACAAAACAAATTACTATAAGACTTATTTCTCAGTAATTCTTCTCCTGACACTGCACCACTACACCCAATCCTCCACCTGCCAAATCCCAGTCTAATCCCTGCCTACAGTCCTGCCCTTAAGTGGTTCACTGATGACCCAGTGGATGTTAAAAGTTAACATCAAAAGTAATCCTGATATGTGCTGTAGTAACATAAAAGCCCACTCGTGATAATTACCCAAATGTTTAAAATGCATCATTAACAGGCACTTTTTTCTCACACTCGAGAGAATCTCAGAAGAGCCGAGTAGATCTTGTCTGAATCTCTCATTTGGCGCCCAACAGGAAACGGCGTGCTTCGCACATATTCCTGCTACTAGAATTCCTCTGGTTCATATGAGCGTGCTGCCTGAGTAGAGTGTGCAGCACATGGAGCACATCTTTCCGTCTGGCTGGAAGGTTAAAGACTTTTTCATTCTCACACACACCTCCATCAGGAAGTGTGTGGAAAAGTTCAGGTGTAGTCGGCTGATCTTAATAATGCATGTGCCATTTGGTGATTTAAGTCCTGTCACGAGCACGGAGGTGTGAGTTACAGCTGCAAATTAGCGGTTATCTTTCACTGTAGATCTTGACCTTCTTTTAGAAATCCTGTTCTTTGATTAAGGGAGTGTTTCTCAAATGTTGTTAGATATACAGGAAGAATTAGTAACTGACAGGCGGCACAGCTAACAGGGAAACTGCCTGCAACAGCGACCCTTTCCTTCGTTACCTCTCGTGCTCGCTGATAACCAAATAGTAATGAGCCTCCCGTGACTGAAGGATTTATTAATAAACCCCAAAATAGCTTTTCTGTGTGTATTTTTTTCTAACCCATATTTTTGTCACGGGCTGATTTCCCTCTAATACCACACCTCCGCAGTGTTATTATCTCTGACAGCATTAAGGCTATGCGGATCCAGTGCTTGTCACCGTTCCTACTGCTCTCTGTGCACGTCGGGCTTAGCGAGGCGGAAACGCACACTTTCATTTATCCAAAGTGCTTGTTTCAGATGCATGCTGCTATCTTTAGTGTTGGAATAACTGTGGTCATGCAGTCTGTGTTTGTCTTTAGGTATTAGCATGACTTTCTCTCTCTATACTGCTGTCTCACACACACACAGACACACACACGCAGAGTGTGTCTGTGTGAGAATTAAAATTGAGGTAGACGAGGCAGAGGCACAGTGGAGCTGGTTAACTAGCTGTCAGGTCATAAAAGATTGCGTCCGCTGGAAGATCTATATGAATATGGACAGGTCTATCTGTAGGAAATAGGCTGTCAGGCAGAGGTAAATGTCTCAGTGCAAAAATGTTTGTGTGTTGCTTCTCAGAAGACACCAATGCGCCTCCTTCCATTAGTGTGAGTGAAACAGCTGTTGTTTCTGGTGAAATATGCCCTCAGACAGCCACGGGTAATATGATAGCTTATGTTTGTGCGTAAGACTCGCTATTTACTGAAATACACTGGCTATGTTTACATGATCATAATAATCTGATTATGGACATTAATCAGAGTGATGCATTGCTGCAATTAAGATGTTTACATGTTGCTTATCAGACTGTTTCATTAATATCCTCTGCTCGGCGTAAAGCCATAAATGCCACCTCCACAACACGGTGACGGTTTCCCTCTAATATAGGGGATATACCCTAAATCTAAACTGTTGTTCGGTTCTTATTAAACTCTGCCCATCCTTTTATTGTCATCTCAACGGAGCTTGTACAAAAGTGTTTCTCAAACGAAGGCTTGCCAATATTAAATAATAAAGAAGTACCAGAGATGAAAGCCCAGGGCTTGATTGTTTCTTTTAAGTATAGGTGCTAGGGTCTTTGAGAGATGCCAGCACCATTTTTATTGGTATCTGGCACCATTAAAATGATTCTAGACTAGCTGTTAGCAGTTAGCAGTAGACATGTGATAGCTTGTACATCTTGTGACGTTTCTGGTCCCCAGAGAATGAATACACGTCCTCTTGATTTTTTTTAAATGCTAACTTTGTTTACCTTAGTCATTCCAACCTGGTGGTCAGCGTTATTTTACTGCAGCCAACCGCTGCAGTAAAATAAAACTTGCTGTAGATGCATTTGGAGGTACTAGCGATGAATTCTCTACTGAAGGCAGAGATTTAAGACATTGCAGCAGTTCCAAACGTGCGGCGGCAGGAAGGGACAGGTGCAGACACACTCTCTGAGGCATTACCATGAAAGGTTAGCATTTAGAAATGCTCATAAGGATCCAACAGTGATGTTTGACGTGTCACTGTCACTATATCGAGTCCAAATTTAACTGAACATCCTCAGTTAATTCTTTGATGATGAGTTTGTGAGCTAACATGCTAGTTTTAAGTCTTATTTAATACAACACCTTATTCATTTTGTAAGTTACTGTTGCCATTAGTATCCAGCAATCCGGTCTTTTAAGCCTGACGTCATTAGCCAAACTCCGCTTCAAACAAACACTGTGGCATCACTGAGAGTAAAAAACTGTCTAAATTCTTTCATCTTTAATAAAATGATCAGCGTTGCTGCTTTACCAGGTGTAACAATTAAGTTTAACATCCAGGCATCCATGAAAACAGGATTTATTACATTTAACAGAGAAGTTAGCAGGAAGTTAGCTCGCTAGTTTCCATCTAAACAGGATACAGTGGTCCCTCGCTATATAGCGGTTCACTTTTCGCGGCCTCGCTGTTTCGTGTCTCCTGTACAGTACAGAATGCGTTCAGCTTGTCAGATTTACATAAATCTTCGCTAGCAGAAGATAACAAACACAACAGTGTCGACGTCAAAGGATTGTAAGGCGCATTAACCGAAACAAAAGAGCGTTGGGTCTGTGTTTCCACAAGCCCCGCTAGCTTAGAGACTTATTCATCATGAAGAAAACAAGACAGTCAGCGACCGATCGATTTACTTGCAAGGGAGGCCTCGTCGGTATCTCACGAACGCACTTCGAACCCTACCACAAAATGACCCCAAATCCGGCCTCCGCTTGCTGCCTTTTATTGGGAAAACAGTTCACACAAGTCACATCACAGCAAAAGCACCTCCCACCGTAAAACCCCCCAATGGTTCTAAGACAAGGCACTATGTGTGTGTATGTGTAAGCACCTGTATGCATGTGTGTGTCATGTGAGAATGTGTGTGTGTGTGTCTGTATGCATGACTTCCTGCTCACCAAAAGGATCATAAAAGCAGGAAGCTTACAACACAAGAAACAGATCTTTCAGATAGGATGTATCTGTTTAAACAAGAGAGAAAAGTGTGAAAATGTTCATTCCTGTCTGAGAAAAGTGTAGAAAGTGTGTACAGCCTTAAAACATCTATAATAATCGTAAAAAAAATAAAGTTCCCCTATCACGGGTTATTTTTAGAACAACGCAATAAACGAGGGAACACTGTATAGCATGTTCTGACTGAGAGAGTTCCTGGAAAAATTCAAACGTACAGCTCTGCTGTCACTTCCAACATAAATGAAGACAGAAACTAAACAGCAGTGACGTTTGTAGGGTTACTGAAGTTGGGCTAGCTGCTATATAATGATGTGCTACGTGATCGCTAGCGACACAGCTATGTTAGCATAACATTAGCACAGTGAACCTGCTCGATGAACGCTAACTTTTCTTCCACTCGATAAAAGTTAACGTGAAGGTTCCTGATGGTTAGAGACAAATGCAATCGCATGGCAGGATGCTGTAAACGGACCAGACTTCAGTCAGGAGAACAACTGAGATTATTCATCCACAATAGAAGGTTAGTTATTAATATACTGCTGCATGGGCTGTAGTTACATCATAAGGGTTTAAAAACTGGGCTTTAAAATGAACAGTGGTGATAAAAACCGAGAGAGGCTGACAGTGATCACTGACTGTTTTAGGGGCTTGTTGAGATTAAATAAAACAAGATACAAAACATTAAAACATGTTAAAAACACAACAACCTTTATAAACACAGAGTAGTTTGGACCTGGAAGCAGGATTGATACGTCGTCACTTAACAATTGGACAAAGCAATGTGACTCCATCACTAGTTTCAAGTCTTCTTAAATACAGCACGATGGTTGTTCTGTAGGTCACTGAGAGTAAAATACAATAGTTAGATTGTGGCTACTTAGTGGTCGACGTGTCCCTTCCATTTTTGCTTGAATTGTATCCTCCCCTCTTCAGTCACTTCCACCTCTCACTGGTCACAGTCAGATTTAAAAAATCCAAGTGGCCAATCAACAAAAAGCCAAATGTCTTTGGCTCATGATTTTGAACATCGCCACAGTGTTGAGTGACATGATTTTGGCTGTATCCATGGTTTATATGCACTCAGGCTTTTTAACTAAGATGTGAACTGTAAGGAACCTTTATAACATCATTGGCAGTCAGTGGAACCCTTTGAACCGTTTGAACATGGTTCCACACAGAACAGCTGTGAAGGAGTTCATTACAGCAGTGCAAAGGCACCGCATGGTGTTCAGAGGACTGTTTATTTTGAGTGTGTTCCTGCTATGAAGTGTAAGCCGGTGCACATGTGAGCTGATCTACTCTCAGGAGAGAGCGGGAGGCTGCTGGGGAGATAAATAATGCCATTTCACCACCAGCCGCTGCGCCTGTGACATGAGCATCCATCTGCTGAAACCCAGACAGGATAGCCAGGGCTTACTGAACACATTCCACCCCGGCGCAGTGGGAGACAGCTGATCCACTTGGCTCTGGTTCTGATCCATTTGACCCCTGCCTGGAGGTGACCCCAATCTGCTTGGCCGTGACCAGGGATGGAGAGGAGCCAGGGGTGAGACTTGGGGTTTTGGAGCAGAGGAGAAGATGCAGGCTGGGGTCAACTTTAGGACAATGGCAAAGAGCAAGGAAGGGAAAGTGGAGGAGGTGGGAGCGGGATGAATCCTGGACTGGGGTCAGTGCCGGTGCTTATACGTGGATTAAAGGATTGACCTCCCCCGAATCTCTAGGAACAGGAGGACGCAGGATAAAGTTCCTGTTCCTTGCCATACTTCTTGGTTTGGGTGGTGTCTGTTTTTTTTCATACACGTTTATTTCTAAGCACATTTAAAAATACCACCCATTGGCTAAAAGTACTGTACCATTAGAAGAATAAAACAACTTAAATAAAAGTAATGGGAACTCAGTCTGGTCAGAGAGGTAAGGACCAGAAGGCAAACGGTTTCAGTCTTCCCATCTGATCAGGTTTTTTCCCCATGGGATTTGTGACCATCGACATTCCTTCTAGTCAGAAACACATTTCCAGGTGAATAGAGAGGCAGGATAGGAGCGGTGGAGTTGGGTGGGAGCAGCTTTTAAGGGTAAATGTTATCTTGCATAATACTCAGTTGACGGTTATGGTATCTAAAGATTAACTGTTCACTGCACTGTGTTGTACTGCTGTACTGGAGGAAAAGGAATGAGGTCGAATGGGTTTCTGGATTTTACAGATGTGCTTGTTGTCTGCAGGTGTCAGGGTGGCTGACAGAAGCAGCAGTCAGGCAGGTTCACATTAATGCTAATGACGCGTTTGTGCTCGCTCTCAAACCTGTGACGGGTCTATGCTAGAACACTAGTATGGTGACACTATACTGTATTTTTGGGACTTTGTGACGTTGTAATGAATTCACATCCTTTGGTGGAAGGATCTACAGTAACAACAGCAAAAAGTTAGGTCCAATCTGCTGGGCACGCTGTCGGATCCATTGGGGATGAGAGGCATGATGTGCAGCATGATGGGAGAAATCAACACTTTCAACATGAAAACTTAAACTGGGGATAACAAATAAGAAAACCTTTTAACTTTTTTTATCTTTTTAATGTTATATTATAACCTGTAATTATGCTGCAGATTATAAATCTTATAGTCCACACAAAAACATTACAAACAGTAAATGGAAAATGAGATCGCCTCCACATCATTTTATGATGATATTTTTATCATTGTTTTTGTTGTTTAACCTGAGTAACACTTTATTTAACACTCACAAACTGGACTGTTTCTCGTATGCAGCAATACTGAGGAAGATATGTCATTTACATTTAAATCACCAAATCTGTTTTGTGGAGAGAAAAATGTTTTCCATCGTGTACGTGTGCTGCTCTGTGTGCAGGGCTGTCCAGCACAGCACTGTCACACATAGCATGTCTGACACTAAGAGCAGCAGAAGCAATTGTTTCCCAGTCGGGATGGGCTGGACACACACACACACACACTGTGCTCTGCAGTATATCACTGTGATATCAGAATCTGAACTAATTCACATTAACTGCAAGAAGCCAGGTTATATTTAGTCTTTTGTTTTAAACGTTTATTAATTTCAGGTAAATAAATCCTGTTTTTAGCTTTCGTAGCACAGATTAGGCAGGACGAGCATCTTGTAGCCCTCCGGCTCACTCAGTCTCAGCCTTTTTTTAGTTTCATATGTTGCAGTTTTATAAATATTCAGTAACAGTATCACTGGGTAAAGCAGTTTTATTTGAGGTTTCGTTATTTCTGCGCCCCCTTCTGGATAGATGAAACTATGCACCTGGTTTCCACACCTGCTCTGCAGCAGTTCCAGCTGGCCCTGGCCTGACTTTTCAAACAGCACTCCTGGGCCTTCTGTAGAGGAAAGTCTAAGAATATACTCTGCTGCTCGGCATGGAGATTTTGATTTTAGAAGACATGGCTGATCCTTTTATGATACTAAGTTCACATTATGGGAAATGTTTTCTGAGTGTGACCCATGGATAAACTGACTGAAACAAATCAACTGCTTTAGGACAAACAGCCTGCAGACACCGCTCAGTCCTTTACATGTTGTAGCTGTTTACTGTCACCAGGGGGCAGTGTGCAAACAATCAGAGGTTGTTTTTGTTGTTTTTCTGTGCTTCTCCTGTAAATTCTGCTCTTGATCCAGTGTTGGACGTACACACAGAATCATCCACAGCGAGCCACACGCTCTTCGGCTTTGTGGGCTGAACATGGTTCTTCGTTGGCAGACAACAGGGAGCCGTGGAAAAGTATGTGGTGCTACTGTTGTGTGGGCGACGCTGGCTTGTGCTGTTATTGGTTCATCAGCCGACCACTGCGAAGAGCGAGGTCCTAACGTTCAATGAGAACCACTGAAAAGTGTCCTCTGCACTCTCTGATCTTTTTCTCTCCGATGTTTCTCCCATTCTTGATAAACTCTGGACTGCACAGGTGCACATTTGCATCGCTCCTCTGTGGCCTCCCTGTAGGCTCTCCATAGACAGATATCTTTCCAAACGGTCACAACGCTGTACCGCAAATTAAGCATAACCCATCCCAGATATGCCAGCTGTCTTGTTCACTGCGAGGAGCCTGTTTGACCCGTTCATTGTCTCGCCACATCTCTCTAACCTCTTCATTCTGTCTGGCAGCATGAACAGAATTAAGAGCGTCGCTGTGTGAAGGTCAGACATACTGTTTGTGTCTGGCCAAATGGGTGGTCTGTAACCTCGCTGCTGGGGGGTTTATTATATGTATGTGTGGCAGAGTATGAGTGCAGCGTGCAGGGTTGTGACCTGTGACCTCACAGGGATTCTCTTTATATGCTCTGTCTTTGTCTCCATACACTCTCCACACATTCCCTCATATTCAGAGATGTGTAGAGACCAAACCTGCCCTCCCTGATGGATTATCCCGTCCTCCATTTCAGCAGGCTGTTTCATATATCCATTACTCTATATGTGCAGGCATTGGAATCTACTGCCTGAGCAAAGATGGAGGGGTGTGGGGTTTTATTTTCCCATGTGGGATATACAGAGGGGAGATTGTGCCCCACAGGAAGCAAGCAGCCGTTATTTGTCCAAAACATCCATCTCTGCGCTGAAGTTGGAAAAGCCTTGGAGCGAAAGTAGTAGGTCCTTGTGACTGACCTTCTTTGTTCCATTTTTGCTTGTGTCATCACATTAAGACTGAGTTTAGAATGTGCCCGAGAGCCATGAAGCTGTGAGCGCACACATGTGGTCTATTGTCTTTAAAAGAGTATCTGTCGTGCACAGTGGCAGTGATGAAGTCAAACATCATCACCATTAAAGATGGAGTTAAAAAGTAAAACATCACTACTATGTGGTGAAACAGCTATATTGATAGCTTAACAACAATATCTGTGAACTGGAGACGATCTGCAGACAATAAGATTGTAGCAAGTCTTAAACAGTTTTCGATCAGCGTGTGCTGTCCTCCATCGTCCACCCTACAACATTCAGATCCACACTTTCATCTCATGCTCATTATTGTTATAGCACATTAACTGTACTGTGTTCATTGTTCATTGGGGGTTATTGATCATCAGGTTGAGGGACCACCACGGAGAAGTGTTAAGCGAGCTCACTGATGACTGACTAGACCCTGAGCTGTGCTGCTGCTCGTCTGCTTCCCCGGCATGATGTCCTCATAAAGACTCTGACATTCACATCCAGCCCTCCACCCAGCTCTCCCTCTCCACTTCAAAGGCCACAGAACTGATACATCAATAATGCAAAATGACTCCAGCTCTGGCAGCCAAATTCAGATCCTGTCACGTGGCCCCTCGTTCACCTTCCAGTCACCCCTCTAACACTCACGACCTCATGTCCTGCTAAACCCACCCACCCATCTTATCATGATCACGCTCATACAAATCCATTCTCTGACAGCTTCTATCAGGGGGAAGTGCAGTTTTCAGGTGATGCTCACCAATCTAGCGTTAGTGGAAGACAGATCTAATGATGGAGGTCAGTGGTGAGGACTAACTGAAGGATTTTCAGCGATGAAGCAGTCAGTGTACTCCCTTCTGTTCTTAGCCAGAGTCTTACCTTGTGTGAACATTGCTTCCAAACACATTTAAAAATGCAACGGTGAAACATTTTTAATGAAGTTCAGTGTGGAACCCCTTGATACCTTTCCTCAAGTTCCACTCCAGGCTGCTTTATGGTCCCCTACTGCCGTCTGGTGGACGTTTCTATTATTGCAACTAGACTAAAGCGTTAATGTCCACACACAAGCTCCAGACCTTTTAGAAATGCTTTTGATTTTCTTGATTAAATAAAATATTGTCCTTTTAAGCACATCATTTGTCTTGTTGTGTTTTGGAACTGTTGAGAATCTAACTAAAGCGACACACCCCAGTCAAAGGAATGGGCAAAGCATCATCAGCTGTTTAATCACATAAAGTTGTGGAGAGACACTAAATTTTTGCTTTTCTTTGTCTGTCATCTGAAACTAATTTATCCCACAGTGCACCTACACTGTGTGTTTGCACAGAGGGAGGAGACATGCAGCAGTTCCACACTTCTACCATATGAGTTTGTTGTAGATCAGACCAAGTGGGCAATCTGGAAGCTATTATGTTGTTATGGTATGATGGATCACGTCAAAGGCATGTCCGCTGCTCTGTATTCGATCACCCTAAAGCCAGGTTGTGTGCGTGAGAACTCCATTTCCCAGAAAAGATGCACTTATCGTGACTGTTGCAAAAGAAAGGAGACGCCTTTGTACTGGAAGTTTATCATGAGAACTCACATCAGCACAGTCAGCTGTAATACTTTATATAGTAAACCTCAGGCAGGCGTTATGCGAGCGCTAACATATGAAGAACTTTATGCACTGTGTTTAACCACAAAGTAACCTGTTATATTTGCAGTTAAAACAGATATGATGCAAATGCTTATAAAAGAACATGTGCGTCATTCTCCGTCAGGTTAACATGATCCTAATCATTACTTATACTCACTTTTCCTTCTTTGTGTCTTTTTCAGGTCCTTGGCACTCCATCTGAGGATATGTGGCCTGGTGTTAACTCCCTGCCTCACTTTAAACCAGGTAATTACCAGATCTTAGCATAGTTTTAATATACACACTGGCAAAAATCATGGCATGAATGATTAACTCTGTCTCTGTGGTGTAAGTCTGATGTTGTAGCAGTGCTACCCTGAAGATACATAGTTTACATAAAAACAAAGGAAAGTGTTGGAGGAGGACTGAGGCCATTTGTTGTGACCATTGTATGGCTGCTGTTAGCATACAGCTTACTTTTGCACAGGCATCAACACTTTGTACAATTAAATCTAACAAGATGCTAAAGAGTTAGCCTGAAACCGTATCTATGAAATAGATGCTATAATACTGCCGCTAATTTTACTGTCATTAGTATCTTTAGTTGTTTGGTGTGCGGTTAAAGATAGCCTCTATGCTAACACTTTAGGCTACCTAATTCTGACTGACAGGGGCGGGCAGATTGATCCAAATATCGATAATATCGATATGCTGGTACTGCTGACTGAAAGCAGGTGTCATGCTAACTCTTTAGTCTACAGAATCAGAATGACAGATAACAAGATAACATTTTAGTGTCCAGGTTTTGAGGAAAGCCGCAGAAGCTGGTTGTCACGCTGTTGTGTGCATTCTCAGAACTCCAAAGCTTATCATGAATATGAGGCAATACTGCCACCTACCAAAAGCTCACTGTACCCCATTAGTGCACCAGCAGCAGAAGAGGGGGTGGCAGCCATGCCTTCTGGGAGCTCATTAGGGCTTTTTAGATAGGACATGAATAGAGGGACTGCAGAAGAGCTGGAGCTGAGAATAGGGGACAGGCGAGGATGGACATCAAGAGGGTTAGAGCGAGGGTTCGGGGTAGTGAGGCATCACAAAGCTACAGTATGTGACCCAGCCTCTTATCTCCAGTGGCCAATTAGAAACCTACTGGGGTGGCTTTCGTGGTCACATGCACATACAACCCATACTAATGTGATTTTGCATCCTGTGGCCACAGCGACAGTTGGCTCTTGTTAGCCTCTCGCACACTGTGTTGCACAGCTGTGCTGCTGTCTCACCCACACAAACATGCCCGGCTTTGGCTGGCTCTAGCCTGCGAGCGCTGCGTCTCTTCATATGACGAGTGCATGTTCAGGGCTTCTTGTGGCTGCGCTCTCAACAAACACGGGAAAAAGTGGGATGCTTGTGAAGCCCTGTAATGCCTCTGAGTGCACATCAATTACAACCTGAGTGCAGACACACAGTGAATGAGAGGATAATGCAGGAGCAGTTTTTAAGCACAAGGGAGAAATTGAACTATAATCTCCTGGAAGTGCACTTCAAGTCTAATCTGAAATCAGGAAAAAAATCTTCTAAATGTTACACTGTAGCAGGAATAAAGTTCATGTTTTTCTTTGGACATCGACTGTTTTTTTACTCATTTTCTAGGCTTTGTATCTGACCAGTTTTAGAGGATTTGTGTTTGCTTGATTGTTTCTTTCATTTATTAATCACTTTAGGTAAAAACGTGCTCACGGCATAAACTGATCTTAGACAATCTTTAGGTACTTTGTTATTAGCAGCATGTTGTTTCAACAATAACACAGTTTGTCATCCATGAAATAGCCCCAACAAGATGATTCTTAAGAGTTACTAGCAAAAAAACTTAATAAGTCTTAGTAGGTGTGTCCTTAAAAAATCAGAGGAAACTGGAGGATCAAAGAAGAAGTGCCCAAAAGATGAACCACAGCAGAAGAACGGTAATCCTTAATGATAGCAGGTGTTATACTACAGCTATAGCCTCAATAATCTGAATGATATTGTGTTGTATGCTAACACTTTCACAAAACTGAATGACAGGCTAGCCGACATAAGCAGATAAAGAGATGGACATATGAATAAAGCAGATCACTAGCAGAGCTCATTAAAACAAATATAATGGAAATTACAGCTGAGTAGCTACAGTGGCTCTGTGGAGATATTGTGTGCAAACCAGCAGTGGATGGTGCTGAAACAAAACTGACTGTGCTGACCAGTCTCTGCTGACACACTGAGTGGTAAAGAGTTATTGCAGCTTAGGTCTGTGATTAAAGTGTGAAGACAGATGCAAAGACAAACTACTTGAGTATTTTTCTTTAGGTTTGTAACAATAAAAATCTGTTACTGACTTTGATTTTTTGCAGTATTTGAAACGTGTATAGACACGAGCGTCTACATGTCTAAGGCTGCAGTGAGCAGCAGGTGGCAGTGTTGCGTCAGTCTGCAGAGTTTCCTCAGCAGGACTGAGCTCCTCTCAGCCGCCCGTTGTCCAAAAACACACGACTGTATCACTGCTGTGCCGAGGATTCGTCACATATTTCTCTGTTACTTCCTAATAAATTCTGCAGCACCTTCCTGTCTTTCTTTTCTGTCCCGCTCCAACCTGAATACATCGCTGCACTTTCAGACACGATGCTGCGGCTTGGCCTGAGAGTGAAGGCGCCACTTTTTTTCCCACATTTTTGTGGGAATGAAAAGGTTCCACAGATACTTCCTCACTTCCAGCCATATCTCCCTTTAGCTGCCTCCCGCCGCACTTGGTCTCAGTCATGGTCCAGCTCAGACTGCGTATCTGAAAATTAAACCTTGAAGGGAGGGCACATATAAAGCCTGCAACACAGCTGCACAGTGCACACAGGTACAAACATGCAGACAGTCTGACCAACACCTCAGACACAGTATAATGAAGGTTCTGGTTGATTTGAGCTGTGATTCTGACATATTAATGAATACATTTCAATAATCATGTTTTGTGGTATTTAAAGAAAGGACTAACATTTGCACCAGTATGCTCGAAATATCCAAAATTATGACTATTTTGAAGCGTGCATGTTTTACCAGCACAGCCTGGTTCCACCCCTCCTCCTGCTGATAGCTGGAGCCGTCTCCCCTGGTGCTCAGCGAGCTCTGGTCAGCTCACGCCGGCGCACCTGACACCAGCCTGGGCGACAGGACCCACTGCTGGCTGTCTTGCAAGCTGCAGGCTGATGCTGGAACAGGCTGTCAGGTTGCTGGCTAGCTGGATCAGGCCAACAGTGTGGGAGTCCAGACGGACTAGCTCACTGGGTGGCTGGCTAGCTTGTACAGTAGCTGACTGCACGCCAACATGGCAGTTTTGGCTGTAATTAAGAGAAGAGCGCTGAGCCTTCACACATTCACAGCATAGCGATCATAGCTGCAGAAGCACGGAGACACTGCTTCACCAAACTCCTCTTGCAAATATGACAATTTAATGTGGTTTGGCCTTGCAGCAGAGGCACATAGTTCACACTGCATTGCTCAAGAGGATTTCATTCATTTTCCAGTCCTCATTTTGGCAAACTAATACACAAAGCAACACTTTGTGTGATGACATTAAGCTGTTTTGCCTGGTCGTCGCAGGCCTTCACTACAGCACACATTTTTAAGATTCCAGACAAAGAATTAATTACATTGATTGTGGCTGCATTCCTTTAAGATGATCCAGTGAACTGTCTGGCACAGCTCAGTCTGAGGAGCACAGTGTTGAAGGTATTACTTACAGTGACAGTCCAGCGTTGTACAACATTGCATGTATATTTGTGTTTGCACTTTTCAGTGTGACTGTATAAAGTAGGAACTTGCCTTTGTGGCAAACTGTTAGCTTTGGTTTTAAAATGTGGGACCAAAAAATGTATTTCCGGATGAGGTGCTGCCTGCAGAGCCAGAGAACCAAAGAAGATTGAGATGGATCCCAAACTAAATGTATTTAAGCTTTTGATTGTGGTTCACATGAAGTTGCAGTTAAAGTCTGACAAGCTAGTTACTGCAGCACTAACTGATTCAAAGTACTTGCTTTACCAAAATGTATCTTTTTGCAGGTTTTGAGATGTTTTACTGCCATTTTTATACCGCAAATGCTCAGTTTGATGCAGTTTCTTTTGACGTGTGTCTCTATAGGACATGATTGAAAGCAGATATGTCTAATTTTGTCATCAAAGATAAACAGCCCCTGCTATGTGTCCAAATCTAAGAGGTAGCCAATCAAAAGGGAGCTGCCTTAAAGCAATAGGAACTAAAAGCACCGAGGCTATGTTTATTTCTTTTTTATTATTTTGATTTGAATCTTGCAGAACTACTCTAGTAGAATCCAAGAATAAAAATATGGAAGTGAAAATGGCCCGATTTGAAAAAGACAGAAACACAATAGCAACACTGCAGCAGTGAGCTGTGCTGGGTGGAGATTAGCAGCCAATTAACACAAGGGAAGATTTGAAAATAGGCGGCCCTTCTCTGTGAGGGTAAGCTAAGGCCCTGCCACTATTTGAAAAATTGTAGTTTACAATTAATTATTGCAGCATCTACGTCTCGTAATTTGCTGAGACGTGCACGTAGAAGTTTGGTTTGAAGGTGTTTTAGCAGGTGTGTGTCATTAACCCAGCAGCAGCTCTTTGTGCAGCCATTTAATTGCTTGTTGTTTTTTTCTCGTTGCAGACCGCTTTACAGTGTACAGCGCAAAGAAGCTCAGACAAGCTTGGAATAAGTAAGTGAGCTGTTTGTGTGTTTGTGTGTGTGTGTGTACAAGCCTGCATGCAGCATTACTGCAACATCATATGTGTGACTTGTGTTGTGAGACATCAGGCAGGAAAAGGGCAGGGCTTGGCAGTCAGGGCTTCTCCCAGATGTGTGCCACTGTTTGCCCCAGGCGTACATCTGGAGTGGAGACAACGGCGGGCAAAAGGGGAGTGTGACTGTTTTCCAGAGGGAATTTGAAATAAGCAGCAGGGAAGTGATTTCTATAAAACTCCAGCTGTCTAATCAGCTACAATCACAAAGTATAGCTGCTGGAACGAAGATTCGTCGTCACTAACTAAAGCCCTCATCACACAGGATGCTAAGACCTGCGTGGCTCCTGTGATTTGGAATAATTACACAGGTCATCCTTAATCCCCAGAGAATCTGCTGCGCCTCTAATCTGGAAAGTAAAGAATCTGCCACAAATTACTTCCCATGATGTGCCAAACATTCTGTCGCTGTATGAATTATCACCAGAGTCATCTGCATCAGTGTATTTTATTTTATAATGATAACTGTCAATAACAAGATTCAAACCTAGAAAACATGCCCTTAGTGTATGCTCTTTAGTGCTAGGACATGAAAACCAGGGAGTTTGTTTCTAATTTACACTTGGATTTTTATCTTTGAACAGTAAGTCCTAAAACCTGGAAATGGTTTTCCAGCTTCTGCTTCCCTCATCTTCAAATCACTGATCTTTCTGAATGAGTTCTTGGTTAGATGTCTTTATTCAATGTAACCCTTACATGTTTTCACATTTTCTCATATAATGTGCATTTGCTAACAAGTGGATCAGAGAGAGTACAGACATCGTTGAGGACATTTAATGTCGTATGATACAAAATACAAAAGTGTCGTGGTGATGACGCTGACTTCTACCTCAATGGTCTCATTTACTTTAGATCCTAATGTTGCTGTTTTACTTCTGACAATGTGTATTCATACTTCAAACTGTTATTTCTCCTTATGGAAATGATCATATACATTTTTATTTTGTGTGAAGCTAATATTACACGATAATGCAGAAGCATGGCTCTTTGTTAAGGGGACCACAGTGATGCTAACTTCTGGGATGGCATACAAAACATCATCCCTGCAGCACTTATTTCATGCTCCACGCCGTCGTGTTCTCCTGGCTGCAGTTATACATTTTACCCCCAAATTAATATCGACCCTTTCACACATAGTGGGCACTACAGTGGACAGCTATTCAAAGGCTGTTTTCTTCTACACTCTAAAAACTAAA
Organism: Perissodus microlepis; assembly: GCF_051167445.1. Classification (NCBI taxonomy): domain Eukaryota; kingdom Metazoa; phylum Chordata; class Actinopteri; order Cichliformes; family Cichlidae; genus Perissodus; species Perissodus microlepis. Next base: position 3,305,316 of record NC_140471.1, on the reverse strand, counting down.
ACTGACATTTTTACACTTAAAAATATTGAGTAGATTGGAAACCAGTCAAATCTGTTCAATATACTTGATCAATTGAATAACCAAAGCTTAGACATATTAAGTTGAAATGAATAATTGTAGTTGTTACACAAACATGAAATATAGATGGTCAGTTAATCCAAAATTTTGTTCCATTTATTTAATATTGTAAACTGAACGTAATCAAAATTGTACTTAATATTAATAGAATAGAATAGAATTCAACTTTATTGTCATTGCACATGCACAGGTACAGGGCAACGAAATGCAGTTTGCATCCATCCAGAAGTGCTTTAGTGATATAGATATATTACAATATATATTAGCAATAATATAGATATGTAAGTATATTACAGAAATGGGTCTATTATGGTATGTTATAATGTACACGGTATGAAGTATGTTATGAATATTCTATAACTATAAGTATGTACAGGCTGTAGTGAGTACAAGCTATGTACAGGCTATGAACAGGATATAAATATGAAATAAAAAAAAACTATACAGAAATCTGAGATATACAGTTATAGAGAAATGTGAACTATGCAGGTTATAAACAGTTGTAGGATTAAAAATGATCGTATGTACAGAATGATTATTTACACAGACCATTTAAATATGGTAAATGGCCTGTATGTGTTTAGCGCTTTACTTAGTGGACCCCAAAGCGCTTCACACTACATTCAGTCATCCACCCATTCACACACACATTCACACACTGGTGATGGCAGCTACATTGTAGCCACAGCCGCCCTGGGGCGCACTGACAGAGGCGAGGCTGTCGGACACTGGCGCCACCGGGCCCTCTGACCACCACCAGTAGGCAACGGGTGAAGTGTCTTGCTCAAGGACACAACAACCGACGGGGCTCGAACCGGCAATCTTCCGATTACAACACTTGAGCCACGATCGCCCCCTAACATTCAAATATGAATGTTATTATATTTCACTGGTAGTCCAAGTCTAAAAAACCAGACAAACTAATATGTAGTTGTGTGTTTCATAATACATGTATGAAAAATGACCACATGTAAACATTTTTCCAAATGAAAAATTTATTTTCATAAACACGGCAATAACTCGAAATAAACAAGCACTAAAATGACAAGAGCCTTTTCCCTTTTAGCTCAAAGCCTTACATACTTGAAGGATGAATGTCAAACCAGGAGAGCAAACACAAAAGCTCAGAGTATTTAAAAAACAAAATGAACAAAACAATGAAAAAGGCTCATGGTACTCAATTACTCTACGTTATTGTGTTTTACTTACACTTTTCAGTTGTAGTTGCTGACAATAAATAATATTGATTTGAATAATTAATGATTTTAGTACAAGATACTGATGAGTATAGATACATATTTCTCAAATATTATGATTCAATTTTAAACAGAAATATTAAGCACGTGCAAAGAAGGTATTCTGTGAACCACATACTGAATTTTTTGTCTGAGATAAATGTAAATAAATACCTTAATTTAACACAAACACATATGTTAACATTTTAGACATTTATTTCAACTCATCAAACTCAAATAATTACTAAAAGGATATTCATAGATTCTATCAGGCTCATCACAAATAGAGTGTATTTGTGGCAGTGTTGATGGTATACTTGCACATAAACCACTACGTTGAACACTGATGTGTCACTCCATACTAAATTCATAAGTCAAAACGTCTGTTGTCCACCTAAGTGGACATGTAACAAACTCTTTGAAAAGTACGTTTAAAAAATGAAGTTCAAAAATCTTTTTTTCATGCCTAAAGATGAATAAAAATCCTGATTGAGGTTGTCATAATTCATGCATGAAAGGGTTAATAATATTAACTGATTAGTAACTGAAACACTTGGGATTTTAAGCTTATACGCTGGGTTGTAACATCAGCTGGGGATATCAGTTTGACCCCAACACTTACAGTTAATTGCTCATTGGCTGGTTGGTGTTTTATATGGTATGAAATTCGACGTGTTTCTGAGAGGCTTACTTTAGGATCCAAATATCAAAGAGTTGATCCACAAGTTCTCAGAGTAAGTATTTCAGTTGGATGGGTTTGATTTGAAAGCAACTAATGTAGAGTATAATGATTTTAATAGAAGGATCCTTTAACCTCCTAAGACCTGAACTCTTCCACTGCAGCATTTTTAATTTCTCTTTGCTAATTGGGCTGATTGGGACCCGATGAATGTAAAAACAAAGAATTACCAGATTTTTTTTTTTTTTTACTTTATTTTTGTTTTTAAGAAAAATCAGAGCCACATATGAAGATATTCGTTTAGAATGTTGATAGAACAGTAGCAGTATAATGTCCTCGTAAGTGGATATCAGGCCCTTGTAGAGCAAAATTGAGTATTTTGGTCTAGATAACCCAAAATGTGATGTCCACATATGTGGACCCCAGGTCCTAGGAGGTTAAAGAAGTGAACTGAAGCATCCGAGGACAAATGAAAAGCAGACATAAATGTTAGCTGCGGTGGATTCCTCTGTCCCTCCCAGTCTCCTGATTTTCTCGAGTCCAGGAGGAAATAAAAATTTGCAGAAAGAAAGTGAGGTGGAATGTTAATGGCCATCACTTCCTCTCAACTGCCTTTCATCACAGTCCAGGGAACGGTGAATTTGATATGAACTCACTATGTCCTGCCCTGAGACTTGGCTCACCCCCTCGTGCTCTCTGTGTTTCTGGTTTCCATCAGCCATTTTTCTCTGCTGCACTGTTTTTCTTCCAGCTGTGAAAATGCGGACGGCTGATGGACAGGAAATCAATCTGTGTCTATGGGGGTTTTATGTGTTTGTGTGCTTTGACGTGTATTGTAGTACAGTTGTTTCCCCCAAAGGCCAGAGGCAAAGTTTTTGTTAAAGTACTGCATTTAAATTCTGCGTCACAGGTGACAAGAGTACAAAACCACGGCGCTGTGGTCAGGTCGCAGCAACAACAGCAGCTTTGAAATTAAAGGTTTTTGTTGAAATGTAAATGAAATGTAAACCAGATCTTTCCCTCACTTCACACCAACTGCTGCTAGGGCCTAAAAATACACTCAGCGGACACTTCATTAGTTACACCTCGTCAGACCCAGTTAGACCTTTTTAGTGGCATAGATTCAAAATGGACGGTGGTTCCTCAAAGATCTGTACATGCATGATGTGGCTCGACCGTTCCAAAGGTTTGAGTTTATATCTGGTGACTGCTGACGTCTGATTGGCCAGTTTGAGATGATTTGAACATGTGACATGGTGCATTATCCTGTTGGAAGCAGGGGTGTGAAACGTATGGCCCGCGGGCCACATCTAGCCCATTAAAAATTTCATATTATTAATATCCCATCAGTATGTGGGAAACGAAACTTCAGCCCTGCTGTGTATCCATGCAGGCAGGGGTGCGACACACCATGTGGCCAATCACACACAACGACACACTGGGATCATACCATTATGTGAAAGAAGGAAGGGGGGCAGACGTTCTGTGGTACAGGCCAGGTACACAGAGAGGCGTGAAGCCCGATTTAAAGACAAGCGTGTCGAGAGAAGTGAATAAATGAGTTAAAACGTAAAATCATCGTCTGTCTGCATTTCAGTGATATCGAGTGTCTAAATGAGTCTCGCAGGCCTGAATGTGCGCTGGAAACCATTTATAATTCTTGTTTGATCTGCCGCTCAACACAAACAACCACATGCAGAAATTTTTGACTTTTAACTGTATTTGCACAAGTTTTGCAGTTTTTTCCTACTGATACAAATTTCCGTTATGGCTGTTCATACCTCACAAAGAAACTAAACAGTAAACACATAACCTGTTGAACCCCATTGCCCCCGGAGGCGAGAGGGAGAACAACTGGATGATCAGATCTGTTATTTAAATATTTATGTATAAAGTTTGAGACCCCTGCATTAGAAGATGGGGTACACATAAAAACCCAGGCTGGCTTTGACATTTAAATGATGGTCTGTAGGTACTAAAGGAACATGGATGGGTAGTCTTTGTGCATGAGGTTGCTGCGATGTGCACAGACTAAGTATAAGCAGGAGTATATGCCAGTGGTAAAATTCACCACTGAGTACTACAATTACTTTATTAAACGAAAAGTGAGGTGGAAAACTACTACTACTATCCTCAGATCAGTTGCACTGGGGCCTGTTTGGTCATGTGTTGCTGCCTTCACACTTGGTTTTTATTCAACAATCTCGTCATTAAATTAGTCAGACATGGTGAAAGCATTTCATAGAAATTCTTCAGACAAAAAACACAAAAGCTTTCTACCTAAACAGCTCCCAGTGGCCGAGATGAAAGGTCTCCTCTGCTACTTTCAGTTGTGGTGACGAGACAATAGAGGCAGGTGGTCTCCTCGCCCTCGCTTCTCAAAAGTCCTTCCTGTAGTTATTTTGATGGATTACCATGAAAAAGCACTTGCCATGCTCCAGTGAAGAAGGAATGCCTCAGCCTGCTGTGAATGTGTCATCACCTAGATCTGTTTGATAGCCACAGGAGACACTATCGATCTTAATGCAGATGTTGGCTCGTTCGCTCAGCTAAGTTGGCAGCAATAGCAGAAAGGAATGCACACCTACCATGCATCAGCAGCTTTCAAAGGCCAACATACTGATATCCAGGAGATTTCACACCAACAACTATGTGCCTGCACTCTGTGCGCCTGCAGAGAAAAGACAACACCTGAATCCAGCTTCACTTACAGCCCGCGACTAAACAAAGGCACGTTCAGCAGGTTTCACTGGAAGATTTGTTTTTAATGCAGTAGAGTTTATTCCAGTTCATTCCAGCTGCAAGTTTGGGACATGGTCATATTAACCTCACAGTGATATAAATTACTGGCCCCTGTTTACATCCAGGGGACATGTTTTCATCTCAGTATAGATTATTAGTTAATCTGCTGACTGATTGAAAAGCAGGCTAATTATATTGATTTTTCAGTTTTAGTGAAACTGGAAGTGGGGATGATATATAGATCTGCAATAGGCAGATCTGCAAGCCCCTCCTCTGATTGGACTATCGGTAGGGGTGGGCGATATAAACGATATACGATAGAAACGATATAAATTTGGCCAACGATAGAGATTTTGACTATATCGCTCCACCGCGATAGCGCATGTTGATGATGTCATCAAGCTGCGCCTGTTTTGTTCGAAAGCATCGCAGCAGCGGCTACAACCATTATCATCTGCAAATTATGCCGACAGTCATAAACTGCGCTTCCTCCACTTCCGTAACATTGATTCATTAATGTTGAATTCTCTCGCAGCTGTTCTAGTCCTGTGTTGTTGCAGTATATTAATGACTAACCTCGTATTGTGGATGAATAATCTCAGTTGTTCTCCTGACTGAAGTTTGGCCCGTGTATAGCATCCTGCTATGCGATTGCATTTGTCCCTGACCACCAGAATCCCTCACGTTAACTTTTATCGAGTGGAAGAAAAGTTGGTGTTCATCCTCCAGCTTCACTGTGCTAATGCTAACATAGCTGTGTCGCTAGCAATCACGTAGCACAACATTATATACCAGGTAGTCCAACTTCAGTAACCCTGCAAACGCCACTGCTGTTTAGTTTCTGTCTTCATTTATGTTTGAAGTGATAGCAGAGCTGTACGTTTGAATTTTTCCAGGAAATCTCTCAGTCAGAACATGCTATGTCATGTTTAGGTGTAAACCATTGGTGTAAACTAGCGAGCTAACTTCCTGTTAACTTCTAACTCCGTTAAATTTAATAAATTCTGTTTTCATGGATGTTAAACTTAATTGTTACACCCGATAAAGCAGCAACGCTGATGATTTTATTAAAGATGAAAGAATTTAGACTGTTTTTAACTCTCAGTGTTCGTTTGACTTTGGGACCTGTAGCTCCTCACTACGGCAGCCGTAATGCTCTGACAATCCATCGAGCAGTGCGGCTTACCAAAGTTGTACTAAAACATTTTTTAACAGATTTCTGCAGCCAAAATCGGTTCGAGGTCAGTAAGCACAACCAGAATTCATACATAAGGCACACTCTCGATTTTTGAGAAAATTAAAGGATTTTAAGTGTGCCTTATAGTGTGGAAAATATGTTATACCGAAGAAAAGAATATATCGCGATATATATCGTTACAGCACATGCTTCAAATTATACCGCAATATGGATCTTAGGCCATATCGCCCAGCCCTAACTATCGGTGACCTAAGGAGTGATGCTCTTGGTTTGGAGGCCACCTTGACTTTGGCCACAGTTTTCATCTTCAGCTCAGTAGATGCAGCTGCTGTTGCAGTTGGTCCATACTGCTCACAATTGCTTCCACTGTGCTGCAGCTTCTGGGTCTCCAGCTTCAATATTATAGCGCTGAGCTGCCAGGTGCTTCTTTGCTTCTTTGTCTATTACTTTAATGTTCTCACGCCTTAGTTTTAGTAGCCTCATTTCTCATCAAGACGTCCTGGTTCCCCAACACTGGACAAGGACTTTGTTACAGCAACGTGTGAGCTGGTGTGGCTTCAGTTACATGTTGTTCACTCATGTGTGGTAGTGAAAATTCAGATGTATGTATTGTAGCCAGCAGGGACGATATATAGAGCAGCGGACCACGGACCGGTACTGGTCCGTGAGTCGTTTTGTACCGGACTGCAACACCTTGAAGGCCGGTCTGTGACGGTCCGCTGGTCTATAAAATAAAATAATATGACGAAGACAAAAACGGTGGTATTTTATAAATATAATAATAAACGTGAATTCACTGTGTAACTGTGTAACTTTATTCGCAGCGTCCTCCTGAAATGCGCCAACAACATTGAGAGTATTATTCTCCTCTCTTCCCCTTAATGCTCTCTGGTCGCTATGGTAACGTGTAAATATTCCTTTCAAAATAAGACACACAACTACAACACGGGAAAAAACCCAGGGAAACCGAGTTAGCGATAAAAACCCTGAAAACCATAAATTCCACACCCGAGCCTCAACTCTCACGGCCCGGTGCCAAACAGCTCACGGACTGGTTCGTGGCCCGGGGGGTGGGGACCGCTGATTTAGAGGATCGAGTGTAAGTGTTTAGTTATCTGCTAACACTGGCAAGCTGCACCTGTAAACTGTACAGGTGGGATAGTGGAGGTCTAGGATGTTACAGTCCCAAGCTCTAGCAGGCAGCAGTGCGCTTTCTCTCTTTTCCAGTAAAGAATGATTGGTTACCTTCAGACTGCCACTAAGAAAACCAACATATAATCACTGAGCAGGAGCAATGAGTAACCACGTTTTACACAGGTGTTTGGATGTGAACCTGCAAGGAAACGAGGTTGTTGGTGCTAGTGCTGCTAACAACAGCCACAGTGTGTAATTCACTTTGATTATTGAAGAACATAGTTTTAAGGTTAGAAAACGCTCTTTAATATAAATAACTATCGTTTTCTTACTGTTAGCCTGGACAGTTGGCCTGATTAGTTTTTCTTCCTTTTAAAGACTAAAAAACCCAAGACCAGTTCCTAGTGATCGTAGCTTTTCCTCCCTTAGCCTGTGTTTAGTCTCTGTTCCCATGTCTGCTCTGTTCTTTTCCTGTATCCCACGAGTTGCTGCGTTCCCTACGTTTCCTCAGTTGCCTGTGTTTCATAGTTTTAGTTTCCTGAGTCCAGTTTAGGTTCTAGTTCATGTACAAAGTTTTTGAGTTTTTTGTAGAGGTAATTTCTTATGGCGAGTGTATCCAGCGAATAAAGTTGTGCTTTGAGTTTAATCGTCCGTCATTTGGGTCTTTCCGCCTGCCTGCCACACAGCAAAACATGACACCTGGATGCTTTCTGTTTAATGAAGCTCTTTGTTTAACCTTTTTTGTGGTATTTTGTCTGCTTGAGCTTCCAAAATATTAAATAGTTGCACAAAATCATGGCTTTTACCTCTTTCATCTTAATCCTAATGTTATCATTTGGCTCTAAAACAGAAAACCGTAGAACAGAAGGCCTTAATCTATCGGTACACTTTCACACACTGTCTGGTTTGTCTTCAAAGTTTTCAGTAAAGTTACACCCAGTATGAGAAAGAGGCTTGTAGAGGCCCTGATGGACTTCATTAACTTTATCTCTGCTTCTGTTCTGAGTGGCGTTGATGAGTTGAACAGAGAGTTATCCTCCCTGCATCTCTCCGCTGATAAGTTGAGTCAAGATCTCCTCTGAGAGTCATGGGAGTGGCTGTCAGAGTGCTTGACTAGGGACTCAGCCACGAGAAACCCAGAGAACATGAGAGGCGTTCTGAGTACTGCGAGCGTGGGGCCGGTGAACAGCGCAGAATAACATCATGTTTATTTAATGCAGTAGATGCCTCATTACTGACTGAATTTGTTGCTATTCGCTTATTTTCAATCTTTCCTCTCCCTCGGCGCTGCTAGCTGGGCTGGTTCAGGAGTTCAGTGACTCCCAGTTCGAACGAACGAACACACACACACACACACACACACACAGTCTTTCTTTAATGAGGCCTTTCACTGTTTCTCACGGTGACCCAGTCAACATGTATGATTCAGACTCAAAAGAAAAAGGTGTGAGCTTTTGCATGTGTGCGTTTCTTAGATGTGTTTTTCCTCTCGAGTCAGCAAACCTTCAGCATAATTAAACCGCTTGCTTTTTGTTGTCAGCAGCTCTGTGATTTGAAAGTTGCTCTGTCTGTGTTTAGAACAAACTGACTGTATTTTACTTGGATGCCTTTACTGCCTATTTCCAATGAATATATCTCCAGATATACTGTTCACGTGTCTTTTCGGTGTCACTCTGGTGTCTGACTATGTGTAACTGTGTGTTTAAGGTTGGGCTATGTGGACCATGCTGAGGAGTTGGCCTCCAAGTTCCTCCAGTGCTTCCCAAAGAACCGGCTGTCAGCTCAGGCAGCACTGAACCATGAATACTTCAGCAACCTTCCTCCACGGCTCTGGGAGCTGCAGGACAGTACGTAACACATCATCATTGCCTGCAGTGTCGCAGCCATTTGCCACCATGTATTGAAATACAGTGCTGATAGAGACCGCTGAGATCCTGCCCACACCCAAGGAAAAGCCAGTTCAAGGCTCTCTGCTAACTTTGTGTCCTTTTCTATTCTGTCTGCTCACTAAAGAAATAAAAAGTGCGAACAAGCTTCTGTTTGGCTGCATGAAGGCTGAGGAAGTCTGAATAAAATCAAAAAATGAGCCTTTTGAGGGGGAAAAAGATTGATTCTGAGATGCTTGGTGATTACTGTACATTCAAATGATGCGTTAACACAGTCGCCATGCTGTTCATGGGGAATGTGTATGCAGGCAGAGGTCTGTGCTCAATTAAAACATCATCATGAATCAGTTCAAGTCATGACTGTCCATGATTGTCTTCTAACTTTATCCTTTGGAAAAAATCCAAAACAGGCTATGAAACAGATACAGAAACATGTGATGAGTCATTTAAATTTGAAGGGACATGCTTTTCTTTCTTTCACCTGACATAAGCAAGTGTCTGTCAGTCACGTGATATTAAATCAAAAAATCACTGCTATGTATCAAATTAAACACTCTAAAAACAACAGCACAGCTGGACAATGTTAGTCTTTGTTGTTTAGTTTTAACATAGCTGTATTCAAACCCCCCGAACAAGATGGCCGTGCAGAGATGGAAGTCCGGATGCAGCAGTGAGATTTAGCTTTTCCTCAGTATGTGTGTCCAAGCATTTATCACTGAAAATCAATTATCCAAGTGTTTGTTTAGTCAGCCAACACGTCTGACAGTGTGCGGCTTGTGTGAGCATGTAGTGTGGAAAACTGAAAAAACTATGTTATGTTTGTACAGAAGCTCACTAACATATAGCTTAGCATTAGCATCAGCTCCTGAGAACTATGAGGCAAATCCATTGCAATGTTCTGAAAATAACAGGAAGTTAATTGTTGTAGTTTGAACCACTGAACTTAATCATTAACAGCGTGTTCTGCAGAACTTGCTCCAGCACACAGCTCTCGGTGACAATGAGCACATTTCAAAATGCTCTGCATTGAATTGCTGCATTTTGCATCAGACATCACATTTATGCTTGGAGTCATAACTCAATTCTGAACACATGTTATACACACAATGCTTTACTTTTTTTATCTGACTGTGAAATTGAACTGCAAGGACGAAGACACTCCTTATAACCCCACAGCCCAGCTGCAGCTGTCTCACAGCCATACGGTGCCGTCAGACAGCTTAATGATGCAGAGTTAGTTAAATGCAAGAATATAGTATATATTTGTACACATTAGAACAATATAGTGCAGTATTCTATTAGTGTGGAATAGAAAATATCAATGACTGTGCAATAGAACAGCACATAATAGTAGGAAGGCTCTCAGTACTGAATAGTACAGGATGTGATGAAGAGGAAAATGTCTGGTGGGGAGTGTGGGCGGTTAGTGAAGCTTGTCCAAAAAGCTCAGCTGCAGTTTGCACAGAACTTCTCTTTGACAGTGTGAGCCCGGGCTGCACAAAACCATACGCATGCCAACAAACCACAAGTCTCCTGACCTGATACGCCACCTTTGGTTCTTGGTCGCTGAAAGCTGGAAACCCAGCTCTCATTACCAGTGTCGGGAAAATTTCATACGCCAGTTGAAAGTGTTAGGTCAGTGTTGGTCCATCACAGATGCACAGAAATGCAAGTGGACAGAAAACGTAAAACATGAACCACACAGTGGTCCGGACGCAGAGAACTTCAAAGATTCAGCCGAATTCAAGTCAGGTGTGACGTTAATTTAATGGACTGCGAGGCAGCACTGAGGAGTCTGCTGTGCTGAATGCTCAATTGAGTTATTAATTTGGTTGTTAATTAATTACACACTGTAGAAATATTAACAGTTACACAGACGCGATGATGCAGTGGTTAGCACCGTGTGTGTGTGTGTGTGTGCGCGCCCATTTCCCCTCTTCTGATGTGGCTTTGCTTCCATGATTACTGCAGGTCAGGTTGATCGGTGATTCAGGTGCAGGTGTGTGTTTATTACGCGTCTGTCACCTCTGTGTGTCTCTTACTTGTTGCCAAGGCTCTCTCTTGGAAGCCTCTGAAAAGTGGAAAAGGATGTTTTTGCCTTGCCTCTCATCCCCTGTTTTTTGTTTTTCGGCTTTCTTCAGCTCACGTAGATCGTAGTCGTCTCTCTCTATGCCTGAAAAGAAGGCAGCTGTGTGGATGCCGATGAGACAGTAGGCTCAGTTGGACCTCTGCTGTCCACTGCCATACGCTCAGTTTGATTTTTCCTCTTGTTATTTGCCCAGAGAGAGCGTGTCTCTGTAAAGAAGCCCCAGCTTTCGACGCATCTTCATTTTAGAAGCTCGTGTATTTTGGGCGCAGCAGTCAGCGGCTTTAGGCAAAGCTTCACAGTTAGGCTACATTTCAATTAATCCTACAGAAATGCTTGAAAGTATGTCAGAGATGACTGCCTATCCATATTGTCTGACAAGCTACAGATACATGTGTAAATCCCTTACGCTGTAATTCATTAGTAGTGTGAAAAGCCTGCTCAGCAGACCTGAGTGTGCCACCACTGACGCGCTGGTTATTTTAATGAGAGAACTGCATTTTTAATTCCCCCCGATTAGGATTTTTCAGTATTATTAATCCTGTTATCAGCACCCAGCAGGTTGTCGTGTCTGAAAAGAATCAGAAGGCAGCGGTCAGTGAGAGAGAGGAAAGAGATGGCTCGTTTTGATTTTTGTATGCTCGCTTTATCTCTCTCTTTTCGGCATGCAAGTGTGCCACAGGAGAAGCAGCGGCGCAAACTGAGGGAAGAATGGGAGTGAATTAAAAGAGTTTAGAAAATGAGGACAGGAGTGGATAAGCAGGAAAATGGTATCTCAGTATCGTGGGGGAAGGATGTGTCAAAATTATGCAAATGAAGAGTGAGTGTGAGATAAAGAAGTGGCTAATTACTCCAGCTGTGAGTATTTGGCTACGACTGCAGCATAGTGATTGTGTTGTTTGGCAGAAACAGGAGCCAATGGGAACGGTCCCCCAGAAACACGCTGCACTGCCGTGTAGTTAAAATAAACCAAATGAAAGATATCCTGACTTTTCTAATGACAAACACGCCAAAGGAAAGTCAAGGAAATGTCTCGTGTTCTCCCTGACGAACAATGTGTTTTCTATGGTCAACTGTGCGCTCTATTATCCTGTGTATTATGGATTTGTTCAGACAATACCCAGACAGATTACAGCGAACAATGAAAGAATTACTGAGACAATGGAGCTCCCGAGGTGGCTGTTAACTGTGCGGATTGCCTTGTGACATTTTTAATTTGATTTGAGTGAGAGTGTGTGGGTGTCTGGCAGTGCATGGAGAAAGTGCAAAGGCCTTTGGATAAGGAAAATACAAGTCCCCTCTCTCAGGGCTGGATGTGGAACAGACATTAAAGTACTGAGACACAGCAGTTGTCCTCCAGTTCCACTGCTCTCTTGGCAAAACTCTGCAACTATTTCAGAGTCAGAGATGAAGATGTGTTCTCCTCACAATGGACAGCGTCGATTCATTTCCCACCCCCAGAGGAATTTGGTTATAAATGCAGCTTTTTAATCTTATTGTTTTCCAGACAAGGAGCCAAAGGAGCTTCAAAGATAGAGGATCCCCACGCTGATTTACAAATTTTTAACCAAAAATTAAACATGCTAATGCTCTTCAACCAGTTTGAAAACCCTGACGCTGTTTGCTCTTCTTCTGTTTTCATCTCACAGCCCCCCAAATTCCCTTGATGATTAATAATCATCTGCCTCGCTGTGCAGTTTAGGCTTCACAACTGCAAACAATGGTCACCGTTCCTTCTTCTGTTTGGACTGAATCCAGGGAAGGCATTCCTATTAAGTCCTTTGTATAGAAATGAGCTGTAATTCAGCTGAGGGCTCAACAGGGGTCAGTCCATCCATCCAATCTCTTCCACTTATCTAAAAGCCTGGAGTGGGTGGAGCCTATCCCAGCTCAGGGGTCAGTCAGTACTAGTAAATAAAGAGCTAAATTAACCCCCTACTTTTTGTAGCTTTCTTAAACACCGCAACGATGATGTGTCTGAAGTGAAAAAGGAAGACTTGGTCATTTCATGCTGATTGGTCAGTTAAGGTTTTGTGACATATTTCGGTGGCACTCTTCGGTGGTATCTGTTGTCTTCATCCACACAAGAAACTGCCTAGGAGACTTAAGGGAAGACTCAATCGTCACAGTGTAACACAACGTTTTTTCAATTTCAGTGATACCAGTCTGTCCAGTCAGGATGTAAACACAGGCCAGTGGGAATCCATTTCACCTGCTTTGAAAGTGGACAACAATCAAAAAGAGGATGTTTTTGAGGTGGTGACCACTAGCGCTGCCACAAACGATTGTTTTGATAGTCGACTAGTCACCGATTATTTTTGCGATTAGTCGACTAATCAGATCATCATCCATTGGACATAAAACGTACAGCTTATTGCAGCAGCAGCATCTGCTCTTATATAACTATCATTAGCTTACAGCTTTAAGTGTTTAAGGTGCTAACTAAAAATAAAGACAAGATGATAGTTTATTACATTTTAGTGAAATTTGCAGATTGTTTCAGTGAAGTTTAATAAACTCCTTGCTATCTAAAATATAACAGGACACCGGAGTATATTCTCCAGCATCTCACACTTCTGATAATCAGCTGTCTGCTTGATGTTTATTCAGCTGTGTAAAAACTATAACTTTAATCTCAGCCAAACCGATTTACTCAGGAACAAATAAAATACTAAAAAAAGCCAAACAATAACATTTTTAAGTTATCTAAGTGACTTATATTATATATCATATTTAACCTGAGTAGCGAAAGACGGCGGTGGGTTTGAAAACGATTTGCCCGGAGTCCGGTGTTCTCACGGGCTCTAGTGAGCCTTGACCCCGGCTAGCTATCGAGCTAGTGGGTAACAGACGTCTCCGAGCACTTTTGAAAATATGTGGTGTCTTGAGCAGATATAAACTGAGCAGATATTTGAGGTTTACACAGCTACATTCTCACCTGAAAATATGTTAAACGTTTATTTTGTGACCCAGAAAGAATAATAAGAGTAATATTAAAACTAACTAGCTGCCGCCATTGTTGGAAACTGAGCTGGGCCGCGCTGTGAATTCTGGGACAGAGCTACTTACATTCTACAGTAGATCCTACAATAATAGATACAGAGAAAAACCCAACAATCATATGACCCCTATGAGCAAGCACTTTGGCGACAGTGGGAAGGAAAAACTCCCTTTTAACAGGAAGAAACCTCTGGCAGAACCAGGCTCAGGGAGGGGCGGGGCCATCTGCTGCGACCGGTTGGGGTGAGAGAAGGAAGACAGGATAAAGACATGCTGTGGAAGAGAGACAGAGGTTAATAACTGATTCAATGCAGAGAGGTCCCAGATCTGGGACTTGTGCCCCTTCTGTTCACAGATGAGAGCAAGTTTACACTGAGCATACGTGACCGAATGAAGGAGTCTGGCGAAAAAGATTATGCTACCTGCGACCTCAACCAGAATGAGTGGTTTAGCAGTGGGTGACTGGTGGTCTGAGAATACAAGTACTTGAAGAAGTTCTTAGACTAGCAGGACCCTGACTGCTGTTGGGCACCAGGATCCAGACCCATTGTCAGACCTTAAGCAGGCGCAGTGGACCCTGGGTTCTTCCGGGTGTAGGACAGTTTTTGACAATTATTGTTGAGCTATTTTGTTCACAACAAATGACAGAGTGTATATCAGTAAACATATTCAACATTTTTGAGAGTTCTTGGATATTTAGAAGATTACACTACGCTGACAACTGCAAAGACAGGCTGAAGTAGAGCATTTTTCCAGTATTTAAAGATATTGGTATGGGTGCGTTACTGGCTCTTGTGGTATTTTAGAATGGTTTTATTTTCTTTCTGCAGTGTGTCTATACTTCTCCATCCCAAAGTCAACAGTAAAACTTTCACACATTCAACGCAACTCACACAATTGTGTCATTTTTTTTACAACATTTATTAAAACCTTAAAGACCAGTGAGGACGTGTGTTTTAAAAGGCATTAGCTCTGTTGGCTTCTTGCTGTCAGCCTACATGCTTCTAATCCGCTCGCGTCCTCTTCCCCCTGCAGTGTCTTCTATCTTCACCGTACCAAATGTCAAGCTGCAGACAGAGAGCGGGGACAGCATACAGGTGTGTGCACGAAGGAACAGTCATGGAAAGGCATCCTCTGGCAGCAAACACTGACCTGAGGCAGCATCCTGCACACGACTGCCTGACAGGTACGCGCTCATTAGCAAACAGTATGCTGCAGCAGAAGCAGCATGAAGTAACACACTCTCAAAAGAATAACATGAAACATGCAGACAGAAGGTGAAACTTTAATGATATGGATATTTTCATGTGCTATATTGCTTGTGTAGTATGTGAAGTAGTACTTGTTTGTGTTGCATGTGAATTAGTTAGTAGTGTGTTCTCAAATCAAACACGGTCACTTGTTCTCTGACCACAACTGACGTTTGCAACACTTTACTGGGATTGTCATGCTAGCTACGGCATTTTCTGAATATCTGTGACTTGCTGTTCCTCTGAACACACATAATATTTAATCACGCTACACAGGTTAACACTCATAAACACAAAATCTGTAGTCTTACCTGAAATGCTTGAATGCGCTGTTAGCTAAGTAGCTAAGTAGCTTGGGTAAGGCATGCACAGCATCCCACAGGCCGCCGCTGCTTTGGGGATATGCTATGAAGTTAATATTTTCTAACAAGACATGTGGAACAAGTGCTTATGGTCGTGTTTTATCAGAGTTACATATCTTTATATGATCAAATATGGTTTCAGTTTATTCTTTTGTGCATACAGTGTGGCCTTATAGAGGATAACTAGCTAAACAGTAGTAAAGCATTTCTAAAACCTGGATGTTTACTCTCAGTTCATGCTTTGTTAATATATTCTGCATATTTATCTGTCCATATATATACATATGTATGTATCTTCGTTATATATGTGACACATACAAGGGCCTAATGTTGTTGGATCATTTCTTATAATTGATTTTACCAAGAGCTGATGTTGCAGTGGGATTTATTTTTCACTCATGCTCCTATTATTGAGTTTAATCATATTTGTACAGCTTTGGTTTTTTTATAAGACTAATCAGCCGATTTTCTCATAAATACAAGAAGAAAATCAAACAGTGATGTAATGGAAAATATTGTCTATTAGAACACAAAAATGTCAAACAACATGAAAGTCATTAGCTATTCCCTCGCACAGTTCTCTGTCTGACACTGATCTGCATCCTGCCGACCACCACGGCCTTTCTTTTAACACCGAAGCCATGAGATCTGTGCCGCCTGCACTAAAGCAGAGAATCCAGTAATAGATGGAGGAATGGCTTTGAGTAGGCGAAGAGGGTGTCCCATTCTTTAGAGACGGGGGTTCTCTTTCAGGGCTCAGATAAAGCGCCACTATTTGCATGTAATAAGAGGTGCAGAGGCCAGGCATGGGGATAATAGTTGGCCTAATGATGGAGCAACACAGGGCCACAACAGTGCACTGTGGACCAGATTAGATCTGTAATTGCTGACAGGTGCATATATGTAGCAGACGCAGCAGCTCCTCAACTAGTCGTCACCAACTTTCTCCAGTGTTTCATTTCTTGACGTTTCATCGAGAAAGGTTTGATACAAAGTAGATGTATTTACTATTCTAGGGATTTTGTGTGTGTGTGTCTGATCTGGGGCTAATGGCTTTCTCTCTCTCGCTGTGTGTGTGCATGCGCGTGCACATGTGGAGGGTGGAAGTCACCCCACCGAGAGCGCTGTGTCCTCTCAGCTGCTGCATTTACATTGAAATCAGCCTCTTTGTCCAAGCAGGCCTAAAGCCTGGCAGGCTGGGAGAGCTGCGCTGATAGCAGCCTAATCCCTGTGCACACATTCCCATTAATACGCTGACAAATTACACCAACACATGCACACGGCTTTTTATACTTCCCCTCAAATGTAACTCATGCACCAGTATAACGCTACAATATAGCACTAAACAGCCGCACACTATAGGATATGATAGTGTTTACTATCATTCTTTTTAATGGTGAATGTGAGTATCACTGTGCTGCTCTGGGCTTTCCAAACTGCTGTTTGTGAGAGCAAAGTGCAGGATGTCAGTACTTTGAAGTTTAGTGATTGTAAATGAATGACAGTGGTTCTGGTTAAATATGTTTTTAAAAATTCTCAAATTTGGGGGACTCACAAAACATATAACAAAAGGATTAATTGAATAAAAAATCCATTCCAGGTTCCATGGCACACGGACGCGTCGGCTTTGTAAAACTGTTTGCAGATAGATAACGACGCTCCGTTAAAGAGCGCTAAAGGTAGATTAGGACACTTTGCTTTTTGGCTGTTTGTTCTTGGCTAGGCTAGCATACTAAAAGCCAAAGGCCGGGTGTCGGCACCCAAAACTGTTTGGATACGGGTGTGAATAAAAACAAAAATACATTTATCCAGTGAATTTAAATGTGGTATGAAGTGGAGCCTTACAAGCATGACTTTCTTTACAATTACACCTACTGTGTATCTGAGAGTGAGAACAGTTCTGTTTACACAGATATACAGCATCAGCTGTTTGTAGTTTTTTAAGGTTGGCTAGAATTAAATGGATTTTACATGATGGTTTCAGTTTTGCTTAATGTTGCATTTATACCACAACACATTACTGAGATGTACTCAAAGAATGAGCGTAAATTCTTGAATGTAATATGCACGTGAATATGTACGGACCTGCTCCTGAAGCTTTTCTGCTAAAATCAGAGGTAAAAGAGGTGAGGAGAAGGGAGACAGGGGAAGGGCAGCGCGATCGCGCGAATAAAGGCTAGATGGAAGCAGTGGCTTGCGGGAGCAAGGCTGGATTTCTTTTTGTTGAGGCAGCGTTGTATTATTTATATGAGGTGGTAGAGGCAGGCCGCTTCAGACGGAGCAGAGCAAAGAAGGCGAGCAGCCCCCTTTCTCTTTTGTGGGTCTATTCCCAGTGGGCAGGCTTTGTGCTGGCTGGATGGCTGCCTTTGAGGAAACCCATGCAGCTATTGAGCTGAGAGTGAAGGCCGGACCCGACTCGCCCGCACTGAGACACAGCAGCGCTACAGCTCTACAATGTCTGTCACTGCTATGGCCGGGGAGCAAAAGAAAAGGATGGAGACAGAGTGACAGAGGATGGGGGAATAGTGGGAGTGTTTGATTTTGGCAGGGAGGGAAGAAAGAAATGGTGTTTTTGTGGGAAAGGAGAAAAGCTGAAAGTGATAGAAGGGCAGAAAAAATGGAGGCGGGGTGGAGAAGAGAAGAAATAAGGGAAAGGTCTCCTTTACAGTACTGCAATACATTCATCTATGTTTATTCATGATTCTGCATTATTCACGAGATTAGCTGATGCAACTTGGAGCCGAGCGTAGGCAACGGCTCCCCCCATCAATCCGCTCGGTGACCACACAGTTCAACTCCGAGTCCCAACAAGTGGGAGACAGCTGCCCTGTCTCTGAGCTTCAACACACTTCACTTTAGGCAAGGGTATGTGAAGAATTGGATGCAGCATGCTCACAGTCAGAATACATAACAAAGCATGAAACATTGATTCAATCGGGGAGCGAAAAGCAACATGAAAGAGGTCAATTCAACGGCTCGGTGCCTCAGTCCAAACAAGAACTTAGTTGGTCTTATTGTGAAGACAAATCAGCCGAGGTTTGTAGCGTCGTTCCAGTTTCACATTAAGATAAAATGATTTAATCGAATTTAAAGCTGATTTATATCATTACTCAACAATTATCTCGACAACTGCACGTAATGCGAAATAGGTGGATCATACTTGGAGACCCACAGCGTCTTTCAGCACATTGTTTTGGTTTTACAGCTGAGCAGCAGCACCTTACTGTTCAAACTGAGAAAAAATGAAAATAGAGTTTAACAGCTGCATTTTTCAACTGGTGGAGACCAAAAAAGTGCTACAAGAGGTTAAATGTGGAGCTTTTAGTTAAAGCTAAACAAACGTTTAGCTTGTGGCTTTTTATCAAGGTACAATAATACTATAATAGTTCTTTAAAAGGCCGTATTGGCGTCATCATTGTCCCAAAAAATTGTAAATGGTTTTATATTTTTTCTGTTTTTCCAAATCGGAAGCTACATCTGAGTTCATAGCAGAAGCTGAGGTTACCTTGCATTTGATCTGCTACTCAAATGATTTCAAATGGCTAACTGACTTGTCAGCATCAGTAGTTTTAAATTAAAACTTTTTAACACATTTAATGCATCTGGAGTGCAGAATCATTCAAAATCCCTGAAATGTTTCTGTCAACGCATTTTGGGCAGTTTTACCTTCGCACATGCGCCAATGGGGAGCTGATCTGGTATCGAGCAGCTCAACCAATCAGCTCAGTGTGGAAGATGATAAACGCACACTGGCTCTCTCGATGGGAAATTTGAGTATTAAAAAAATAACAAGACAGAACAGTCGACCAACATAAAGTATTTTGCACATTGTGCAAGAAGGAATTTTCTTTTCACCGAAGCGCTTCCAGCTTAAAATATCACATTATTATCACATATTATATATTAGTGTATACTTACCTATTAGTATATAGGTTTTTAAAAAAGTTGTATTTCACAGGAGAGAACCTGTGCTAAAAGATTGAAGAAAACTATTCAAATTCTCTCTGAATTTAAGCATTGAACATTCTTTGTGTTTATTCTCCACTTACTTCATTATATTCTATGAATGTCAGTTACAAGCTTAAATATAATGTTGAAAAAATCTAATTGCAACCAGGCTATTGATCAAGTAATTGCGATTAATTACAGAAAATTGTGAGATTAATTAATTAATTTTTTTAACCTATTGACAGCACTAACAATACCACTTATTTAGTTTTTTCACAGTACAGTTGATTATGCTGCGCTGTAGACACTCGCACAGACGTCTGAGTAGTCAGTCCTGTTATGCCTTTTAGAAGTCAACTATGTGGTTGGTGCAATATAAATTCTCATCTGGGTGGTGACAACAACCGGTAGGTGCACAGAGGTTGGCATCACCCTCACACTCTGATGATATTTACCTCGGATCAGAGCAGAATCCCAGACACGGAAGTCATAAGTCATAAAGAAATGTTTCCACCTCTGTGTCTGTGTTTAGTCATAGTCACAGGGAGACCTCCGAAATGAAGACAAGCTGACCAAAAGAAACAAAAGTTCTTGCATTTAGTTCCTACTACCTGTATCTCAGATATCCAGTGTCTGTGGGAGGTTCAGTGGAAAACTGTAGAAAACCAGAACTCGTGGCTACTAGACAATCAATGCCGTTACAGCTCAGTGCTGAATTAAAGGAGTAACCAGTATAACCACATGTAAGGGTTCATTCATATCGCTGAGATGTGCTGGACAATTGAAGTCATGTTGATGAGTGCTGTTCTCTGCTCTTCTGCCGGTCACCTGGCCAGACTTCACACAACGCAGCAGTCTTTGTACGCTGCGTCTGTGCGGTGAGCCATCACAGGTCGGCGACAGGACACTCTGGCCCTGGAGCATCACTGTGTCACTTTGAAGATAACAGCTGCAGGCAAAGCCGGACTTTAGTGTCCAAAATGTAGAGGTGCCAGCTATTTATCTCACTGCATACACACACACGCTCGCTCTAGCCTAAGGTATCATCTCCGAGACCGTGCCGTGTGCCTTTTTTGGGGAAGAGGATAAAAATGCAGGAAACCTTCATAGATGTACAGGCATTTCACTTGAAAGTAAAAGCACTATTTGTCCCCTGGTGTGATCCTACCATGATGTCTGTCTACTAAAGCCATCACTGTCCAAAACGTACAAAGTCAACAGGACAGAAAGAGAATATTTTTGGCTCTGTAGCAGGAAGAAATAGATTTGTGCTGTCCACGAAACGACCTGTCAGAAAGTTTTTCTAGGTAGAGGACAAAGTGATTTAAAGTGTATTCCTGCTGTGAGCCTGAGGGGGGGAAATAGGAGGTGCGGGGAGGAAGGATAACCAGAGGCATAGCCTTGAGAAATGGAGAGCCTTCAGTCAAATCAGCCTAGTTTTAGTCTCCCACTGCTTCTTATAACCATACAGGTTCAATGCCTGCCAGTAATGTGGGCTTTCATTTCATCCTCTCCTCGTGGAAAAAGCATTGTGAAGGCTCTGCAGCTCTGCACTACTTGTTCCAATGTGTTTGCACTCACTTCCCCGTGCTGTTGATTTCATATAATACCATTTCCCCTCTGCTTTTATGACCTGTTAACATGTATGTCCTTAAACCCAATGCTCTTCAGTCTCTCAGGATTGATCATAACCGCGTGCAGTTAAATCAAAGTGTGGCGCTCCTGTGTTTTCTTCATGTTTCCATCTTACCCCTGTGCGGCTGGAGGTAAAAACAATGGTGTGTGTACATGTAAATATCACTTCAAACATTTCAACCAAAAATGGTTTTGATGACACCGTAAGAAATTGAGGCTACTGAATATTTATGTAGCACTTTTTTCTGTTTTGCCCTTGGTAGATGGTTTCTGAGGATTCGTCTCATAGCCAGGGGTATGTACAGAGGGGGGTACGCATCTGTATTCAGGTGACGCCTCGTGTAGACTGCACATGAGCCTGAAAATCAGATCCACTGTTTTCTTCACCAGTTCTCCTTGTTCTCTGTGCCCCAGCAGTATGACTGTATTCAGCCTAACCCTAACAATAAGTTCAAAAAGTTGGTTTTGGTGGGTTTGTTGTTGATCAGTAAGGGATACATGTAATCAGCCAAGTCTGATGAGTTTTTTCTGTTTTTTAATAGAAACAGAAAAAGGTTTAAATATCCTTTCTCCCTTTTTGTGCAATTCATGTGCAAGACAGATGTGCAGAGGCTATGGTTGTTGGGCACTGTTATCCTTTTATAATAGACTACAGCATATGTTCAGTCTGTTGTTATGCTCTTCCACAGCATGTCTTCATCCTGTCTTCCTTCTCTCACCCTAACCAATCACAGCAGATGGCCCCGCCCCTCCCTGAGCCTGGTTCTGCCGGAGGTTTCTTCCTGTTAAAAGGGAGTTTTTCCTTCCCACTGTCGCCAAAGTGCTTGCTCATAGGGGGTCATATGATTGTTGGGTTTTTCTCTGTATGTATTATTGTAGGATCTACTGTACAATATAAAGCACATTGAGGCGACTGTTGTTGTGATTTGGCGCTGTGTAAATAAAGTTGAATTGAATTGTTATGTTATAGTGTCCATTGAGTTACCCAGACTAGCTATATAACTTGGGCTTCATATTTTGAAGCTTCAACATCAACATTTTGGCTGAGTTGATTTATTCATTTATTTATTTATTGGGTGGGTGTTGACAAAAAATGAAGGGGTGTAGAGAAGGATAGAGTAGGATCATGTTAACAACTGACCAAAATTTGGCTTCCGTCCGCCTTATGGTTCTTAGAAGTGTTGTGCTATATGGAGCTCTTCAAAACCATGTCTCTTACTGCCGTTGTTTGCACTGACAACATATGGGCATGAGTCGAATGAAATATGAGGGATTTTAAATATCACGTTACTTCTGACGTCTTCTTCGATGTCAGATGAGGTCAAACTTTCATAAAATGTCTTTTATCTTTATGCTTGATATCCTCCTGCCTTTTTATTGGCAACATTTTAGAAATGACACTGGGATGCAGGGACTTTAAATGTCACATTGTCGTTTGCATCCAAATATCATGTCACTTGACTTCATTTCAAGTAAAGAGAATGAGAAAGAGCTGGCTATTTAGGTAGAGAGAAAAAAACGGTGCCATCATATGCCACCATTATCGCAGCAATGTATCATGATGATATCAATCATTAGCCAATACTAATACCGTACACTGTACATATATATTTTGCATCAACTTTTGCACCTATTGCATCTCTGTAAACAAACATTACTAAATGAATTTAATAATGTGTATTAATGTATGTTCTGCTGGTGTAATTACACTCTTTGATCATATCCAATCGCTTTTTAGATTCAAAAACTGCATTTTAGCACATATTCACCTTTCTTTTTTCAACAACAAATGAGAACCTGATATGTCAAAATAATAGGACAGAAGTTTAATGAATGTTTTGCAGAGGCACCAAAGAAGTACCCTTTTCATTTCAGCAAAAAAAGGTGCATCTCTCCATGTCTCAGTTTTTTTCCCCGTCTCCTCCTCTTCCCCCGACCATATGGCTTCTCCTAATGAGCGTTGCACATGTACCTCCTTCCTTTTTTGCCTCTCCAAAAAGAAAAGAAAAAGCAATTCCTTCTTATGTGGTGAAGCCAACAGCTCTTCTACAGCAGCAGATCTGGAGCTGCTCGTCTCAGCTGAGTGAATTAGAGTCAAATAAAGCATGCTAATGAATTTAACTTTGTCAGTCTGCCATTTGAAACACCGAGGAATAATGAGCTGAGCTCAGACTCATACAAACAGGAACTACACAAATTTTTATGCACATACTTTTTGTAAGTTGCCTCTGTCTTTTCATCACAACCTTTGATTACAGTGGCACACTTTCTGAGTGGAAATAATCCGTTTTTGTCATCAGAAATTAGTCAATTCGTTTATTTGGAATGACTCCGGTTTGTAGAGTTTATGACTGTTGGCTTCAGTTCAGTTGGGTACATGGCATGGATTAGCTTCACTACAAACCTAAAGTGGAACTTCAAGCAAGTGAGGGTCTGTAAATATTGCACTCATCAAAGAACAACACCAAAAACATACTAAAATTTAATTTAGGGAGTGTAACAGAGTTACAGCCATTTCCCCGGTCAGAACCAGCTCTGGTCCACTTTCAATACAAAAACATACCTCATCTCCAGGTTCATAACAGGACCATCTTTTATACTCTCTTTGCATTAAACCCAGAAGTGATCTGACACTAAACATGGTCTGGCATCTTCAAACAGGCAATCTGGTCTGGTTTTGCTATTTGGGTATTATCATATCCATTTGAAATAAAGTGTAACATTTATAAAGGAGGTTACTGGGGTTAATGACAGCTATTTGAAGCACTCAACCGTCAACCATCAAGTCCAGAGTTTGAATCGAGACTTATGCCTATAGTCTGATTTAGGCCTCAGAAGCTTTCTGGTTAAGTTTAGAAAAGATGCTGGTTGTCATGGTGTCACCTTTTGTTTAGTAACTGGCTAATTTCTTGGTGGTTTGCAACTTGACAGGCCTAAAGATACACTGCTTCATCATTATTTTTGGATACTAATGATACTAGTCGTAATTTACAAGAAGAAGTCACCTCCTGCTAGCCGTCATAGGGATTGCAGGTATAAAGCAGTTTAGCACTGACTTCACTTTTCAGAACAGGCAGCTACTTTCAGCTTACTTAATAAATGTCTGTGGTTAAACGTAAATCCACAAGTTATGTATCAAGTTGCCAGATATTTTCTTTCCTATTTCACATTTCACTACAAGATTTGACATGTGTACAGATACTGTAATCAAGAATTGCTTTAAAACTAAATTTGCCCCTATTTGCCCGCTATTGAATTTATAATTCACTCGATGTCTTGACGAAATGCTTGAAGTAACAAACCTCAGCGACCCAAAACATGTTGTGTTTTTAGCTTTGCGCTGGTGCCATACCTTGGACCACTCATCAGGTGTTTTTGTACATTGTACGAAAAGAATTTATTGCACATGACAGTTAACAATTTGACATGGTAAATATAGCCTTAATTTACTTCTGGAACATGCAGAATTCAAATTCCAAACTTTGGCCATCACTTTGTTCATACAGACTGAAAAATGCATATCCACATGCATGCACACATGATGATTATGAGCAAGTCTATGCTGGTTGTCTAAAGAACATTTTTTGCACAAATGTGATTTTCTCTCCAAAACTTGTCCATCATCTATTTCCCAAAACTGGAAATATTTAAAAGCAGCTTGGAGAGGAAGTATTTTGTGGTCAGTAAAGCTTTTGTCCAGTGGGTTCGACTGAACGCTGTGCTTTTGAGGGTTGAGGCACATAATCAGACATGAACTATGTTAGCCAAAGTAGAAAAGTAGGGGACAGAGTTCTTAGGAACTTCACACAGAAGAAGAACAGAGAGTCCTGGAACAGTCGGTCTCAACGAGCCCCGATCAGAGCTTCAGGGCCTCAATCTTGAATTACATGAAGAAAGAGAAGCCACTGAGACACTAAAACCACAGACGAGCTGTGGAAACCTCTCTGAAATACTGACCAAACCACTTGCCAAGTACTGATTGGCCTTGTCTTAAAGAGTCTATGGTATCGTTTTTCTTCATTGCTTCAAAATTTTACACAGTTCAGCAACTTGGGTTCATATAAGCTACTATTATAAACATATATCAGATATCTTGTTTGGTACAAGGAGTGTAAAAAGTTGTGTGACTCAGTCCATAAAAAGAAAGGAAATAAAGACATCTCATTTCAGTTTGCCAAAGCTTCCATTCAAGGCTAATACATGCAGAAATATCACTGAATCAAAGTTCTGTTGCAGTTTCCTGGATCTCAAACAATATTTCAAAATAGTAATACTTGGATTTCATTACTGGGACACTCTACATTTTAGGCTGTTTCTTAATGTAGGGGGGACAATGAGGGGCCATTTCCTGGTGGAGGCTTCTGGCCTGTCCCGCTGCCTTTGGCCTTGCAACATATCAACTTTTCAATTTAAACCTTTTGCAAGCTGCCGAGTTGTTATTTTCTTTGTTGCCTGATTGCCAAGACTCGGGATAACAATGTAATACAAACAGAAATTACATATGTGTGGTTATTGTTGGGGCGTCAGGTCACATGTCAGGTAAATGCATGTGAGAATGATGCATTTATGGTAGCACAATTGATGTTCCTTGGAACAGCTGACCTTGTGAGATCTAAAAGAAACTGTCACAGTGTTCAGTACAAACAGGTGTTAAGTCAGCGTTGGACCTATGTGTAGGGTCGTCCACTTCAAGCTTTCTGGAGGACTCAACGGGAGCACATTTGCATAGGTTGAAACCCCCTCTCCTCAGACTCTGCGTAGACAGTTAACTATGCAAACAGATACAACAGCTGTACTTTAGCATTAGCATTAAGCATCAACCCTATCCTACTGGAATGTCTACTTTTGGGGGTCTTTTTTTAGTATTACTAAGCAATCGGGAAACAAGAAACTAGTCATTCTGTCACTTATCGAAAACGGTTCATATTATTTTCAAAAAGGTTGTGCTTTTTGTTGAAACATAAAGTTATAGTTCAGAGCTTTATGATAACTTAGACCTCTGAGGGTTAACTTTGCTCCTGTGGTCTGAGGTTATTGCATATAAACTGCACTGTAGCTCATAGCATTTTTATGTAGCTTAAAAAGCTTTCAACCGTGCCACAGTCCTCATCAGCAAGCTAACTTGCTCATTGCTGTAGTTTATGTTTCAACAGCCTTGAATCAAATCTCAGGGCTTATTTTATTTTATTTCTGATTCAGCATAACTATACATGTTTTATTACTCTGAATTTGCAGTTGGGACTTTCCCGTGATGGACTCATTTTTCTTTTCCACTCTGACGTGAATAAAAATGTGTGGGGAGCTCTGAAAAAGTTTAGGCGTACTTTGGTATAAAATGGACACATGTAATGATATTTCAGCACAAGAAAATTGGCGCTTTAGTCGAAAAAAAAAAAGCAGAGTCATTCTTCAATGTCTCATGCTGGTTGCTGGCTCTAGTATGAGGGTCTTGTGAGTGCTGGACAGCACCGGAGCGTTTTTCCCAGCGTTCTTCACTGAACCGAGGCAGGAAGTCAGCAGGAGACTGACTTGATTCGAATTGGACACGACTCACAAATTATACACTCGCAGGGGAGTCTCCATGTTAACAGCACACTGCAGCCCTGTATATGAGCAAATGGCTTGGAAACACTGGGCCCAGTATACGTGAGCCCACACTGCAGGGGAAGAGAGCGGCAAGAAATGAATGCCGGCGCATGAAAGGGGGGAGTGTTAAGGGAGAAGCGGGAGGAAAGTTTCCCTGCCATTCGGCCTGTTTAGAGAAACTGTAAGGAAATATTATGATTATTAAGAGCCTTTTGAAGTTGCATTGAGTTGACCTGCCCCCGCAGTGAGATAAGTGTACTTATTCTGCTGGCAGGATCGGTCAGCCTTCACTTTCTGACATGTTGATGAAAATGAAACTTTGGATCTGTGAAAGGCATGTTTTTAATCATTAAGGCCACGTGTCTGGTCGACCTCAAGAAGCTTTAAGCAAAATAAATAATGTGAACCAGCGCACGTTTCCATCAGCTACTTGCCGTCCTCTGTTTACTCAAAAGGACCATGACATTCAGCGCTGGCTTCGAGTTGCCCTTTCAGTGTAACATGTTCTTACCCAAACCCGCCTCCCAGCATGGGCGCCTAACTATCTGATCCAGGAGCAGCCTGACATTGCAGAGCTATAGCGTGGCCGTGCAGCGCTGTGGTGCTGGCTGGTATAACGCACGCTGTGTCTGGCTGGCTCTGCTGCTGCAACACATTCCTTCCAAAAGGAAGGAACGCATTCCTCCCTCATCGCTCTGCTCTCCTTCTTCTTGAAATCTCTCCATTGTAATCACTAGCTTGCCTCATAAATGATTTTGAGATACTTTAGACTAACTACTGCTGTTTGTCAAGATGTCATTTCAGGCTATAATCGAAAGAACATTGGTATCTCCGTCTGCAGGAAATTTGTATTATATTTGGCAATAAGTTTGATTCCGAGGCCTCCCCAGCCTTCCACTTGCATATGCATATGAAAAGCACAAGGTGGGGAGATGCTGTGGTGACAAGGTGATAGGAGGAGTTGAGTTGGAGGTGGGTTGCAAAACAGCTTGCATATGGGCAGCAGCAAAGGTGGGCAGGAAAAAGCAGCTTAAAGATAGCAGAATTGGAAGCGAGAGTGGTTTAATTTGATGCAAACCACATCATTTTTAAATTTCTTGTGGAGAATTGAAATGAAAACACCTTTTATTTACAGTTTCATGACCTTCATGCTCTCTGCAGACTTGCTCAGCAACAACTGAGCCAAAACATTAACACTGATAGTTGTGATGGACATTGTTAATATAACCTTTAACGTTAATAACCTAAATGTAACAAGCATGTTATTTATTGCTGTCTGTTTTGATATGATTCTACATTATGTGTCCTCATGCAAGCCAGACTTAAAGGATCAGCTCACCTTTATTGCAAAACCTCATTCTTTGTTTTTCTCCTTGGCCTTAGTCATGCAGATGGTTTTGATTTCATTTCCCATAGTTCTAAGAAATCGGCCTCTCAACTCTGCACCCCAATAAATTCCTGTGTAGTGAAACTAAATGTCTAATAAAATGGGTTGTTCAAAGAATATGCTTCAAGAGAATGTAATATTTTCAGTGTGTCTAAAATGGTTTAACCCTGTTTTGGGACCAAGTCATCATAGATACATAGTAACTCTAACCCTAACACCATGTTTTGAAGAAAACTAAAATTACTTTGTGAAAAAATATAAATAACAGTCATTAGATTTAAAGTTATCGTCACCACAGCAGGTGGGAATGAGGTGGGAATCTATAAGAGCTTCAAATTGATATCGCAGGTGTATTTACTAAAAACCTGGATGAATTTGAATGTCAGTGGCCTTGACCACGAGCTTAGAGTAAGTTTTATCAAAATCTTGTGAATGTGATGACTTGAGAACAAGGTAATCATAGGTGTGTCTGTACTACTGGTGGTTGCAGACATTGGGTGTTTGTGGTCCATATTACCTATTTGGACAAGCGTGCCTACCATGACCTCCATGAGAGCCCACGCAGTTCTGTCCGTTGGGGAAAGTATCTATCGTGGAATCAAGCTCTGCTCCACAAGCGTTTGGACTGTAGGTCTCAGATTGTGTTGTTGGGTCAGGTCTCCTCTACTTAACTGGAAAGTTGAGCCAATCTGTATAAACTGTGAGCATCTTAAGGAATCCATCCAGCTTAACTGCCCTGTCAGTCGCAGTGTTGTTACAACATATCTCTGAAATTTATGAGGAAAAAAGTTTCAGCGCACCAAGAAGCCAAGTGCGAAATAGTGTACTATATATTAACACATAGAGTCATAGTCACATAGACTATGCTAATTGCTACCATGATGGATTCAAATATGTTCTATACTGCAGCTTTCTGTTAAGCAGCCCTGTGGTCTGCGTGGGTTTAGTACAGTGTCTGAGGCCAGAGTTTTCCTGGCAAAGACTCCCTCTGCCTGATTCTTTCTGGGCTAAATAGAAGCCAGCACCTCCCCGTGGCCCTCTCCATGTCTTCCCATGCCCCAGCCAGTCTGCCCTGTAATGGGTTCACTCTCCCATACAATCCTTTCACTCCTCAATGCACTGAATATCCTTTTTGCTGCCTTTCTCTTTGACCGACAGCCCCCTCCCAACCCAGCACCCCCACCCACCACCCCAATCCCCTCCCAACCCCCACTCACCCCTCTCTCTATCCCTTTAGGAGTGTGTCCATGAGTTTAAAAGAAAAGGAGGAGGGGGGGGGGGATGATGTGTTTCTCAGCGGCCAGTCTTGTCTGATGCTGTGAGGCCATCTCTCTCCCACGGAGAACATGTTATGTTGGACTTTGTCTCGGTGAGCTTCATACTGAGCCCTTTGCCCTTCTAACAGAGGCTGAACTGGGTTATAAAGTTCTACCTGCTTTTGACTTGAGAGTGTGAGCGCCTTTGAACGGTAACATGTGTAAACTTTGCAAGACATAGTTCCCACTCTGTCAGTTCTGACATGTTCTAAACAAAGCAACAAAACAGCAGAGCTACACATTTTAGGCTTTATACATTCCAGAATCCTTCCTGCGTATTTATGCTTTGCACTTCTTCCCCCTGTTGGCAAAACTATGAAACATTTTGTCATTTTGAAAGAGCTTATCCTTTCTTCTTCGCCATTCCTCTGCCTAATGTATGCATGTGACTGGGTGAAATGGTTGAACACAGCACGGTGAGCTACAGAAAGAAGACGGAGGATTGCAAGGAAGCTGTTGCATTATTCATCGTGTTGGATAAGGTTTAATTAAAAGTGCTGCTTGGCATTGTGAGGGGAATGAATGTGTGTTTTGCCTCGCCTGTCGCTGCCTCATTCACGTTCTCCATGCTCGACTTATCAAAGCAGCCCCTTGGTCCCTCCCTTTTTTGCCAGTAGAAGTTAGCATAATGCCGCAGCCCCGAACCTTGTGATTACTGGGAGAGAGGACGGGCGGCACAGAGCTTCACTGCAGCAAGTGCTGGCTTTGTAAAGAATTCCTCTGGTAAAAATGGAGAATAGAGCAGGATGTTTTGGTGTGCCCATGGCGTGCTTCTCTCTAAGAAACCAGAGTATTGATATTTGCATTTGGATAATATATCGGCATGTTTGTTTCTGTACAGTTTAAGAGCCTGTGAATCTGCGGATTACTCAATACGTGCCCACAACCCTCCGTGCAGGTTTCCATCTTAATCGTAGCTACTTACTTTCATGAGTAAAGGGTTGTTGGCATCCACGGCTAACAGAGGTGAACTCTTGGCCTGCCCCCAACTACACACACCAAACACGTGCCTGCAGTACACCTTCCAACCGATCACTATCAAGGCTGGAGACAGTTTTTTGAGAATTTTCAAAGAATCTTCCGCCATCGAGGTAAAAACAGTTACATGTTTACCTCATTATTACCAAAGCAGAGTTGTTTCTGTTCTGGTTCGTGAACCAAGATTTGAACTGTTTCCACCAATGAAAAAAAAATGTGATGGTCAAAAGGTGGTTCTACCTTGGGCATTGCAAAATGGTTATATCTGAAGCACAAACCAGGAAATCTCGAATATACCGTATTTCCCGGACTACAGAGCGCACCCGAATATTAGCCGCACAAGCTAAAATCAGGGGAAAATCCTGTTTTGTACATACATTAGCCGCACCTGACTAAAAGCCGCAGGTGTTTCAATGTTGACTTATCATATGTAAGAGAATATGCACAAAGGGAATTGTCAGGAAAGAGATGGCTGTTTGGAGACACATCACAAAACAAGTTATGGGTACATATTTGCATAACTTTTTAGGTATATGTACAAGTAGCGGTAATTACAAGTACGAAACATGTACTGTGCTTCATAAATGAGTAACAAATGTAGTACATAACAATAACCTACAGCACACCAGAAAAATTGATTTGGCCTACCGTTTAGGCTCAGGTGCAGCGACACGGCTTTAACAAGAAGAAAAGTCAGTCATTCACCACCATCTTTCTCTTCTTCCTGCGCACTAAAACCACCAAAGTCCTCTTCTCCAGTGTCGGATACGAACAGGCTCAGGATGGCTTCGTCATCCACTCTCAGCTTCTTTCCTTCGTTGTCACTTTCAAAACCAAAGAAATCCTCGTTGTCAGTGTCAGAGTCGAACACCCTCTGAAGGGCCGTGGCGGTGTCCTCCTCTCCATCATGCAGCAGTCCAGCCCTTCGAAATCCGTTGGTGATCATGGATGTTTTCACACTTTTCCACGCTGTCAGAATCCACTGGTGGAGTTGGGCATAACTTGCTTTTCGCAAGTTTATCGCCGCTCATCATCCACGCCTCCTGCTGAACGCGTAGCGCTACTTTGAAGTTTGTTTTTCGCGCTACTTCGTACGGCACTACGTTGCCTGGCGGACGGACATGTGACCAACATACCACTCTTGAACCCCAATCCTTCCACCAGGCAACGTAGTGCCGTACAACAGTCTTACGATATGACAAAAATCATGGACAATCCATAGAAAAGCCGCACCTGACTAAAAGCCGCAGGGTTCAAAGCTTGTGCAAAAAGTAGCGGCTTATAGCCCGACAATTACGGTAATCAGGAAGTCTCTCTCCCTGTTTGAGTATTGACCCTCATCAGATAGTCCAGAGTTTCACCGTTATTTTTTATTTCATTTTCATTTTTTTATTCTGTTTCACACATGGTACAGCAGTAATTCATTTCCTATTCACAACCTTCCTTTCAATTAAAGTAACACTGTTTCCAACCAACAGGAGCCAAAGACTGTTAGCAATAACCTCCTCACAGCAATGTCTTTAAAACAAGATGGTGGAAATTGGTGATTTGTTGGTGTTTCAGTATTTTTAACTGATTTTTTTATGTACGTTTTTAAAAGTGGACCGGGAAAACTGTGGATACTGCACTCATAAACAGGCAAGCACCCACAGAAGAAAATGTCATTTATATATAGGGGACGATATCGAGATGGCACTATGAGTTTGGGTAGCGTGCTCAGCAACCATATGAATAAGAGCTGTATAAATTATATAGGCTGTAAAACTGGATATGCATTTCTTAAAGAGACTGCTTAAAGAACATCTGCAATGCTAAATCTAGCATTGTAGACCATCAACATCTGTAACTACAGTTCAAATGACCAAGGCAACAAAGAGGAAGCTAATGTTTGGGAAGCTAGCAATGTGATGCATGTGACTCGATGAAACACTACACAGAGTATCAGAAGTGGTGAAGAGTAAATGTTGTTCCTCTAACCTAAAACCGTTATTTACAGTTGCTTTGCCTGTCGTCGTGCTGTGATCATCAAAATGTTTATTAAAT
This sequence comes from Perissodus microlepis, assembly GCF_051167445.1. Classification (NCBI taxonomy): domain Eukaryota; kingdom Metazoa; phylum Chordata; class Actinopteri; order Cichliformes; family Cichlidae; genus Perissodus; species Perissodus microlepis. The sequence continues at coordinate 3,272,773 of NC_140471.1, read as the reverse complement.
CTGGCTTTTATAACAGATGAGTTTTCATCTCTTCTCTCGGCTTTGATAGTAAATTAGCGTGGATTGTTTTTATCATTAATCTTTTTGTACATCTGGCTTTCCTCTGAGTGGCCAGTCTTTGGTGTTGTGTTGGTGGCCTGTATTCTTTCTGCAATTTTTCTTAAGTTGTTATGATTTTAGAGACCAGTATCAGTTTTAACAAAGCATTTGATGTTATTTTAATATGCATACTCATATTACAGCCTATATTATGTATACAGCTCTTATTCATATGGCACACTACCCAGACTCATAGAGACATCTTGAGATCATCCCCTATATATAAATGTTGGCACAGATTTGCCTCCAGCCTATTGTGGCTTAGCTAGCGTTAGCATTAGCATTTCTAATACCTAGTGATCATTTGTAACCAGATGTCAGTCTGCAGTTTAGTAATAAACTTCAGTTTATTCAAACAAAAACAACAATCTCTGTTTTGAACTCGTGTTCTCTTAGATAGGAGAGCCATAAATAAGCTAACTTTACCGCTCAGCAACAGGGGGTTAAAGAGAGAATATTTATGTGAAGATATGGATACTTTCACATTCCAGACATTTTCGAGCTGCAAACTTAAAATGCACACAGGGAACAGGTGTATGGAAATGTACCGAATAAAGAGCTTCTCATTTAAAGTCGGGAAAGTTAACTTAATCCTCTGATATTGTGTTTAGGATGCACAGCATGAGGTCTGTGTCAGAACGGAGCTGTAGAGGAGTCTAAACAAAAGACAGCCAGCCCAGTCAAAGATAGAGCTCTGCATGGCCCGAAGGAAAAACCAGCAAGCACACTCATCTTCAGGACACACACACTCACAGAGATACACACACATAAGCGTGAACAAAGACAAACAGGAGGTATAGATTGACTCATCGTAGTGGGAGTACGGAGCAGTGATTTCATGCCTGGTTGTTGGCTAACAAGGCCCTACGCTTTCTGCACTGCAGGGCCTGTTATTAAGAGAGAGACTGTGTGTGTGTGTGTGTGTGTGTGTGTGTGTGTGTGTGTGGATGTGGGGGGGGGCTGTCAACAGCTGTGTGCGTAACCTGGGAGACGAACTTAAAGCCCCAGCACTCTGAGCGCCAAAGAGTGAGGGAGAGAGAAAGGGGAGTGGCTGTGTAGGTGTGGGGGAGGTGGAGCCCACTTTGTCCCAGTGGAGCATAGCGAGGTCCAGCCTTCGTTCTCCACTACTTACCCCCATTCCTCACGCCGCACACCCGCCTCCAACCTTTCTCCCATTCCCAGTAAAGCCCGGGCTGTTGGGAAGCCTGGCACCAGGAGTGTTTGGCAGTTTTTTAACCCTTTGTCACATTTACCCAGTTGCAGCTGTGTGCCCGCCATCAGCAGGACATCACGTCTCTCTCCTGTTCAGAAAAAACATCATCCTCACAAAGCCGCACTGGTTTTTATCGCCATCTACAGTAATCTGATTATGCTGTTATGTTGTTACTCAGTTTATTTGCTTAGCTGACTTCCTGATCCAGAGCGAGAATAGTTAGCATTTTTCACATGCTATGCCTTCAAGCAGCTCAGCTTCTTTTAATGAAAGATTAGAGCGCACAGCCCGACTCTTCATCGCTAACTCTTTGCTCACTACCCCACTGCCGTGTTAAACACCAGCAGCTAATGTAAAGACGAGGAGGTCGGTTGACATGAATAGCCAAATGCTGCAACATCTTCCTGCGTCTAGCTTCTAACCATCTCACCAATAATGGCAGTTATTTTGCTGTTTTATTTATAATCTTGTCATATGAGCCAGTCAGTGTGACCTACTTGTGTTATGATGGATACGAAGCATTTTGATTGATAGTACAGAGCAGCGTGAGCCTCTATTACCACATACATAAAGTCACACATTATCTGTGTTAGACAGAAGCCCTCTTCAGGTATGGCTTTTTTTAAACGTACCCTGTTACAGGCAGAGCCACGACATATGTGCGGTATTTGGAAAAACAAGAAATGACTTAAAGTGCACCACTCTCATGGCCGTGTGAGAGGAAAAGACTGTCACAGCTGGACCGTTTTACTGAATAGTTTTGCATGTGTCTGTTCTCTGACAAACACCAAAGGTTAGCAAAGGTTAGGGGTTAGAGTTATAAGGGCTAGGATTGGGGCCGTCACTAGTAACAACAAAAACTCAAAAACTTCCTCTCTGTAATTAAGTCAAAGGAGCTTGCAAAGTGTAATTAACTTGCTTCTTCTGAACTAATGTCTGAAATTAAGTTATCATTTTACTGCATTACTTCATCGGCTGTCTGAACTGGTAGGCACACAACCTGAGAACACCTTGAGCACAGCTACCCCTGAATCTCTTAATACTGATGAGGTTGCCACTGATTTGTTTACGAATAAGGTAGTTTATATGTACCCTTTATCTGGAATTTTCATTTTCGCCTTCACCTAAAGCAGGGGTGTCCAACTCCAGGCCTCGAGGGCCGGTGTCCTGCAGGTTTTAGATGTGTCCCTGATCCAACACAGCTGATTTAAATGCCAAGTGACCTCCTCAACATGTTTTCATGTTTTCACAGTGCCACAGTCCGCTTAAGGATATTGTAAATAAAGCTGTACCTGAATGTTCAAGTAATCGGATGTTGGTTCATTGGGTAGGAACTGTTTGGGTTGCAATAATAGGATTTGCATGTTTATTTGTAATGGAAAAAATCATTGACAAATGTGATATTAACTAAAGGCTGGCTCACTACCTTTACCCAAAGCTTACACAGGATGCTAATATAAGCTTTACCAAAAGCCAAATCTGAGGTTTTGGCCTGAGAGCGGAGCTGTTACTAACCCAATATCATTATGTTTTTACAGGTGTGAGTTAAAAAAAACCCTAATGCTTGAGGTTTTAATTTCAAGATCAAGGAGCATGGCAGCACTGTGCTTTGACACTAAAGAACAGGTTTTAGATGTGTCCTTGATCCAACACAGCTGATTTAAATGCCAAGTGACCTCCTCAACATGTTTTGAAGTTCTCCAGATTCCTGGTAATGAGCTAATCGTGTGATTCAGGTGTGTTGACCCAGGGTAAGATCTAAAACCTGCAGGACACCGGCCCTCGAGGCCTGGAGTTGGCCAAGCCTGACCTAGACTGTAGCTTCTTATTTCAAAGTTGTTGTCAGCAGAAGGAGAGATAACTTTTTAGATGTTTCAAATCTGGCCATTCTAAATAAGCCCAGAAGATCACTGGCTGCTCTCTGCCCAGCCTGGAGGTCACTGCAAACTCTCGGTACCTCAGCAGAGCTGGCAATATCATCAAGGACTACTCTCACCCCAGCAATCAACTGTTTGAACTATTACCGTCAGGCCGACGGTACAGGTCACATAAAACCAGGACAAACAGATTCAGGGATAGCTTCTTTCCCAGAGCTATCACCGTAGTAAATAAGCACAAAAACAATTGAACCTGCTTAGCTATACCATACCGTCACTGCCATTATATTATGCTGCTATTCATACTGTCATTATATTAATGCTGCTATCCTGTATATATCGTACTTACTATTGTTTGAGTACTTGCGATTGTTTTATTGTACTTTTTATATTTTACATTTATATTTATTATTGAATCTTGCACCAAGGGAGTGGCACTCCAATTTCGTTGTACTCTGTACAATGACAATAAAGGCTATTCTATTCTATTCTATTCTATTCTAAGTTGCATAGAGCGTTGCCTTGCACGCCTTGCAGGATATTAGCATGAGTTGGACCTAACCCTATCCCCGTGAACAGTGATGTGGCTGGTGTCACTACATGGAGCTATGAAACTAAGCAGACGTCAGTGATGCCATGTTGTTCACATTTGGTCTTTTAACCCAGACCGCTAGCTTAGACATCAGGTGATCAATGCTTGAGCTAGCTGTTTTAGCTACATTGTGCTAACAGAAAAGTTATCGTAATTACATGTCTTGTTACTGTCTTCTGAGAGTAAATGCTTAACCACAAACGTTATATGTGATGTCTTAGAACAGAAGCTCCACATGTCTGACTCGATTTGAGTTGAGGAGGCGGAGAGCAGCAGGCGAGCCAACTGTCAATCAAAGATGTCAATCAGTGGCCACAAGGCAGACTTCAAAGGCTTCTATGAGCCTTCAGATCTTATTAACAGAGCAATGTTTTCCAAAATAACCAGTGCACTTATTAGACAGCCCAAATTTAGAGATGGAGGCCACATGGAGGAACATCACCGTATAAAGAGTGGGACTTGGATGTCACACTGGGGTTTGCATCCTGCATCCCACATGTTCTCGTCGCTGCTGATGCTTCTGCTGCTCACCTGAGTTCAGGAAAAGACGAGTTCTGGTTCCAGACACAAATGTTTGATTATACTCAAGCAGGGCAGGTGGCAAATCCAACAATGGAGCCACACAGCTGCTTATACTCATAGAGTAGTGCCAAAAATATGTTTGACTTGCTTATACAATATATTTAACTTTGTTTATCTGCCTTACTTATGTGTATGAATTGAACATATTATATTAATGGTATTATAAATAAATTCTGTGTGATTATCAGGTTAGGCAATGTGTAATTTTGGTTAAATATGGATTAGTTCATCATCTTGGGTTTTTTGCCAGTGTAGTGTGTTAATATTTAACAGAGACCACAATTTCCCAGAGCTTAACCGGTTGCTTTAGAAGCATAAACATGTGGGAAGGAGGGTGTGAAGCCTGTTCTTTAGTGTCAAAGCACAGTGCTGCCATGCTCCTTGATCTTGAAATTAAAACCTCAAGCATTAGGTTTTTTTTTTTTTAACTCACACCTGTAAAAACATGATGATATTGGGTTAGTAACAGCTCCGCTCTCAGGCCAAATCCTCAGATTTGGCTTTTGGTAAAGCTTATATTAGCATCCTGTGTAAGCTTTGGGTAAAGGTAGTGAGCCAGCCTTTAGTTAATATCACATTTGTTAATGATTTTTTCCATTACAAATAAACATGCAAATCCTATTATTGCAACCCAAACAGTTCCTACCCAATGAACCAACATCCGATTACTTGAACATTCAGGTACAGCTTTATTTACAATATCCTTAAGCGGACTGTGGCACTGTGAAACCCTCCAACGCTGGCTCCAGGCTCATGAGAACATCCAGTCTTAATCTTAGCAAACAGTCATGCACAACATTGCAAAAATAATCACGTAAATGTAAAATAATCACAAGATACTCATTCCCAGCCTGCCATATAGTTCATTCAGTTCAATTATATTTACATAGTGCCAAATTACAGTTGACTCACATTATAAAATAAAAAACCCTACAATAATACAGAGAGAACCCCAACAATCAGATGACCCCATATGAGCAACCACCTGGTGACAGTGGAAAGGAAAAACTCCCTTTTAACAGGAAGAAACCTCCCACAGAACCAGGCTCAGGGAGGGGCGGGGCCATCTGCTGCGATCGGTTGGGGGGAGAGAAGGAAGACAGGATAAAGACATGCTGTGGAAGAGAGACAGAGATTAATAACAAGTATGATTCAATGCAGAGAGGTCTGTTAACACATAGTGAGTGAAGAAGAAACACCCAGTGCATCATGGGAATCCCCCAGCAGCCTAGACCTATTGCAGCATCACTAAGGGAGGAGTCAGGGTCACCTGATCCAGTCCTAACTGTATGCTTTAGCAAAAAGGAAAGTTTGAAGCCTAATCTTAAAAGTAGAGATAGTGAATCCTACTGAAATCCATGTGACTGTCGTGCACATTAAAAGATGACACTAAAGAAGCTAATGGGCCCCGACTAAGCTCCACTGGGTGTGAGTGAGATCAGTTGGAAAGTCAAATGTCAATGTTTGACTGCAACCTCTGTGTCAGTGCACCCTCAGTAAGTCGATCAATAATATGACGCTGCTGCTCATGTTCTTCCAGAATTTGAGCAGATGTAGAGCAGCAACTTCAGTAAAATATCAGGGCCTCGACAGGGTGTCATCAGTGAAAGCCCAGCGTACAGTACATCTGCCTGCTCGCTGCAGTGCACCCTGGTAATTAGTCTTTTTTAAGTGTAAATGGGATCTCATGTGGGTTGTCATGGACCGTGAGGTTCATAGAGATTACTCCTGTGTGTGTGTGTGTGTGTGTGTGTGTGTGTGTGTGTGTGTGTGTGTGTGTGTGTGTGTGTGTGTGTGTGTGTGTGTGTGTGTGTGTTTGTGTGTGTGTGTGTGTGTGTGTGTGTGTGTGTTAGTACTGCAGGCTTGAAAGTGCCTGCTCTAACAAAAGGCACAATTACTGAATGATCTTTTTTTTTTTTTAATAAAGCCAAAAATATCTCCTAATTGTTTGTGTAAGCAGCCTCAGACTGACTTGTGGGGGTCTCAGCAGGGGTGTATGGATGGAGGCAAGAGAGCGGGGGAGGGAGGGGAGGCAGCAGTACTGTAGATCCATCTTCTTATCCTGAGAAAATCCTGCTCTTGCATGATATTTAGGTCGGTCACCAGGATACAGTCCGACTCCTTATGCAGAGTCTTTCATACAGAGAAAAAGTGAAAATATTACATTTAGAAATGCTCATTTTAACATCCTCCATGCTAGACCCCATGCTTGGAAAATGAATTATACATATGCTTGATTAACCAGCTGAGTCCCTGCGCACAATCCCTGAGCAAACACGAGCCTTTTGGAATAAATTAAATCTCAAAATTTCAGTTTCAGCATCAGCAGGAGCTTCTAAATAATTATGTAAATATGAAACAAATTTCCCAAGCAGATTTCCTCCTCTGCAGTCCTCCTCTGTCATTCTTATGCATGCCCCGTAAATTAACTAAACTATGCAGATCGTTATACTTACACAAAATAGGCTAATTAATACACTTGACAATAGTGTTCTCCAGAGGGGGCGATGCTGAACTAAATCTTCATCACACAGAATTGTAAACTGGAGGCCAAACATCAGCATGTAGAGCCGCTGCCTTACAGAGGCTGTTTAAGGACAAAGGATGGAGGGTTTATAAAAGAACCGCACGGCTCGCACGTTCCTTTTTAGTCCACAGAGTTTCTTATGACCAAATTGAGGGAGAAGTAATCTGAATCGAGACCAGCTTTTTGTTGTTTACCTGTTTGTCTTCACGTCTGTCTGTGAAAGAGAGCGACGTTCAGTCTAACCAGTGTTCCTACTAATTACAGTCCCTGCTCTTCTGAATCCTTGCAGAAAAACCCAGCAAAGTGTCCTCGCAGCTGAGCACGGCGTGCAGAACAGCGCCAGTGGATCTCTTTGGTGTTGGCAACGCTGTTTCTGTGTCAGAGCTGCATTTGAATATGGATTATGGAATTTACCGCTATTGGGGAGGAGGGGGGTGGACTGCCTAATTACACACTGTGTTATAATGACCATCCCTGTCCCAACTCCCTCTCTTCTCCCTCCTTGAGAAGATCTAATGAGGAGAGAGTGTGAATCTAATGTAAATCCACTGCTGCTCTTGTTTTCTGTTGGGAAACCATGTAAGGATATTCATGTTTAAATGCAGTATTTTTGGGGGAGGAGGGGGCGCTTCCACTGTTTGACAGAATCTGTCACTTTGTTACCTGCACGCAGGGAAAGCTGTAGAGTAGACAGACCACACATTTATTAGGCAGCACAAACTCCCCTCACATGCATATTACAGTGGGCACTGTGGTCCCACAGCAGCATCTCGTGCCTTTATTTGTTGTTGCTTAGTCTGCTCCAGACCTCAGCAGCTCAGAACTCTCTGTGAACTTAAAAGAAAGCAGCAGAGTTTCTCAGAGCCATGCTTGGTGTTTAGCTGAAAAAGTACAACCCACTGAAATGAAGCTGGCAGAATACCAGTAGGTTCCTTAGTAAGTGGAACATGAACCTCCAGAACTTGCATCCTATCTGAAAATCAGCTTTTCACATTTTAACTTCAACATTATAAAGTCTACAGCTACAAACTCATGTACACTACGTTACTGTCCATCAGAAATACCCAGACTTAAAAATAGTTGTGCAAAGATAGAAGGTGGAACTAGAGATGGTAACGATGGTGATGCACTGGTACTTTTGTAGTGCTTTTCTACTCTTTTTACTGCAAACCTTTTTCACCCAATCACATTTTTCTCGTCTAACAATAAAACACACACTCAAAACACTCTGGTGGCTGCATCCAGAACAACCATGTCTTACCCAAAGATATTTTGACATGCAGACTGGAGAAGCGTGGGATCTAACCACCGACCTTCTGATTGATACCTCCTGAGCTGCAGTCACCCCAAGCGAGCTACCCCGGAGAGTGCATACGGTTCGTCTGTCCGTTAACTAACAGCAAGATGTCACCTTTATACAATTAGAGTTTTTGGTGATGAGGTAAGGTTGGGGGGGGGCATACAAAATGATCCTCTGAGGAAATTTCTATATTAGACTTTACAGTAATTGGCAGGATAGTTTGCTGTGGAACATGATGCCGAACAGACAAGCGGACAAGACTAACTCCCCACTCTCTGGTTAAATTCCGACCTCTAAAGTCCAACTTAAATAACCCCAAACCAGTGTGAAACAGTGCTTTAGCATTGTGACACATACAGTATATATGTACAGATCTGGGCAAACAAAAAGACAAGCTGTTACTCACAGTCTCCCCCATCCCAAAACCTAAATTTGCTCTATGTGCCATGCCCTCTCTGTCTCTATTTGCCTATAATCCCATTAGGAAGAGAGGGGAGAACGTACAGAAATAGAATAGTACGTTCAAGCTGATTTCCTCACTAAATGCTGCCGTTTAGTCCTCAATAAAGCATCTTTCACAGCCACCAACAGCAGCCCTCCACTCTGACGTGGAGGAAGACTAACGTACTTAGATGGTCCATTTAGTGTCGAGTACATGCTCACAGGCCAGTGAATGGTAATAATAGAAATGTAGCTGCCTTATTGTTACACACTGGGTTTAAGCTTGATTGAATTTGGTTCACACTATGTGCTGAATTCAATTTCAGATGTAGAAAGCGCACACTGAAATCATCCAATGTTTTCGAGCTGCACGTGTCACGTGTACGTTCCTGGCACGTTCTAACAGAGCAGCGGCTTATCGATGTTGTCTCCAGACAAACAGTTTAGAATGTCAGAGAGGCTTTCCAATCAAATGTTCTGTGGAATAGGATACAGTATCCATGTTCCAGCACGGGCAACACCCAGTCTTTTCAACACAAGCTATAATTCACAGAGAAGTGACACCACAGCTGCCAGAATTCCACCACAAGTATCTGATCTTGCAGTTGTCCTCTCAAGACTGACCGCCTATTACAGATTTTGGAAATTGAGAAGAAAGCGATGTATGAAATGTATGCCGAGTGTGGATATGAAGCAGCAGTCTTACAATGACACCACAGAGCTCTAAAATTAACTGACTGGCCCTCGGAGCTCTTCTGGTGGTCATACAACCCCCAAACAGTTGGCAGCAGTGGAAGTCTGTGCTCCACACTGTCATTTCAAAGCTCCCGTGTCTCCCAGAATTCAGCTACCCACTATTTACGTTCATCTGTTGTGAAATATTCTGTTTCTGAGCTCCAAAACTTAAACTGTCATATTTCATGGAAACATGATGTTGTTTAAATCCCACAAATTCTTTTAGGGTGAATTTTTGAAACTACCATCCATCAATATTACGGTTATTTATCCATCATTACGATTAGAGATGGACCGATCCGATATTACGTATCCGTATCGGTCCGATACTGACGTAAATTACTGGATCGGATATCGGAGAGAAATAAAAAATGTAATCCGATCCATTAAATATCAAAAAAGCACCTCACAAAACTTGTAACTCGGCTCATAACTGTAGCACGTCGCAGCAGTGTGCATCACGTGATAGAGCGGCTGTTTGTATTCATAGCATTGCTACCAAACCGGCATTTCATATCCTTAGAAGTGATCCCAGAGAGAAGTAAAGCAAGTGTGTAAGTTCATCTCTGAATGTTTGTAAAGCATTCCAGCGTTAAACTTAACAACCGATATATGGAGCGACTGCCTCTCTCTCTCTCTCTCTCTCTCTCTCTCCCTCTCCTGCTGCTACTTCAATCATGAAACTGATCAATGATCAGCTGATCGGCTTTTCTGTCGCGAGTCCGTCTCTCTTCTTTGTTTTTGTCTCACTTTGCACCAGAAAGAGGAAACCAGCGGCTGAACAACAGCAGCACGTTTAAGCTTGATAAGCTGTTGTTAGAATTTATTTAATATTATTTTCTACACCAGGATCTTTTTCTATGCAGCTGACGTAACTGTGCAGGGGCGGATCTAGCAAAGTTTAGCCAGGGGGGCCGATAGGGCATTAACAGGGAAAGGGGGCACAAAGACATACTTTTCTTTCTTATTCTCATTTAAAATGTCTAGCTTTTAATAATTAATTATCTGAATCTTACACCCAAAGTTTTAATCTGATGTAAAATGTATAGAAGTCCATTACTGTATATAGTAACTGTTAAGTCTAATATACCCTAGTAAGCTGTAGTACTTTTTCCTTTGGGAAAATACCATCTGTGCAGTCTGCAATTCTGTTGAAGAAAGATGTTGAATCTATTTAATTATTCTTGAAAAATAATTTATTTCTGTGCAATTTTTTCCACACTGCATCAAATTAAAGTTGATTACGTCGATTGAGCATCATGAGGTGGGGGGTGGTTCCCTATTTTTTTTTGCTGGGAGTTTGCAACCCTGTTAGTTAGGTTGCTTAATATTTCTGCTAAGTACTCTTTAAAATACCAGAATAGGAAGGATGGAGCAGGTTTAAGTTTATTAGATTGATCAGTTTTGCTGAACTATGAAATATTTTGGGTGCAGTGTGTTTTTTTACATACAGGTATAACAGAATAGCTTTAGTGTTGTTGTTTATTTAAACCTGAGTATGAACTTATACAAAATGCAGCAAGATATTAAAAAAAACAGTTTTATTGATTAAAAAACACTATATCGGATTCATATCGGTATCGGCAGATATCCAAATTTATGATATCGGTATCGGTATTGGAAATAAAAAAGTGGTATCGTGCCATCTCTAATTACGATATTTCTCTCAACTACATATTTTAAAGTGCCTAAACCTAACCAAGGTTAAGTTGAGTTTATTATTTTATGGAAACTTTCCATTTAAACATTTATTGATTGTGACAGCCACCAATTTTTACTCCTACAAATGTAACCGCCGAGCCAGCCCCAGAGTTAACTCAAACAGACGCTATAGCAACGGTTCACATGTGTTCAGCTTCATCCTCAAACTTTGTAACAATTCAGCCTGTTTCCTCTCTGCTTTTCATTTCTGTACTTCAGAGTTGAAACATTTGTCAATGGACTTTGCATCCATAGAGGGTTTTAACCATGTTAAACAGGCACATTTTCAGAAACTAGAAGATCCCACATTTCAAACTACCATATTTTCCACACTATAAGGCGCACGTAAAATCCTTTAATTTTCTCAAAAATCGACAGTGTGCCTTATAATCCGGTGCTCCTTATGTATGAATTCTGGTTGTGCTTACTGACCTCGAACCAATTTTATGTGCTACACGGCGCTTAAAAATCTGTCAAAAATGTTTTAGTACGACTTTGGTAAGCTGTGAAGCCGCACCGCTTGATGGATTGTCGGAGCATTACGGCTACCGTAGTCAGGAGCCTCACGGAGTAATCTGGGTCCTAAACTCCCCCTTCTTCAAGTCAAATGACCACTGCAGCATCACTGAGAGATAAAAACTGTCTAAATTCTTTCATCTTTAATAAAATGATCAGCGTTGCTGCTTTACCAGGTGTAACAATTACGTTTAACATCCAGGCATCCATGAAAACAGAATCTATTAAATTTAACGGAGTTAGAAGTTAGCAGAGAGTTAGTTCGCTAGCTTCCACCTAAACATTATATAGCATGTTCTGACTGAGAGATTTCTGAAAAAATCCTAACGTACAGCTCTGCTATCACTTCCAACATAAATGAAGACAGAAAACTAAACAGCAGTGACGTTTGTCAGGTTACTGAAGTTGGGCTAGCTGGTATATAATGATGTGCTATATGATCGCTAGCGACACAGCTATGTTAGCATAACATAAAAATAGTGAAGCTGGAGGATGAACACTAACTTTTTTCCACTCGATAAACGTTAACGTGAGGGTTCCTGATGGTTAGAGACAAATGTAATCGCATGGCAGGATGCTGTAAACGGACCAAACTTCAGTCAGGAGAACAACTGAGATAATCCATCCACAATACGAGGTCATTAATATACTGCAACAACATGGGAATAGAGCCGCTGCGAGAGAATTCACTTAATGCGCCTTATAATCCGGTGCGCCTTATGGTCCGAAAAATACGGTAAGCAATATATTTTGGCAATACATTTTTTTATTAAAAGCTTTTTTCCTTTGGGTGGTCCAAACAAGCAAATGTTCTGCTTTAAACAAATGGTGGTCATTCATTCATTCATCCCAACCACAGACATAGTGAGAGAGTAAGGACTCTTTGATTGAGAAGAAATAAAGCCAATAAAAAGTTTTCAATTGATAAATTGTAAAAATCAGATTTGAAAACATCTCAGGGTTTGCTTATAGAAATGATTAACGAAGCACTAATAAACAAAAGGTGTTTTGTTCTTGTCAACTTGTGAAAAAGTCGTCGGCTTGGGTTAAAACACAAAGGCTAACTCCATGGTGCGCATGAATGTGCACAAGGAAATAAAAATAGTTTCATTTTTTCTGTGTAAAAGTACAAATCTTGGCCTTATGATGACTCCAAGCAATGGAGCAATTTGGTTAAATGATTGCTCCATTGCTCTGTGTTCCCCATGCTGTTAATTGTGTCTGCAATTCAGAGAATCAAACCTTATTAAATATTAATTTGTCTAAATCTGAATGTGTAAAGTCTTCAGCTCTACATAAATATTTTATGATGTTTTTCTTTTTATCAGACTTTGTAAATGTCTTCATCAGCGGTTTTGATGGCATCTACAATAAGCAGACGTAATACTGGCCTGTGTGCTCAACCTGCTACACAGGACTTTGAACTTAGCTGCTACTGCTCACTGAACGCTTTTTCCTGCTGTGTTGTCCTTCCTACAGACAGAAATGTAATAAGTACCTTCACTGTCAAAAGAAAATCTCAAAATGGGGCTAGATCTTTTAAATAATTTACCCTGAAATGACCGTGTGACCTCAGAGAGACTCGCTCTCACAGACACTGCAGCTAAAACTACAACACCAGCTAACGGGCCAGTTTAAGGTTATATCTTGTGGAAAGGAGGAACATTGCCTGAAGCAGATACTTTGTTTTCTATGCTTTGACAGCATGCACAGAGAATTATAGGTCCATGATTCAGACTCTACATACCGAGTATGATTTCACCAGACATCTCACACCAGCCCTGTAGGTTTTTCTTCATGTGATTGTTGTGCTGCCGTTATAAGACCGAGGTGTCAGATTGTATGAGAATTTAATCTCTAGATGCAGCAAATGGCTGGTGATACTGACAAAGATAAAGCAGGGTGGAAAACAGGCTTTAAAAGTAATACAAATCCCTTTTATTCCACTATCATTTTCAAGACAGATTTATCTTAAGAGAGATTAGACTAGCCGTGGTTTGTTGATGTCTTCATAGTGAGTCTTGGTTGGGTTGGGGTTTAAGCCTCGTTGTATAAATAGCCTGTCAAAGAGATCAAACTGTGCACTGTCTCTACAATGTTCAGACTTTAATGTTTTAACTGGTCGTAGATTGGCACCGGATTCTCCTCGAGAATATTTTATGGTGAGTAGGCAGGAGATACAACTTCAGGATTTTAACATACAAACTAATGGGAGCTTAAGAATTGAAAAAGTGGTTTGGTCAGTGCACCCAGCTATAATACTCAGTAACACTTTGGTCTGCAGCCAGTAATCTCAGCAGCATTGATTAGGTGTGTGGAAAAAAAGGAGAGAGGCTGCTTCTTCAGTTCAGTTTATTTTTTGGGTTTTACATTCCTTGCAACTTGAAAAGATTCTTTTAGGTCTTGGATTTGACTTTGCAAAACCTTCAGATACCCTATAGACTGATGATTGATTGATATAGGCTAATTAGAGAAGAGAAGGAGAATTGCAGGATAAGTCAGGCGGGAATAGATAAATGTTGTTCAGGAACAGCATTGATTAGCTCTTCCCCAACGACTCAATGAACACTGATGGCTGTGGAGATGCCATGAGATCAGAGGATGTTAGCCCATCATTGTGTCCTCTTTCTATTGCTATGTTCAATGACACTCGGTACACTGACGGCGTGTAGCTGCACTGTATTCAGGATTGAGTGCAGTGCAATGAGTACATTTGGTTACTTAGATCTTCTATAGTAATCTGCACGCAGCAGGTCTTTGTCCAGGGCCACTCATAGACATGCCACCAAAGCAAGCTGACACATATCTGGTGTGGTATCATGACCCCCAGAGGATGACTTGCTTTAATGGCTCCACTAACTTGTCATGGCTCTGTCAGGTCAGATTTATTCCCTGTACACAAATCAAATAGCTACAACATCATTAGACTTCGTAGCCAATCCTGTAGCTTGGGTCTGATACAATTATGGCCAAAATGATAGTCACAATTATTTTTGTTCAATATCGATATCACAATTTCACAACTTCATATCTGTGATAATTTTTACATCAGAATAAAATTGGTCCTCCTTATTGACCTTATCCACCTCCTAACACTGAGCTAACACACAATAATATAAAGTCTTTCACGCCATTCACTCTGCCGGCATGAAGGACGTGAATTAAACTCATGACAAAGCACTCGACAGCTGTATTTCCTCTCCATGGTATTTTCTTTTTGGAAAAATAATTGGGATTTTAATGAACAGTTGTAACTCAGATCTTTGGCCAGATGGAGTGTGTTTGGGTGATTCCACTGTGTGATCTGGAGGGATATGCTCGCTTTATGGACAGCTCAGTCGATGTTGGACGATTCACCAGTACCATGCAGAAATACTGCATGGTATTTCTTCCCCAGTTTGTACTGTGTCTTCAGGCAGCTGAATAAGTTTGTTGTGATGCTTTGCTATGTGAACGCAGCATTGTTAGCATATGATTTCTTGTTGGTTAATTTGCACTGTCATGCGCACTAAATCTGACATATTTCCGAGCAACAGGTCATGTGACCAGCTATTCACCTTTTCCTGAGCCAGACATTTGCATTTTGTTGTTAATCACCTTTTTAGGTAGTGTCACTTGTCCAGGCAAGTCCAGGAAACCTTAAACTGCACAGTTTAGGGGCCAGCTGGGATTGGCACATCCAGCCACATGATAAGGAACGGATTTAGGGAGCGCTTGATTTGCTTTTTGCACTTTTAAATAGTGTATCGTGCAGTGAAATATTGGTCAGTCGTGCTCATTTAATGACGAGAATCCAAAAATCCAAAAGATTAAAGTTAAATGAATTGTGCTGCCTTAAAATGATCTGTATGTTTGCCTGGATATTTGTGATCCACGATGCCATGCTCATCACATGTATTCAGGAACACGTTCTGGATGGTATGGTGATTGAATCCACTGAGCACAGAGCTTTGGTTTCTGTCTTTTTACAGTTTTTCTTTATATGATATGTAGGGCAAGACACACGCACACACACACACACACACACACACACACACACACACACACACACACACACACACACAAAGATTTTTTTCTTCCAAACACCCCAGAAGAGCTACTGAAGCTGTTGTGGGAATGATGATGATGATTTTAATAGTCTTTTGGCATAAGTCTGGCAAGCGCTCAACTGGCTCAACAAATCTAACGGCCCTCAGATGAAAACTTGCAATTAAGCCAAGTTTCCAAGCTGCTTTTCTCTCCTCCCAGTTGCCATTTAAAGGCACACAATCAGACACAGTTTATAGCAGAGGGATCTAGACAAATATTCATGTAATTACTATAACACAAACAGAAAGCACTCTATATCAGAGCCTTGCTTTGTAAAACTTCTAAAAGTGACAGTGTAAGTAGTTATGCATTTTTAAATTGCAATGATCTGAACATACAGAAAAACACTGGGATTAATCTTAATATGATATCCTGTCCTGAATCTTACCGTACTTGTGCTCCATTAGGCTCCTGGAAGCTTCCTGTGATGCACTGAGTGTGTCTTCTTCACTCACCTCTGTCCACGCTCTCTGTATTTAATCATTAGCTATTATTAATCTCTTCCACAGCGTGTCTTTGTCCTGTCTTTCTCCCCTCACCCTCAACCTTTTGAGGCACATGGCTGCCGCTCCATGTTTAAAGGGAGTTTTTCCTTCCCACTGTCACCAAGTGCTTGCTCATGGGGCATGTCTGATTGTTTTCTCTGTATTTTGCAGGGTCTTTACCTCACAGTATAAAGCACACTGAGGTGACCAAAAAGTTTTTCTTTATTTTTTTTCTTTAAAATATGGTTTTATGGTAGGGTTCACATTAGGGTTACCAGCTCTGATGAATAAATGCTCAGAGGGTTAAATGAGGTAAATTCCACATATTTCCTGCAGTGCCAACAACAAGGCTGGTACGTGGTTCAGACTGAAATGCATTGATGCTGTATTTTGGTGCAACCCTTCATGTTCCCTGCACAGTCAATTGTAGTAACTTTGTTTTCACACACAAAGACACTTCCTCAGACTTCCCTGTGCTCTTGAAAACCTGTACGTGGGTGGAGGTGTGGTGGATTATGCTGTGTTGCTGACATGGTTGTATAAGGGAAACCAAGCTATGCCTGCACTATAATGTCTGCTCGAGTAACACACACTATAGATCCTGGAGCCTTCTTGGACGCGGGCCTGAAACCTAAGCCCCTACCTTTCATTAAACCTGCATTGTATGGAGGCTGGTTTACACCCTGGTGAAAATACCTTTCCCGCAGAGACAAGCATTGCCATGCTGAGTGTGCAGCGTCTCCCAGATCAAACACACAGAGCTAAACGGTGTCGTTTGTTCTCTGCATTTGGACCAAAATAAAAAGTTTCTACCTCTCTGCACCCTGCATTTTCCCTGCCATAAATAGCCATCTGGATTTCTTTACTTCAGCTTTCACTACTTCTCAAATCCACCTCCTCTTATAACAATGTCTGGCAGCACTCATTTCCCCACCGTTTCCTTTCAGGTGTAACTTTTCTTTATGTTCACAGGGTCACCACAGATTGATTCTGGGGAACGTTTGTTTTCACTGGCTAATGCTCTTTGTAAGATTCAAATGTATTTTAACTGAAAAAACATAATCACATCACCCACCAAGAACAATCTGAGTACACTTCTTTAAAATTAAGTTCTTAAGCTTTTGAAAATTCTTAATTTACATGGTGTTGAATGGGTTTGACTTGCTTTAGCAGGTAGGTTCAGTTGTGGGTATGAAGCTAAAGCAGTATAAAACTCCTTCAGGGGACTGTTGTTGTCATTTGGAGCTATACAAATAAAACCAAACTAAATAGCGACAGTAGATTATCCTGGAGGAGTCTCTTCACTGTGTAGCCTTTTTCAGCCTTTAAAACACTTAGTAATGCCAGCCTGTCAGTCCGAATGAATCAGTTTCAACAAAAAAACGTTTTTTGATATGTCGTGTGATCCGTTTCACATCAGATCTGTAGCGCTCTTTCTCGGCATAAACCCACACTTCTCCTCACCTCTCTTTTTAACCTGGCTTCATGGTGACATCATCAGCTTCATCCCTCCATAGTTACTACAGCTGCACATCACCCTTGTTCTTGAAAATCAGTATGTCTTCATTCCTCAGGCATCCCCTCCTCATTACTAGTCCTTTGCGCCTCGTGATTCACTAAGTGTCCTCCATTGGTCCTTCCATCTTCTCAGCACGCTCTCTTCACTCGTTGGTACAACATAATCATCATTTTGTAAATTAGGGGTTGTTGTGACACCGTGAACCTTGTGGATTGACTAGTTGCTACCTAGTGACTTTCTCTCTTGTTTCTCAGGCAGATCTGCTCCTTGCTCGTTGCTCCCAGATTTGATTGTGACAGAAAGCTCAGCTGGAGGCTTCACTCACCACCTGGTGATTTCACCATCTTTTACAGACTTTACAATCTTTGCAAGAATAACTTAAATGTGCAAATGAAGCCATGGTCGACTTGACTCGCCATGTCATGAAAGCTTAAAATGAATGGAAGCATGGAAGTACCGACAAAACTGAGGTGATTAAGCGCTCACTTATCAAACATCTTAATGATGAATTTCTTTTTATATGTATGACAACAATTCTGAAATGATAAACAGCTCAGCTTAGCGTTGGCTTAGTATATTAGCTGTGTGGAGTTTAACAGCTGTGTTAAATTATGGAGCTTTTCATTGGTGGAGCAGTGCTATCCAAGCCCCATGGAGGGGCTCTGACTATGGCCTGCAATGTCTAGATTAATGGAGTGTGACGGTGATATTTGTGTTGAGGCTGAGCATTAGGTTGCTGATTTAGGCTTGCATTAACAGGGAAGCCCCTATAGTAAATGTCAGGCAGCAGCCCCACATGCCTCCTAACTTTACCACTGATTCTACTTTAAAACATCTTCTGCTCCTCTCCTTTTTATCCGCTCTGTCTCAATTGCTCTCCCACGCCAACGATTCACTTGACAAATGTCCTTAGCAGCCTTTTGTTCTTTGCTTTGCTTTCCTCGTCTCATTCTAACGCGCTCCTTTTCCTATCTGTGTCCTCCAGCGTCCTCTCAGTGTTTCCATCACCTTACATAAACCCCAGTAAGGGGGAAGTGAGCCAAGCCTTAGACAAGAAAAACATACCCCCAAACAAGGATTTATGGAATGGGAACCTGGCGATCCTGAGCGAGTGGGTGTGTTTGTGAGTTGGTGAATAAAGGCATTACTGCTCAGAGCGTTCTCTGACCCTTAGTATGCGTTATTCTTCATCGCAGCTCCACACAGAACACAGCACATGTTGATTTAGCCTGAGCTGCACTTTAAGTGAGATCGCAACTCGCTATGCTTAAAATGGGTCATAGTGTCACTCCAACTCCTGATTGAAGGGAAAGGTTTTCGGAGACTGTTCCAGTTTGCCAGCAGTAAAAGTCAGTGGAAAGCACTCAACTTTTATTGAGGATTCTGTGCAGGAAATACACGTTACTGCTACTTTCAAAATGTTTTACCGAGATATTTATATTAGCTAGAACCGAAGAGGAAGATCCTATCTAAAAGTAAGGACATTTTGACCTTTAAACAATATCCTTGACTGATTATTCAGTTATGGAAACTGAATGTTTAATTCGGACACATCGTTTTAGCCAAATCTTTACAGAAAGTCTGGTCAGCAGTCTTCCAAACTCCCTCTAGGAGCAGAGAACATGTTTGGAATGACATTTCAAATAACCTTAGCATAGAGTCCTTTTAGAACATGAGCCCCGTTTGCCTCAGGGCTGCTCAGGAGGTCGGTCCAAACACGGTTTCAGAATGTTGCGAAGCTTGTATGATGATTGAAACGTCCGTGGAGTGAAGGGGCTGCTGATGCTGACGTCATTGCAGATGAGCTCCTTTTAAAATCCAGACCTCAAAGCAGCCAGGAATGTGTGCGTGATAACTTGCACCTGCGCTAGAAAAGCCAAGTCTCAGTGGCCTGAGAACGCGTGTATGTGAACACTAGCAGGAGTGAGTTTGTATGTTTAGTGTTTGCACGACAAGTGTAGAGAACGTGTCGTGTGCAGAATGAGCTGGCTTTTGTGATTCCAGTTATTAACTGCTGATCCTGGACAACGTGAACAGAAAAGCGTGTGCTGCCAGGACCTGGGATAATAGGAAACATATGAATGTGCAGGCTGTCTCTGGTACAGAATGTGTGTGTGTCTGGGATTGTGTCTATGCATGCTTTAAAGACTCATACTCAGTGACTCTGGCCCAGACAACTGAGGCAAGAAAAACAAAGAAAAAAGTGTTCGTGTTAGAAAAGAGGGAGCTGGCAAGTCTGCAAGCTGCAGAGCTGAGAGTTCATTTTCCCATTTCCTACCAACTGGATCTAAAACACTTTTATTTCAGAGCCACATTATTGAGTAGCTGTGCACAGACAGAAACACATAGCACTCCCACGGTTTGTTAAACTCTAAATACACACAAGACAGAGTTTGATTTTTATTCCCCATCCACTTTGGTTGGAGCAGCTTTGGAGCAACGAAAAACGGTCAAATGTGATTAACCATGAGTTTTTGTACAGATCCCGACATGTGTAATCCAAAAACAATACTGCCTACAGCCTTAAAAAAGCAAGTCAAAATCTGCCATGTAGCCCATGTTAGTTTCTGTGTTGTCAGACACGGTGCATTTGGGACTGTAAGCCATGAGCATGAAGCTAAAATAACTTTCCCAGCTAAAAGCAGCAGAGTGCAGGTCGCCAGGCAGAGCCTCTGCAGAATCTGTTGCTTGCATGGAGAGGCCCCCAACACTCCCCGACACACCGTCTCACCACAAATCCTACTTTATTCAATCAAATTGAGAATTTTTACCAGTTTTTCTCATTTGTTTGCATTTCTCCATTTGGAGGCCTTGGTTATGCTTTCATACCCCAAAACTCAGTTATTTAGACATTTACAAATACACGACATAGAGTTCTGCTGTTCATGGACTCTGTTCCCATCTTGGATTGTGAGGAGGGCCTTCCAGCTGAAACTTTCCGACTCGGAATTTGGAATTTCTGGCTTCCCACTTCAGATGGAACACCAGCTAGTAGCTAGAGTTATTCCTGTGCTTAAAATTGTCTTCTTCCACATTTGCTTTGCCTTCACATTGTTAAGTATGGATACATAAAATACTCAGGTATACTGTCAAAAATTGAGTATAGAAGGCTGCGATACTCTCACTGCTTTTAATGGAAAATGATACTTCAACAGGGTATATTTCTGCTCACATTCTGCAACTTCTGTCGGTGCTGTGCTACTGGAAACTGAATTTCCCGGAGGAAAAGTTAAAAAGTTTCATCTAATCTAATCTCTAATCTAATAAATGATGACGCGTAAGCTAACCAACTAGCTGTTAGCTAGCTTGTTACCACAACAGCTCCTGTGGACAGCTCACCGTGTTAAATTTGAGATGCTATGCTGCCAAAATGTATGCACTACACTATCAGGTATATACATGTATGTACATGTTTTGCACATGAAAGGGTACGAGCACATATACTGAGACATGTGTTTAAGCAGCTAGTGTGTACTGGAACATGATCTGCATCAGCTGTGCGTTCTGCTGATAGATAAAGTGAATTACAGGCTACAAAGAAAAAAGTGAAGTGAAACCATAAGGTGTCATATAGAGCAGTGTAGTTTGGAGTCTTTGTGCGTTCTGTTGTGTAATTTGTTCATGTACTATGTTGTGGATATATTTGCACACTCAGGATTGAGACACTGAAAGAAATGACAGGCTGTGCAGTGTGTAGCAAGCATGGAGGGATTCCAGGCACAGCTGACACAATGATTTCATTATTTGGAACTTTGTGGTCACTTGTGGTTATAACCCCTCAACACTCAGGCAGACTCAAACTGTTACCGTTGCATTTTGAATGGCAGTAGCCCGTTTGAATCTAATTATACATCATTCAAAAGCACAAACCCTCAGTTCAAACTGAGTAAACCATTCAAAGATAGCACCAAGGCCATAGGCTCCATTATGTAATGAGTATATACTGAGTAAAGAGGAGTTTTTTACCTTTTCTCTCTGTTGTTTGTGAAGAGGATTTCTTGTATTTTGTCTACAGGGGCACTAAAACTTTGTGATGACAGCCTGTAGGATAAAGCATCCATGGGACACAAACGTTTAGAAAATAACGTTTAAAAAAATCTCGGTGGTGTTGTAAAAGTGAAAAACTTTTTCTATAAATTTTTCATAAATATATAAAAAGTTCCAGTGGTGGATGCTAATATTAAACTTGAGCCAAAATCTCAGGCTCACGGAGCTCTAAATACCGTTAGATGGTTTTACTCTTGGATCTGTATGGTGTCATAAAGAGTGGATATCCTCACACAGCGCTGAGCACAGACACAAACCGAGTGTTTGTGAGGGGCAGTTACAGAGTAGGAAGCAGCATTAAAGGAAGAGGAGCAGCTGGGTGAGCTGTGGGGCCGGATCAGTGCCTGGTGTAAGATAAATAACTGAATCATTCACATCTGCTCTGGTAGAGTCCAAGTATAAATAATAATATGTAGTTAGACGTAAGCAGAATTGGCCCACTTTAATAAATGTTGTGAAAATAAAATGTTGAAGTTGCGATCGTGAGAAAAATGTTGCAACTGTTACCAGTTAGCTCAGGTCGGGTCTACAGTAAAATGTCAAAACAAATCTGCATCATGGTGTTTGTGTATTTTCACACAATACAAGAAAATCCAGACTGGATTACTAAATAAACGAAAGCAAACAGGCTCCCTACCTCCTTAAATAAATCTCAGTAGCCTCTGTATTAAAGAGCGTCTGCTAAGAAAACAGCTTCGTCTTGATTAATGAAGGTAGTCAAAGCTGCCAACAGGCTGAGGAAAATCTGCCTGTGTGTGTGTGTGTGTGTGTGTGTGTGTGTGTGTGTGTGTGTGTGTGTGTGTGTGTGTGTGTGGAAACAGTCGTCTGAGTGTCCAGCTATTAAGTGGAACGTTTACCTCGTTCTCCTCCCTGCTTCTGTTAATTGTCAGTGAGACAGTGGAGAGTTTGTCGTAGATGTGGCAGCTCATCGCAGACCTGGCCACAACACTACATTCCTCTCAAAATTACTGTCAACTTTTAAGTCAAGTTCCAGAAAAGAGGAAAGAGTGAATAAAAAGAATGTGGAAAATATCTTATGTAAGTTTGAATCAATCCAAAGCTTCATCTCACACACATGTACTCACTCACATATCCAACACTTCACAGTGCAGAGCCTCACTCGTTTGTGCATGCATGCAAATGTATGCGCGCGCACACACACACACACACACACACACACACACACACACACACACACACACACACACACACACACACACACACATCATAAAGCAGCTTATTAAACCATCAGCACTCTCCCAGCTCAGGGTGTTCATTGAATGGCATTTAAAGGGCAGTGTGACTCAGTTCATTAAACTAGATCAGACACGGAGCGACCTCTCTGTCGGGAGAGGGGTCAGAGGTTGTGACCCCTTGTTTTGGGGGCTTGGATGGATGTGGGGGTGGAGCAGAATGGGGCCTGCGAACCTGATTTAACTAGTTTTAGAAACATTTGTGAAGCCACGCAACAGACGTAGCCAAAGCTGGAATTAGTTTCTGTTCCGCTTCATCGTGAAATGATAACCAAACACAGAGTTATTAATATTTCCACAAAGACTTCTCACTGATGCTAACAGCTTTTACATTGATGAGAAATCAGAGAGGAAAGCTGTGTGTTTATGGAGGCATAGGAAGAGTTGGATTAAGAGAAAGGGGAGCAGCAAAAAGTGAGCAGGGAGGGTAAAAACCCACGGCTTTCCAGCTTATGCAGCAGAGTTGCAGTCAGGCCTGTTGCTGTGCCAAACTTGGTGACGTGTTTCTACAGTTGAGTTTCATTTTAGCTCGTGGGATACGACAATGCTCATTTCTACCAGCAAGACTCCAGAGTTTTATTTTCTCACAGTCATGTGCGTCGTTATCGCTGCGAACAGACGTCTTTCAGTGTGCAGAATATGTAGGCAATAATACTTATCTGTTTTCTGGACATCTTCAGGCCCCCAAACCTTTCCCAGTATCATCAGAAGCTAACTCATAACTGGTTTTCCAGATATACTAAATATATATCACGTATACACATAGCTAGATATACAAGTGTCCCCTGTGTTGAACCCTAAGGTCACATTTAGAGACCTGAATTTGAGGCTGATTCCCACTTTGTGTTCTGCACAGTGAGTCTTCCACAAATCCGAGCTTCATCAGAAAGATCAGAACAAAAAAGACTGCAGTACTACAAATCAAATTTGTTGGAATGCAGTGTTTTCAAGTGTGAATGTGACTTTTTAAAAAATTATTATCACAACACATTCATAAAAATTCAGCTACTGAATGGAATAGCATGGGGTGCACTGATATTTATATGTAGCCTGTCTAGTGTTAGCGCCCACTCAGAGAACATTTGGTAAATGGCCTGTATTTGTATAGCGCTTTTACTAGTCCCCCCTAGGGACCCCAAAGCGCTTTACACACCCAGTCATCCACCCATTCACACACACATTCACACACCGGTGGAGGCAGCTACAGTTGTAGCCACAGCTGCCCTGGGGCAGACTGACAGAAGCGAGGCCTCTGGCCATCACCAGTAGGCGGTAGGTGAAGTGTCTTGCCCAAGGACACAACGACCGTGACTGTCCGAGCCACACAGGTAGGGTTTAGACAGCACAGTACTGATGGACCAGGACAACCCACAAGTGGGTGACATATGTTTGTTATTCATGACAGGATCTTGGTTACAGTGGACCAAGATCCTGATAAGAGAAAAAGCCCAGGTGTATAGTGGGCCAAATCCGGGTGGGAACATCTGTCATGAAGGCTTGTTGGATGAGCTACCATGTACTTACTGCTTCAAGGATGGACAAATAATGAAGTGACAGTACGGTGCTGGCCAGGAAAGACGGTGGCTCCACTTCCAAAATGCTACTGCTAACTGCGTCAACTCTCAGCGAATCTTCCAGGTCTTGGATGCGTAGACCCGGGTCCAACCAAAGCTGGCATCAACTCTCATCAGGTGCTACAAAAATTCTTCCAATAATTGAAAGATGGAGCCCACATATTCTGTCTTATCTTAATTTTCTTCCTATGAAAAATACTCCAGCTTGTGCTTGTAATGCTACAAGGCACAACTGGCTCACAGCGTCACTGACACTGGTGCAAGAGAGGTGGCAGAGTTGCACAACTAAACTATGGACAACTGCAGTTTATTGAATGCACCATTGTTAATCTTTCAAGGTTATTGCACATTACTACCTTGTCATTCTGCTTTACCCTGAATTTGGTTCTATTTGCTTGCTCTTGGATGGTCGTGTTGGCTTGTATTGTTGTGCATCTGCCGCAACACAGAGCATTTTAGGGATTTCTCTTTTTCCGAGGGTGGAGGTGGGGGTGACTATCTCTATTAAAGGACACCCAGCAGCAGCTGGCCACGCCTGCTAAATCCTCTTGACAAAACCCACCCACCAGCTCCATCTGCCTCCCAAGTGGAACCCCGTGATGCACACACACACACACACACACACACGCACACGCACACACTGACACACACACCTTTCTGGTGCTCTTTGATCCCAGAGAGAGCAAAAGCCTACATCTGTTCTTACTACATCAGATCCTTTTAAAACAATGACGCTCTTGTTGGCATACACCGTGTAGCGAGAAGCCATGACACTCGTTCATGCACACACACACACACACACACACACACACACACACACACACACAGTTACTGTATCTCCTCACCCTTGACCTTGAGGCAGACTGTTAAGCTTCGGCCCTTCTGCAGAGACAGAGACCAGTAAATATTTAGTTCGCCACTGCTTACAACAATAATGATCATGCTCATTTACACTCGTTACGTCCTGAAATACTGAAATTTGCACATCTAATAAAATTCCAAACAGCAGAAATTTTGTTCAGAGGAAAAAACATTTCTTTAAAATATTCAAAGAAATATTTTTTGTAACTTCAGAACTGTCAGTGTGCATACTACAAGGAAAGGTTAGTCTTAGTGTGTGAAGGAAAACTGAGGAACAGTTTGCGTGTAGAGCTGAAGTAATGTCTGAATGTGTATATATGTATATATGTATATGCTGCTTTGTCCTAAAAAACTTTGTGAATACTGTTTATACATATTTGAACTTTATAAAAAGGTCTTTGTGTATATCTGCTGAAAGCTTTCACAAATACAGACTCAGTGTTTCGTATCATAGTGATGTTCAGGTTGCATGTGAAAGATAAATATCCCATTTTGGAAGTCTGGTGTCAGACTGGTGCAGACCTGGAACAGATTTAAGCTGGATGCACGGTAAACCCACACAGGTGATTTGAATTACTTTGGCTGATTACACCTTCTCACGGGACTGTGTGGGTGGAAACACAACGTGAGCATCTCGTTCCTCCGTCAGCTGCGCTGCATCTGTTAGGGCGAAAGAAAACAATGCAAAATGTAATATTTCTACTGCCTTGCAGAGAACTTTTGACTGTATTTTACAGTTCTATAAGTATCCCTCACCGGCAGTGTGAGCCGTGCTTTGCAAAGCTCTAAACGTTTACGATGAAGAGGCTGGCTGGTATTGCTTTGGCTAAAATGGGTGTAGTTGTGCGTCACTTCTGCTCTATCAAATGTCATTGAAGTTGCCCTTCAGAATTTGAAAAACAGATCTGATAATAGTCTCTAATTTGCAGAATACAACATTATACTGTAAAACGACTGCTGCATGTCGAATCGGGTACTTCTGCTGTTTTGAGTGCATATATGTGCTCACATAGCTATTTACTTACAATTCATCTAGTACACTTCATGTTCCACTTATCTGCTGTGCTACCAGAATTATGTGCAGTTAGTGCGTATTATTATGAATGAACGATTATTATATGTGACTCTGTTTCTTGTCCTCAGTTGTCGAACTCTTGGTTTTGTAGTGGAAATGACGCGGGACAGTTTTCACGCAGTCGTAGCACCGATGATAATGATGCCACCTGTGAGCTTATTAGATGTTTTCACTGCTGAAACTAAGAACCAGGGATTAAAAATCCAGAGGTGGTGTTTTACGATATTTTATATGATACCTACCAAAAAGTAAGCCTCACTTTCAGTGACTTATACTGGTTAAAAATGATTGGATGATCCCGTCTTTGCCACAATGTAGCCATTAGAGTAGCAGCTGGAGGCTGAAAGTGTGCAACGTCACCAATGAAGCTGTTAGAGTAACGTTCATAAACTGTAGGCGTTTCAATCAGGAAAGTCTATCCAGCTCTGTTTTGACTTCACTGCTGTTTAGTAGCTTTAGAGCCACCCTGCTGCACCCTCACATACTCTGAGTAGTAATCTCTTTGCTACTACAACACTAAATGATCATTTAGCATGGCTGAATCACGGGGCTGTTGCAGAAATCCTGGGACGAAATGTCGTCTTGGCACATTTTACTTGAACCTTTCTAACACTAGTGCGTGAGGATGTGCTTTAATGGCTTGCCTCTGGACTCCCGCAGTAACTAAACAAAGAGGGTAATGTGATGTTGGCTTGTTTGGAAATACATGTTCATGAGTCTGTATTTGGATGCATATATACGTGTTTGGCGTCACGAGGAGCAAATAAAATCAGCGTTTGAGATTCCTGCCATATACAGGCCTGTTTCCACTGAGGGCTGCCGAGCAAAGGCCCGGCGAATGACATCCAGAGACACAGAGAGAGAACATGAGGCAGTAAAGAGGAGCGTTAGGGTGGAAAGGGACCAGAGAGAGGCAATGCATTATTTATTAATCCACATTTCCCTCTTCTTCTTCATCCATTACTCCTCCTCCTCTTTTTCTGCTCACTCCTCCTCTTGTTCCTCTGTGACATTCATCCTCTCCTCCTCTTTCTCCTGTACCGTCTCCACCTCGCAATCCTCTACTCCCTCTTGTTTAACATCATCAAGTCCTTCACTTTTATCTTCCGCTCCCTTGTTCTCCCCCTCTTCATCCACTGCTCCCTCTTGGTCATCTCCCTCCTCCTCTTCACCTCCTTCAGTCTGCCTTTGGTTTTATCTCAGCTGTCTTCATCTGACCTGTTGTTGCTGCTATCCAGTTATCAACCTGTGGAAGTCTTTTAATGTGATACGAACTTTAAGAAATGACTCGAATTGAGACCTGTTTCCAAACGAGCTTTGCGCTTGTGTAGCCAGGTCATTCAGATAACACTTTTCCCTGTGCTGTATAAAAGTTTATGAAAAAAACACCTTGAAATCTGACCTCGAGAAACTTGTTGCTGATCCAGCAGGCTTGTGAGTATGAGGTGCTTTAGAGCAGGTTTACCGTGTGGTTTACAAGTCAAAAGCATATGAGATAGAGCCCACTCCTGTTTGACATGACCAGTTTCAAAACACCAAGACAGCCATGGCAAACACTCAGAGCTTAGAAAATTGTGAAAATATTTGGTATGCTAACAACTTTGGCAACTGGCTACTGAAAAGCATATAAAACATGTGTGATATGGTTACTTTTACATTGTCAGCGCTCTGGAGTCCATCGCTAACAGACGTTGTCGTCTCTGTCTCTTTTCAGGTGGCTGTTGTGGAACAGAAAAGACGAAGAGAGATGCTGACATTGAGGATCCAGAGACACGAAAGAGCCCCAGTTCTCTTTATTTATTACCTTCACGATACGTGTGTGTGTGTGTGTGTGTGCGCGCGCGCGGGTGTGGCTGTGCATCAGGAAGAGGACGAGCATAGAGCATGTGTGCATTCTGATCGGTACCTAAGATTTAAGGCTATCATTTACAAATTTTGTTTACTTTTTATAAGGTTCCAATAATTCATATATCATTGTCTAAGTATAAACAAAAGGACTTTACTCTTGGTACATATTGTGTTTTGTGTTTGTAACTAGCCTCCTATTTAAGAATGTATATTTGTATGTATGATATACTCATCTAGAAACTATATAATGGACAGTTTTAATATTGCTTCATCTCGTCACCACTATACTGCTCTTGACATTAAATCCATGCACACGAGCATCTCTGAAACAGAAGTAATGCAGTCACTTCAAAGAAAACAACGAATGCTAAAGTTTTTCATTTCTGTTTATCTCTCATTTGTGGAATTATAGGAAAAAACAGTGATAATGACGTTATAATAATGACGTTATAATAATGACGTTATAATAATGACGATCTCAGAGGTCTTTCAGGTAGCCTGCTCTGGCAGCCATATTGGAGGTCCTCGGTTCTTTTGTAGCTTAAACTGCACCTGCTTTAAAGCTTTAATTTATTAGTTAATGGACTCACAACAAAGTAGCTAACAGCTTCAAACCCCATGTAAATACTAACACTCAAATCTGGTAGGTAATAGTAGATAAGACTCTTTGTCAGATGTTTATCATGCTGTGTGGGTTCATGTTACAGGCTTACTTTGGTAGTTCTGACCAGGATTTTCATCACTTGTCTGAATATTCATCTCACAGTACTGCGACAGGGTAAAACTGCATTTACATGAAAGGACAAGGTTGAAAGAAGAAGGAGATTATCATGGACTGCTTGGTCAACCGGTGCTTAGACTGAAGTACGTATGAGATTTGGGAGCTTTTCAGCTCCAGTCTACTGTTCCTGTGACCTACCAAGGCTTTTATCTGCATACTTGACCCCAGGTTGTTCAAATAGACACAAATTTGACATCAGATGCCCTACCTGACACATTTATTCCTGACATTAGGAAAACTCCAGCTGTGACTCCTTGAGGCTGAATTTGTGGCTCTTCTGAGTCTCAAACTGCAGCGCTGAGGCAAATGTGTTAACCACTACACAATGGTGTAAAAACCACTCGGCCAAATGTCACGAACCCAGAATTTGAACCAAAGACCATAAAATAACCTTTAATATTTGATGTGGACCAACATTTGGCTGATGCTCATTCTTTTCCATGACCTCATTGCAGTCTCTCCTGCTACATTGGTTTGCAGCTGTTTATCTGGACAAACCATTTAATGAAGGAAAACAGCATTAATGAGAATTACTTTTGGCTGGTTTCTCTGAACACAGTCCAGATTTGTGCACTTTTAAACATAAACCTGCTTATTGCTGAAGCTCTGACAAATCTATTTTTATTTGTATCATATTATCAGAGTTCAAAAAAGGACACTAATGAGCATGTGCAGAGGTAACAGTGAGCAGCTGAGATGAAAAGGCCTTAGTATGCGTCAGCTCGTACTGCCGACGTTTGGCTTCTCTCTTTTGAATTGAATCCAAGTAAGACATGGATTCTTGTATTTGCAATAAAAAGCTGGTGTTATTATGGGTGACCTGTTGTATGTAATTGCACTTTGAAATGGGTTTGTGAGTAATATTCGCTCAGAATCCATGAGAGTAAAGGCCAAAACTTCCAAAGTAAGGCCCCATTTGTAGGAAAATTCTAGCGGTTTGATATTTCCGTGGACCTCCACGATGGAACCAGATGGAACTAATACTGATTGTGTTTCGCACCTTGAAAAGTCTCTCTCGTCCAAACGATCTCTGCGGACGATGTTGACAGTGTACACAACTCTACGGGGACGGCACCAACCAGTGTGCGCATAGACGCAATACTGTGTTTAACAACAGCTGGTTAATGGAAATGCATGTGTGTGCTAGTGTGTGTGAGTGTATTAAACATGGGCAATAGCAAAGCACTGGTGCTTCCATCCATGTATATGAGCTAATGTACAAAAGGCACAGGCAGCGTGGCCTGTTATCTGATCCTGCCCTCGACAATCCTCCTTTTCACTTTTACTGTTACTAACAAAGAATCTGCAATATTCTCTCAGACACAGACGATCTGTGTCACTGAGTTATTTTTAAGCTTCTACGTTACAGATCTGGAATTTCTTTTCTCTGAAAAATTTGAATGACTGATTTGTAGTGTGTGTGTGTGTGTGTAGAGTAGATACACATAGTAGGAGGTGGTGATTAACTCTGATCAGTCCCTATAACACCAACGTGTGCTCTCAAGCAGAGACATTCCCAAACTGTGTGCCCGTGTTTTGGAACATTTTATGACACAGCGATGAAGGTGAGCTGTATGCTGTCATCTGCAAAGATCTTCTACTGGGGTTTTGTCTTTCTTTTGTTGTTTTGTGTGCAAATATCTGAATATTTCAGCTTAGATGTGTGGTGATGATGTGAAGTACTACCGATACAATGGCTTCCTCTTTACCAGTCCGTTTGAAAGCGACTGAAACAATAATATTGGCCCTGCACTGTTGATTAGCCAAAAATCTGAAGCCATGGATGAATGGAAACCGTGGATGCTTCTAATGTGACTCCACAGCCTCTCAAACACACATAATAGAGATGTCTTGCCTGCCAGATTATTTCTTCACAGCCATCTAGACCTGGCATCTAGAAAACCCTGCAACCCCTACGTGCGCTCGCTCTGCTGATTTTGCAGACTGTTTTCACGTCTTTCTTCCATACAGTGCTTACATAATTTAATAATCCCTCTTCTTTATGCCATCCATGTGGTGAACCAAAGCTCAGCTGTAGCTAGCATGAAGCTTTTCCAGTTGGCTACTTCAGTTATTACAGTACGTACGGCTGTGGGCCACTGGTTTGGAATGCCTGTGTTCTTCTGTTATGCACTGGCTTTGCCCTTAATGATTAATATATGAATATAAATATATATATATACCCTTGCTTTGCGTAAACC
Organism: Perissodus microlepis; assembly: GCF_051167445.1. NCBI lineage: Eukaryota > Metazoa > Chordata > Actinopteri > Cichliformes > Cichlidae > Perissodus > Perissodus microlepis. The sequence continues at coordinate 3,241,457 of NC_140471.1, read as the reverse complement.
AGCCTTTCTCACAAATGTAAATATTGTCCCTTGGTTTTAACTTTTATTGCAGATAGGGGAGAACTCGTGGAAGTGCTGTACTCTGAGTTATCTCGCGGCTTTTCAGTGTCATCCCCGGGCTGTGATTGTGCGGCACGAAAAAAGGGGAGGCAAGGCGGTGGGTAATGCCAGTAAAGCAGCGTGACAGAAGAGGGTTAATACCATCGAGCTGTGCTAAGATTGCCCAGCCTCGCTTGGCTTTAAGGGATTGCAGGCAGTATTAGCAGCTGAATAATTATTTTTGCTATGTTTCTCCTTGTGTGCACACTTTCAGTGTGGCTCGTATTCATTCATTCAGCCCAACCCCCACGCCCCAATGCTCTTCTTTTAGGCTCGAGAGCCTGGAGTCTTGTAAAAAACGTATATTTTTGAGTCCTGTGCAGGCAGAGTTCAAGCTCTGTTTTAACTTGAATGTGCTTCATATCTTTCACATAAAGCCCAGTGAAGGAACGACTAGTTGGAATTGCACATTTAGCACTGTGACAGAGAAGAAAGAGAGATTGATAACCTAGTGCTTTTTCATCTTCGCTGGAGTGAAAAAGTGACGCTTCCACTATGTTTGTATACAGGGTTACAAGTGTCCCCTTAATGCTGTTAAAGAGACGTCATATATGACTGTACATATATGATGAGTATAAATATAAGGCATCTATTTTTGACATTCTTTGTGGTGTGGGCAGAAGTCGTACGAATAGGAAAAACATATAGGTTGGAGCCAACGTGCATCCTCGCCGTGCTCAACGATGAGTCTGTGTTTGCAACTTTTTTCTGTAAAGCTTCTCTTCACGTTTGGATTTTTCTTTTTGTATGCTGCACTGAAAATACGTCATTTTCACAAGTGGTTTGGAAAACAGAAGTGTCAGTCACTTCATCCAGTGAAATATTATAGTATACAGTAGAGTAGCTGTTGCATTATTTGTTACGACCTGTATGTAATGTTATTATGGAAGATGTAATGTCCTTCTGTAAATGTTGTTTAATGTTTTACCTGAAATAAAAATTTATTAATGCTTCAGATGCGTCTGTGGGTCACATATAATTTGTTCTTACGTTTACACAGAAAAGTTGACATGTGGTGTCTCTGCATACTTAAACACAGCCTAGTGCCGTGTCTCTTTAGAGTCTTTTGACCTTTTGGCCACACAGAAAAGTGACACTGATCAACCAATCAGTCAGTCACTTAGGCTAACATTATAATGTCCCAGAAATACTGAAGAACCAGCAGCAAAGCAGATATAAAGTTCAACGAAACAACAAAGTCTCCAAAGCATTTAGAGAGCTAAAAACAAGAACTTCCTTCCTAAAATTCTGAATTTTGATTTTCAAAGGAGGAACAGAGGACCGTGTGTGTGTGTTCCTCTTCTGATTACACCCAGTACTGTAAAGTATATGTTGTACAGAGAGAGAAAATAAAGCAGTCGCCTGTGCATGCACAATTATTAGAGTATATTTAATGACCTTTTTTTAGCTGCTCTCAGCAAACACCATTTCCCACAAACCCAAAGCATTTGCAGGTCAACACTGCAGAATTACTGTAATGACCAGTTTCTATCTTGAAAACAGTGTGTGTACTATCATCTGATTCATAATTACAACTGGGAATCTGGGACTTAATAGCACAGCTGGATTTGTAGTTATGAGCGTACTTACAAATGTCACTGGGATTTTGAATGAGGTTTGAACAGAACCCAGAAGATCGTATTCCACTTTGGCTCTGTGCATGAGTGCAGTGCTAGAGCACTACTTTAACTTAAGATACAAAGCTAACTACATTGCAATGGTGGACGCTTCCATGTAATAGCAACTGCCTGTGTCGCTCTAGTCTACAGCACATACAGTATAATGTATAAACATCCAAAAACATATTAATATTGACATATTATTTGTCTAGACTTTCTACATCATCACTAGTTTTCAAGATTTCTGATATAGACTTTAGGGATACTGCTACAGATAGAGCTTTAAAATAAAAGACAAGCAGAACATCTGGTAACACAAGTCTGGGTGAAGCTCTCATCGCACTCTCAGTGCAGCCCAAGCAAGAAAATCTAGCATTCCTATGTCAGTGTGCATTTTACAGTGCTCGCTCCTCTCCTCCTGCTAACACACTGCAGTGCCAGATGGGAAACCTTTCTCTCATTTTGTCTGCGTTAAGGATCGTATGTATTTTTCCACCTTTAGCTAATTTCTCCCTCTTGTTCAGTAATAATCAAATTCTTTGAGTAAATGCTGATTATAAGAAGTTATGTCTGTGACTACAAACTGTCTGCACGTGGAACAACAATGCTGCAAGCTCGATTTCAGGGCAGAAGAGTCCAACTTATTCCATTAACCCTACAGAAAAAGGAAGTATTTTAGTTTTACAGGAGCAAATACAACATATTTAGATATGTGTAATACATGAGGTGCATCAGGGAAAAAAGTTGAGTAGAAAAATGAATGCATGAATTAATGCTTTTCATATTAGAGGGCAGTACAGACAAGCTGAAAACACGACATGGACATAGAGTAAAATCACCTTTTGGTTTAGGAAGAAAATATACTTTCTTCTTCTCTGTTTTAATCCAGTAGTTCTTAAACAACATCAGCAATCAACCTCACTCTGAGGTTCAGCTGCCCTGAGGAATCAAAGTCCAGCATTCAGTCTCTAGTTTTACTCTTTTTTGGGCTCCTGAGGTAAACATCTGTATTAGATGTCTTTGTCAAACAAACAAAAAACACTACAATTTGTTGTGACCTATACCACCACTGATACAGAGGAAGAGACAGTCAGGCTTGATCAGGTTAAGAGCCCCTATGAGCAAGTGCTTTGCAAGAAATTTACCACAAACTGCTAAGGCGTGTAAAGAAGAGAGACTACAAGCAAACAAAGTAAAGAGGAAGGGAGCCAACACTCAGAAGGACACTTGATTCGGTCTTTTAATGTGTGCAGCGCTGTTCCAAAATGAACCCCTGCGATTAATGCAAACACGAGGAAAAATGCAGACCCTCCCTAACCTCCATCTCTTAGATCCTACAGAGAGAGAGAGAGAGAGAGAGAGGTATAAAGCTATTGAAGGTGACACGGATGTAGATAGGAAGTGCGTCAGTACAAAGGTATGTGTGTCAAAGTAGAAACCAGAGTTCAGCGCTGCGTCTTTGTCTTTTTTTTTGCATCTATTAAAATATAAAGTACTTTGACCTCTATGTGTATAACATTCCTTTTATTTGGTACTTTTACTGTGCGTTTAATCTGCTCTCTGAATTGATTGAAATGAATGTAATCTTTAATTAAATTATCATAACTTAACCATTTCATTTTGAATGACTTTATAGAGAAGGCAGCATATTAAAAAAAAATGATGAAATGTAATAAATACAAAATCAGAACCAAAGGGGGATAAAGTCAAGATAATGAAATGTTTCCCATCCAGATTAAAATAGTCTGCGTATTAGTTTTTAAGCTCACAAAGCTGCTCAAGCTACAGTTGTATTAAATGCTTTTATTGTGAAAGTTTATCACGGAAGTAATAATGACTGGAGGTTAGCTTGGCTGCAGTGGAATTAGAGTGAGGGATCGCAGAACAGGTTTGAACGGCAGACTGACGCTGTGTCGGGCACGCTGAAGACCGGAGCTGTCCTTGTCCTGGAGGATTAGAGTTCGGGCTTGGTTTTGGACTGGATTTCAGCCGAGGAGGTCCGAGTTTGCGATTCACGAGTGTGGATGTTGTAACGCACTGCGCTGCTACCTCGGCGCGGCGACGAGAGGGAGGACGGACAGCTAGAATCCCGCGGCGAGAAGCGGCGCTTACCTCTCCGAGAAACGCCAACAAAGAGCGTTCAGGGAAGTAGCCTGCTGCCTGCTGAGGTAACGCAAGTTAGTTAAGCAACACGCAGAAAGTACAGCAGCGTCTGCATTCCTCAACATGGCTTACAACAGACTTCTCCGCTCGGCTTTGCTTTTTCTGTTTTTTATCCTGTTCCTGAACCTGGGAATTTTTCAAGTCAACGGCCAATACGGCGGCAGTGACCGAGGATTGTCTATACCGGAGCACGGATTCTGTCAGCCCATTTCCATCCCCCTGTGCACGGACATCGCCTACAATGAGACTATCATGCCGAACCTGCTGGGCCACACCAACCAGGAGGACGCGGGGCTGGAGGTCCACCAGTTCTACCCGTTGGTGAAAGTGCAGTGCTCCCCGGATTTAAAGTTCTTCCTGTGCTCCATGTATGCCCCCGTGTGCACGGTGCTGGAGAAGGCGCTGCCCCCGTGCCGCTCTCTGTGTGAGCGCGCGCGGCAGGGCTGCGAGGCGCTCATGAACAAGTTCGGCTTCCAGTGGCCCGACAGCCTCGCGTGCGATAGCTTTCCGGTCCACGGCGCGGGGGAGCTGTGCGTCGGCCAGAACATGTCGGACCACACGGAGCCCCAGCCCGGGCCCTACTCCACCGAGCGGCCACCTACTGACCCGGGGAACGGCCAGTTCAGATGCCCGGCCTCGCTCAGGGTGCCTCCCTACCTGAACTACCGCTTCCTCGGGCAGGAGAACTGCGCCGCGCCGTGCGAGCCGAAGAGATCCCACGGGATGATGTACTTCAGCGAGGAGGAGCTCAAATTCGCCCGCATATGGATCGGCATATGGTCAGTGCTGTGTTGTGCTTCCACTTTATTCACCGTGCTCACCTACCTGGTGGACATGAAGCGCTTCAGCTACCCAGAGAGACCCATCGTCTTCCTTTCTGGCTGCTACACCATGGTTTCCATCGCCTACATTGCTGGATTTTTACTGGAGGACAAGGTGGTTTGTAATGACAAGTTTGACAACGACATAAAGACTGTGGTGCAGGGCACCAAAAAGGAGGGCTGCACCATCCTCTTCATGATGCTGTACTTCTTCAGCATGGCCAGCTCGATCTGGTGGGTCATCCTGGCTCTCACCTGGTTCCTGGCAGCAGGAATGAAGTGGGGCCACGAAGCCATCGAGGCCAACTCTCAGTATTTCCACCTGGCGGCCTGGGCCGTTCCTGCCATCAAAACCATCACCATCCTGGCAGTAGGTCAGGTGGATGGAGACGTGCTGAGTGGGGTTTGCTTTGTGGGCATCAACAGCGTGGACGCCCTGCGCGGCTTTGTTCTGGCGCCCCTCTTCGTATACCTGTTTATCGGCACTTCCTTCCTTTTGGCCGGATTCGTGTCCCTGTTTCGAATCCGAACCATCATGAAGCACGACGGCACCAAGACGGAGAAGCTGGAGAAACTGATGGTGCGGATAGGCATCTTCAGCGTGCTCTACACCGTGCCGGCCACCATCGTCATCGCCTGCTACTTTTACGAGCAGGCCTTCAGAGAGCAGTGGGAGAGGACGTGGATCAGCCAGACGTGCAAGACATACGCTGTGCCGTGTCCGGCCCACAGCCACCCCAACATGAGCCCGGACTTCACCGTCTTCATGATCAAGTATCTCATGACGCTCATTGTTGGCATCACTTCTGGCTTCTGGATCTGGTCCGGAAAGACCCTTAACTCCTGGAGGAGGTTTTACACGAGACTGGCCAACAGTAAACAGGGCGAGACCACAGTGTAGTGTGGCTCGAACCTCACGCAGACTGCTTTGAGACAAACTGAATGATAATCCTTCTTTTTATTCATTTTCTTGGACTCACAGGAGACACTCGCTCTGTTTTTTTAATGTACATATGCATTTGTGAGATTTTTGTAAGTATATATTTGTATTTAAAGATTTAAAAAAAGATTTTTTTGAAACACCTTTTTCATACGTTGGACTTGATGGAATTTTACTTAATCATCACAAAGAGCCAGCCGATCATCAACAATCCTGAGATCTCATGACTTGTCTTACTGCAGACACCTTCTAGGAGTACTTCCCATGGTGTGTGTGTGTGTGTGTGTGTGTGTGTGTGTGTGTGTGTGTGTGTGTGTGATCGGTGAACTGCCTGTGAGCCCTAGGTCTATTCTAAGCAGAGTCTCGTGAAACCCAAGTGCTTCCTCGTGGCTCCCTCTCCCCCCGATTAACCAGCTGTAGTTTGTGTCTGTTGTACAGTGGAGCGAGCGGTGGCCCGGCTCTGGAGGGACGTGTCAGCAGTCCTGGGAACAAGAAGTGGTGTGCAAGGTTGTGAATGTGAGTCACTGTGGCAGATGGTTGTGGCCTGTAGCTCAGGCCCTTACATTCCTTTTCTAAATAAAGCACAGGTAGTCATGCAAATGTAAAGGAACACACAAGTGGTTTTGCATGTATGTTACAATGCTGTCAGGCAAAACGCGAGATGAATTTCCCTCACGTTTTCCTGAAAACATGTTTCTTTTTAATGAACTGCCGTGATCACGATCTGCTTTTGTAATTCTGAACACTCTGACCTTCAGATTCCTGTTTGGTATTTTTGCGTGTAGTGCTGGGCGGCATGACAGTGAGATTCAGTTTCAGGGTCGTCTCGGCGGGTCTTCATGTAGGGCTACAGCAGCTCGCTCTTCTGTCAGGAGTGCAAAACCCTAAACACACACACAAAACAATCTATGTTGTCCTGTGCTCTCACAGGGAGTCGGTCCTTAAAGCAGAACAGGAAGTTTTACGTGAGATGTGTTTCCACTTATTTTTTCGTCCCTGTTTGTAACAAAATCAACATGTTGTGGGTCGTGAGCTTTAAGAAAGTCTGTTTGGACTTATTCTCCGAACTTTGTGGGGGAAATGATTCAGCCATCAGGAAAAACACACTTACCTCAAGTCGCACATTATCCATGTCACTGTGTGTGGAGCAGCTCTGCCCACAGAGAAGAGACCAGGAAACGCAGCAGATCCTCTCTTGGTCATCTTTGCTGTTTTTTGTTCTTTTCTTCATCCTCGCCCCGTCTCAGCTGCTCCTGACCGTACAGACTGCACACAGCACCTCCACGCTGTTATGCTAACCTGCCTGGCTAGCGTATCCCAGCATGCTGTTTGTCTGTGTGAAATTCTGAATTACAGATTGGTAACAAATTTGTTCAGTTGACCAGACTTTTCTCAATGAAAAAATCTGTCATGCATGACATTATGAACAGTGTAGCGCCCAGCACTATGTTACGTTTTTCTGGCGTGGTTGCTGTGACGCAGACTGGCCCTTGTAATTTGATGCAACAGCAACACAACTTTGACCAACACAGACTCGGCCCTCACACTGCACGAGCGCTGAAAGAAGCACAGTAACAATCTAACCAACAGTTCTATGTAGATCTACAACATGCAGAAATGCTGGTGTGTTCCTTCACTGCACACATTCAAAGCAGCAGTAATATGTCTGTTTAATAAAGATCTATTTTGAGAAATGCAGTTTTTAAAGAGAAAATGAAATGCTCCAGCTGAGCTGTGTGTGTGTGTGTGTGCGTGCGTGCGTGTGTGTTGAAGCACATTTTTAACTTTGACTATTTTCCGACATTTAGTATTGTGTCAAATCTTTGGACGCCTTTGAGCCTTTATAGTTTGTTACACAACACGTCGAAAATGATTCCTGTTTGTTTTGTTTTACATCAAAAATGTGTGATTGTGCTGGAATTTGTTATCAGGCAAAAACAAAAGATTCAAGTCAAAATTGAAAATTCCATTTTGAGAATTCGGAGATTAGATCCTTTAACTTTATGCAGTTAAAGGTATAAATTAGTATTTCAAAGAGAATCTGCAGGTTAACAAAAATGAAAGTGATGACATAATTAAAAATAAGATGTTTAGATCTTTTAGGTCATAAGTAGCGTTTGAAACCGTTCAAGCTTGAATACTCGTCAGTAGTACGAGATCATTTTTAGTGGACGGTATAAAGTGAAACATGGATTCAGTGTCGTGTTTCACAATAAAATAATAATAATAATAATTCTCCCCTTTATCAAAGTGTCTAAATGAGGAAACAAAATGAGTCTCAAGTACTACAAAGTACATTTAGATTTGAATCTACTTCTATGTTTGCAAAATTCCTCGTGGCAGTTCTGATTTACATACAGATTTTAACTTTTTTATTATATTTGACAAAGTAAAGAACCGACAGATTGTTTGTCCAGAAGGTTAAAGGTGTCCAGACTCAAACGCGGTGCTGTAAATGTCTGCAGTCAGCGATGAGAGCGGCTGTTTGTAATGCACATATCATACATTTTTGGAAGAGTTTTTTCACGTTCTGTACCTGGGGCTTGAACATGTCAGAAACTGTTGAAAGGGGGCTCGGGTTCATCTGCAGAGTAACCTGATCCCCGTGAACATAGCTGCACTGTGGGACTGAAGAGCAGCCAGCAGCTTGCATGTCTTCCACCGCAGGAGAAAGGAAGCCTTGTGCTGAAATGCAGAGCGGCTGCTGTCGGTGCAGCTCGGCTCTCACACACACACACACACATTTCACGACTGTGTGTTCTTGTCAAACGCTCTTCCACACAGTGCTTCCGATTCATAATAATCCTTTTATTGTGTTGACGGCTCTACAATAGTCACTGCTTTGAAGTAATTTCCTTTGCATTTGCTATGAAGAGAACCTTTATATTTATAGAAAAAAATCATATATACGCTACATTGATTGCTTTATGAGAATAAAAACAATGTCATCATTTCAACTGTCAAGCGTTTGTAAAATGTCTTCTTTTTTTGGAATTGGTAAAGAAACTACAGAATATTCATTTGCTGTATTTGCTTTGAGAGAGTAACGGGTTTAAAGTCTTTCTCTCTGCTTTAGAACAATATCTTCTGGGTATGATCTAGTTAGTATGCTAGTATGATCATTTGTGCTTACAAGGATAAGAAGTTCGTCTCATAGTCCTTATTCGTCCAGCTCTAGTTCCAACATCCACAGAAAATGTATAAAAAGTCAAAAATGGCACGTTTTACATGCATTAGCAGCTACGGTGGGAAACTGTGATGTTTGCTACATTATTGAAGCACAACAGCATTTTCTTTCTATATTTTAATCAATTTAAAGAAACATCAAATGAAAATAGCTACCTCAGTTTCACCATGTTATAGTGCCAAAGGCTGAGGTAGTTTTAGTAATCACTAGCTAGGGTTAGAAATAATCTGAGCTAGCGCCTATTAGCAAGCTTTCCACAATCCATACGATATAAGTAATGTATGTTGCTTTCATTTTTCATGCAAGTATAAGAACCAAATACACAAAGTTATTTTCTACCAGTGGACCACAGTTTGTCTTCATACTGAAGCTAACGGTACAGATGTTTTGCGAGTCGTATGAGTACATAAGACAGAAATGCTCAGTCCTGTTAGGTAGACTGGTGACCTGTTCAGGGTCTACCCCACCGCTCACCCTATGACAGCTGGGATAGACATCAGCCCTCCCACACGCCTGAATTAGAAAAGCAGTTAAGAAGTTGGAATATCAAAATATGTATACCTGTGAGGGGGTTCAGAGTCATTTAATCCCTGGGAGACCTTGATGTCGGTGCACGAATGACTGCGGCTCTCTAAAAAGCCTCTGGCACCTGTGTGCCGGCCGTGTTCATGGGTCAGCTGCCAGAGTCATTGTTCCCGACTGTTCATCACACTGCACTGCCTCCCCTTTTGATCACTTACACAGCCACCACTGCATGGCTCCGCAGACTTCTGACATGGTCTGCCACATGCATGCGGCAACTGTGAAGACGCCCTTCTTGCTTGGAAAGTGGAACATATTTTTGACATCGTCACACTGAATAGTCGATGTGTTTCTCATGGTGAGTCAGTCTTAATATCTGTTGTGTTGCTGGTGAACCCTCATGGGTTTTAGCATGGACAGCAGGGGGAAAAGGAATTTTCAATCTTCAGACAGTTTCTAACTAAAGCTGTGGTTTGGTCAAGGCCTCAATATCCTATTGCGCTCACATCTGGTTCCTATGTATGATATTCATATATATGTACAGTATATTACTTAGACTGTATTATGCTTTGTGGGCAGCTGTAGATAAACTCAACTTTCATTGGCAAAGTATACCGTAGGCTTAGTTGTTTCCCTTTTAGACTTCAGTTTCAGCTTCTAAACTCATTTTTCATAAAACAAAACATATTTTCCAAAATGTTGAAACATGATCTCAAGAGTTCTGCAACTTTTCTTGTTTTAGGAAATTATAGGGTATCCTTTAAGTCAGTTTGTATTTAAATCTAGTGATATGTTGCCACACCATGGGTAGACATGGCTGTAAGGAGGCACGCAAGCATTCGCGAAGCGCCCGAAAACGATTCAGGGTTTTGTTTTATAAATATTCAGAAACTTGACGATTTTATATTTCATATACAGGTGATGCCGTGCAGAGGAAGTGTCTGGGTAGAGACCATGTTTCTGGGCCAAATGTAAAGATCTCTGTTTTGTCTGAATTTAGGAGATGAAAATAAGGAGCATCCAGGACTGTGTGCCTGTAATTTAACTCACTGACCGTGGCATCTGGCTGTATAGATAAATATAACCAGATATCATCTGCATAGCAATGAAAATGTATACAGTGTTTTCTAATATCATGTATAAAGGACAGACTCTTATGAAGACACACAAACTGGAATCTATTCGATAGAGACAGTCCAAATCGCTGCAGTGCATTTTGTTTACCACCAACAGTTTGGTCTCGTTATAATGTTCAGTGCTATCAAACACTACACTGAGGTTGGACAGGATGAGCACAGAAAAGAAGCTAGTCTTCACTACTGCTGGTTTGGTGGTCATGATGGATTCAGAAGCCTCATTTAAACTTTTCCAGTGGAACTTCCTCCTGCAAATGATCACATAGCTGTTTTGAAATCAACTAATAATGAGCTAAGACAGCTGGATTGGGTACACATGGCTACATTAAAACCTGTGGTATGAAGCCTGTAGATGGAGCTAATCATATTATGGCTCTGTGCCCCCCTCTTTTCAGCAGTTGCCGTTGGTGTTGCTGTGGGCCGTTCTAAACCTGCCTGATGTCTTCAGCCTGCTTCAATGAGCATAACCCTAAGGGGCACTTTCCAAGGAGCTAATTGGCTAATTGTGCGTCCACTTTGAGTAGCCACATTTAGATGCAATAGTGCCAGCTTTGTGAGTTTTAACTCCCTTAGGCCAACTTGGGAAGGGTTGTGCTTCCCAGAAAGATGTGTACTACTTCTGCAACCTGTTTCTCTTTTCACATGACTTAACTCACTAGACGTGCTAAAAGGAGGGGAAAGACAGAGCTTGTAGTCCCCAGTAGACCCCCGTGTCTGAGCCTGCCTCTGTGCGCACAGAGTTCCATGTCTGCCGATGCCTCGTACAGCCACAAATGAAATAATAGGGGTTGTATTTTAAAAGCGACATAAAAACTAAACATGGCTTTCAAACACAAATATCCTCCTGAAGCCAAATATTACTGTTTTGCATTACCAGCGTAGTGCTTCTTTATTCCAGCTGGTAGTTAGTGGTTTCAGTTCACTGATAATGTGGAACGAAAATCAACTTGTTAGGCTGCATAATCTATCACATGTCTGCGATCAGGCTGCGATAACCTAACCCATGGTGATGCGTGGTGATGAATATCTCATTTCACGAGTTCATCAGTGTTTTCAATGAAACTACTTCAAACCTTTTCAAATCTGTCTGAGGTCAGTAACAGTGTCAGTAGCAGCAGACGCAAATATGTTTAGCTGGAGCGCATACAAGTACACACTCGGTCTTGTGTCACAGATGCGCGCCATGGCACTGCTAATTACTGCTAACATGCACTAATTGACCACTTTATTAAGTACACCCTGGTAGTACCGGGTTCTGAGCTGCTTTAATGTGGAAACATTTCTCTGAGATTGTGCTCTGCGTTGACATGATAGCATCACACTTGTCGATTTGTCAGCTGCTTGTCCAAACTTCCACTTCACCCACATCCCAGAGGAGCTCTGCTGCACTGGGATCTGCTGACTGTGGAGGCTGTGGACTGTTTTTCTGATCTTTTCTTGTCCAGTTTTGGTGAGCTGATGTGAAATGGTTCATTTCCCCATTTTTCTTTTCCTGATTTTACTCATTTTGTAAATAAATAAATAAATAAATCAAAATGAATCCTTCACATTTCATTTTTGTGTTCGGGCACAATGGCAACCTCAAACAGATGCAAGGTGGCCACGAAACGATGCAAAGACAATAAAAACAAAGCCAGAGGAACCAAACAACCAACATAATATACAAATATTCCAGTAAAAATGAGAAACATAACAACACCAACATTATTGGATCCTTGAAAGGTTTGAGTTGTTGCTGCAGATATTTATCATGGTGTCTGTTTCTGCTTCAGTATCACACACTCACAATCTCTGTATGTGAATTAGATTTTGAGTGCAATTTGCTAAAAATAGTCACCACATATCTGAAGAAAATGGTCCTCCATCCTGCACTTGTCTTTGTGTTTTCTACTCATTGCCGAGTCTCATACCGCCTCAAGGTCAGCTGTGTGTTTCTGCAGCTCTGCTCTTGCAGTGCAGCATCCTGCCAAATGAGGCGGCACCATGCTGCGTGACACTGTGAACTTCACCTGCACGTCTCCACCTGTGGATGACTGATGTGCTGTTTTATATACTTCTTAGGCTGTCTCTCAGTCATACACCCACGAATGTCACTGCCTATGCGGTGCGAGTCAGATCACTGCCTTTCACTTGTTTGCCTTTGTTTAATCTGTTTTCCCTCTGCTTAGCTGGGAAACAACAGTGTGGTACGTTCGCATATTGTTTCCATTACATTTTCGACAAAGACGACTGAATTCCTAAACCTATAGAGTGCCCTGTTTTTGTGCTTAATGCCAGAGTGGAGACAACTTACACTGTAGCAGAAGCAGAGGAAGGCTCTGAGGAATTGCTGCCAATTCTTCAGCGTGAATAATAATGAAGGTTTTTGATGGCGTGTGACAGAGTTATCAAAGATCACACCGTTAAGAAGCTCTCCAGAGAGAAAGGCCCAAAGTGGCTCCAAATGCCGTGCAGTCACATGGGCACTCTGTCGTGGGAGATGGAGGTGGGAGGGTATGATTGCCTCTGCAGCTCCAACCCAAATCTCCGCTCACTTGGTCTGCTTGCTCTCTCTCTGTTGCGTTATTCTACATTAAACAACTGAATCAAATCCACAGCTCGTGAAAGTTTCAATTACAGCACTGCTGTTGTGTCTCAACCCACCACACTGACACCGTCCCTGAGTGTACTTCATTGTATCGTGCTGTATTGGAGAGTGATGACCCCACTCTACTAGTGCCCTATTTGTAGGCAGTACTAATTGAACTGCCTACCTAAACTGGCAAAAGTGTTTACGCCATTCAAAAAGAGTCACCACACGCCACCAGCACGAGTTCTATCAGGACCACTTTACTCAAAATAAGATCTGCACTAACTTATACTGGGGACTACCTGCCCTTCACATGGATGTGCAGAAAGCCTAAAGGAAGCACGAGCAGCAGGCAAATCTCTGAATATGCAGAGCTGGCATCGGTAATAACAAACACCACACTGAGTCAGAGATGTGATGGCGTGGAGGAGCTGTGGTGAACATGTGTGGCTTGCAGAAGGCTGAAGCAGCTTAAATGGAGAATCCAAAAGTAAAATTAGAGTTTGTAATAAAAACTGTACAAAACGGGAAAACTGAAGGAGAGTGCAAAAGAAACCAACAACGACTTTTTACAAATAGATTTCTAACATAGGTTTCATGGATTTTTATCAAAAACTGGGCTTCAGTTTAGAAAAGCAAACAACACAAATTTATCTAGTTTTTAATTAAGCAGCAAATTGTTCAACATCTGGATAAGTAGAACATTTTTATTGCATTTTGTTGAGCCATTTTTTAAATTATGTAATTAATTTACAGCTTTTCTCATTTGAACTTTAAATTGGTTGGCTGACAGGTATTATAGTGTTGTTAAGACATTTGAGTCATGTTGAACATTTTAATGCCTATGGACATAAATATGGCGTATACGTCATGTATTCTATTCATTGTAGATAACATTTACATGCTGTTTGCTCTGTCAAACATCAGTGCTTGGGATGCTGCCTCCATGCATCACTGTTTTGGTTGCTAGCAGATTCCCTGTAGTTTTTCATGTTTTTCTGCAAATACTAACTAGTAGCTGAGCAGTGGTAAAAATTGTAACAAAAACTGGAAATAGAGAAGATTTACCTTCAAAGTAAAAAGTGTACCTTAGTGTTGGAATTGACTTGGCCAACTTTTACTTTAAAGGCAAGCGGTCTGGTTTGTGTCACACTTTTCACAGTTTCACTCCAGCTTGGAAGTCCAGAAGTGACCTGGAACTGAGAACGTACACAGACATTCAGCTTGGACAGTAGCTGGATTGTGTTACACGAGTCTGTCTCTTCCATTCAAATTACAACCACAGCATTCTGCTATCGCTAACGCCTTTTCCTTAGCAGAGGGTTATTAGGGGGTCGCTGACTTGTCTTTTGGCCTGTGTGACTGAGGCCTTACGTACTTGATCCTAACCCTACCACCAAAAGTAATACGACTTTTTGTTCAGTCGATTATTTCTATGTTGTAAGGCCTGTTTGTTTCTATTAGTGGAGCCACATTTTTGAGGAAAATGCATTTGTGGACTGAGCAGCAGGGCAGAGTTGGGCACATTTGAAAAACTTGCCAAATCTTCACTGCTAATACCCAACAGCTTATTCTGACTCTTTTCGTTTCTGGTAGCACAGGTGCTGCCACTCAGGTGCCTGATAGACCAGGCTACAACGGTCAGTTGGTCTGCACAAAACCATGTCGCAGCATTGTTTGGATAGGCCCGAGTACCATCTCCTAATTAAAGGCTCCATATAACAGGGATGTCAGAGACAGGCTGCGGCGAGTCCAGATTCTGTTTACGGCAGTTGACATGTAGGGTCACGCTGTGAAGAAGATGCAGAGAGAGCTATACCCACTGCTGCACAGCAGTAACAGCTTTTGGTGGAGGCAGTGTGATGGTGTGGGGCGGCATCTCCTTCACTTAAAAAACAAGGCATGTCATCACTAGCAGGAATCTCAATACGGAGAGATATCGAGATAAGATTCTGCAAGCAGTGGAAACACCTTATCTCCACATCTGGGACCAAACTCTGTCCTCCAATAACAACGCTCATCCCACAAAAAGTGGGGTTTATCAGATACTACCTCCAGAATTTGGGCATGGAAAGGATGGAATAGCCTGCCTGCCCGACCTCCACCTAACTGAACACTTGTTGGATTAGCTTGAGTGACAAACACAACCACACTGGTGACAAATGCTGGTTAAAGAATGAGATGCCATCCCAGAGCAGTGTGTGACCAAGCTGGTGACCAGCATGAGGAGGAGGTTTGTATGATTCTTCCACTTCCTGCTACTGTTTGTTAAAATCATGAATATGTTAAAATTATCCACCTATCTTCAATCATCCTATTCAATAAATAACACTAAACAACAGCCGTTTATTGGATTGCATTAGTGTAAAAATTGCCCCGAATATAGCTTGTAGTAAAACATTAGAGTCCTTGTCCAGTGAATTCCTTATAAAATATATTTAAAGGTTGTAATAGATTCAGCACAGATCTGCTCCTCACCTTGGTCAGTGTATTTAGTTTAAATATTACACAAACATCCATATTTCTGCTTCTCTTCATTTATTAATATTGAACCCACTGAGGAACAAATGTTTGCCCTCAACATTAAAAAGTCTTACTCTTTAAAGGTACGCCAATAAGCTGAGTATATATACATTTATTTAACCTTCAGCTGCTGGGAGCCACAGAACCAGAGCTACTCCTCAAAAGAAGAAACAGATCAAATTCATTTTTTCTCCCTCCCTGTTCTTTGTGTTTGAGGCTCAGCTGAATGAAACTATGCAAGCATGAAATTTCCTAATGGAAACCGTCTGTTTTTCAACCCTGACTGTTTCTTAAAGAGCTGCAGATAAGAGCTGCAGGGAGAAGAAAGGCCTTCAGTTTGATGCCTTTTAGAGTAGCAGAAGGAGAGGGAAACTGTCACCACGCTGAACAGAAGAGCCACGTGCTTTTACTGGTTCAGATGAACTGGTGTTCATATCTCAGTGGCCTCGTAAAACCTTTGCTGTCTCGTAGCTTCAGTGGGTTATGTTACAGGAAACAGAAACCCTGCATATAGTATTTTTTAACCCTTATTTTTGGAATAGAGCTTCCTACTGGCCTCTTTTTGAAATACTTTCCATGTGTCACACTCATTGAATTAGACAATGACGTTTTGTCATTAACTCATTTCTCCTTTTTCCACTCTTTTGGCTTTTTCACTTTCACGTCAACAATCCCAGATTTCCCACAATATTTTTCAGCAAATGTTGTTGCCTTGAATGTTGAAGTTTCCATGTGGAAATGTTTTTGTTACTGTAAACATCACAGTCTTTAATACCACTAATGTACAGACCTACGTCATTCCAAAAAACATCCTACTAATTTAGTCATTTTTGAAAAACACATACTGTACAGTTAGGGCCAAACTGCGTTTTTGTGCTTGTGCCTCTGCACACCACCACAGTGGGTTTTAAATAAAACAAAGGGCCGAGTTTCAGCCATAATTCAAGGGTTTTAACAAAAATCTTGCATTATACACGGTTCCCCATTTTCAGAGGCTTTCCTCTGTTGTTTCGTAACAAATGAGGGTGATGTAGTAGTTCTGAAAAAAGCTGAAATGGCATGGGCTGGCAGAGGAACCAGGTCACCAGTGTTCACTGACTTCACTGGTGAAGTGTGTGGGCTTTACTCTCTGCTCAAAATAAGCCAAATGCTGCAAAGTTGTTCGGACAGCAGCCCAAAACGTGCTGCAAGGCAACCAAGCATCTCTCAAGACAAAGTAAGGGGAGATTTTTCACCAGCCAAGTCAGTCACCTGATCTCAGCTGAAAGACCCACAAACAAGCAGCAAGTGAAGGTGACAGCAGTAAAGACCTCGTCAGGGGAGAAAAATGTGGTGATGTTCATTGGGGCTCAGACTTCAGTCAGTCTTTGAAAAGGATTAAAAATAATCCTTATATTTAAAATTATGTCAGCCCAGTTACTTTTGAGATTCTGAAACTGTGTTTAAAGATGGTGTAATTCCAAAATAGTTAACACTATTAATTAAAGATGAAGGTCTAGAGTTTAACCACATGTTACATTTTTTGATTGTAAATTCACTGTGGTGCGTACAAAGGTAAGAATATAAATCCTGTGTGTTTGTCCAACAACTTAAAAAACTAACGGTATCTGCTCAGCTGTCTGACATCAGGTCCTGTGCTGAAATATGTGGAGAAAAGTAGCGGTGATTATCTCAGGATCTGTGTCACAGTGTTACAGTTCACAACAGAAAATATCTGTATTCTACTTTAATGGAGTGTGCACTATGAGAAGGGATGTTTGTCCCCAAAGAAAAGTGAAAGGCTGATTTTTATTGTTATTAGAAAACACAGTTAATCCAACTTTAATGTTGATCATGATTTTGCTTGTGATCAAAATAAGTAAGTGTGATCGAGCAACATTTTTAAAATGCAAGCTCTGCTATCTAAAATGCAATCCAAGATCTCCCTAAATCAGTCTGACCACATGGCTTCATATCCCAATCACACATCGTGCAGCTTAGGTTTCCTGGACTAGTCTGGATGAGTAAAACTACATGGACGGTATACAACAAAATTCAAATGGCTACCATAGTAGAAGAAGGAGAACTTGTCTCTTGTCATCATATGTTGTATTGAAATATTTTGGATGATGTTAATCATATGCAAAGAGTGCTTTGGAGTTGTGTCTGCACAGCAAAGCAATACAACTAATTTATTGAGCCACTTGAAACCACGACACAAACTGCAATGAAGACCAAGAAAAACAATGAAATGGTTACTAATGTGAATCGTCCAACATCGACTAAACTGTTCATAAAAGAGCGACGCTGAATACCTAGTTCATGCATTTATTACTTCTAGGCTGGACTACTGTCATTCGTTATTATCGGGATGTTGTAAAATCTCACTAAAAAGCCTTCATCCGTCCATCCGTCCGTCCGTCCATCTGTCCATCCGTCCGTCCGTCCATCCATCTGTCCATCCATTCGCTTCCACTTATCCTTTTCAGCATAGGTGTCAAACTCTGGCCTGTGGGCCAAATTTGGCCCGCAGCCTAATTACATTTGGCCCGCGAAGCCACACCAAATTACTATCAGAGCTGGCCTACTGGTATTATACAGCTAATATATATATTGTTTAGTATTAAGCTTTGCTTGTTCCATATTCAGTTTTTCAGCAAAACGTGTCCATAAGAAAAGATTCATTCTTATATCTGGAGGAATAAATATATTTCAATAAATATATTTCAATAAATATTAACGTTAGCCCACGACTTTGTTCCAGTTTTGAATTTTGGCCCTCTGTGTATTTGAGTTTGACACCCCTGCTTTTCAGGGTCGCGGGGGGCGCTGGAGCCTATCCCAGCTGTCATAGGGCGAGAGGCGGGGTACACCCTGGACAGGTCGCCAGTCTGTCGCAGGGCTGACACACAGGGACAGACAACCATTCGCACACACATTCACTCCTGCATTCACCAGTCATCCCAGCTCTGTCTGCACACAACAGACCAAAGCTACTCAGAAAAATCTGGATTGTCTTGAGTCCCTCACTAAACTGTGAGTTTTAAGAGCCGTCCACACAGGAAGGTGCTTGTCATGCATCATTTAGATCTTTAGCAGACATTCCAGACTTGCGTAGGTAACCCTCTAATTTGCCTAGCACCCGCTCATATGTCATTCAACAGTATTCCACACTCTCATTGGCTGCTTAAATCCCTCATCTCACAATTCAGAAAAGTTTCTCTTGGAACCCGCCCATTTTCACCTGTGGTTATTTTGTCCGTTGTTGACTATATTTCATCCTCCATGGTCTCTGGTCACCATGTTCCTACCTGTGGAGACCCATTTAGATTCAGAACTCATACAAGAACCTTCAGATAAATAATCATTTACTTTAGTAATGTTAGGTTTATTTATTCAGTTTTTATGTTTGGTACATTTAGTGTGTAGAATATGTTATTTGTTGCAGCATACAAGTCACACTTGGTCTGCTTTTACAAAACGTTATATATCTATGGAGGTCACATAAACCCTGATGCTGTTTCTGTTATTAATAAATATTAGTCACTGATACATTTAGAGAGTTCTCAGTTCATACGAGTCCAGAGAGGGTACTTGACTCGTTAGTTCTCAGTTTAAAGTTCTTTGTGTTTTAATTCAGTGATTAAAAACAGAAAGAAGACAAAGCAATGCTGTCATTTTACTTCTTTCCTTTCTTAATGTACATAAATGCAGCACTCTGGCAGCAAACTAAACATATGCAGTGCAGTCTGAGAAATGCTGATTGGACAGAATTTGTTTCTAAAAAATAAAAAATGAACGAGCCCGTTTGATCTTTGTATTACAGTTGTTGCATACAAAAAATGATCTAAAGCAGTTTACAGTCATTTGTTTCATAATAACCTTCGATTTTTATAAGTCACATTGAATGAATTCGCAGAGGTAGGTTATATACAGTGAGTGGAAATTAAGTGTCAGCAGCTTTATCTCTTACAGCACACAAAGATCCGTGTTATTGCATAAATGCTGTTATGGATTTCCCTTCCTTCACAACAGGCGCTGGGACTGTGAGGTGATTAAACCCAGAGATCCTTCTGCTCCAGTGAGCTCTGTGTGGTGGAGGAGAGGCAGAGCTGCCCTAATGGGAAACACAGAGCTGGGTATAAATATCCACACTGCAGCTCTCTTGGTTATGAGCGTATGCGTTGCCAAAGGGGAGGGGGTGTATGGCAGCGCTCTCAAGGCTATGGTGAGGGTAATGAGAACCATGTTAGCGCGGGTTAGACCTTGCTGAATGACTCATTCGATAACGATGCTCCATACCCAAAATGGACGGTTGGGTCTTGAACGTGATCTCACAGCAGTCAGCTCACTCCTGTGTCGAGCTTTGTGATTAATCTTGTGCAATGTGTACAACGTGACCTAAAAACACTCAGTGGCATCTCCTTTGGATGGGATGAACAATTGACAGTGGTAATCAACAGATTGTGTCAGGGATAAACAATAAAGCTTTAACAGTCCACAGACATCATGAAGGTAAAAGCAAAACAAGAGAAACAGAAGTCACATGTATGTTAGTCAGAAAAAAAATATCTTTAAAAAATACAGAACTGAATATGTCACAGAGTCATGGGGGAAATGTAGAATTATCCACAAATGGAGAAAACTTGGAAAAGTGATGACTCGACGATCATTCAGCTCATCCAGGAGGTCACAAAAGAGCCCAGAACAACATCTAAAGAACTGCAGGTATGATTTCAGTTAATGCAGTTCTTTATGACTCAATAAGAAAACGACTGACCAATGACACCAAGGAGAAAATCACTGCGGCCCTAAAAGAACATCTTGATGATTCCCAGGACTTCTGGAGAATATTTTGTACAAAAAGATTTCAAACTTTGAAAGTTGAACTTTCTTGGAAAGTTGAAGGTTTGAGTCTCTTACGTCTGACATGAAAAGAAAATTACACCAACAGTCACACATGGTGGTGGTAGTGTGATGGTCGGTGGCTGCTTTGCTGCTTCAGGGTCTGGACGACTTCCTGCAATGTTTGGAACCATGAGTCCTGCTTTATACCTGAAAATCCTGAAGGAGTGTTTAAGTCCATGAAGCTCCAACGCACTTGGACTGTGCAGCAGGAATAGCAACAAAAAAAATAATAAAAAATTAAAACAAGGGGTGGGTGTGGCCTGGTCAATGTCTTGATAGATGACTGAAATGCTTTGTCAACGTATAAACAAACTATTCTTGCTTGAAAACCCTTCAGATTGGCTGAATTAAAAGAATTTAGCAAAATTCCTCCACAGCGACGTGACAGACCCACTGCAAACCAGTTATTACGTTTAGGGGCCACACAGGGCCAGGGTAGGTTAGGGTTAACCCTAGCCCTGGCTTAAAAAGTAACATGACTGTGTGGTCATGTTACTACAATGAGAAGATAGTCATGTGGTAACATAGGGCCTGCAATAAGTTTAACACCCATTGCTAGTTTTTACTGTCAAGGTGTCAAAGGTTCTCCGCTCCTCAGTTATACCATGCCAACAGAACACAGTCATCATTTGTGGCCGACTCCTGAGTTTGTCCTCCCACAAACAGTAAAAAAACTGTAAAAAGTACACATTCAATTATTTATATATGTCAAGCCCTCTCCTGTAGAATTCCAAAAATTAAAACCTCCCAGTGTGACTTCTACGACCAGGCTGGAGGACAATTAGTTACAATTTGTCCAGTAAACAAACCATGTATGTAACTGATCAGACATCTCTGTTCAGTGAGTCTCAAAGGGCATCCACACAGCAAACAATTTGATTGATTGATTGATTGATTGATTGATTGATCATACTTTATTCATCCCGAGGGAAATTTGCTTTGTAGCTGATGGCTGGTCACTAGTGGACATTCCAGGCTCCAGGTACCGAGGTAACAATCAAATGCATTTACCACCTGTCATATGTCAGTCAGTACTATTCTGTTCTCGCACTTGTCATCACTTCAAACACTCACCTCTGAGCTGTGAGAGCACCAGCAGATGGATGGATGGATATTTAGCCCTGCCTGGTGCACTGCTTTAAATAAGATGAGCGCAGAAGCTTTGTCTGACAGACATCATTTTTTTGGCCGAGCAGGATGAAGTTGGACAGAAGTAGATGGACTGTGTGGGTATTATCACTGTGTGAGGCCTGAGCAGCAGACTGTGCCAGAGTGTGTCTGGCAGCTTCATCACAGGCTTGGGAAGTGAACAATCTGCAGTGTGACTGTTGTGATTTATACAGAACAGCTGTCGAGGGGGGGTCCAATCAGAGCATAAGCAGCCAGTCACTTTCAGCAAACAGACAAAGACCTATTTATTTTGTTGTGTTCTCTGTTGCAGATGGATGTGCTTTCTGACGAGCTCCAAATACTGCAGCCCGTCTCTAAAAGAAAGAGAGAGCTGGAGCAAGAGACTTCAGGGGGAAGGAAAGAAAAGGGAGAGAGCAAGACGTGGAATCCCAGGCCGGCATCAGTCTTTATTAGCGGTGTCCCAGTAATGTAACCACCTCTCAGAGGACAGCCATAGAATTTCCTGTTCCTTCCAAATCTCGGCCAGAAATGAGGCCATCGTTACCTCTGGTGAGGAGAAACCCTGCTGCAGCCTGGAGAGAGGAGAGAGAAAAACACAGACTGAGCCAGGCTGGCTTCACACCAGACCTGCAGCCCCGCAGCACGGGCAGCAAGCTTTGATTTCTTTCCCCCCTTTCGTTAGCATTGTACCACGATGGCTTTATCAGCTTCCACTCCAGGTCAAATATGCAGTGTCTCAGCTTCTTTGTCTGTGCGCAGTATCAATCTGCACTGTAAACCATTATTTGTGGAGGCACACAGGCATTTCCTAAATAAACTGCATTTTTTCTTTTCAATCTGAGGTTTTTAAGGCATAGTAATGCCCTTAAGAGCAGTGGAGGTAAAAACATACCAGCTTTAATTGGTAATTGAAATGTTGGTTTCAGTCTAGGATCTGTATCAGAGAACAGGGCTAAAGGTGACCATCAAAAACAGGCCTCGACAAGCAAGGAGCCAGCGAATGACTTTTGGACAAGTCCTCCAACGCCCACAAGGAAACATTCTCAAAAAGAGTTCACATTTTGGCTTTGCACTATCTGCACTGACATAAGAATGAGACAATAGCATAGGAACATAGGATGAACTAACTGCCTGTGAATCATGCAGAGCTGTGCGGATGGAGACCCAGAATAAACAGAGAACTGTGAACATCTGTGGTTCTGACCACAGTGGGTGCTAGGCAGCGATAGTCAGGTTGTTTCACACACACAAATTCACACACATGGCTGATACACTCATCCCTCTTGTTAGACCTACAGAGCAACACAGGATCATGGTGGGTAAGTTTTATATCCCTTGTTATGACTTTACCAGTAGTTACGGTTACGTCAGCACCTGGATGTCAGGTGGATGGTATAGTCAATCATGTATTTAGACAATTCTGTGAGTAAAATGTTTCTAAACTCTTGAGTTTTGCTTGTTTTTTGGTGTTTGTTCTATTTGCATCTGAGTACATGGCAAACCCTGTTGTTTCACTGGTTTTTTCCCATATTATAAATGGCTGAGTGCTGTATCTGTTTGGCACACAGACCCAAGAGATCTGCTCAGGGACAGGAAAATCATTAATCCATCTCCTGCTGAAACCTGAGAGCTGCAAGGTCCAATGGCACAATACCTCAGCCTAAATCTCTGCACTCACTCACTCAACCAATTACCCATATATCAAGATTAGAGCATTTATAAAGAGAAGGAAGTCTGAATCAAACACTGCCAGCACTATTTCCTCTCATTATCCTGCTGTAAAATGAGCCTGCTCATTGGATATTTTTCTGCCCCCAGGGTCAGGAGATCTTTCCAGGACTTTCCAGCCAGTTAAAGCTCCTCAGTGCTAACCTGCGGCTGTGGCATTCTCCCTGATTCACGAGTAGATGAACAGCATGTACAATACCTCAGAAATGTCCACTGCTTAATTTGGAAACATGTGCTGGGTAAGCAGTTAGAAAATGTTCCAGCGTTCTGGTCAGGCTGTATGGTTTTAAGGTGTTTTGCTCCAGTCTGCCCACTAGTTTAACTAGTTTATATACCTTGAATTTGTAGTTACTTTCAAGCTGGTTGTCTTTTTTGGCACAGGATTATAGCACAGGTCATCCATGAATTGGAAGGATGGTGGTTGAATCCCAGGCTGCTCCAGTCTGCATGCCCGACTCGCTGCCTGATGCATTCTCATTTTATTCAAATACAAAGCGCACAGACAAAAGCTTTTGGGTGAATGAGATATGTTATATACGCAAAGTGCTTTGCATGCTCAAGTAGAGCATAAAGAACCAGATCATTATTTACATTTTTCTGCTAATACACATAAATTGTGTTTTGTGAATAACGGTGTCTGATCTGGATAATCCAGCCTTATGATGGGATCTAAAAACACAATTTTGTTGCCATGATGCCAGGTCTCTCTCTTGGAAATGAGATTTTTAATCTCAATTAGATTTTTACCTGGATAAATAAAGGACTAAAAAACAATTTAAAAAATTAGCTATTATAACTCTACACCTTTGGCCAACGAACTCAGCCAGGAGGAAGACCCCAGGGCCAAGTAACTCTGCACATGATGTTTGCACATCTAGTAGGTATCTAATGACAGCGTCAGCAACAGTTCAGTTCAGTTTAGTTGATATAATATACACATCATATATATACCAATTTACAACAACAGTCACCTCAAGTTTTACTTAAGCAAAGACCCTACAGAAAACATAACCACGGTGTGGTCTGTGATATATTTCCCATTTTCTGAGTTCATGTTTGTCACACTTTCAGGTCATGAAACAAATTTTAACTTTAGACAAAGTAAATGCAAAATGCAATTTTTAAATTATGACAAACCTTACTGATTGCTTATTGTCATTGTTTGACAAATATGCAAAAAAGCAAATCATGAAGAAGGCAAATAGTTTTCACAGCATTGTATCAAACATGTTTAAAGAGGCATAGCGCTTATTCCTTTAGTACCGCATTGGTCACAAAGGGTACTTAATTTCTGTACCACACACATAGTCAGGAAGCCGTCATACTGCAGTTTTGCTCTGCATGTAAAAGACTGTGGTATGGATTTTAGTCGGCTCAGAGTTTCATTCTTTCAGTGCAGCATTACTGCATGTTACAGTGATAATATCAATCATATGCATCAGAACAAATGCTGTTTGTTTTTGTCTCAACATTCCAGCCAAAGACTTCATTTTGAAGCAGCATTATGTATATTATAATAGATAGACATATACCCAGTATAATAAATGCTCTTGGTCCTCTTTCCATGTTTGTAAAACCATCTGTCAGGAACTTAGGGATTATCCTTGATCCTGCTCTTACGTTAGATAGTCATGTTAAATCTCTTGTTCGGTCTTGCTTTTATCATTTAAGAAATATTTCTAAATTGAGCTCTATAATATCCTATACCGAACTGGAGATTGTTATTCATGCTTTTATCTCATCACGACTGGACTATTGCAATTCCCTGTTTACTTGTTTAAACAAAGGTTCTTTGGAGCGTCTGCAGATCGTTCAGAATGCTGCAGCAAGACTTTTGACGAAAGCTTCTAAATTTTCACATATAACACCGTTGCTTATGCAGTTACATTGGCTTCCTGTCGAATTTAGAGTCCATTTTAAGATTTTGGTTTTAACTTTTAAGGCTCTTCAACAACAAGCACCACCATATATTATTGAACTTTTACAGCCCTATGCCCCTAGTAGGTCTCTGAGGTCGAGTAGTCAGGGCCTACTTGTCACTCAGTATACGAGACTGAAAACTAGGGGTGATAGAGCTTTTGCTACTGTGGCCGCCAGACTGTGGAATTCCCTTCCTCAGGACTTACGATCCGCTGATTCATTGATTACTTTTAAAAAACAGCTAAAAACACATCTTTTTAAAATTGCCTTTCGCTAACTTTGTTTGTATCTTGTTTGTTTTTTTTTTTCTTTTTATAATCTGTTATATCTTGTAAAGCACTTTGTGATTTCTATCTAGAAATGTGCTATATAAATAAAATTTTACTTACTTACTTACTTATAGCCCTTTTCCTTAGTGCCTGTCTTCTGTTTAAAGCATTCGATGGTTACTGGATGTAGAACAGTCACGACTCCCTGCTCTGCTCTTATAACAAACACATGCCGGAGTTGAGATTTTAATGATTTGGACTGCATTTGAACCTTCCATGACTGCTGCTGTATCGTAATTTCTCATAGTCCATTTTAATTAACCAAGGAGTAGGACCATGGCTGCGTGCAGTGCCATGGCAAAGCCACTTGAACTGTAAACCGCACTGGATGGATTTGGCTTTCTCAAGCTTCCTGGATTCAATTATGCTCTCCAAAAACTCTCCGGGCAGCCGCACGTCTCACAGAGCAACACTCTGAGATTTTCCAACACAGCCTAGTGTTTACAGTCCTGTAGAAAAACTTTTTGTTGGCTGTCACTCCAAAATTATTGGTACTTTTGTACTGTGCAAAACACACCGCTCGTATATTTACTTAAAATTAAGCTTTAAGCATTCAGGTTGTACTTACAGCAAAGCACTCTCCTACTCTTGCTGCAGATCCCAAAGCAGTTTAAACGGGATTGTTGTGCTTGCTTTTATTCTTGTGCTCAGCCAGAGTACAGGAATTGTAAACAATGACAATACTTACACTGGGCGTTGATGCAGGTCCTCACTTTATCAGCTGTCAGAAACACGCAGTTTTTCTCCTCCTCCTTTAAGACCAGCCTCCCTTTTCTTCTAAACAACTGCCTCTCACAATCAGAAAAGTTTATTAATCCCTCAGGAAATGATGAAACAGAAGAATTGACCAGCAGGTGGATGGGGCGTCTGAGCTCAGAGGGGTATGTGCATGGCATTTGTATTTCCTCTTACAGCGTCGCGAGTGGGAAAAACTGCCTGAAATTGATTGTTTAGAGCAGTCTGCAGCCTGAACATGTGGCTCACAGGGATAACATGTATTCACACCAACCTCATGCTTTCAGACTTTGGTCATGTTTAATACAAGCATCTTCCATTGTAACTGCAGGTATGACAGGAGGCTGGCATAATGGGTCCAGTATAACTTCAGTTTATGTCACAAATACAGATGTAGACAAATGTTGTTGCTCCCCTTACAGATCAATGAAGCATCATGTTTAACCACAGTAAACACTTAATTTGAAGTATCACAGGTGCCTTGAAACATGTCATCAGCTGATGATATTATATAAAGAGTTCACTAGTAGCTGGGCCCACGTCCTCATTTTAGGTTGGGCAGCATTTTTTAGTAGATAAAGGCGAATGGCTTAATCAAGAATCGAGGTGCGGTTTGGGGAAGGCCTCGATGGGGGCCGGCGGCAGCTCCCAGGCCTGGCAGGTCCCCGTGTACTAATGAGAAGTGAAAAAGTGAATTGAAAAGAGGGGAGGAAAGGTGGGGCATGAACACCAGAACGAACAGCTTGTAGAACCGGGGGGGCCATAAGGCATGTTTGCAGGCGGGGTCCTGCTCCTGAAATCCAGCTAATTTATCTCCAAAATAACCATTACTTTGTAGTTTGGTGTCACTGTGTGCACCACACTAAACATAGACCAGAAAGCAAAAAAGAGAGCTGTCTGAGGAGCTCAGAAAGAAGATTATAAATGGGAAGATTATATTCAATTCAACTGATTTCAGTTCAGTTTTATAGATGTAGCTCATAGATTGCCCCAGTAGTCATATGACTCCCTATGAGCAACACTTGGGGACAGTGGGAAGGAAAAACTCCAGATGAACCAGGCTGCTGTGAGCACTTTGGGGCGAGGAGACGAATTCAATTCAATTCAATTCAATTTTATTTATACAGCACTAAATCACAACAACAGTCGCCTCAAGGCGCTTTATATTGTACAGTAGATCCTACAATAATAGATACAGAGAAAAACCCAACAATCATATGACCCCCTATGAGCAAGCACTTTGGTGACAGTGGGAAGGAAAAACTCCCTTTTAACAGGAAGAAACCTCCAGCACAACCAGGCTCAGGGAGGGGCGGGGCCATCTGCTGTGATTGGTTGGGGTGAGAGAAGGACGACAGGATAAAGACATGCTGTGGAAGAGAGACAGAGATTAATAACAAGTATGATTCAATGCAGAGAGGTCTATTAATACATAGTGAGTGAAGGAGGTGACTGGAAAGGAAATGCTAAATGCATTATGGGAATCCCCAGCAGCCTGCACCTATTGCAGCATAACTAAGGGAGGATTCAGAGAGAGCCAGAGATGAATAATAACAAAGTGGTGTGTAATACAGGTAATATTGGGCTGTAAAACCCATGTTAAAAGCTATAAGACTTACCTCCAAGAAGCCACTGTTACCAACATCATAAAAAAGTCTTAGGTTCATGGGGCAGTAGCCAACCTCCATGGATGTAAACACAAAAGAAAACACTAATGCCAGGTTGATCAGAAGGATAGTGCGATGGAAAAAAACAAACCACTGAAGCTGAACTCTGAGGTCAGTGTACGTCCTCACCTACTGTGAAACATGGAGGGGGCCCAGTTTGGCTTCGGGGCTTCTTTGCTGCATCTGATCCAGGGAACTTTGAACCTGCTCCGGGCAACAAAGTCCCAAGACTACCAAGGCACCCTGAAGTATAACAGACTGCCCAGTGTCGAAAAGCTCAGCTTCAGTGTCATCCTGTATCTGCAGACACTGAGCCTGTGGACAGCTTTCCACACACATGCTTGTTCATGAGAGATACTAGAAAATTAGATGCTATGCATTTGGTGCAGACGTTCACTAACAATGTAGCTTATTTGTTCTTTACTATTACAGGTAAAGCCAGATTTAGTCAGACTTGAAAGCTGTGCTTGTATCATCGCCCAGGTTCACAGCTTAATAAACTCATAACTTTAAGGGATCTAACTTATGCATATATCCAGTTTGACATCATAGGAAAACTATTTTTAATAGATTTTAATGTAATGTGTTTGCTCCAAAATAGGGGGACCACTGAGGAGGTTAAAGCTGGACACACACACAGGTTATCATATAAGAGTTCCCAGTGTGCGTTTGTGTGCCTGGGTTTGGTCTCTGTATGAGTTTTAAATTAAGACGAACGGGTTGTGTTTCTGTGTACGAGTTCCATGTGTCGAGACACCTGAGTCAGGGTGGGGCGGTGGTTTTAAAGGATGAAAGGGTTTAAACAACTTATTCATTCTTCCTGTTTCCTCTTTGGCACGGTGAGTCGGGCGGGAGGAGCGAGGGCAGCTGCAGGGGAGATGTGGGAGATGAGACGTATCCCCTCGGGGCCGTCTAGCTCCCCGAAGAGGCTCAGAAAGTCTGCAGTGTCTTGTTACAAGATGGAGATGAGTGAGGTGGGGTCAGAGGTCAGCAAAGCTTCCTCTTCAGTGTGTAGTAAACAGAGAGAAGATGATGAGATCTGATGGATCCATTTCAGTTTGTTATTGTCCCTTTGAAAGCTTTCTGAGGTTCGCAGTAGTAGCGATTCATACCAGAACGTCTTTTAAAGGAGCAGAAAAGAGAAAAGATAAAGTCAGCGCTGACAAATTGTAAGCGTTTTTTTACTGTTCATGCTTAAGTAAAAGCTTAAGCAGTAAATGATCATCATGGATTTCTGTGCTGCTTAACAAATAAACTGGCCCAGAACTGGAACCTTCAGTTAATGAGTCATTAATCTGATTACAGAAGAGGAACAAGTAATCTGTTTTAACTGTAACTGTAAATGCAACTTTTCAAACAGCTCAACAAAGTATGTACATTTAGCTAGAAGATACATTTTATGACTGAGCGGTTTGTTGAAAATCGTGTCGATTAGATAAATGTACAGTTGTTGTATTTCCCAGAGAGAGAAACAGATGAATGCATGAGAGATGGAAACAGGAAAATAAAGACTAGAGATTGTGTTCAAACTTTGGCTGGCAAACAAATAGAGCTGAAAAATAGAGCCGGTACGTTGTTACAGTGCTGTTAGTACATCTGAATGCTGAGATGCCACATACACACTGTCACTCAAAGTTAATATTTCATAACTTTAATCCCAACACTATTTAAACTTGTGTCCAACGCTGCTTCAGATGTGCAAAAACAGGCATTTTGATATGAAACTTGAGTCAACTTTAAACCATTAAAGGACCCTGATACAATTCTTTGTTTGCTTCGTCCACTTGGTCACGCGTTTTGCTTCCAAATGCATCTTCAACATGCTTAGCATTGAAGCACTGATAGAAACCAAAACTGAAGTAATAACTTACAGACTCATTTGCATTTGCACATTTATGTGCAGCGTGAAGTGTTTTGCAAAGACATGAAAGCAGAGTAAAAACATCTAAATAATGCAACTGTTCAAAACAATGCAATTGGGAAAAACATGAATCTTGAACAGAGATTTTAAAAACAACAAAATGAATCTCCAAGTTTCTTTTCCTGGGAACTAATTCCAGAGATTTTTGTCTCAGGTGTCAAAGATATAATCAAATTCCAAACACGCCTTTTTCACCTAGACAATAATCTCAAAATGATCAGATCATATCCTCATGATACAATATTATCCTAACAGAGCACTTGGCTCCAAGAGAGCGAGCTCGCTTGTGTTTCTAAAGTAGCGCTGGCGAATTCGAGACAGAGGATGTGGATCCAGCTCCAAAACTCTTCCCCTTTCAAAAACGTTCATTTTTCATGAAGCTGGATCAGCTGACCCTGGACCACCTCTCCATTATGCTGCTATAAATTGGGGCTGCTGGGTGATTTCCCATGATGCACTGAAGACGTCTATCATGTGTTTGTATGCTACTGCTGCAGGACATTAACCGTTATTTGATCTGCTGTAGTTTGTACGTTATCCAGCCAGAGGTCTCATCCTGTTAAAAGGGAGTTCTTCCTCCATTAGTTAGCAGATTGTTACCTAAGAATACAGAACAACGTCAGACAACTGCTGCTGTGAAATAAAACTCAAATGAATTGAATAAGAAAGAATGTAATCACTGGACAACTTGTAACTTTAACCAAAGAAAGTTTTGAGAAGACAACACATGTATTAAGAGGTCATTTACCTTCAATGGAAAGGCAACTTGATACCATGGATAACCATAATAAAGCGTATCTGCCTGCCTCTTTGGTGTTTCCACTTCCCAATTCTGTCAACGTCAAAACTGACAGTGAGCCAATCAGCCTTCAACCCAAGAGCTTTGAATCTCAGTGCTGTTCCATCATTCAGTTTCTCATTTGTGCAGCTCACTTCTTCCCCATCTGTACCTCACGCTGGTCACTCAGAATCCATCCAAGCCTCCATCTCAATCTTCACCACCGCCAGGGGGTCCCGTCCTACGCCCTATCACTGCTGGGATTCTGTCGTGCCACGGTGGGTCATGGGAGTCTAATCGCCAAATAGATTCATTCATTTCTGCGTCACAGTAAATCATGTGCCGTTCTTCTGTATGATATCTTCTTGCTGAATTGAATAACATGAGGAAGGCTCGGTGCACAGGTTCATCACAAGATTGTGTTCGTTTTCATTTTGCCTCCACATTCAGCAGGAGCATTTGCCGGCACTCTTCGTCACCCTCCCGGCTCCTAATAGTCCATTCAGATGACCCAAAAACGTTTGAATATTGCTAATAGGTTCAGCCCGAGTGCCGACCTGAGCTGGGTGTATTTGCTTAATCCTGTTAATCTATTTGATAGCGCAGTGGGGAGGGACCCCCAAGGTGCTGCGGAGCCCCTGATTGGGTGTGATGTCATCTGTTTCTGCTGCTTAACTGGGCTTTGCCTTTAAGTGCTTTCCAGTATGTTTGGAGATCAAAAGCCAAACTCGCCAGAGCAGCTTTAATCACCTCCTCTGCTAGGGGCAGGTGTGTGTGTCAGTGTGTGTGTGGCACTGGTTGTGTGGTGCGGATATGCAAAGAGTTGCTGGCATTTCCAAAGATAGCCAGGCTGACATTTCTATTGACTTTGATGTTGATAATCCCTCACAAGTTCCCCAAAGCTAACTGATATGTGTGTGTGTGTGCGTGCGTGCATGCGCGCAAGCACAAAGCAAGTGTGTATTTACTGGCAGGTTGTTCGGTCAAAATCAGCTTTATCAGTGTTTACCTATGAAAATGTTCCAGATTGGAAGGTAAACAGTTTTTTCCCCATGAGATTTGGAATCCAGAATAACATCAAGGCTGATTTTTCATTTACCAGCTTTGATCCTTATGATTTCCCCACGGACACATCACAGTTAAAGGGCATGACATCACTGTTTATAAAGGGCACTTTAATGCTCTGTTCTTGCCTGTTCAGACGTGGGAAGTCGAAGGTGGAAATCACCTCATCACGAGTTGTGTGTTTAAGGTGGAAAAATGCAAATGAGTATTTGTTTACTTCTGAGTGTATGGCCAGATGTTTTCTTCACACTAGGAGCTGCTGTTTAACAACTCTGTCCTCTCCAGGGGGAAATTTGGCTCAACACATAATTTTATTTTACTTTAGTTTTTCTTGCACAAGCTGATTCACCCTTTTAACTCTTTACACCCACTGCGTCCCAGTCATGTGTCTGACTGGGTTTTGTTTAAGCCACCCAGATGTTACATTTCAAATAAACGTTCATCTGTTTTGGATCCAGTTTATGTGTTTGTGATTTTCTGTTTGTGTTGGCATTGCATAGCATTTACACTTTTGATACTTTTGAAAATATTGATATTTTCATATGGCTGAGGAGGAGAGTGCATCGCAAAAACACATAAATATGGCTGACACCTGTAAACGAAACAGCATCTGGCTGCAGTTTAAAGAAGAAGCAGATACTGAGAGGAGAATGAGCCCATCCAAGCTGAGGCATTTGATTTTTCTGAATGTCAACCTGCACTGAGAACAGACCGTTTGGCTCCTGAGTTTGGTTCTGTTTCTGTTCTATGGATTTGTTTGCAGTGTTTTGTTTGATTGATTAAAAGTTTGATTAAAATATTAAACAAAAGTAAGAATTCCTGCTTTTGTAACAAAACAAATACACAAAATTAGGCAATTATAGGGCTTTTCATAAAAAGACTAAATGCAGCACACAAAGCATTCATGTTTGCCAAGTAAGGCTAAAATATGAGGCTACAGATGATAATAAATTAAGAGCCATTTGGGAGCCAAAAGAGCCGGCTCTTCTTGGGAGCTGTGCCACACTTCCCATCACCAATATGGATCATATGCACCACTCTCTGATTTCATCAAAGTGTGAATGTTGGATAGAAAGCACTTAAGTGAAACGTGCATGCATGAATGAGGTATGCTGTATAAAGTGCTCAAGTACAGTAGGAAGGTGCCATATGAGAACCAGTCCATGTGCTTTTGTTCCACCCCTAACACCAGCCTGCCTTATCTTTTTCTTTTTCCCAAATTTTGTTTCCACAACTTTCCTGAACATTACCCAGTGGCTCTCTGTATGGACAGTCTTTACCCTGCATGTCAGAATAGAGACGGAAACTCATAGTAAATTCTCCTAAATAACACATTGTCTAAAGAGATGCTGTCGTAACACTGTGAGAATGTCGGGGTCATTTCAGATGAGCACATTTCCTTTATTTCACACATTGAAACGTTTTTCTTTTAATCTGTGCAATGCTGCCAAAATGAAAAGCATCCTGTCTCAGAGTGATGGTAAAAAATGAATCCATGCATGCTACCTCAGGTCTCGACTATTTTAATGCATTATTATCAGGTTCTGAAAAAACTCTACCCTTTGCTCCTCTTCTTTGGCTCCTTATTAAACTCCAAACTGAATTCACATCTCTTCACAAGCAAAATTCCAAAGGGTCAGGCCCCATCATATCTCAAAAGCACTGCATTATCATATCATACCAACAGAGTGCTTCACTCGCACTCTGCAGGATCACTTGAGATTCCAAGCTTCTGGTGCTAGAACGTGGCGTTCCTCTCCTCACAGTCCAACTCCCAGTTTGGGCTCCCAGTTTAATACTGGATATGGTTAGTATTCCATCAGATGACCTTGAGCCAGTTACGCTGATCTGCTGCTATAGGCTCAGGCTGCTGTCCCGCAGGGCTGTTCCTGCACTCCAGTCTACAAGTGTTCATATGCCACTACTGTACCTTGTCATTAACCTTTGCCACCTCTTTCCTGTACAGCTAAAACATTTATCCCTCCAACCTGCAGTTTCTTCGTCTCTGACAGTGATAGTCAAGGTTTCCTCATCTCACAGATCCTCTGATATAAAGCAAGTTCCAAATTCTCAGGATATCTTTAGCGAATCTGGCTTTCCTAAAGCTAAATTTGTAAATTCTGCAAAAATATTCACAACAGTATGGCTGGAAATTCATTAAGTGGGTATTACCAGGGTTTCTCAGTGTTGCTCTCTTTGCATTTTCATAACAGAGGCAATGATGTGGGAGCATACGGCCTGTCACAAACATGGACAGATCCAACGGCAGCAGAGTAGAACATTACGCAAAGAGTACTTAACAGTGGATAATTACAAAAAAATACTTGGTAGAGGCACAACAGGGATATTTGAGTGTGTGGTACATGAAGCATTAACAAAGCTCAGCTCAACCTATCAGTTTTGTTTAAGCTCCACATGATATTCTTGTAATGTTGGGTCGGTTTTCCAAGATAAATGCTCAGCAGACAAAGGTTTTATACACGATGACCTGTTATTTTAAAGCATGTCAAGTTACACATGTAGAATATAGGTTACCATAGTAATGTACCCTAGTAGGAGGAGGAACATCGTCATGACAATGACACCCAGGGTTAAACCTGGTGTTAGCTTGCTAAGCTCCAAATCCTGCTTTGTAGTTGCAGGTCTTTTGCAATCAGTATGCACATCTGTTCCTCAACTCATTGTGCTGCAGCGCGTCTCCACCGGCTCTTCAGTCACTCTTTGTCACATGGTTCTGCCAGCTAGGCCTAGGCTGACTGACTTACACAGCTTGCTCCTCATGTACGTTGCTTTGATGTTATTCTTCTCTTGTGTTAAGACCTTCACGCTCATCACATACGCAGCCAAGCTTCCGTCCTCCGGTTCAACAAGTGCAACGTTACTGTGGCTCCATTCCATGGTCAACCTGCCGGCCACCAGTCCTCTGTCCATTGACCAATCTGGGTTTTTGCCTTTTTGAAATATCAAGCTGTATATCTCACATTTGGGGTCTAAACAGTCTTTAACAGACAAATGAATCATAGTAATAGCAAAGCAACCTGACTTCTGGCAACAAATGGCAGAGTTGCCAGAAGTCAGGTTGCTACTGCAAGCAAGCAACGAAGCAATGACTTGTGAATAAACTGAAGGTTTACAAGGGACCGTATAAAACACTTTAGACCAGGCGTGGGTAACTCCAGGCCTCGAGGGCCAGTGTCCTGCAGGTTTTAGATGTGTCCTTGATCCAACACAGCTGATCTAAATGGCTAAATGACCTCCTCAACATGTCCTATAGTTCACCAGAGGCCTGGTAATGAACTAATCATTTGATTCAGGTGTGTTGACCCAAGGTGAGATCTAAAACCTGCAGGACACCGGCCCTCGAGGTCTGGACACCCCTGCTTTAGACTGATCTAGTTTCTACAAAGGTGGGACATGAAGGCAGACATAGTGAGCAGATAATCAGAAGATCAGTACAGCAATATGGAAGACTCCATTAGGCTCCATTAGATTTAGGCTTTGTTCGACTGAGCGGATGAGAGGGTCATAGACTTGAGGTGGGCACAAAATTACTAGCATTCCACAGTGAATCAAACCCACAGTAAGATATGGAGAAGGGTTTGGTACTGTAGAGTTTGATACCTGCGCTGAAATGACTCAACCGTGACTAAGAAGTAGCACTGGGTTCATCAGAAACACCCTCTGGTTTCCATCTTTGCGGAGAAGGAGTCGCAATAATACATGTTTCTTAGCTTCCAAGTAAGAGTTCAGTATGAGGTTCTGCATTCTCTCTATAGGTGTGAAAGCAATCAGACTAGCTCATATTCACCGTGTAAACTGGTTATAACCTCATTCCACATCAAGCTGTTTTTGTGTTAGTCACAGAGGTTAATGGAAGTGTGTCATTAGCTCCACAGGAAGCTGAGAGACCAAAGACTTCAGAGGTCACTCTCTGTCACAGTGTATATGATCAACTCAACAGTCTTCTTCACTGTGCCTCTATTGTGTCCGGATCAGTGAAGCTACACCTGTGCTATGCTGGGTTCAGACCACAGCACATGTCTGTTCGATAAGATGCTTCCTGTGATTATAGAGTTGTCAGTTCTTGCTATGACTTGACTGAGGAACATGAAAAACCACATGTTGGTCACTGACCAATCACACTTTCATAACCGGCATGATGTCATTGGTAAAAAGGTGCCAAGGACTGACTTCATGACGCAGGAATGTAAACTTACCTTGGCATCCAAAGCTATTTGCCTGACGTGTCCGTAACCTTAGATTTCACTTCAGTATGTTGTGCACAAAGGAACACTTCTGGGAGTTGCCAACTAACAAACTAGCATTTGTTGTTTCAGGGCCATTTTTCAAAAAGCAGGTTTAGTGAAAATGCTGAATATTAGAAGTTTGTTAACCCTGAGATGACAATAGCAAGACAGCTGACATGAAGTCTCGAGTGTTTTCTTCAACAAACCCTCAGTTTCTCTCTAACCCCTCCCCTCCTACTGAGCCTGAAGCTAAATGTGCTACTAGGCGCAGATCTCGTCTTCATCATGCTAGCAATGACGACAGAGATCTGGAATTGAGTGGACGGCTTAATTTTACATTTTAAAAGCATAAACACAGGGAGTTTGCTTGTAGCACATCGCCGTGTCACTGACAAAGGTCATTTGTGGGAATTCCAGGATTTGGTTGTCTAGAAAATCCCTCAGTGCATTTACCACTTCGTCGTCTTTAAATCAATGGTATCCTTGAAGTTGAGAAAGTTTAACACAGAACCTGCCCATTTTACCCATCGTCACTAGGAGTCACATGATGTCATTCGGCACCATGGTAACCACACTGTCTCTGGTCAGCATGTTGCTGTTAGCTGCTTCAACCCAGTATCACAGCAAGGCATGTAATAGACACGCTGGTCCACCGTGTGGATGTCAGGCTTTCCCTCTCCTAAGCGTGAAATGGACACGTTCCCTTCCTTTGTTACGTATATAGTCTGCATATATAAACTCGGGTCAAATACCACTCAAGCTTTCTGCACTATAGTAACAAACTGTTGCTGTAGATTAGTGCAGTATAGCTGACTCTGTAAAATATACAGACATTCTGGAAATAAAAACAACAAAAAAGACATTTTATACAATCTCAGATTTGCCAAACCCACATTTAAGAATTATTTAAGAGACACATTTAAGAGACTTCTATGGGGGTGCACAGTGAAGCTGGAGCAGGACAAGAAAATTCAAACATATATATTATGGACAAACATATATATTATGCCATAAAGTGGATTAAAAAAATGACGCATGAGTGGGGCTTTGGCAATCTGTGTAAAAACCTCCAGCACAGATGCTGAAAATCAGTAAAACTAATGATGCAATTAAAGTAAGATTCAATTCTTGGTATCAGTTCAGTTCAGTAGTGGCCACAACCAAAGGACCAGGGATGGAGAGAGAAGGAATAAAGCAGTCTCATCATCCTCCTAAACTAGCACACACACTTGTTAACTAAACTTAACTAAGCTAAACTTATTATTAACAGTCAATATTGTCAGGGTCCCTGTGCCTACCCGGTCGGCTCAGTATGGCTACATATGTTTTTATATTCTTTTTTGTTCCTGCTCTCTCCCTTCCCCTCTTTCCCTCCTCCCTCTGCCTGGGCGGAGCTCACCTGTGGGCTCCTGCCCTTGGCCCACGCACCTGGTCGCAATCACGCACCTGTGGCTCATCACGAGTGTTCCAGCTCCTTTATAAGATGGCAGCTCTGTGTTTCTCGTCGCTGGACCGTTGCCGACCCTCGTCAGTGTAACCCCAGCTCAATTACTTCTAGAGTGTTTTCACAGCGATTTGCCTTACAATCCCTTCGTGTCTCTGTGTACAGATTCCCTGGACCAACCCCTGTGTTACCTGAGTGATTGGAGTGTGAAGAGGAGCGTGAGGAGTGGACGGAGTGTGTGTGTGTGACTATCGGTGTCTTTCCCGTTCGTGTGTGGACCCCCGGAGCCCGGCTTTCCCTTCACTTTTGTAAATAATCACCTGGTGTATCATAATAAAGACTCTTGTGCTTTCTAGACCTAGAGCCTGCGCGTGAGTCCGTTCAGTCCCGTTGTGACAAATATTTAAGGTTTGCTGACTGTTCAATATCAAACCAATACTTAACCTGCATGTTCAGGAGAAATGCACGAATGCCTTTGTATTATCAGAACTGGTCGTATAAACATAAAACAAGCAGAATTTCTAAAGGAAGGCAAGTTACACCAGCTCTGCGCTGCATCCATATATCACAGAGGCCTGACAGCAGTCAGTGCTAGTATAAGCTTGTCTGCCGTTGTCCGTCTTCCGCTCTGCAGCCTGAATGAACAGGTGTTGGAGTCAGCCACTGACAGCAGCAGGCTCTTATCAGAGGAGAGTGAAGGCCCAGTGCCTGAGCAGAAATGAGCGGTTTCTTAGACAGGTCATCTCCTGCTGTAGGAAGCCCTGTCATCTGATAAGCTGTGTCCCAGCCTCTCACCTGTCTTTTATCCCCCCCCCGACACACACCCACTACCCTGTTCCCTCCACGGTCCATAATGCCTTCAGACACGTCCTCCCCACCCGCCAGCCTTCTCCCTCTCTCTGCTTAGTTCAAAGCACGGATTCTTTCTGTAGTGTATAACACTATTCTCAAGTGATTTGCAGGAGGCAGCAGAACTCACGACAAACCCAATCCACAGTGACATATTAACATGTATGTTGGAAGCACACGATCAAATGCACAGTTACTCTCACTTCTACTTTGAACATGGCACTGCTGTCACCTCACACCCATTTTCTTTCTCTTTTCATTTTATTTGTCGTGGAAACTAACAATTGCTTTCTGCAGTGGCACGTGGGAACTTTTATATGAGGTCAGAAAACCCAGCCAACAGCACACAAAAACGAGAGATCAGACTTAAACGCACCATTTCATGAGTTTGTGCTGCCTGTCTTTCCTGTGCTGGAGGTCTTTTGTCTGCATCTTGCTGGAATCTGCAGGTTTGTTAAGGTTGAGTTGATTTTATGTTTTATTATATGGTATTTATATTATGTTGGGTATTTTAACATCCAGTAGTGCATCACAGACTGTAAAACCATGAAAATCAGCTTTTTCTGAGCTCTCTAAAACATGATTAGCAGAATATATAGATATACAAATACAAATATTACATAAAATAATAAAATGTATGCTATGCTAATAGTTAATGCTACTGCTGCATCTTAAACCTTATAGCCCCTAAATACATACATTTATTATTGAAACCGAAGTCAAGGGCCACTTGATTAGCTCAGTTCTAGGTAGTCTTCTGTAAACAAAAATGTAGCATTGCATTCTCATCCAGCTCCAGACCTGAACAGAGGCCAGGCCAGCTAGCTTCCAAAGACAATAGCAAACTTCAACAGCTGTATCCATCTGAGCTTTGCAATGCACCATCACTAAACTGTAAGAAATGTATCAAAACTCTTCAACAAAGCCTTCAACCTGCAGCCTGATCTAAACAACAAACTGGACTGGACTCATAATTCAGACGCCCTCTACAGGAAAGCGCAGAGCAGGCTGTACCTGCTGCGGAGGCTCAGGTCTTTTGGAGTGAAGGGCCCACTCCTGAAGACCTGCAATGACTCTGTGGTGGCCTCAGCCTTCCTTTACGGTGTGGTCTGCTGGGATGGCAGCATCTCAGCCGGGGACAGGAAGAGACTGAACTGGCTGATCCGCAGGGCCAGCTCTGTTCTAGGATGCCCTCTGGACCCAGTGGAGGTGGTGAGTGACAGCAGAATGGTGGCTAAGCTGTCATCCCTGTTGGACAACATCTCCCAGCCCATGCAGGAGACTCTGACAGCACTGAGCAGCTCCTTCAGTGGCTGCAGCACCCACGGTGTGGGACGGAGAGATTCCGCAGGTCTTTCCTCCCCACTGCTGTCAGACTCCAACTGATCAAACACACACATCCACACATGTGCAATAGCAATAACACTAAGTGCAATACTCTTTTTCTGACAACATTGTATTTTATTCTATTGTATATAGTATCTTAGTCTTATTATCTTATCCTATTCCAGTGTTTATCTTAACTTTTGCTACTGTAACTTTGCACTGTCCACTTTCTGCTGTGACACAACAAATTTCCCACGTGTGGGACCAATAAAGGTTATCTTATCTTATCTTATCTTATCTTATCTTATCTTATCTTATCTTATCTTAGTGTGTTAAGATACGATACAGCACCATACAAATGCAAGTTATTATTATTATTATTATTATTATTATTATTATTATTATTATTATTAGCAACCGCTACTGCAAGGACAATAAATGGAGGTAAATTACAGGTTGGATGCAAACAGGTGCTTTATGGGAAAGAAAATTGTAAGATGTAAAAAGAGAGATTATTTTGTCTCAATCAAGACCTTTTTTTTAGCATTAACTGGTCAAGCACAGCTTGCCTTGCTTGTCTAGAACACATTCGTATTTAAAAACATTAGCTAAAGGATTGGTGTTGCCAGGTTTACAGAAAGTGTTTTGGTTCAAAGAGTTATAGGAAAACATCAGTCAGACTCTTGATCAAATCTGTAACTTTTTTTATTTCTGTAATAAAATATGAGTCATTCGAGAGTCTGCTGTGCTTTACAACTACTGTAGACTCTTCCTCACCACCAACCATATCACCCTATGTATGAACAGTAAATCAAGTGAGAGTGGACAGTGTAGATATCTTGCTGTAACATCCATCCTGTGCCTGCGGGGAGTCTTCCTGGTCCTAAGGCTTCTCCCCACAGCCCAGAGGCTCTGCAGCAGTTAGCATGTTAGCTTACTGCTGATTCTAAATTGGCCTTAGGTGTGATTATGAGCACGAATGGGTGTCTGCCCCGTCGTGTTAGCTTTGCAACAGACTAGAGACCTGCCCAAGGTATCCCCCATCTCTTGCCTTGCTCCACTGTTGCCCTGAATGAGACGAGTGGAAGAAGATGGATGGATGATAATATTTTGTGTGTCTACTGCTTAATGAACTGCAGGAAGTTCAGACTTGTGTTGAAATCACACGTGACAACCTAGTGCAGGGGTGTCGAACTCCAGGCCTCGAGGGCCGGTGTCCTGCAGGTTTTAGATATCACCCTGGGTCAAGACACCTGAATGAAAAGATTAGTTCATTACCAGGCTTCTGGAGAACTTCAAGACATGTTGAGGAGGTCATTTAGCCATTTAAATCAGCTGTGTTGGATCAAGGACACATCTAAAACCTGCAGGACACCGGCCCTCGAGGCCTGGAGTTCGAC
Source organism: Perissodus microlepis (assembly GCF_051167445.1). NCBI lineage: Eukaryota > Metazoa > Chordata > Actinopteri > Cichliformes > Cichlidae > Perissodus > Perissodus microlepis. The sequence goes on along the minus strand of NC_140471.1, from coordinate 3,200,451 downwards.
ACCTGTGACCTAGTGGGACTGTTTTCATATAAGACGACTTATTCAGATTAACAGAAACATCAGTGCATCAGAGCACGATCGTAAAAAAGGGTAAAAATGAAAAGTGTGTGAAAATCTCTTCTTATAATAACATATATCCTCCTATAAAAATCCTCATGCATGCCACATGACGTCTCTTCTTACGACTAGACCTTGCATTACACCGATGCATACACCATTTCTCACAGCTCTTCTTTTATGTAGTGTCACTAAGTTACATTTATAAGCATCAAATAAAGCAGACTGTATTTGATGGACTCTTAGACAATATTTATTTTAGCATCCAAATTTCCTCTCTTCTTTCAGAATTCTCACTATAAGAAAGTAGGGACTGTGTTTTCTTTTCTTCCTCTTTGACTGGAGCAGTGCTTCACTTACGGGCCTCCATTTCACCGTGGAGTGCAGACTGCAGCCCAAACTCATGTTACAGAACTGCATTCAGAGCTCCTCTCTTCACCGGGCTGCACAGGGAGAGAGACGAACAATGGGGATTGTGGGTGGAAGTGAGATGAGACACCAGAGCTGCACTCTGCGTACTTTGACATTTCTTTATACTAGAACAGTCAGGCTGAGGTCATGTGACTGTTTGAATTCTGAAACTGGAGCACTTTCACCATCACACAGTGTCAGAGGAGTCATTTTTTTAGGCATAAGAGAACGTGATGTTCTGAAAGCCCACTGAGGGCATTCACTAACAGGCCACATCATTCAGCGTACCTTGACCTTCTTGGATCTGCAGTAACACAAGTAGAAATAAGAGCCAAGAAGAACACTTGGCGAATTACTGAGTGAACGTGAAATCAAAGATGCTTTAAAAGCAAAGAAAAATGCCTGCCACTGAATTATTTATTTGCTTACTGCACCCAGTTTTCAGGTATTTGTGACACTGTTCTTGTCGTCCCACATTCTTGTGGTAGTTGTGGTCATTTTAATGGAGAGAGACAGAGTATCTAAAACAAAAGACACAAAACTACAATACACTGATGTGCATGTCACGGAGCGAAACACGACTGGGTACTTGGTGGAGAAACCTTTATTAGCAAGAGCACAACAATGAGCTGGTTCTTGTATTTGGTCAGCAGGTTTGCACACGTCTCAGGAGGGATTTTGTCCACTGGTGGTGTCATGGCTGCTGCTTAGCAACCTGAAGCTTCAAGTCCCTGTTTTCTCCATAAAAAAAACAGATTCTTAATGTTTCTCATACTGTATTTTTCATCTTTACCTATTCCTTTGTCATCCTGGTGGTATGTTTTGCATCACTGAAATATTGGAAGACCCATCCATGAACCATTTTGTGTATTCTCTAAGAGGCTCTCGCCTTGAATTTTACGGTAGCTTCTGTACTCTTAGCAGTAAAACAGCCCCAAAGCGTAGTGTCTGCATCGCTGCTTGATGTGCTTGACTGTGGGGATGGTGTTTTTCGGTTCATAGTCAGCGTTTCTCTTCCTGCAGACATGGTGGGTCAAGTTGTTGCCAAAGATTTGCATTTTGAACTCCAGCGGGCTTCTCATGAGCATGTGCCTGACCACACTAACAAAAATAGATCAGCCAGCCATGAGGCCCAAATGTGCTTTCATGCAGCCAACATCATGCATCTCAACTGGCATTCGTCAGAGAACACCAGACCAAGTCTGGCATAATGTGGCATCTCCATGACCTGTCTATAAAATTAAAGTCTAATGTGTTGGTGCCCAGTGAGCAACACTTGAGTTGAAAGCTATGTCTAATAGGTCATCAGATCGATGTTAAGAGGTTGACTTTTCCCTAATTGCAGGTGTGAGGTGGTCACAATGTTACACACCTAGTCAGTAAGGACCAGATATATTTTTTAGTTTGTTCCAGTCGTTTCGGTACTGGAAATGACTGGAAAAAAACACGTATGCTATCGCATACAATACAGAGATTAAGGTTAGGGTTGCGGTGCGATTGTCTTTTCAAAATACAGGCACACCATTAGAGTTTTATATAGTGTGCATTTCATCATCTGGAACACCTCCTGTTAGGCTCCTGGGACTCCTGGAATTTCTAAAGCTGCATCAAGAATATACCCCTCGACCCCCTCTCTCAGGACCCTCGTGCGGCCCGGCTGTCGTCTTTGAGGTTCACGTATCAAAAGGAATATCTGCATGAGAGCATGAACAGGTGGGCAGCAGCCATCAGTCGACTGTCAGGGTTAAATCCTTCCAGTTGGGTTTAGAGAAGGCAGCCGGTCTGCCTGTCTGCTCGCAGCTGTTGCAACACTACCGCCACATGCAGCAATGTAACAGGCCTGCCCTCATCTTCCCACACCTCTCACCGGCCTGTACCACCCTCTCAGTCATTTTCTCACGCTTCTCCTCCCTCTGATTAGGCCTCTTGGCTGTAGTCCTGTGACTTGTGGATAATATGTGGTTATCTTTCATCCTGCTGCCGCGCTGACAAGTATCCCTATCACATAGCACGGCGCCGGATGTTTGAGCACACAGGAGGGGAAGGCTTCCGTGTGTCAGTGCATGTGGAAAGGCAGGAATGTCCCTCACCACCCTCACGGCTCCAGAGAAGAGACCGCAGGCAGGATGTTGTGTCAAGAGCTTATAGCTGTAGGCTGATCATAACTGACTTCCACTTCTGTAATTGCACTCTAATTACACTGCGTGTGTGTTAACATGTGTAATTACATTCTGTCCCTCATATGTTAGCATGTCAGGCTCTGCAGCTGACTAGTGTGAGCGCTGGAAGAAAGTTTCTGCCTGTATAGATACAGATCGGTGTCTGAGGGAACTGTGATCCTCCACTGCCAGCATTTTTTATCCAGCTCTGTTGTGCTGCTTTCCCCCGAGGCTTAGCTACCCATGTTACAACACAGCCATCCATCATCCTGTCAAAGCAGAGAGATGCAGGAAGCCAAGAGACGATATCCCTTTTTACCTAGACCAACTCTCGAACCGGTTCTTACTCAGTCTGAACTTTACTGACTGATTGATCGAATCATTCGTTTTAAGTCACTTTTACTCCTTTGTTTCAAAGAGCAAACAAAGCCAAAGTCACACAGCATTCCAAACATTTCATGCACACAGTTTTAAACCTTTGTTTATTAAATTTTCATTCATCAGTCATTCATGTTATCAATAACCCTGACTTTCTCAGCAACATCCCACTTATGAGTTGTTATTCTCTTTTTTCTCTGCTTCTTTTTTTCTTTCATTTCAGCATTTATTCTTACCTGGGCTCTGAGCCTGCGTGTCTCAGGTGACCACCTCTCTTACTGTAGTCAGTCCCTTTCTGCTCTAAAGAAAAGCTTGAGCAATGTGTAGCTCTTTTGTCATCCCTTTTGTTGTAGCAGGCTTCATCACATAACAGCATCTAAAAATCATTTATTGAATGGCAAAATCATGGAATGAGCCTTTGACAGTCCTGCTTACACTTGCACATCAGTCCTTAATTTCCTTCTTCCAGTGTTGGTCAAGTTACTTGAAAAAAGTAATCAGTAACTAATTACTGATTACTTATTTTCAAAAGTAATTAATTACTTAGTTACTTAGTTACTTTTTAAAAACACGATTTACAACCTGAGTAGGTGATAAAGTGATAGATCTTTCAGCCCAATTCTACTTTTTCTACATAATCCATCATACAAAATGTAATCAAATGGAAAAGCCCCTTTTTAAAACTTGTTTTATTAGTTTTAACCTTTTAACTTTATGCATCAAGCAAAAATTAAATTATATGCACCATTCTCTGACTTGAATAAATTAGTTTAACATTTAAACCTATTTTCTGCACATTCCAGCACATAAAATATTTTTTTGTGTGTGTTTACACTCACTCTTTCAAATAGATGCAAGTAAAACACAGCAGAAAATAAATAAAGTCACAGACTAGCGGTCCTGTTGCTCTATTTTCACCTGTAAAGCAGGAGTAGGCAGGCGGAGGTTTACCCTGGTGCAGGTGTGCCGCAGCGGTCAGTGGAAGAATCCGCGAGTTTCTCTGTGAGTTTCCCATTACGTCATAGCGCACTCGGTGCTTGCTTGGAAGTTTAGGGGTTTTTTTCGCTGTAAAAAGAAGTTTTCTTCCCACGCACAACGGACGCTAATGTTTTTGTCACTTTTTATGGAATCAAACTCAAAGTAAGGTCAGTACTTCCAGGCTTTAAACGCTGCACGCTCATACTCTCTCCCGCACTGGATATATGATCCATTGTTGATCTGCACACAGCTGTTGTCACGCACTGGCTTACGTCACTGTCATGAGACGTTCTTGCAAAAAAATCACGGTTTTAGTAACGCAGTAACGCAGCGTTCCTACAGGAAAGTAACGGTAATCTAATTACCGTTTTTGCAATAGTAATCCCTTACTTTACTCGTTACTTGAAAAAAGTAATCGGATTACAGTAACGCGTTACTTGTAACGCGTTACTGCCCATCTCTGCCTTCTTCACACTTGAGTTTTTTGTGTGTGCATCACTGTGGATATCTTGAGATACTGAGCATGAAGATCAATTATCACTCGTCTTTGTCAACAAGTAGAAATGTTAGGAGCTGCCAAAGCTACAGTGTTCATTTTATCCTCTGCCCCCCTGAGCCTGGTTCTGTTTGGTTTCTCCCTCCTTCCCACTGTCATCAGTGCTTGCTCATAGGAGGCCATCTGATTGTTGGGGCTCGATTATTGTAGGTCTTGTAGGGTCTTTATCTTACAATATAACACGCTTGTTGTCATTTTGTATATAAAATGAAATTGAAGTGAATTGAACTACAGCTCAGATGCATCATGTGTGTCTTGAAGTCTGCACTTCAACAACACTTTTCCTGATGAGGTGACTTAATTAGAGGTCAACAGGTTATTTTAGTTATTCACATGGGCATGTCCAAAGCAATGTGGTTTGAAATTTGTAGACACGGACAAAGCAAGCTGCCTACAAGTTTTAATAGCACAGCCCTACTTCCTCTCCAATAAATGCCTCTATATTAAATTCTTTTCCACTTTCCTCTGTCTCTCAAAGTAGAGTAGTTCAGGTTCCAGCAGGAGGGATAAAGTTTCTGAAACAGTGCCATAAGGCATCACAAAGCTCTCATTTGCTTTTGTTGAACAGATCTGCAGGTATGACTGAAACAGGTCAGAACATACAGTGTGCATATAAATATGTACAGCTGTATTTTAGGTTCAGTATCATTACAGTTTGAACCGACAGAAGGAATAAGCGGTGTACGGTGTTGTCTGCACTTTGCTGAATGATATCATTCACAGTGGGCTCCTGTGGGAAAGGCTTGTCCTAGATTTAGTCCGGCATATTGTTTCACTTGATGTTGTTCTCTCAATTCACCGAGGACTTCTGCTGTAGCATCACACACAGACGCAGGCCTCAAATATAAGGTCAGCCTTAAAATGTGATGTGATGTGTGTGTGTGTGTGTGTGTGTGTGCGTGTGTGTGTGTGTGTGTGTGTGCGTGCGTGCGTGCGTGTGTGTGTGTGTGTGTGTGTGTGTGTGTGTGTGTGTGTGTGTGTGCGTGTGTGTGTGTGTGTGTGTGTGTGCGTGCGTGCGTGCGTGCGTGTGTGTGTGTGTGTGTGTGTGTGTGTGTGTGTGTGTCAGAATATATTTGAACTTTGCAAAAGGTGGGTGAACTATACATTGAATGATTGTTTAAATAAGTGACAGATTTAGGATCCAGATTTATTTGCATCTTGCTCTGCATTTACTGGCCTAATCTGTGGCAACCACATTACTCTGAGGTCAAACCTTCAGATGTGCACATACTACTGATCGGGGCCTCTATCCAAGCTCCATGGAGATGAGACTGGATGTGAATGACCGACCCTGCTTTATAACCAGAGCACCAGCTGACGTCTTCTTCTTCAATTCAATTCAATTCAATTCAATTCAATTCAATTCAATTTTATTTATATTGCGCCAAATCACAACAAAAGTTGCCTCAAGGCGCTTCATAGATACAGAGAAAAACCCAACAATCATATGACCCCCTATGAGCAGCACTTTGGCGACAGTGGGAAGGAAAAACTCCCTTTTAACAGGAAGAAACCTCCGGCAGAACCAGGCTCAGGGAGGGGCGGGGCCACCTGTTGCGACCGGTTGGGGCGAGAGAAGAAAAACAGGACAAAGACATGCTGTGGAAGAGAGACAGAGGTTAATAACAGATATGATTCAGTGCAGAGAGGTCTGTTAACACATAGTGAGTGAGAAAGGTGACTGGAAAGGAAAAACTCAATGCATCATGGGAATCCCCCGGCAGCCTACGTCTATTGCAGCATAACTAAGGGAGGATTCAGGGTCACCTGGTCCAGCCCTAACTATACGCTTTAGCAAAAAGGAAAGTTTGAAGCCTAATCTTGAAAGTAGAGATAGTTTCTGTCTCCCGAATCCAAACTGGAAGCTGGTTCCACAGAAGAGGGGCCTGAAAACTGAAGGCTCTGCCTCCCATTCTACTTTTAAATACTCTAGGAACAACAAGTAGGCCTGCAGAGCGAGAGCGAAGTGCTCTAATAGGGTGATATGGTGCTACAAGGTCATTAAGATAAGATGGGGCCTGATTATTTAAGACCTTGTATGTGAGGAGCAGGATTTTGAATTCTGGATTTAACAGGAAGCCAAAACAGGAGAAATATGCTCTCTCCTTCTAGTCCCTGTCAGGACTCTTGCTGCAGCATTTTGGATTAACTGAAGGCTTTTCAGGGAGTTTTTTGGACATCCTGATAATAATGAATTACAGTCGTCCAGCCTGGAAGTAATAAATGCATGAACTAGTTTTTCAGCGTCACTCTGAGACAGGATATTTCTAACTTTAGAGATGTTGCACAAATGGAAGAAAGCAGTCTTACATATTTGTTTAATATGTGCGTTGAAGGACATGTCCTGGTCAAAAATGACTCCAAGGTTCCTCACAGCGTTACTGGAGGCCAAGGTAATGCCATCCAGAGTATGAATCTGGTTAGATACCATATTTCTAAGATTTTCAGGGCCGAGTACAATAACCTCCGTTTTATCTGAATTAAGAAGCAGAAAGTTAGCGGCCATCCAGGTCTTTATGTCTTTAAGACATTCCTGCAGTTTAACTCATTGGTGTGTGTTATCTGGCTTCATGGACAGATAGAGCTGGGTGTCATCTGCATAGCAGTGAAAATGTATGCTATGTCTTCTAATGATGCTGCCTAAGGGAAGCATGTATAATGTAAACAGAATTGGTCCTAGCACTGAACCCTGTGGAACTCCATAACTAACCTCAGTGTGTGAAGAGGACTCTCCATTTACATGCACAAATTGGAGTCTATTAGATAGATATGATACAAACCACTGCAGCACAGCACCTGTAACACCTACAGCATGTTCTAATCGCTCTAATAGGATATTATGGTCGACAGTATCGAACGCTGCACTGAGGTCTAGCAGGACAAGCACAGAGATGAGTCCACTGTCAGAGGCCATAAGAAGATCATTTGTAACCTTCACTAAAGCTGTTTCTGTGCTGTGATGAGCTCTGAAACCTGACTGAAACTCTTCAATAAGCCATTCCTCTGCAGATGATCTGTTAGCTGTTTGACAACTACTCTTTCAAGGATGTTTGATATGAAAGGAAGGTTGGAGATTGGCCTATAATTAGCTAACTTCTTCTTCTCTAAATAGTTGTTGCATAGTTTTGGCCCTGTGTGCTTACTTATTGTTCTGCTGTAGAAGGAAATAGCCTCCAATTAGTGTCCGTGGGGCTACATCAGGAATGTTTGTGACATGGGGCTGTAAAATGTTCAAGATCCCATTTATCCAGTATAAATGTCCCAGATTACCACCACCAAAAAACCTCAAACCATCACATTAAAGTAATCATGTTTGAAGTATTACCTCGCACACTTTTTCATGTTCTGGTTGAGTCATAGATGGCATACTTATCTATTTGTTTATCTTCTTAAATTATCTTGGGGGCTTTTTTCACCTTTATTAAAGAGCACATAGTGAAGATTAGACAGGAAAGCAGGGAGAGAGAATGGGAGAAGACATGCCACCAAGCCTTGGGACCACTGTGTTTAGCCTTATGGCACATGGTCACCTTGACTACCCAGTGAGCAAAGCACACGTCCCCTGTTTGCCTATTTTAATATTTTCCTTTTATGTTATTGTACTAAGATATGATTTTCCTAAACCTAAAAGATCCCCTCTTCCCTGTTAATGCTGAGATTGGGGGTGACCGTGGTTCAGGGAGTTGGGAAGCTCATCTGTAACCAGAAGGTTGCCGGTTCTATTCCCCAGCTCTCTCTGTCCTGGTTTGTGTCCTTGGGCAAGACACTTCACCTACCGCCTACTGGTGATGGCCGATGGCGCGATATGGCAGCCTCGCTTCTGTCGGTCTGCCCCAGGGCAGCTGTGGCTACAACTGTGGTTTGCCTGCACCAGTGTGTGAATGTGAGAGTGAATGAATAGTGAAATTGTAAAGCGCTTTGGGTGCTTAGAAACGTGCTATATAAATGCAAGAAAACCGTGTTCTCAAAGAATCTGATGTACTCTTCCTGCTAGTCAGTTATTCACCAGGCCCTCCCACTTCTCTCTTTATTCTGGTTTGAACCAGTTCACAGCATCTCTGGAGGAAATCATTACTTTTCTGGCAGGCCCCTAAACTATATTACATTTCTTAGTGCAAAAATACTTGTGCTAAGAAGTACTTAGTTGACATGTTTCAGAGGAAAGTTCTTTTAATGAGGGCAAGTTTCTAACTATAATTAATTGGCACAAAAAGTTTTCTTAAGGTTTTGCTATCATAATTAGCCATTAGCCTTTTAAAGAAGACAGGAGTAATAGCTGCTGTAGCTTGTATATGTCTGCCTACAATCATGCAGTCAAGTTTTCACACGACTCTCTGCATTCCTGTGAAAAGCTGAGGACTGTCCGTTATCTAATGGCTTGTAGAACCACCAATAGCAGCAGTATGATGACCTACTCATGTTTGTGTATGAATATCAGTCCCTCGTATCATTGTGGAGAAAGGTTAGCTCTCTCTTCTTTATAGTTTCGCTTCAGGTCTTGAGGTTTGCAGGCATTCACTTACACACAGCTCTTTGAAGAACCCACCACAGTATTTCAACTAGGCCCAACTCTGGACTTTGACACCTTCTTTAATTTTCGGCCGTTTTCTTGGTCTTTTGCGGCTTTGCTTGGGATCATTATCCTGTTATATGACCCAGTTTGGCCAAACTTTACCTGTCACATCTGATTCTAAAATATTTCAGTATATGGTCGACTCACTGACTGCACGGTCCCCAGCTCCAGTAGCTTCAAAACAAGCCCAAATCATCAACTCTCCACTTCTGTGCTTTACAGTTAGAATAAGGTGTTTTTGTGCTGACATGCTTTGCATTGCAGTCAAACATCTTCACTTTGTTCTAGTCTGTCCAGAGGACTTTTACATTCAAGATTCAAGGTCTTTATTGTCAATACAACAATATACACAGTACACAGCGAACCGAAATGCCTTTTCATCCCAAGCCCCCCATGGTGCATTTATGAGAAAATATATCTGTAAGAGATATGAGACTAGAAATTACAAATAAATAATAACTCACTAAATTTGGATAGAGTTAAGAGATAAAAAGGTACTAATTACTAACCATATCTATGTACAGTAAACAAAGACAGGACAGAGACAATACGAAGTGGTCATGTGCACTTACAGTAAAGTGAGATGTGCAGTAGGTATTGAATACCAGGTTCAAGTTATTGTCAGGATATTATAGACGAGACATGACAAAATGTGCAAATGTAGTATAGTTTAGATGTGTGTTCAGTCACTATGTGACTGAGTGTGCAAATAAGCATATTGTTCCCAGGTGGATTGTGTAAGTTTTTGTTGTTACTGACTCTTTTGGTGAGTACTGTAAGGTGTTTGTAAAGGTGTATGTGTATATCAGTCCTTTGGTGGTTGAGGGCTCTGCCTGCTTGGGGGAAGAGGTTCTTGCATTTTCTGGTCGTTACAGTTTTGATGCTGCGAAACCATCTGCCAGATGGAAGGACAGAACAGTGCATATGAGGGTTGGAAAGTGTCCTTCACTATGCTGTTTGTGCATCGGATAATGTGTTTGTCGTAGAGTTGGGAGATGGGCGGGAGAGGGCCTCCAGTGTTCCTCTCTGCTGTCCTCACTATCTGCTGCAGAGACTTCTTTTCAGTGAGGGTGCAGTTTCCTTACAGATAGTGATGTAGCAGCAGAGGACGCTCTCAGTGGTTCCCTGGTAAAATGATGTGAGGATGGGAGGAGGGAGACTGGCCTTCTTCAGTTTCCTAAGAAACTTAGGGCTTTCTTCATGATGGTGGTGGTGTTCAGGTTCCAGGAGAGGTCATCTGATATGTGCACACCCAGGAACTTCACACTGATGACCATCTCAGCAGCAGACCCGTTGATGTGCAGTGGGGTGTGGGTCATTGGGCTCTTCCTGAAGTTACCAACCATCTCTTTAGTCTTCTGAACATTTAGAGACAGGCTGTTATTCTGACACCAGTCCACCAGGTGTTGGACCTCCTCTCTGTATTCAGACTCATCGTTGTTGGTGATGAGACCCACCACTGATGTGTCATCTGCAAACTTGATGATGTGATTTGAGCTGTACTGTGCAGTACAGTCATGTGTTAACAGGGCGAACAGCAGTGGACTAAGCACATAGCCCTGCAGTGATCCTGTACACAGATCACATACTCCCTCTTTACAGGAAAGAGGCTTTCTCTCGTTAACCGTTTTGTATTTTGAGTTTTGTGCAATCAGACAAAAATTCCAAGAATGAAAATCAGCAACCTGCCCTGCTATTTGTCCCATCCACCAGACTCATTTGCAAATAGAAAAGGATGGGGACAGGATGCATTACTAATTATGCAGCAAGGACAGGGTAAAAGAAGATGAGGGGTTGCTTGAGGTAATGACCTTACAGAGAACTATTAGTTGAATGTGCAGCTCTACTGAGTTGTGCAGAGTTGTATTTGAGTTTAAGCTTTTTAATTGTAGTTTGGTCTGTGGCGAATCAGCCAAGTTTCCCGTCTCTGTGCATATCCTACTGACTGCACTACTTTTTCTCCTGGTATTATTCTTTAAACCTGGGAAGTCTCTCTTTGTTTTTGAGTCTTAACTTCTCGATTAGAGTAAATCTCCACCATCCCTGCCTGTCTCCTCAGCAGAGCACACACTAATGTCTAGTAATGAGTTATTGATGTTAAGTCTAACTTTCTCTTCTTCGGGATTTTGCAGGTCTCTAGATGGCCATAATAAAGTGAAACTTTTGAAGATGAGCTCCACACTGTGACATGTTTGAAGTTCATCATCAGGTAAAATACAAAGCTGTTTTGTGAATGGTGTGCTGAATTACTTATGCTGTGTGCTCTCCAGGCTCGACACAATGCTTTCGGATCTAAGGCGCTCCTGATCCGCTGCATACCTGATGCATGAGTAAATGATTGTTTTACATCACAAATACATGCTCAGAGAATAAGAAGAGTCTAAAAGTTCAAAGACGGGAATGTTACATCAAACGCCATCTGAAAGCTGCGTGTACACTTGAGTGATGACTAAAGTAAAACTGCAGAAGTGTTTTCAATTGTTTGTTCTACTTCTTTTCTCTCTGAATGTGCTCACAAGAGATAGAATGAGCACAGAGACGTGGGCAGACAAAATAATACTTTGTCTGCAGCCCAAGCAGCAAAGCAGGTGTTAAAACAGAGCGAATGTTTGAGCCAGTTCAGTCTTAAAGTCATCTGCACCATGCCACTGTAACTAAAGAGCAGGGGTGTCAAACTCCAGTCCTCGAGGGCCGGTGTCCTGAAACTTTTCCTAGGACTACATAAACAAACTGTGCAGTCAGTCCACTGCATCCAGACAGCTACAGTTTTGAGCTTTTACACAGCGAAATCTCCAGTGTTAAATTAACACTAGAGAGTGTCTATATGGGTCCACACCTCTGAGTGTTAAATACAACACTGTTGAGTGTTAAATTAACACTTTTGACAGTGTTATACGTTTAAAAGTAACCTAGTCAGTTTTGAAGATTAACAATGGCTAACACTGAGCAGTGCTGATTTTCTAACACTGGAAAATAACTCAAAATGTTAGAAATATTCCAGTGTTAGAAAATCATTTTGCTGTGTATGTTGATAAATATTAAATTTGATGATGCCGTGACTTTTAATCCAATTAATTAGGTAATTGTAACATTTGTCTTTTCGAAAGAAGAAATCATATTTTAGTCATCTATTGTACAGTCGTCTAAACACTGACAGACACTTTCAGGCATTTCCTCACATTCCCATTGTCAGGACTTTTCAGACATTTGGGTGAACCTGGAAGCCAAGTCAACATCAACTTGTTGTTGTGCTCCTCAAACCATTCCTTGACTATTATTGATTTGTGGAAGGGTGTTTTATGCTGCCGATCACAGCCATCAGGGAATACGGCATCCTTGGAAGGGTGTACATGGTCTGTGTCGTGCTGCTAGTGTTTGTGTTTTTCTGGTTTTGCTTCTCCTTATTGTTCTCCATGTGGTATATTCTTAGTTTATAGTCTTTAGGTTTCTGTTACTTTGCCTTCCCCGTGTTCCACGTTTCCTGTCTACTAGAGCTGGGCGATATAAGAATTTTTCATATCACAATATGTTTTTTTCATTTCAGGCGATCACGATATCTATCTCGATATAAGCCAAATAACTATATTTGTAAGGTTTAAATGTGCCGTTGCTCACAAGTAAAATGTGAAATAATCAGCAGCTTGTTTTGATTTAAATATTTATTTCCCATAATAAGTTCAACAGGGTAGATGTACTTAAGGAACATGAGACTTTTTCAGATAAATAAAGGCAAATATTGCAAACTACACAAGAGGCAGCCGCTAAAGCGTTTAAGTTTCAAAATAGAACAAACAAAACGGGCTGCTAAATTGACAATTCCACTTAGAAACAAAATATTAATTCTAAAAATAAATCTTAGTTTGTTTTACAGGAGAACAGAAAAAATTGACTAACTTTTGTCAATATCAAATAAACTGAGAACTAAAAGGAAATTCTCCATCTCTCCTTGTTGTATAGCTGAGCTTTTCAAACAGTTTTAACAAAAGCCGAATGACGAATCAGCGCTTCCAGTCAGAGATTGAGCTGCACCGCTTTATTGTATTTCCAGACTTGCTTTCGGCACATTTACAGTGCCGCTGCTCTGTTTTTGTCAGACTTAAAATAGCCGAAACACCTTCACACTACAGAACTTCTGTGGCTCTTCCGTTCGACAATCTCTCCAGCGTTGGAACCATCATCTGTTTTCTCTTCGGTAACCTTCGGTCACGCTCTCGGTTGATTTTTCTCTAGTCGGCGCACTCATTTCCTCCATTACCCGGGCGGCACGGCGGCTGGCTGCTTCCCAAACAAATACACATGTGCAGCTTGGCACTTGCGCTGTACGTAACAAGTCACGTGACGTGACGCTGCGGCTGTGATTGGTTCGGCTCTGTGCTACTTAATTTGGATTGGCTGTTCTTCTTCTTTTTTTTTTTTAAGAGGACAAGAGCGGTGAGGTCTATCGCAATAGTTTAATTTTTCTATCGAGAAAAAGTTGTTTTCGCAATACATATCGTTATCGTTCTATCGCCCAGCTCTACTGTCTAGTCACCTGTGTCTCTATGTTCCCTCTGTCTCCCCAGTCAGTCATGTCTCCGTGTCCCAGTGTCAAGTCTGCGTCTTTGTGAATGTCTCTTGGTTCCTGTTTTACTTTGACGGTCTCGTCCAGTGCTCAGTGTTTTCAGTTTTGCTTCCTCCTTTTGTCAGATTGGTCCTGTTTCCTGTTCCCTCGTTACTCCCTTGTGTATTTAAGCCCTTTGTTTTCCTCTGCCCGTTGTTGCATCTTTACCCGACGTTGCTGTCCATTTCTCCATGTGCCTCGTTTCCCTAGTTGTTTCTCGTCAGCTCCTAGTTTCAATTGTATTTTATTTTCCTCTGTTTGTATTATTCAAGTTTTTGATACAGCATTAAAACTGCCTCCCTGAGTTCACTCCTTTGTTTCTCGTGAGTCCTGCATTTTGGGTCCTTCAGCCACACATGGCAGTCTGTAACAATAGTAGTGGTTAGTTGTATATGTCAAAGTAACGTCCACATGATGTTGGACCCAAGGTTTCCCAGCAGAACACTGCCCAAAGCATCACGCTGCCTCCGTCAGCTCGCCTTCTTCCCACAGTGTTTCCCAAGTAAGTGAGGCACACACACCAAGCCATCAGACCGGCCCACCGTTCAATGCTCCACGGTCCAGTTCTGATCACATGCGTTCAGTGGTGGACAGGGGTGAGCATGGGAACCCTGTTTGGTGTGTGGCTGTTCAGCCCCATACACAACAAACTGTGAAGAACTGAGTATTCTGACACTTTTCTATCAGAACCAGCATGAACTGTTTCAGCAGTTTGAGCTACAGTAGCTCATCTGATGGGTCAGACTACATGAACCAGCCTTCACTCCCAATGCACATCAATGATCCTTTCAACAGATACTGACCACTGCAGAGTGGGAACACCCCACAAAAGCTGCAGTTCTGGAGATACTCTGACCCTCACTCATAACCTTTCGATTGCCCATTTCCCTGCTTCTAATACGTCAACTTTAATGGGAAAATTTTCACTTGCTCCCTAATAGTATATCCCACCCAACTGACTGACAATCATCAAATCTTAATGCCTGTGATGAAGAACTTCTAGCTGGTTGGAGCATTTTGAAACAATTTATGTCAATTTTTAAAAAATCAATCAAAGTCAGACATTGTTTTCAGGCAACTATTACAGTCTGTCCATTATATGACGCACTTAATCCTTAAACTGAAGACTTGAATGGAAAAAAGTTTACAAACCCTCAAACAGCGACAGAGAAGGAATCGGTTTTCCTGGACAGACAGGCAGGCACATAGCAGATGTCACCGTGCGTCATTGTCAGTAGAATACACCCCACTGTGAACGAGACTTGCTCCGCTCCCAACCCCTTTGCCTGATGCTCAAATTTAACTGTAAACAGGAACAGATTAACACTTCAGACACAAACGACTGAAGCAACGGTGCTCAGATTTCAGACATGATTGATTACACTCACAGAGCGGGATATCCAGGCTGCAAGGGCCAGGCCCCTTCTGTAATGTGACCTCAAGATCAAAGGAGGCCACCAGACTCAGGACACTGTCCAGAATCATTGTGTATCTGCAGTGAGAGCGAGCACTTGTCCCTTTTCCATACATGCTGACAGCAACGTCTGGAATGCTCCCGCGGAGAGACTGAAGGAGGTGGTGTCGAATGGAAACCTAATTATGGCAACAAAAAAAACAAACAGAAAAACTTAAACTTACTTTGTAATAAAAATATGACACCTAAAAAATGTTTTCAGTTTTTGTCATGGTTGTTGTGGTAGAAGAGGACCCAAGTGACAGACTTAAGAGGCAGAACGTAAAATCTGTATCATTTAGCCAGGCAAAGGTTAGACATAAGTGAGTGAGAGCAAACAGAGCAGCAGGCAAAAGGCAGAATCCCAAAAATGTTCCGAAAAGCCTATAGAAACAGAAGGAACTCTGGGAATTATTGGAACGCTTGGCTAATAGGAGTTCAAAAACAATCTGACAAGGAGAACGGGGACAGCTGGCTCCATATACAGTGAGAGGACTGACTGTCTGATTGCGAACAGGTGTTGTAAATCAAACACAAGTGATGCTATAGCGCAAGCAGACAATTACTAATAAGAGAAAACTAAGCAAAAGCTAACACGAATAACAAAGTAACAAGGATTTCAAAGTAAAACAGTAAATAACTTGAGAAATAAACACAATGGAAGTCCCAGAATCCTCTTAGGTCCAAGGACCACAGCTCCCCCACCCACTCCTGACCCACGCCTTAACCTTTTGTTTTGGAGAATTGCAACATACTGTTTGGGAAATTGTTGGTTTTAATGTTAAGCCATCCACCCATTCTCTTCCACTTATCCTCATCAGGGTCACGTGAAGGCGGAGAGGCAGGGTGCACCTTCGACAGGTCGCCAGTCTGTTGCAGGGCCAACACATAGAGACAGACAACCATTAGCACTCACATTCACACCTAGGGGACATTTAGATTCACCAGTTAATGTGTACTTGTTAAACTGTTTTTTTTCTTTGTTTTCTGATTGCTAAAGTCTTTTTGTAGAATCCATAGGGTTAGTAGAGGTTTTTAAAAGTATTGAAGTATTATGAACCAAAGGCATCTTTAGCTCAGAATATACTGATGGCAGAGATTTAGAGTTGGGGTACACCTGAGCTAAGAAAAGTTTCTGTGGAGATGGTTGCAAAAAGCCCAAAGTTGTGTTAGCTGGATAATGGAGTTTCTGGACATTTGTCCTTTTGTGCAATAAATGTAAAAGAAATGTCTGTATCTCCGTTATAGAGCATTCTGCTTTTCTCCTCCTCGCCTACACGTATTGAAATCAGCTGACTGACCCGCAGATGACTGAGGACTTTCTGAGACAAGTAACAATATAATTGTAACTGTGATGTAATTACTGAATCTAGTACAGTAACATGTTCCATGGCTGTGTGATGGCAAGCTCCACACCTCACCACCAGTCGCTTTAGTTTACTTTGCAGTCACTACTTTAAATATATTCTACTTATTGTTCAATATTGTTTCTTTGTTAAATATATTTATTTTTCCATCACACACACCAATGTTTATATGGCGTGCACACATATAAACACTGCGAGGACACCATACCCGGTGTGTTTCTGTTATCTGGATTCTCTTACGCTAACACTTTGGCAGGTTAGCTGGTTATCAACTCACTAGACTAAACTAGCATTTCCCAATCTAGCTACAAGCGCGTTTACGTGAAAGCAGTGACAGTGGCAGCATGTGACTAATCACAAACATGGATAAATGTACAGCAGAGCAGCTGATTATACAAAGGAAGACACGCCTATATGAAGAGAATAAACATGTATACTACAAACTGAAACCACCAAAGCTGTGAAAAGTGTTATACAGTAGTTATGCATTAGAAGCGCTTAAAGCGGACATGCGTGTGAACTTTCATCTGGATATCACAGCAAAGCGTGTAATAGACACACATGTGGAAGTTACATTAATCTGCAGTAACAGCAGAGGGAAATATTTTACTTCAAGCCAACATGAAAATAATCACAGGAAAGTGTTTGAATAGACATTGTTAACACATTTACATGTATATACATATTAGCCGCCTCGCTTATTCTAGAAATTAAGAACCCTTGAATTTGCTTCATACGTCTTTTTCGTACTACCGACTTCTTGCCTTTAAATAAATTATCTCCCCCTGCTGGTAATGCAACTTGTGCATGCATTAATGCAACCTTATGTGTGTCCAGGTCACGTTTTGGTGGGTTGGAGCTATAGCTATTTGGGCAGTAAGGCTGCAAAAGAGCTACTATATAAATAAAGTTTAGCCTGTTTGAAGCCAGCGAAGAAAATCAGCAAAAATCCAGACTGTGAATCCAGTGTGAATTAAGTGACTTAATAAAACAACGATACCATTAAGACTCATTATAAATGTAATGTTTATAAGACAGTCTTGGTTTTTATTCTCTAAACTGCAGCCTTGGTCTGAGAACAAAGAATAAATATAAAAACTGAATTCAAACAGTGGTTTTAGTGCAAACTTAGTCCACAAGTACAAGCAGGTGTGATGTTTCAGGATCGCACTGATGCTTGTGGAACAATAAAACTGTTGTAAAGCTGTTTGCAGCCAACAGGAGAAAGGAATCAAATGTTTGCTGATGGTCTACATGAACTACTGATGCTCATCAGGGAAAGAGAAGACTTTATTACAGAAACGTTAGACCTCTCTGTGCACAGAGGATCTTCCAGGATCAGAGACACTCCGTTTCCAGAGAACTGATTGTTCAGAAAGTTAATAATTTCATAACTGTTGATGTAAGGTTTACAACATTCAAATTAATTCAATTAACTGGGACTACGTTTTGATTTAGATTTGACATTGGCAGATGGAAAGGTCCCACTCCTGAAATTCAGATGAATTATTTCCACAGCATCCTTGTATTTCTTGAAAGGTGCTATACAAATGTATTATTATTATTATTATTATTATATCAAAATTTGACAAACAAATAGTAAAGATAGTAAACATCTGCTTCATTTCTCATCATGCAGGAAGACTCTTGTACAATAACCAGTCCATCTGAGAAAAACTGAACTGAAATGGAATAAAAGTGGTCTGCCAACACGGACGCTGCCTACAAAAACGGTCTTTACTATCTACGAAGGCTCAGATCCTTCGATGTATGCAGCAGGCTGATCTATTTGTTTTATCAGTCTGTTGTTGTGGTGTGCTGGGGTGCAGACATCAAAGCAAAGGACAGACTGAACAAACTCATCAGGATTGCCGAGTCTGTCGTTGGCATGATGCTCGATGATGGAGGAGGTGATCAGTGGCAGAGCAGCAATCATGGACAATGACTCCCACCCCCTCCATAACACAGGGGGCAGTCTGAAGAGCAGTTTGAGCAACAGGTTCCTTCAGCCTGGCTGTCTGAGGGAACGTTACAGGAGGTCGTTCCTTCTGCTGCTGTCAGACTCTTGGGTCATATCCACACATGTGGATCAAAGTTAATCACAGTGCACACTGTCACTTTTGTACACCACGCCATATATTTGGACACGTACTTGTCCTTTTATATTTATATATATATATTTATATATTTATATTTATACCTATATCTCTATATTTATCTTAATACGTATCTATTAGAACTCTGTGTTTCTACACTCATTTTATACGAGTGCTTGTTGTGTATTTGCTGCTATGACAACTCAATTTCCCTCTGGGATTGATAAAGTTTCTCTGATTCTGAAACTATAATAAAACAAAGGAAACTTACTTACTTAGCACACTTAGCACTTAGTTCCTCCTACGCCGGGCGGCGCATCGGGCAGCTAGTGATCTCCATCGATGTCGGTGAGCAGCGACTGCTTCAGCTTCGTCCCAGGCAATGTCGACAGTTCTCAGATCGCCCATGAATGTCCGACGCCATGTGGTCTTTGGTCGGCCTTGCTTTCGCTTGCCAGTGCGTGGACGCCATGTAATGGCAATCTTAGCTGGGCGATGAGAGGGTAAGCGTAAAATATGGCCCGCAAAGCGGAAGCGCCTTTCTGCAACAACATCGGCTAACGGGCGGGTGCCTGCTCTTCGTAGGACCTCCTCATTTGTTATTCGGCCCCGGTAGGAAATTCTCAGGATTCGCTGCAGGCCACGTTGTTGAGGTTCAGGTGTTGAGTAATTGCACTTGTTGAGCGCCAGGTTTCACTAGCGTGTGGTGCAGTAGGAAAGACGATAGAGTTTAATAGTCTGATCTTGACCCTAACATTTAGGGAGGTCGAGGAGGGAGGACCTCCAAGAGTTGACCGCGGCCCTGCAGAGGGAGGCGACAAAAATTGGATTAAGAATCAGCGCCAAAAAAACCAAGGTACTCTGAGTTGGCTTTGCACGTGCCCGCATTCCTGTCATGATCGACCAACAACGTGCTGAAGAGGTGGAGAATTTTACATATCTTGGCAGCATCATCTCGAATGACGGGGTCTCTGATCGGGATGTCGACGCCAGAGTGGGAAAGGCAGTTGGTGTCCTGCGACGTCTCCAACCTATTTGGAACTCGACCTCCCTGAATGTTAGGGTCAAACAAAGGAAAAGAATTTAAAAAAAGCGTGTGTGAATAAACAGGGTCTGAGTCTGTTTTTGCATGTATGATATAATGTAATTGATCTCAGGTCAGCAGGAAGCTTGTTCCAAAGAACAGGACAACAATTGCTGGAAGCAGCCTTGGCAAACTAAGGCTCGACACGCAAAGCTTGTACTCTAATATAATTTAGCCAGGTCACTTTAGTTATTTATGTTTTGATGTCTCTATTGTGTTATCTATGAGAACAGCAGAGGACAAAGCAGGCATCAATGACAACAGACATTATCTAGACTACAGACAGAAACAAAGGAGTAATAGGGTTGCAAAGTGGCTTGCAGATATGTAGCAACTGTGGAAAAGCTAAAGCAGCTTTAACAGGATGATTTCCATATCTAATTTTCCAAATGGAAATGTAGAAATATATTTAGAGTCACCAGCCAATGTGTGCTGGCACTGAGATTATTTGTGGTTTATAATAAAGCAGACAAGTTTTCTGTTTCTGACCTCACTGAATGTGTAAACCTGACAATTGATTTTATTTATATTTCCAGCTTGAACTTTCATTCTCTTGTCATTCCTCCTCTGACATGAAGTTAACCTCATGTGGCAGGAATCCTGCTTTTCTTAAGCTTTTTCACTTCCAGCACATTTCCTTGTTTGTTCCGACCTGTGTATACAGAGCTCTTATTATTACTTTCCGCTTCTTGACACAAGTCTTAGACAAGAACAATAATGTGATGACAGAGCAGCAGCTACATCAATAGTTCGAACCATTCCCTCAGGAAGCTTGTCACTGTGAGGGATTAGGAATGGTTGTAATTTGTGTTTAAGTGCAACCAGCACTTCCAGCCACAGATGTATTGATGAAGATCTGTGTGGACTCGCCTCCCAGCACATCCCACAGATCCTCAGACTGCGATCAGGAGAACGAATTCGAGGACTGAAGGTTTACCAGCAGAACTTCAGCCAAAGCCTCTCACTGTCTCCTATCAGCTCGCTTTCTTACATATACTGCATTTTCCTGCTAGTTCTTTCACAGACAAATTCTATACAAACACATATGATGTAAAAGAAAATCTGAATCATCAGACCTGGTCACAATTTTTTCTTAGATGCTCATGTACCCAATGTATACAGCCAAAAGTACGGACAGTAGTCACATAGCGTTTGGCAGATCAGAAGAGCTCAACACGCCGCGACTTGATACAAATATAATCACGTTTGGATCTAAAATAAAAACCAAACACGTCAGTCCTTGGATTAGAAGTCCTGTTAGGAAGCCTCGTAATGATGTGTCTAACTGTGAAACCACACACTTGGCAAATGACTTGTAATTGACAACTCACATGTTCTTCCCACTCAATTCCCATCCGCTGGCATTGAGGAGGCGGGGTTTATGACCTGTACTGCCGCCAGACAGCCGGGGGCGATAGAGACATTTTGGCTCCATTTTTGGGGAGCTATTAGGTCGTCCATGTTTCTGCAACCACTGTTCCAACCACAACTGTGGCCCTCTGGTGGCCTTTGAATAGAATGCAGTTTTGTTTATAGCATCTATGCATGGCGGCAGTCAAAGTGCTAATTTTCGAATCTTTCGTCTGTAGTAATTGAAAACTGGACTTTCCATGACTTTATCAGAGTGAACCTTTATAAGTGCTACATTATCCAAATCATTATCACTGCTAAAATCATGGCTTGATTACCGTCAGTCTGCACTTGAAATGTAGCTCCTTTTTTCAGAGAACATGATGGTGAGGACTGCTTTACCTGGGACACTCCAACACTTTGGCACGCTTATCATGATCATTGCCTTTTTTTTAGCTCTGTGTGTGTGTGTGTGTGTGTGTGTGTGTGTGTGTGTGTGTGTGTGTGTGTGTGTGTGTGTGTGTGTTTTAGGAAGCCAAAACAACTGCACGCTCTTAGCAGACAACAGTCTGATTGCATGTGTGGACAGAAACTAGCAGCCTGGAGATATACTGCCATAGTGGCCTGACCACAGAGAGTGGTGTGGTGTTTGTGCACACATGAGCATACTTACTGCAGCTTTGTGTGTGGCAAATGTCCCATGAGAAGAGTGAAAAATTAACTCTGACCAGAATTATAGCGTATTACTGAATCTAGTAGTGCTTGAAGACACAACCCTCTAATTACCCAGAGTGAATGAGTCTCAGGGTGGCAGTCTTTACTGAGATCTGCTACTCTGCTAAAACTCTGCACAGCACCATCCCAGTGTCACCACTATTTTAAATGGTTGGTGGTAACACAGTGGTTGTCTTTTAGAATGGAAAACAGCAAACAGAGCAGAGTGAGAGCGCAAAGTGTGGAGCGTGAGAATTCAGAGAGTTGTAAATCAAAGAAAACCAGCTGTACAATAAGATGGCGGAAAGTGCGCTCAGCCTGAGCACATGGTGAAATGGCGTTAGTGAGATTCAGTTCCAGAAACAGGAATCACTGTAAGTGTGGGTCAGTTACTGTGGAAACTTTAGCTGTGTAAGGATAACCTGCATCCCAGCAGGACTGCTTTAACAAACCCAGTGTTTCCCTCTGTCTCTGCTCCTCCTGCTGAGCCTGAAGCAACTGCCTGACACACTGCTTCGTTTCCACATTCATACAGTCCACATCAAAGGGTGGAGTGTATTAATCTGCAGAAGTTTACATCAGGACAAGATCACTTGTCTTTTTTCGACACAGTACATAGGGGTAATTAAGGCATGTATGGATCAATTTTGTTACACTGAAATATTTACTGTTCAACAGCGTAATGACTAAAAATGCAAAAACTATAACAGACACTATCCTGTTATAGCCCATGCTCTGATTTGCTGTACTTACAGAGTAATCAGCCAGATCACCCTAAGCAGGCCTGTTAGATCATAGAAGTTAAACAGGGCTGGGCCTGGATGGGAGACTGTTAGGGCGATCAGGAGTCGTTGCTGTAGCTCAAGAGGTAGAGCAGGTCATAGATTAGAGGTTCAGTCACTGGCTGCTCCACTCTGCGTGTCAAAATATCCTTGGGCAAGATACTAATCCCAAGTTGCTCTCCAGGTCGTGTGTGAATATTAGACAGAAAGTTAGTGCTTGTATGAATGGTTGAATGAGACCAGTTGTATAAACCACTCTGATGCTGAGGTAAAGTAGAGATGGCAACAAGTCCTTTACCGTGGATCATTCCTATCAGTTATTGTGTCTCTATTTCATACTGAGCATGGCCTCCACATTTTAGAGGTGGCTTAAACATATTTAAAGAGTAAGCTTTTTAATATAGCTAGAGTAATGGTGCATTGTGAGCAAGGATTTTAAATTTAAATTTGAAAAGTTTACTCAGTTTTCCAAAATTTTATTTGCATATCAACAAGCTCTCCATTAAAAGCTTGCTCTACTTTCATTTTCCTCCTCAAGCGAAAGAGAAACTGCTAAATAGATGTAGATATATTAAAATAACATAACATTTCAGACCTGTATCGTTTCTTAAAAACACAATATATCAAAAGATGAAGGAGGATATTTAGAGGTGACGTTCTCCTCAACACTACTTGCACTAGGTCCTTCAGATGTTATCTCTAATGATGACTCTATACATGAACTCGGCTCATCTGAACATAGATGGATGCTTGAAGTCCCTAGAATATGTGTATGGTGGATTTCTATCAGATTTAGAGGCCTTTAGGTCCGACAACCTCAGCATTTTTTGAATCGTCCTTCTTTATTACATATCTGCCTCTAGTGGTTGGATCGGGAACTTCCATCTGCAATTATCAGTTGTAATGGCACATCATCTCTTACTGGCCAAAAAATACTTGTTGCCAAGTCATAAGGATGTATAAATCGAATTAAAACATCTGGCTTTGGTTCTCAAACAGCCTTCTACTTGATCCAAATTTTAAATGTCTCCTCAAATAGTGATGTTCGAAAACACAAACACTTCTATGTCCAACAAGAATAGAACGGAGGAGCTTTAAAGGTTTTTTATGTGTGTGTGACTGCTGTTTAAAGTAAATCTAAAGTGAAATATTTCAGCCAGTGAGATGAAAATATGCCAGTACAACACAAATGGGAACAAATAAAGCAGCTGCAGCTCACAGACAGATCAGGGTTTTCTAATCTGGATTGTTCTCTCGTTGCTCCCCTCGATTATGTTCAAATAATATCATAAAAAGTATGTCGTATTAGCTGTTCCCGATTTCAAAAATACCCACAGATGCATTAGTGGATTACTTTGAAACTGAAACTGAAGAAAACTCAAAGTAGGATGTTTGTTTCTTAACTGTCTGGTTTGTGGGACAGATTTATGGAGGGTTTACATTTATTTGCCTGCTTTTTTTAGTTTGTCACGCTTTATGACCAAATCGTGTCATCATATCAACTAATTCCACAAAATCTGGAGTGATTAATACGAACCACCCAAGAAGCATACTGGGAATATTTTTCTCCATCTTCCACTGCGACCTGACCAAACGGGCCTGTAGTCACATTTTCCATGTTTAAAAAACAATAATAGCCTGCTAAATCGTACAAACTAGCATCGATTTATTATATTTATGCTTCCCATGTTTACACTGACAACAGAATCTATTGCTTTCTAAACCAAGCACACACCCACACATACACACAGGCATATTGTAATCACAGAAGACAGTGAAATGGCAGGGCTGCATTCTTCCTGCCCTGCTGAGCAGAGCAGCAGAAAAATGTCTTAGATCACTGTACTCTGACATGTTTGGCTGACCCGATAGGAATCCGCTGATAAGAGAGGAAAGATGCAACACACTGAGAGCGCAAAGCTAACGGTGTGTGAAAACACAAGTGTCACGGTAAACAGAAACGGCACAAACAAGCCTCTGTGTCTAGCACGTTAGAACTAAAATCTCCTACGTGTGACGCTATGCCGTCACGTGAGCTACCACAGGCTATGTTGCATTCTGCACAGTTTTTCCTGAGGGCTATCTGTGCGAGATAAGGCCAAATGGCAGTCAGGGGATGGTGAGTGATTGAATGTGTGCGTATCTTTTTACATGAACAGTGTGTGAGGATGTGGAGAGCAGCGAGGGTTGAGAATGATGATGGGATATGTCAACACAGTCAGCTGCCGACAGGGAGACGCAGACCTGCCCAGTGAGACGTGGCTCCTCGGTGTCTCCTCAACTCAAATTCCAGCCAGCTCAGATTGTTATCAGATCTGAAGATACCCTCCTACTCAGACTTTTTTCTTTGTTTTTTTATTCCTGAGCAAGACATGCCACGCATACAAGACATGTTAATCATAAATAGTTCTTTGAGTTTTAAAAATATTGGAATTTAACAGAAGAACAAGTTTTGGTGTGAACCTTACAAACAGTGTTTGTTATCCAGGTAAAGAAAATGTTCTTAATACTCCACCTGTCATGTGGATCTGAAAGATCAGACCTTATTGAACTGTCCAAACTGATCACCAGCATAAGGAAGTGATCATCAGCCTCTCTGAATGCTTTTCAATTCAATTCAATTTTATTTATAAAGTTCCAAATCAACAGTCGCCTCAAGGCGCTTTATATTCTAAGGTTGAGATGCTACAACAACACAAAGGAAACAGAGAAAGCCCCAACAATCATATGACCCCCTGTGAGCAAGTGCTTTGGCGACAGTGGGAAGGAAAAACTCCCTTTGAACAGGAAGAAACCTCCAGCAGAACCAGGCTCAGGGAGGGGCCGTCCTGGGGTGAGAGGAAAGAGGAGAGAGCAGAGCCAGAGATGAATAATTGTGTATAAGCGCACAAATTGAAGACATGATTGAAGAAGGAACACTCACTGACTTATGCAGAGTAACTTAGGGAGGATTCAGGGTCACCTTTTTGATAAATTATAACTTTATGCTTTATCAAAAAGGAAAGTTCTAAGTCTACTCTTAAAAGTAGAGAGAGTGTCTGTCTACGAATTCAAAGGTTCCACTGAACCCGAAGCTGAAGGCTCTGACTGAAATCTGGAGCAAGCACACCCGAAGTGCTCTATTAGGATAATATGGAGCTATGAGGTCTTTAAGATATGGAAAGTCCTGATTATTCAAAACAAATCTAAATAAAAGTATCATGTGCCACGTGTCATTCATTATTTTTAAGAAACTTGGAAAAATATTCACCATTCCACATTATTAATAGGGATTAATAACTGGTACCCTTTAACATCCTGAGGATACCATTGCTCACACGTCTGCATGCTGTAGTGCTTACACACAGTAAAGAACACACGATGTCAGTAGGATTCGGCATCTTGTAGCAACAAATGGAAGAAATAAGTGTGAGTGGGTTAAAAACTCAAAATTCCCAATCAGTCCACACTGATTAAATAGGAAGCATTCTTCATAGAAGACAGGTGGGTGTTGGAAGCATCTCGGTGAAGTTATTCTTCTGTGGTTTTCGGCTGTGTTAGTTTCCTCTGTTTCTTTATGTGATACCACACTGACTTTATGATGTTGAGATCAATGCTCTGTGGGGGTCAGACCATCTGTTGCAGCACTCCTTGCTCGTCTTGTGGCTGAATGTAATTTTTTCTGACTCTGGCTGCATCTTCGGCCTCGTTTTCATGCTGCAGAATGAATTTGGGGCTGTTCAGAGCTCTTCTTGATGGATTTTGTGATTCTTAAGAATGGTTTTGCACTTGTATGAGCCATTCTAAAATGCAAAGCTTGACACGTATTGCATCAGTAAGCAGGGTGCGGCAGTCAGTCAGTTCACCTTTGCAGAGCGGTGTATACAATACTTTATGGATGGGGCATATGTGATGCTTTCACTGTGACAGACACACACACACACAAACACAAACAGATGTATACTCATGGTTCCCACTAATGACGGTAAACCAATCAATCACAGTTGGAAGCTTAAGCTTCTGATCTATAATTCATAGACTTTTTCACAACATTTTGACATGCGTGCAGATTTTTGAAGCACAGACATGCATGTTGCTCTGTTTTTCCAGTCTAACTGATCAGTCAACACATCAGAGGCTTTGAAAACAACGTCTACTCGAGTAAATCACCTGCTCACAGGATCATCTGTGCTGTTAGACACCTTTCACCTGGGCCCATTATTCATACGGCCGGCCCCAGTGAAACCTCACGTCTGAGTTTGAACAATACACTCAAAGCTGGACATTGGATAGACGTGTAGATCAGCGGTCCCCAACCCCTGGGCCACGGACCAGTACAGGTCCATGAGTTGTTTGGTACCGAGCTGCGAGAGTTGAGGCTCGGGTGTGAAATTTATGGTTTTCAGGGGTTTTATCGGTTTTTATCTTTATTTTTTATCGTTAACTCGGTTTCCCTGGGTCTTTTCACGTGTGTTATGAATAAATCTTCTTTTTTTTGGTACCAGTACTGGTTTTATTTTGTTGTATTTATCCGCACCACCTTAAAGGCCGGTCCGTGAAAATATTGTTGGACATAAACCGGTCTGTGGCGCAAAAAAGGCGCGAACTGCTGCTGTAGATCATGTCTATGTTGGGTCTTTCAGTTCGTGATCAATTCTGGACATCTGTACAACGTGCAACCATGAACCAACTTGGATGTAAACATGACAACATTTCAACACTTCAACGTTGGACTGGGTCATTTTTTGGGATGTCGCGTGTGACATGTGACGCATATGGCAGGAGCAGAAAATGTAAATGTGATTTTTGTTGTTATATATAACACTGTTGTTATAAACTTGATACATTTAATTACAGATTATTTATAAATAAACGTGATTTATTATGTGTTAGCCTTTTGAGTAATTCAGTACATGGGGTTTTTGTTTTGTTTGGTATTTTACATAATTTGTTTATTTATTTCAATTAATTACCTTATTTGATTGTCTGAGCTGCAGATGATAACTGGTGTAAACAAAGCTACAGAAAAATGAACTGGTAGTCCGTAGAAAACTTGTCCTCCAACGTCTGGAAACACGGGACTACAGAATCTATAGAAGCAGTATGAAAAAATGTAATAACGCTCTATATTAACAGTTACACACTATATAGAACCACTTTATAGGATTATATTTGTTCACAGATGTTGGCAGCTATCAGCGAATAGTTATCAGCTACTTTGAAACAAAAAAAGACTTTTTATCCATAACAGCAAATGAACTGAACAACAGAAAATTCAAATGCTATTTATGGTCTCCTCACAACCATGATAAGAAAAATAAACTGGGCCAATATGGCATGTTTGTTAATACAGAGACACACATGTTAATGTGATCTCTGGTCTCCCACTCAGAGACGCAGGTCTCCGAGTGTCCAGCATTCAGACCTGAGGACTCATGTGTGAGAAAATCTGCTCACACAGACATTTAGCCAAATACAAGTTGAATCTGGTAGTTGGGGTTGTTAGCTAAGATACCGTCATTAAGAAGCGGCACAACTAATGTGTGTATGCGAGCTAATTTGCGATGTGCATGACTGGCTCGGCCATTTATTTTTTAATGCACCTCTCAGGTTAACTCACTGCGTGTCGTGCCCAGGGCTGGACTGGGACAAAACATTGGCCCGGGCATTTTGACTAGAGACCGGCCCCCCAGGTATTAAAGCCATAAAGCCTTTGAATGAAAACGCTGTGGTGACAGTGATGCACAGTCTTGTTGGTATATGTATGATTTCTATACATTTTACACATTTTAAAGATAAAAACTTTGGTTGTAAGACTCAGATAATTATTTATTAAAAGCGAGACATTTTAAATGAGAAAAGTATTTTTTTGTGCCCCCCTCTCCCTGTTAATGCCCTACCTGCCCCCCTGGCAACACTTTGCTAGACCCGCCCCTGCACAGTTACCAGCTGTCAGCTACTTAGAAAAGGATCCTGGTGTTATTTGTCTCTCAGAAACAGTTCATAACTTCCCTTCAACTCATTCATGTCACCTAAAAGGTAAACCTGTTTCTCCATCACCTGTTCAGCTCTGATGATTCAGTAAGGACATCTCCTGGTTTCATCTTCATGTTTCCCTCTCACCACATATCCAAACCGACATCATGACCAGCAGCTTTACAGCTGTGGCTCCAGCAAACATCAGCTGATACTAGAAATTGGGAGAGAATGAGAGAAGAAGAGGCAGCTGCAGCGTAACGACAGAATAACTCCAGTTCCTTTTCAGCTCAACACGAAACGCGTAATATTTTCTCTGAATACGGGACGATTCCATTTTTTACGGGACGGTTGGAAACTCTACTAACTAACCTTATGAATAAAAGAATGTTCACTATCAGTAACATCATAGCACCACCCAGCTGTATAGAAACTCCGTCATGCTAGCTAGTACGCAGTACGAGTTATTGTAACTGACTGTAAAAACTCAGCACAATGAAAATAAACTAAACCTAAACTTGGTTTATATCTGACCCAGATAGACTGCAGGTCATAACTTCTTACCTGAAGCTCAGTTCACCTGACACTCGGACCGGCGGCCGCCTCAGGTCTCTGCTTCTCCTGCCTCCCCTTTCCCTCATCCACCTGCTGGCCTCTGTGGAATCTCCGTCTAAATATTGTTAACGTGGGGACCGACATGCTTTTGGAGTGGTCATTCAAGGCAGTATAGTTTTGGTAGTGTTGATATCATTTTTCAGCCCCATAGGCTGCTGCTCATCAGTAACAGGAAAATATATATTTTTTTCTATTCAGAGTTATCAAAGTATTCAGTTTACCCCAAACACATGCTTACATGCATAGCTCCGTGTGCAGGTCTGTACATGTGCAGTAATGTTGCTGCATGTCAGGAGCCCCATGCATGGAACAATAAAAAGTGACTCATATCAGTGTGAAAATGATAAATCCATAATAACAGACACCATGAGATCATTGACTGTCAGAAAACGAGTCAGTACAGTTTAATACAAAAAATATTGTTTACTCAGTTTTTCATTTTTTGGAAATACTTCTTTACTTTATTATTAATATTATTACAATATTACAATGCATTTGTGTTCTTTATTTTCAATTGCAAAATTAACAGGAATGCACAGTTTCATACATACATATAGGGCTGGGCGATATGGCCTAAAATTCATATCGTGATATAATTTGAAGCATGTAACGATATATATCACGATATATTATTTTCCTCTGTATAACATATTTTCCACACTATAAGGCACACTTAAAATCCTTTAATTTTCTCAAAAATCAAGAGTGTGCCTTATGAATGAATTCTGGTTGTGCTTACTGACGTCGAACTGATTTTGGATGCAGAAATCTGTTAAAAAATGTTTTAGTACAACTTTGGTAAGCCGCACTGCTTGATGGATTGTCAGAGCATTACGGCTGCCGTAGTGAGGAGCTTCGCGGAGTAATCTGGGTCCAAAACTCCGTCAGCTTCAGGTCCCAAAGTCAAACGAACACTGAGAGTTAAAAACGGTCTAAATTCTTTCATCTTTTAATAAAATCATCAGCGTTGCTGCTTTATCGGGTGTAACAATTAAGTTTTACATCCATGAAAACAGAATTTATTAAATTTAACGGAGTTAGAAGTTAACAGGAAGTTAGCTCGCTAGTTTACACCTAAACATTTCATACCATGTTCTGATTGAGAGACTTTTGAAACTAATTAAAATGTACAGCTCTGCTATCACTTCCAACATAAAAGAAGACAGAAAACTAAACAGCAGTGACGTTTGCAGGGTTACTGAAGTTGGACTACCTGGTATACAATGTTGTGCTACGTGATTGCTAGCGACACAGCTATGTTAGCATAACATTAGCACAGTGAAGCTGGAGGATGAACGCTAACTTTTTTTCCACTCGATAAAAGTTAACGTGAGGGATTCTGGTGGTCAGGGACAAATGCAATCGCATAGCAGGATGCTATACACGGGCCAAACTTCAGTCAGGAGAACAACTGAGATCATTCATCCACAACACGAGGTTAGTTATTAATATACTGCAACAACATGGGAATAGAGCCGCTGGAGAGAATTCAGCATTAATGAATCAATGTTACGGAAGTGGAGGAAGCACAGTTTTTGGCTTTCCCCATATTTCAAAAGTGCTTCATCTCTTTGCTATGACTGTCGCCTGGCATAATTTGCAGATGGTAATGGTTGTAGCCGCTGCAATGCTTTCGACCAAAACAGGCGCAGCTTGATGACATCATCAACATGCGCTATCGCGATATATTTTATCGTTTCTATCGTATATCGTTTATATCGCCCACCCCTACATACATATACAGTGTATATATTTATGCTTCAAACACAAGCAAGGGAAGTTAATATATCACATTGTATAGCACATTTTCTACACTTAGTACCCATTAAAACAGAATATATGACTCGAGTAATTAGAGGTACGTATGTGGTCAGATAGCCAATATTCACATTAAATCCAAATCCACCAAAAACATTTTGGTTTCATTAAAGCACCTCAGCCCTCTTAAACCAATGACCTCTCCCATCCATGCATTTACTATGAGCTACGTTATTGTACAAAGCACGCCTCATTACGCCCTCGATTTTTCCCTATCAAATCTGCTTTGATCTCTAAGCAGCTGAATGCCTGTTTACCTGTAATTAATTCCCTTTTGGAAACACAAATGCAAAGTGTCCACGAAGAAACATTTGAAAAATTGTCTGCAGATGTGATTTATACACAGTCCAAGATTTTTATCCAGGCCTCCCTTTGATAAAACTGACCGACAAAAGGAAACATTTACTCCTCTGCACAGGCTCCAAACATTTCTTCTTCTTCATCCCAGCCCCCAGCTGCATATGGAAAGGCTCTGCTGAATAACTGATCCAACCTTCCTGTCTCTCTGGCAGCACATCTATTAGTTCAGCTGCTAGTTTGACTTGGATATAGGACATGCTGGCTTTGCTTTCTACCTTTGTGCCGTTCTCATTCTGTATGGACACATGCCCAAGTGCATCTGGAAAGTACCCTGAGTGTATAGTGTGCGTGGGTTGTGAAAGGCTCCTGACCTCAGCACTGGACAGTTAGAGCCTGTCCTGTAAGGTTTAATTCTCTTTGAGATGAGAAAACATGCAAAGGTAGTACTAAGAAGATAGTATTTCTCTCCCCATAGTAGAGTATGAGAGAATCTTGCTAACACTCGTGAAGCACTTTCCCAGAATTCTAGTCCAAAGTGCTTCTTGCAAATCTAACAGCTTTTCATACTAAAAATTTGAGTAATTTTTATATATTTTTCGATCTTTCTGTCTGCTCTTCAACTTTATCAACAGCTGTTCATCCAATGTTTTTGTGTTAGGTGAGTGTATCGCTGAGGACTGGAGTAAAAGTGCTGTGGGAGCTGAAGTTCTTTAGAGGAGTGTTTCTCATGTTTTGGCTAAAAGCTGCTTTTTGCTAAGGGACTGCTGCCTGCTCACACATACACACTATCTTTGTGAGGACATTCACTGACATCATTGCATACCCAACAATCTGACTTCTAGGTTTACCCATTGCTGGCCCAAACCCTTACACAACAATAGCTTAAAGCTAATTCTGACTTTAACATTAGCTACTTAACTTTTTTTTTTTTTTTCGCCTGTCCCATTTGGTTCTTTAGCCGTCAGAATTGTTGTCTGAAGACCAACAAGGATACCCAATGGATTTACTTTGCCAAATGGATCATCATGGCATTGCCGTATTGGTCCATTTGATCGACCTTTGTTTTTATTATTTATTTTATTTAATTTTCAATTGTTACAGATGGGACAGACATGAGTGAGGGATAGGAAAGGGAGAAAGAGAGAGGAAGGAAAAGAAAAACAGAAGGGAAGAGGGACAGTGAGAAAGGGAAAAAAAAATCTCCTGGATCACCTGTTGAGAGAAAAAGAATAGAAAACAAGCAAAAAAAAACAAAGCAACATACTAAACACAACATCATCGCATTAATCTAGCTCAGTGTAAACAGCAGTAAATACTAAATATTGAATGTTGTTGTGCAGCACGCAGGACAGACAGCGCACAATGTGCTTTGAAGTAGCAGCCAAGAAAGGTGTGATTTAAGTCTACGAACAGTAAACACCCGTGTGCACACCTGTGTGGATCAGCGCGCTTGTATTCAAATGGTTTCCCCATGTAATGGTCTGCAAGAGGGTGTAGAGAGCCATAGCCCTGTCCCCCAGGGCATGAAGCAGGCATGGAGGAGATCCAGGCCCCAGACATCCAGAGGCCCCAGAGTGTGAGAGCCCAAGGAGGACCACCGGAGGGGCATCCGTGCCACCCTCATGGGAAGGGCTGAGGATCCCCAGACGAGGGGTCACCCAGTAGCCACCGAGCAGAAGCTAGAGGGGCCTGCACCGCTCTGCCGGCAGCCAGCTGTGCCAGAGTGGACCGAGCCACAGGCCCAGAGGCCGGAGGCCCGAGGGCCCCCCGCGCCCCGGAAGAGGCCTGACCGAACAACAGGCGCCAGGCCCCGCCAAGTAGCCACCGGGAGTGAGCTGGTACATACCTGAGCGCCCAGTCCCGGACACCAAGAACCACCAATACACCAACCCCTGAGGGCATCAGTCACCAGCAGGGAGTGTGGTGAGGGGAGATAGGCCTCCACACTTTGGAGGGCCTGGGAGTTCCCAGAGAGGTGGAGTCTAAGACCCGACCTGACATATAGACACAGACAAACAGGCACACACAGACACAAACATGCATTCCCACCCTCATGCACACATATACAAACACTCAGCACTCACCCAACGTAAGGATTGACATAAATGGACATGTACACACAATCACACTCCCCAAACATACTCTATACCCCGGGTCCAGGTACCCTCGCCCCCAGAGGGGGAAACGGCACCCAGACCCAAGAGATGTTACCCTTCCCCCCGGGGTGGAGGCAAGCAGATCGTCCCAGGCTCCGCAGCAGCAGGGAGGCCAATCGGACAGCCAACATCTCCTCCCAGCCCCCCCGCCCCGATGGCTAGTAGAGAACGGGGGTGTGTGAAGACCCCATACCTCCCTCCTCCCGCTCATGTGTAGTGTTGCTACTTAACTTTAACTGTTTTTAATTTTTATTTATTGTCTGTGACAACAGACTGCGATCGGCCACTCGTGTTGTTTGGGTGAGTTCCCATCAGTCTTTGAGTTCATCACAGCAAGGTCCAGCAAACACACAAAGGCCAAAAAAGGTCACAGACTCAAAAATCGACAGTGTGCCTTCTGTATGAATTCTGGTTGTGCTTACTGACCTCGAACCGATTTTATGTGGTACATGGCAAGGCAAGTTTATTTATATAGCACAATTCAACAACAAGGTGATTCAAAGTGCTTTACAGAGACATTAAAAAACAAAAATAATAAAAAAGCACAATTTATAAATGATTAATTTCCTCAATGCATTTACCAAGAGCCTGTACAGGGCCTCGGGCTCCTGGTGACATTGTGATATATATTTGTGTGTCATCTGCATAGCTGTGATAGTTTATTTTGTTGTTCTTTATAATCTGTGCCAGTGGGAGCATGTAAATGTTAAACAGAAGGGGTCCCAAGATGGAACCATGGGGAACTCCACATGTGATACTTGTCTGCTCAGATGTGAAGTTACCTATTGATACAAAGTATTTCCTGTTTTCTAAGTATGTTTTGAACCAGTTTAGTACAGCTCCTGAAAGACCTGCCCAGTTCTCCAGTCGTTTGAGTAATATGTTGTGGTCAACTGTATCAAATGCTGCACTGAGATCCAGTAAAACTAAGACTGACATTTTTCCACCGTCTGTATTCAGACATATGTCATTAAACACTTTGGTCAGAGCGGTTTCAGTGCTGTGGTTCTGTCTAAAACCTGACTGGAAGGCATCATAGCAGTTATTCTGTTTTAAGAAGTAACTGAGCTGTTGAGAAACTGCTTTTTAAATGATCTTACTTAAAAATGGGACATTTGAGATCGGCTTGTAGTTGTTCATTTGTGTCTTGTCAAGATTGTCCTTTTTCAGTACAGGTTTAATTACAGCAGTTTTTAGTGGTTCTGGAAACACACCTGACATTAAAGAAAAGTTGACGATCTGTAACAGGTCTGACTCCAAAGTCTTTGAGACCTTTTTGAAAAAACTTGTTGGCAGGACATCTAAACAGCAAGAGGAGGAGTTCAGTTGACCTAAGATGTCCTCCAGGTCTTTGCTGTTAATAGGGTGAAACTGTTTGATGGTGTTTAAACTGTTTTTCGGTGGACACAGTACATATTCTGGATCTGCTGTTGATGTACCAATTGCTTGTCTAATCTTTTGGATTTTGTCTGTGAAGAATTTGGCAAAGTCATTGCAGGCCATGGTCGAAGTTCAGCTGCCACTGACACAGGAGGGTTTGTTAGCCTGTCAACTGTAGAAAATAAGACCCGAGCATTATGACTGTTTTTGGTGATGATGTCAGAGAAGTAGGACCTCCTTGCACTCCTCAGTTGTAAATTATAATTGTGAAGTTTCTCTTTATAGATGTCATAATGAACCTGGAGGTTTGTTTTTCTCCATCTGCGCTCAGCTTTCCTACACTCTCTTTTTTCATTTTTCACCAGTGTGGAGTTTCTCCATGGAGACTTCTTCCTTCCAGAGATAACCTTCACCTTAATGGGAGCAATTGTATCCATTACATTTAACATTTTAGCATTGAAGCTATTGACGAGCTCATTGATTGAACCTCTGGACAGGTCAGGTGTTAATGGGAAGACCTGGTTAAAGATCTCACTACTGTATTCAGTTATACACCGTTTTGTGATCACTGCTGTTGATATATTTGTGTGGGCTGAGATTTTACTTTCAAAGAAAACACAGTAATGATCAGACAGGCCCACATCAGACACAGTAACCTCTGAAATGCTCAGGCCCTTGGAGATCAGTAGGTCAAGAGTGTGTCCTCTATTATGTGTGACCTCTGCTGAGTCAGCCCAAAGTTGCCCAGAGTGTTACTCAGGTCTTTAGTCCCTTTGTCCTGAGGGTTGTCCACATGGATGTTAAAATCCCCAACAATAATTACACAGTTGAAATCAACACAGATCACAGACAGCAGTTCACTGAGGTCATTAAAAAGTCTGTGCAGTATTTGGGAGGCCTGTAAACATTAAGAAACACAACTTTGGATGGGGCCTTCGGCTGTAAAGCCACATATTCAAAAGCCCGAAAACTTCCAGGAGATAGCTGCTTAATTAAAAGCTGCTTTCATTAAATAAGACAGCGACCCCTCCTCCTCTCCTGCTCACCCTGGCCTCACTGATAAAACTGTAGTTAGGAGGGGTCGTCTCGATGAGAACAGCTCCACTGTTACTTTGGTCCAACCAAGTTTCTTTTAAAAACATAAAATCAAGGCTGTGCTCGGTGATTAAATCATTAATTAAAAATGTTTTCCCAGCTAAAGATCTAACGTTTAATAAAGCCAACTTAAGTGTTTTAGAGGCATTACTTGTCCCCTCGTGTTTGGGAGCAGTCTGTGGCACACAAGGTATGTTTACTATGTTTAAAGATCTTTTAGAGTGCAGCTCTCTGTGTTTTGACCAGGCCACATGTCTCCTTCTGTCACCTGAAAGTACAGAAATGTTAAAACCTTCTAGTAAACAGGGTCCCAGCTTCTCCTGGGAAAAGTCACCACTGCCATAATCCTCGCAGCCCGGACGCTCCACACATCACACATCAGACTGTGGAGACAGAGCATGAAGGTGGTAAGGAGGAACTAAGGGGGACGGGGCTGGGCAATGTAACTTCGATTGCTCTGTTGAGGGCGGGGCTCGATGGCGAACCTTTGGCTGCTCTGGTGAAGGGGTTTATGGGGGACAAAAAGGGATTGGGCCGGGGGGTAGATCTGAGCCCAGCATTGAGCCGCTCCATCATCGCATCAGTGAATATCAGGTGTGTGGATGAGGGAGAAAGGGAGGGGGAGGAGGGTGATGACCTGTCAGGGGTTTGGGGGACTGGGGAAGGTCGTGGTCCCTGGTCCTGGTCGTTGGTGTTGTTGAGAGAGTTAGAGGCAAATAGGGACCCCTCTTCTTGCCTCTGATGTCTCTCCTTTCTGAAGCTCATCCCAGGTGGGGGCAGATGAGGCTCCTCCTCAAGGTTTCTGCTGGGCTTTGTCTGTTCCTGGAGTACTGTTTGTT
This sequence comes from Perissodus microlepis, assembly GCF_051167445.1. Taxonomy (NCBI): domain Eukaryota; kingdom Metazoa; phylum Chordata; class Actinopteri; order Cichliformes; family Cichlidae; genus Perissodus; species Perissodus microlepis. The sequence continues at coordinate 3,163,735 of NC_140471.1, read as the reverse complement.
CCTCTTTATGAGATAACTCCTCGTTTATCTCAGCCTTGGCACCAAGCACAGATGGATGACGTATGGAATAAAACAAGTTGGAGGTGAAGAGTTTCACCCCTTACTTGTTAAAATTAAATCCATTTGCTTTAAACAGATGCCTGCGTTCCCAAAAAAATATTAAAATTGTTGATAAAATGTACTGAGTGGTCAGCACATGCTGATATAAGCCATTTATTCAGTGCAAACAACCTGCTGAATCTCTCTTCTCCTCCTCTGACGGGCGGTACAGGTCCACTGATGAATACAGCTGCATTCAGAGAGTTTACAGTATTTAATAAATCCAAATCCAGTTTATTTATATAGCACGTTTAAAAACAAAAAGTTTGCCCAAAGTGCTGTACAGAAACAAAAGGGTAAAACACAAGATACAACCACTGACACTCGCATAAAACATAATAAAACACATAAAAACCATATCAACTCAAGCCAGTCTGAACGCTATGGAAAAAGGTGTGTTTTCAAAAGCATTTTAAAAACAGGAAACAAAGATGCCTGTCTAATATTTAAAGGCAGCGTATTCCAAAGTTTTGGGGCCGTAACTGAAAAGGCTCGTTCTCCTCTACGTTTAAGCCTTGATTTTGGGACAACCGACAGCAGCTGGTCAGCTGATCTGAGGGTCCGTGAAGGAATATAAGGCTGAAGTACCTCGGAAAGGTCTGGGGGAGCAAGACCATTAAGGCATTTATAAACCAGTGTTAGGACTTTGAAATTAATTCTGTGATGAACAGGAAGCCAATGAAGAGATGACAGGATAGATGTTACATGTTCATAGCTGTGGGTACCAGTTAAGAGGCGGGCAGCAGCATTTTGAATGAGCTGAAGACGAGCAAGAGATCGTTGGCTGACTCCAAAAAACAGTGCATTACAGTAGTCAAGCCGTGTTGAAATAAAGGCATGTATTACCTTCTCCATGTCACGTCTTGACAAAACTGGCTTCAGCTTTGCTATTTGCCTCAGCTGGAAAAAGCTTTTTTGCAACACCGAACTAATATGTTTGTCCAATTTAAAATCTGAGTCCATAATGACTCCCAAGTTTGTCACATGCTGCTTGATATAAGACCCTAGCCAACCACAATTTACGAGCGGGCTGCATGAAATATTATTAGGTCTAAATACAATCACCTCCGTTTTACTCTCATTGAAACTCAAAAAGTTCAGAGCCCTCCAAGCTTTGATATCTTCAAGGCAGTTCAAAAGGATTTGGATGGAGCCTGGGCCATTTGGTGCTAAAGGCAAATAAATTTGGCAGTGGTCTGCGTAGCAGTGAAAGGATATTTCGTGTTTTCTAAAAATAGACCCCAAAGGGAGCAGGTATAATGAAAAAAGAAGAGGGCCAAGGATTGAGCCCTGGGGCACCCCACAAGGAAGGGGGGCTGAGGTGGACTCAAAACTTTCAACTTTAACACTAAACGTTCTGCCACTCAAATATGAGCGAAGCCAATCCAGTGCTGCACCTTTAATGCCAACCAGGTGTTCCAAACGAGAGATAAGAATATTGTGGTCAACAGTGTCAAACGCTGCAGTAAGATCTAAAAGCACCATGATCACAGAACTTCCACAATCAGTAGCTAAAAAGATATTGTTAAAAACACGTAAAAGTGCTGTTTCAGTGGAGTGTAGATGTTTAAAACCAGACTGAAAAGGTTCTATGATGCCATTAGCATCAAGAAACATATTCAGTTGGGTAAAAACTATTTTTTCCATTAACTTTGAAAGGAACGGAAGTCTTGAAATAGGTCTAAAATTTGAGCAAACTAAAGGGTCCCAAAGTCAAACGAACACTGCAGCATCACTGACAGTTAAAAACGGTCTAAATTCTTTCATCTTTAATAAAATGATCAGTGTTGCTGCTTTACCAGGTGTAACAATTAAGTTTAACATCCAGGCATCCATGAAAACAGAATTTAGTAAATTTAACAGAGTTAGAAGTTAGCAGGAAGTTAGCTCGCTAGTTTCCACCTAAACATTTCATACCATGTTCTGACTGAGAGATTTCTGAAAAAATTCAAACGTACAGCTCTGCTGTCACTTCCAACATAAATGAAGACAGAAAACTAAACAGCAGTGACGTTTGTAGGGTTACTGAAGTTGGGCTAGCTGGTTTATAATGATGTGCTACGTGACCGCTAGCGACACAGCTATGTTAGCATAACATAAACACAGTGAAGCTGGAGGATGAACGCTAACTTTTTTCCACTCGATAAAAGTTAACGTGAGGGTTCCCGATGGTCAGGGACAAATGCAATCGCATGGCAGGATGCTGTAAACGGACCAAACTTCAGTCAGGAGAACAACTGAGATAATCCATCCACAGTACGAGGTTAGTCATTAATATACTGCAACAACATGGGAATAGAGCAGCTGGAGAGAATTCAGCATTAATGAATCAATGGTAGGGAAGTGGAGGAAGCACAGTTTTTGGCTTTCCCCATATTCCAAAAGTGCTTCGTCTCCTTGCTATTACTGTTCTCCGGCATAATTTGCAGATGATTTTTCTTGCAGCCGTTGTGATGCTTTCGACCAAAACAGGTGCAGCTTGATGACACCATCAACATGCGCTATTGCGGTAGAGCGGTATAGTCAAAATCTCTACCAATGGCCAAATTTATATAGTTTCTACCGTATACCGTTTCTACCGCCCACCCCTACTTCAGATCATGTCACTCATGTCATTGGACTCTTAAAAAAAGCTGCAGTTGTTGTGAATATGTATCAAACTTTCAGGATAAATGATTTTATTCAATTGCAATTTTTTATGCAAGCTTGTCCTGTCAGAATATGGTACTTTATTTCACAAAGCTTGGCAATCAACCAAAGAATAACATTCAAACTTACATGTAAAAGCTGCTCACATCCATCCCAGGGTTACTTCCTGTTATCTATGACATAAATCTGACAAGGTTAGTCTTCAGCTATAATTGTAATTTTCATATAAAAAAAAAGCCTGAAGTTGTTTGTGTCTCAGTAAACAACAGCGCTTATGTCCACTTGTAAGACACTGAGTTCTTAAATGATATTTACATTATTTCCTTTTATCTCATTTTATGTCAGCATACCAAAATGAGCTCAGACGGGTTTTCCCCTCCTGTGTTTTCTTTAGTCAACCATCTGTTTGGCCTCTGGATGAACTCTGGTATAGCTTCCTGTTCCTTTTCTTTATGAGACATCCTATATTCTCTTCCTTATTAGCAGCTCCAAAAGAATCATGTTCAGAGATTTTATCTTACAGGTTGTGAACTCTTAGAAATCCCAGTATACCCATAGATTTAGGATTTGAGTAGTTTGGTTTAGGTTGTCCTGTTCCACTCAAACTTTGCTTTTCCAGATAATTGTTTAAAAAAAATCAGTGGGAAATGCTTAAACCCCAGTTTGTTACATGTAGCCCATTGTAGAACTAGTTTACCTTACATCTCAGTTCAAGAAGCCATTACTGATTCACACAGAAATCTTTATGAAACTGAATATCATATAGCATGCAGCATCTTAGGCATAAAAAAATTCTGCACTACACACCTGAGCACCATGATTTATTTACCAGTTAGCTCAGCTCAGGTCTCATTAGTGTTATTCCACCTGTCAGTCACAGCAAGTTCGTGCAAGGTTGAACTAAAGTAGATCAGCCATTATAACCAGTCTGACTTTGCAGGAGTGGGACTCACAAGTCACTGAAAATATTAAAGCGATGGCAGCTGTCAGTGCCTAACATTCATATTATTGCCATAAGCACGGAGGCCCACAGGCCAACAGCAGACAAGGTGTGACAGCGTTCTGAACATCGTAATCAAAAAGTCAGTGCTCTCCTTTTTGTTTTCAACCATTCCAAAAGTGTTTTTCCATTTCCTGCGTTACCATTTGCTCTTTTCTTTCCAACACTATCCCTGTGATCTCACTCAGTACTGTCCTGGACATCACAACAGCCCTTTAGGTTTAAGTTGCAGCTTTTAAGAAGTCATGTTTTTTAATACTGACATTGCTGACTGTTGAAAAATAATTCAGACGGCTGAAATCCACGTTAATTCTTATGAACGTAAACGAAATTACAGTAAACTGATTCATACCGTGGATCATGTTCTTGTCTCTCAACACTGTTTAGCTGGATGTTTAGCTTATCTGTCTCCTCCACTTAACAGAAAAGAATTTTAACAACATGGCTTGTGTTTGTCTCATCAGCGATACCTTCTTTTCAAAAACATCAATCAAATAACCAGTTTTTCTTTTTAGATTTTGGAGTGAAGACGTGCTCCAAACCAATCAGCAACCTCAAGTAAACAAGCAAGTGCAATAACAACCTGGAGCTGCCGAGCTGGCTCACAAATGTGTGTCAATCTTGTGCACCAGTTTTGACTTAGTATTTACTTAGTATTTTATTAATCTGTTACATAGCACTAATTATTGTGTGTGTGTGTGTGTGTGTGTGTGTGTGTGTGTGTGTGTGTGTGTGTGTGTGTGTGTGTGTGTGTGTGTGTGCATGCATGTGTGTGCATGCATACAGGACACACCCCAGGATGTCAAACCTTACAGCACAAAGTAGTCCTGTAACCTCAAAACTCTGCTCTGAGTAGCATTTAAAGACACTATAACAACAGCACACTGGCTGATTTTGACTACAGTAACTGAAGCCCACACATGCACTGCACACATGCACTGCACGCATGCACTGCACACATGCACTGCACGCATGCACTGCACGCATGCACTGCACACATCATTTCCAAAACCAATTTCCAAAGAATTTTCACCAAAAAAAGCATAAATACTGACCACCAAGACTATACTGTCTAACTACATATTGTTTTTTATACAAGCATACATTTCAGTTCAAGCTTATCCTCGGCTATCAGTATTGTAGTGGTGTGGATAACAAGATATAATGACCCATAACTTAGTATTTTTAGTATTTGACTCCACACAATCAAAGCTTTTCCTATGTCAGTCTGATAGACCTAAATGTCTATTTCATATGCAAAGTATTTAATTTAAATGGTGGAGGTATTTCCAATATCAGCTGGTCATAGTGTTTGCTCAAAGGCGTCCTTGTAACAATGACAGAGCTGCACAGTGCTGAAAATAGCACTAAGGCCATGACTCGTACTCTTGTGGAGTTGAAAGGTATGTGCTAATCCACCTGACCTTCATGGGGCAGAAGAAGGGTGAAAACAGAGTCAGTGAAGGGTTTAGGGTGCCAAACTGATCTGGCAGAAGTTCAGAGAGACTTGGTCTCTGCTACAAAGCAGGCCAGCGGAAACCAATTTAGCCCACCCAAGGTCATGGCTTCTGGACAGCTGGAGCTAAAACGGCTCCGTAGCTTTCTTCTGCCATGAAACCTCAACAATCTCCTCTCAAAGCCCAGCATTTGGACAATGGCATGAAAAAAATGGACATTTTTCCTTAACATTCCAGGTTATGCAGCATCAAAAGAGGCAGTGTGTTTGTTCATGTTATGGAAGATTAATTAAATCTTTTCTGTGATCTGGAATTCTAAATGTGCCGTGGTTTCTCATTAAAGAGTTCTATTTTTCCATTTGGTTTGGCTTGTTTGATGGGCAGCAGAGCTCTTGGTCAGTCGAGGCCTGTCTTTGATGTTCGCTGTGGTTCCTGAATGATGATGTGAGATGGAGAGTGAAGCAGACACATGTACACCACAAAAACTTAGAAGGATTAGCAGACAGATGGGCGACACAAAACTGATGGCCGGTAATAGTTTATGTTCAGTTGAACTCAGGCAGCCGAAATTGAGCAATTGAATCTGAGAAATTTAATACAATTGGATTTTTTTAAAGGATATATTTGATCGTTTATTCCTCCTTGGTAAACTGACTGCTGATTGTTCCTCCACACAGAGCATGTGGAAAGCAAAAAGGAGAACGGCAGCAGCAAAACCACCTTGAGAGAACATTTGAGGCAGAAATACAGAATGAAAGAGCTAGCATGTAGGTGGGTTGCAAAGTAGCTTGCAGAGGAAGCAGGAAATAGTTGTCTTTTTGTATGCTTTCTATAGTTACAGACTCTCTTAGCTCCTTGTACTTGTACATGGAGTTTAATTTATTTAAAAAATAAAAATTATCAAATTTGACTGACATTGCTAATCGTTTTTATTTAATAAAATATTGAATTAACAATATTGTGGTCATGTTGTAACTTGTAACTTAGCAGTTACAATACATGTATTCTATTACGGCACCAGTATGAAAAAATTGAAATTTGGACATGTGAGTCTCATATTAACTCTGTGACATCAGTTTCAGTTTTTAAACTGTGGTAGCTACTTACACATGGAACCAGGTTACATTAGAGACGATACAGGAGACTGTTGATCTGACTGGTTGGCTTTGGTCTGTTTTTACAGGATGAGGAATTTAGTCTAAATTTGAGTTTATTATTTTCCACAACTCTGTTCATAAGGCTTCATATCATAAGCTTTAATCTGATCTGCTGATCAAAATGTTAGTGTTAATTACCCATAAAGCCCAGAGCTGATGAGCTGCCATGGTCCAGTGACACTGCAAATTGGACTTCAGGGTAGATAGGCTTGCCTGGTTTAGTAATTTTGAGACAAATCCCAGTTTTTGATGTAAACGTACATAACAAACCCCAAACAAACCACTGCTCCACAGTTGGATAAAGCGCACTCCCTCACAGTGCTGCTGAATCTTTCCTTACATTTGAGGCTCTGTTTCTTTCTCCCTGGGTGCAGGATAAATAACTTTAAGTGCCTGACCTCATGCATTAGAACTGCATCGCATGTTTGGCTTGCATGTACCCCGAGCTGGAAAAGTCATAAACTGCACCACACACGGAGGTCGAGCTTTGTGCTTTTATGTGCTCCGGCTTCCACTCACAGACACAGTTTCTCCTTTGATATTATTCCGGGGTCAGGGCCCCCCTGTTGCTATTAAAACTCCATAAAGCAGCAGTGCCAGCCTGGAATGCCATATCCCCCTGAAACCAAAGCCCGAGCATCCCCGGTTGTCGTTTTTGAAACGCGTGATTATGCAAACCAGGCTGTTTACCTTGGATTACAATCAATATCCAGGTGCCCTGTGAGATTCGTATTAAAGCGAGCGGCAGCAGGCGGCTTTGCCCTGGGAAGTGGGCGCGTCTACGTGGAACAGCGAGCAGGACTGTGAGCGCCAGATAAAAGATGAATTATAGATATCCAGCCCCAGGGCTAAATGTGGAGGTGGGTGAAGTGGAGTGCAGCGGGGGCTTGGAGGGGGTACGTCTTGAGTAATGACTCTCAGTGGTGGTGCTCGAAAAGGTGAAAAGGTTAGCATATGTGAGGAAAGCAGATAAATTACAGGATGTATTTTATTGGGAAAGGAAGGGATGCAGAAACAGGGCTCACTTATCATGCTGCGAATTATAAAAAGACGGGAAAAAATGGTTGAAGAGACTGTTAAAGATGTGTCAGAGACAAGGATTTTCTCCGGTAGAACAGAATTACAATTTAGAGCTGCTCAACTTCAAACACGTTGCAATACCTCAGAGAGTGACGGGCATGTAATTTCAACACAGTGTTAGATGTGCTGGCTCTAACTCTGATGCTGCAGCTGTGCAAAAGTTGTTAAATGTATACCAGCTATTAAAATGACATGAGTTTCAGCGAGCTCTGCACAGGATGGTGCAGTCCAAATCCCCAGGTGAGCTTCCATAACTCCTCTATGAGTCTTTGATTTTTTTCTGTAGCCTCAAATAAGAGGCGGCAGCCTCAGAACTGATGTGAGAGTGTATTACTGTTTCTCTAATAACACCACAGAAAATTGTTATAGTGTTTTTCTTTTAATCACATTGGCTTCTTGTACAAAATGATATAAGATGGTCTCTATAGCAGCTGTAGAGACACGACAGTGGAACTAAATAATCCGTGAAACGCGTCAAAAATACAAGACTCTTATACTTTTGCCCACCTTCATAGATCATGATACTTAATCGTGACAACGGTCCTGAATCACACAAATGCTACTTCTCTCTGGACACTGTTGTTTCTCTAAAGTCTTTCCTCAAGAATGATGATGATTTAGAGAAAAAATGGTTTAACATGAAATTTGATGTGAAAAACTGATAGATAGAGGAAGCCAGCGTGCACTGAGAGAACCATGCAGACGCGAGGAGACAAACACAAACTGCACACAAAACTCCCTTTGTATCCCTTCTTTAAGGTGTGAGTCATGTTTTCCTTCATTAACTGCCCCAAGGAGGTTACGTTTACGGTAATGTTTGTCATTCTGTCTCTAAACAGGGTAGCTCGAAAGAATTTGAATGAAGTCTGATAAAACTTTGTAGGGGTGTGGACTGGGATCATCTTAACCATCCATTAAAACTTCACGTACATCTACAAAGGTCTACAAGGTCAAGTTAGTGAGTCATTGGTAGAAAACTGACAAAAACTCTTATAAGAAACTGTGATTCTTACAAGTGTTGTCTGCATTGTCAACATATCATGTCCAATTTGACCTCTGAACTCTCTTAAAGGTCATTAGATTGATTTGAAGGTCCAAGTGATTATAATGCTATATAGAGCTATTTAAAAATATGTCTTAATGCCGTTTTTGCATTGACAACATATAGGCATACAGGGAATAATATATGGGGATTGTAAATATCACATTACTTTCGATGTTTGTTGCATCTCTGAGTGCTTCTTGCACCAGCTGACCTGTGAACACTTAATAGGCCCAAAATTTCTGTTCATCTGGACGTTTTCAGTGGGAGAAACGTTTCGTCACTCATCCAAGTGACTTCTTCAGTCTCAGCTGACTGCAGGTTTCCAACCTTATAAACAGTATGTTTGCATAATGACTGAAACCAGCCCACTGAAGGAACAATGGGCTGGGAGGTCAGTTCTTTAATCATAGTTATGCAAATTCTCATGACCATTGATCAACAACCACTGATCAAAGGCCATGAGTCCCATTCACAGAGAGTTGGGGAATGGCTGCAATCACAGCATTGTAAGATGGTGACAGATGTACCCTTAGGCCCCCTCCTCGATTCAGAGATGGTCTTTTCCTTTTCACGTAAATGGCCTCCTTGACTCCGCGCTCAAACCAGCGTTCCTCCCTGTCCAGGATGTGAACATCCTCATCATTGAAAGAGTGTCCACTGGCCTGTAGGTGTAAATAGACTGCAGAGTCCTGGCCTGACGAGGTGGCTCTTCTGTGTTGTGCCATCCGCTTCGCCAGAGGTTGTTTGGTTTCCCTGATGTACAGGGTGGGCCATTTATATGGATACACCGTAATAACATGGGAATGGTTGGTGATATTAAAGTCCTGTTTGTGGCACATTAGTATATGTGAGGGGGCAAACTCCTCCAGATGGGCGGTGACCATGGTGGCCATTTAGAAGTCGGCCATCTTGGATACAACTTTTGTTTTTTCAATAGGAAGAGGGTCATGTGACACATCAAACTTATTGGTAATGTCACAAGAAAAACAATGGTGTGCTTGGTTTCAACTTCTTGAAACAGAGGGAACATAGTCTGGACACAGGAGAATCACAAACATGGAGACAACAGTGACTGGACATGAAACGTAGACCACAGGGACCGAAAGCAAAGACTAGAACTACAAATATAACACGAGCAGAAAACAATCAAGAGAACCAAACCCAGGGAATAACACTGAGTCACCAGACCCAGGACTGTGGTAATATGAGCTGTGTGGTTAAGCTCTACAGACGGAGCTCACAGACACAGATATGGGATTATTGATGCAAGTACAGGTAGTAAAATGCAACATAGCATGCAAAAACTTTATATATGAATATATGGAATGTGTACACTTTCTGATGGCTTAAAAATGCATACCAAACAATGTTAGCGATATTAGACAAGGAGTCTGAGTCTGTGGATGACAGCTACTGCAGCAGAATGAAAATTGTAGACCAGTGGCATGAAGCAGTGATACTGTAGTGAGATGCTTGGTTTTTAGTGTGATAAATCAAGACAGAAGAGGAAGCAAACAGGACTAGAGACTTGTCCAGAGTCTAACCCGCCTCTCACCCTGACAGCCAGGAGAGGTTCCAGCCCCACAGCTGGAACCTCTGTGGGGCTGGAACCTCCTAAATTGGAAAAGCAGGGAAGAAACGGATGGATAAAGGGAAGATAGGTCAAAAACTTGACAGAATAGTATCCAGCTTGATTCTTTGAAGCTTTTACTGGGTGTGAATCTGTGAATCTCAGCGTTCTCATGAGTTTAACACCCACTTCTACTAATGATTCTGTGAGTGGACGCAGAAGCAACAAAATCACCAGTCCTGTGAGAAATCAAGGAGAAAGCACACCATCGTGAAAAAGTGCAGTGTTTCACAGTGTAGACATAGTCTTTATTATTCATATAATTACAGACTAGCAGTCGCATCTTCAGTTCAAATTAAACTCCACTGAGATCATGAAGCAGGGTTCTTTAATGACTGCTGAAGCTCTGAGTGCAGACAGCACTGCAGATGGATAATAAACTGCAATGATTAGCCATGCACAGCAGACCGAGCTGCTGCAGGATTAATGCGTTTGACGTCTCAGTGCAGAGCAGCGCTCACTGCTCTTTCACTTCCCACTACGCCTATGTGAGGCCTGTGTAGGGAGACAGTGTTGACTGCGGCGTGCAGATGACGTGTGTGTGTGTGTGTGTGTGTGTAAAAGAGACTGGGAGATTTTCCAGTGGTGAGGAAAAAGCTGAGCTCAGACTTCAAAGGTGTGTCAGGGCATGCAGCGCTGAGCCAGCCTGCCGTGGATGCCAGTTCTGTGTGGTCATGTAAATTTCATGACAAGTATCTCTGTATCCCGTTATCCAGCTACAATCTCGCTTATTGCGTGTGCATATTTTTTACACGAGCATACAATTCTTGTTCAAACAAACCCACCCCCCTCACACTCATTAAACTTCATCTTATACCATTCACATATCCCTTCCCCTCTGTGGTCTTCCCATCGGTGTATTGTATTTCTCTTAAGCCTGCCAGCTGTCAAATGCAAGCCAAAGCTTCACTCCACCTCTTCATTTTACCCCTCCTCTCCAGCTCTTTCAACTCATTGGCCCTCTGTCTTCCACACCTTTGCAGTGTTTGCCTCCACAGCTCTGAACCCAGATCTTCTCTCTGGGGCTGGCCTGTCAAGGTGAACTGAGCCCTGCAGCTCCAGAAAACTGGAAGCTCTCTGAGCACAGTGAGCACAGGGCTGGAAAGCCTAAAGCCTGATTACTGAGCAGGAAGACCTGCTTTAGTGAAGAAGAAGAAGATGAAGAAGATGAAGAAGAAGAAGAAGAAGAAGTCAAGTTAATGAGCTACACTGGGCTTTTCCTCACACTCCTCACCCTCTTTATTCGCAGGCTTTTGGCATAGTTATTACACGTCTTAAGCCCTATTTGGATGGAATTAACTTTACAGGGGGAGGTAGGGGATAAAATATTCCCTGTGATCCTTGATAATGTAGCACATCATTCTGGATGAGATTTCAAACTTACAGAATCTGCTGTTTAAGTCACAGACTTTAAGCAAACCAAAAATTCAAAGCAAATAAACATAAAGACCCAACGTGTGCTCATCACATAGCATAATGTGTCGTGTTTGTCAGATGCCAAGTGTCGCTGCTGCAGAGAGATACTAAATCCATCTTAGTGACCGACTAAGTGAAAGGTTACAACCTGAAACTTCATGTTTATTCTTTCGTTGTGGGTGAAAATATTTTAGTTTCATCAGGTTTCACATCAGAAACTACTGTGATGTCATAAAGTTACAGTATGTTTTCTCCTGTGCCATCAACTGCAGCTCGCCACAGTGCAAAGTGGGGGTACCCAAACACACTTATAGTTTTGATACCAAATAATAGTAAAATATTATCTTGACTGAAGTGTTTTTATGAAGTCTTGCTAACAAACGTGATACCCGAAACACAAATCAGATTTTGAGACACTGTTTTGCCGTTGCAGTCGATCCAAGCATCTGCTGTTACTTACTAAAGCAGACGTTTTATTTTGCTCTATAGATACCTATTTACAAAACTGCTTTTCAGCCCTGCTGTGGTTTCACATCGAATCAGCTTTTAAAAGAAAAGTTTTTCCTCTTTCTTTGTTTGTCATGGAACTGAGTGCCTTTTGGACTCACTTTAGCATTTGATTTCCATTAAGCCTGCATGTGTGTTTTAGTGTGTCTGGTAAGTTTTAGATCACTGCTGAGCTGATTTGTGGGGCTATCATACTTTGGTATAAATATTTGGCATCACACTTGCCCTTGTTGTTTGGAGTAGATTATACAAGCTAAAAGAAAGCAGAGCCATACAAATGGTTATTATATTAGTGGTGTCGTGGTCTGTGCAGGGTGGTCTGCACTGGAGGATTCCTGTGCTTGTGTGCAGAGCCCACACAATATGGCTGGTTTAAATAAAAAAAGAATTCCTCCAGCAGTGGAGTGAAAGGAAGGTAATATTTGGTCACTCTGTTTATTCAGCACTTTGTTTCAGAAGACATCCACTAGATATAGTGTAGGGGATAATTCAACTGCTTCTTTTGTCTAGTGTCACCATCACGCCACAAAATCCATTTGTGTGCAAACATTAGAAATAACTATTAGGCCTTAGGAGGAGCCTTTTCAAGAGTTAGCATGCAGCTTCACATTCTTACAGGCAGTTTAATTCACTGTCACATTTATGTCATTAATGTTATCACTGCTCCAAAACATCAGTATTGCTACAATGTTACACGCTATTCACTGTAGGAAGCATTTACACCACTTTTGTGTCAACATCACCTGAGATAACAGGATGACTTTACCTTTACATTTGGTGAGTAGAAGTCAATGTATGTGGACCAGATACTATTACAATCACTTTAGCAGACAGAAGAGAGGTGAAGTGGCAAGTGTTGGTTGAAAGGCTAAATGAAAACGTTTGCACAGCTACATTTAAACCTCTAAATCCTGGACACACTCACTGGCTTATTATGCATTTCCTGCAACACTGTCATCTGCATCCCCTCTGCTGGTTCCCCCTGGGCTCGGTCACATTGTGATAATTAGAAAAGACTGCAAATTTGCACCCATCATACAGAAACTCACAGCATGTGTCTTATCTAATGTTACCATAACTACTTTTGCTGGCTGCAATGTACCACCTGTTCATTGGCTGTGGTTAAACATGAAGCTTCACTGGCAAGTTCTGATAGGTAGCCCAGAGAGAGGAGACAAATGTGTGTGTCGCTCCACATAGTCAGTATTAGCACCATATCCCCATGTCTGCTCGTTAGCAGCCTGCGAGAGCACACTCGGCCAGTTCTCACACAAACAAAGTTGGAGGGTCTTCAAGAAGTGTGCAATTACATGCAGAGTAAGAGCCTAAGATGTTGGATTCCTGTCAGCTCAGCCTGTGTGCGCCGGCCTCACCAGTGTTTGTCTCGAGACATTAAAAATGCTATGTGTATCATTTTGTGTTTCCAAAAAGAAAGGTCTGTGTTCCTAATAGACAAAGCTGTGATCTGCCACACACTGCTGTGACTGGTCGTGAATAAATTGCTTTTCCTACTGAGTCGTCTTCTTCCGGATCATAGCGTTCCCAACTGAAATCCCAGTGCTTCTCGTTTCAAAGAGGATGTTGAAATCTAGTAAGAGCGTTTCATAAAAGCCAATATAGGTTCAGAGTAGGTAATTAATTCAAAGCTCTGCAGTCAGAAAGGGGGAACTGGGGTAAAGCTTGTAAATTACCTGGAAAGTTGAAGTAGCTTCAGGTTTGTGCTAGAAAGCGAAAGCCGGCACCCTCACCCAACTCACTGAATGGAAAGAGTCTGTGCAGGAAGCAGGATGACGGTCAGAGTGGCTCAGCTGGTCAACACGGTTTAGAAGTTTCACCAAAGTTTCAAAATCACCCTTTATAGCAAAACTTGAAGCATTACGAATGGCACAACAGCATCGATGAACGTTTCCAGTCTTGTTTCAAACATCTTTCTCAGGGCTTCGCTCATCAGTGTGACGAATGATGTTTGACCTGCTCACGCTGGAGCCTGTGCCATTGTTGACCTGCAGCATCTGATACGGTGGCCTATAACATTTGGAAAGGATGCAACACTGGGATCATTCAAGTCAAATCATACATTTTTTTTGCTTTTGTGCTACTGACCATTCCTCTCCTCTCTCAGTATTCAACTGTGGAGCCCAGGGGTCTATATGTAGATCTGTGCTAGCTCTAACTCACACACAGAAATAAAACTAAGCTCTATGTTCCAACAAAAACCACAGACACAAGAAAACCTCTCTATGCAAATCTTGTGTTAAAAATATTTTTTAAACTCATCAACTTTTAATGCAGCTGTTCACACTGACCACCTCACTTCACTGTAAAAATTTGGGGCATTTGTGCTTTCCGACTAAGCTGGTTTTTTCCAGTTTGGTGGAGGAACAGATCTGACCAATCAGACCACTGCATCTGGCAACGCGTGCGCTGTGGCTCAGAGCGTGCACTGGTACTCTGCACATGCAAATAATAAACTAATCCTGTTTTCCTTCAGATATACAGCTAGACGTTACGATATCTCAGTCGGTTTCCTAAAATGATTCCTTTGCCTCAAAGGTGTTGAACTCCAGGCCTCGAGGGCCGGTGTCCTGCAGGTTTTACATGTGACTTCGATCCAACACAGCTGATTTAAATGGCTAAATTATGTCCTCAACGTGTCTTGTAGTCCTCCAGAGGCCTGGTAATGAACTAATCATTTGATTCAGGTGTGTTGACCCAGGGTGAGATCTAAAACGTGTAGGACCCCGGCCCTCGAAGCCTGGAGATGGACACCCCTGCTCTACCTGCTCAGATGTGGTCTCAAATCTCCTAACAAGAACTTGAACTGCCCCACTGATGTTGCGAAAGCAGTCGTGATCCAGCTTCAACTCCTGACTCAAACCATGAAATCCTCCCTGCTGCTGCCTCCCGGTGAGAAGCGAGAAATCTCAATTTCTTCCTTTTCTTGTTTGTAGACATCAGGACCGGTTCATCGTCGCTTGATGTCAACTCTGTCAGAATTTTGTGTCGGTTTTTTCACGACACACTCAGTCTGTAGTTTTACTCTGAACTGTTAGGTCCACACTAAGTAGCTTTTAACCTTTTCAGACATTTAGCAGCAGACTTACTCTTAGCTGCACCTTGTAGTTGCATAACTCGGTTGTTTTTAAGCTTTAATAAAGACTAACGGGTAGAAAGGAGCAAAAGCGACCCTGCAACATTACACTTCCACGGTTGACTTTAGGTCTAATGGGACTCTGCTTCTGTCTTTCAAACAGTTCAACCTTTAACTCATCTTTCCATAGAAGATTCTCAACAATGTTTGAGAGTCATGAAAGCAGTCAAAAGAGCCTTACTGTTGTTTGTTAGCAGTGGCTTTCACCTCTCCACTCTTCCAGCTGAGACCAGTCTTTTCTTCAGTCTTCTTGCTTGATGAATGATCATGCACTCTGAGGACGTTTGGATGGTGCCTGCTGTCTTATTCACCATCTTTCCCATTTGTAGCTAATGTATCACAGTGTGGATCTGTGGATTCCCGAAGCCTTAGAAAGAGTTTCATAATCCTTCGCACACTGATTCAAACATCTCCTCTTTCATCTCCTCTGGAATATCTCCTGAATGTTTTGCAGCAACTTTATGTTTATGTAAATGTTCAATTTCATGAGCATTTGCCTGAACAAGGCTGGCTGTAATCAGGCCTCGGTGTGTCTTGCCCAGCTGCAACCGGTTCTCAGTGCAGTTTGGATTGCTTTTTAGATTTACACTCTTCACATAGGCCCAGGTGGTATTAGATACCCTGTCTTTCTTCAATACATAGTTATCATTTTAAACTTGTATCTTGTGTTAACCAAAGCTGCCGTTCTTATGTTTAGTATGAGATACACACCCGCACACAAAGAAGAAATCAGGAGGTCAAAACTAGTTTTCCTTCCTCTCATTTCTTCTGCTTTGTCAGTGACTTTCAAAGTTCCAAGTCCTTCCAACTCTAATAGCCCAAACTTTGAGCTGAAAGTCTCTCAGCAGTAAACTAACACAGTTAAAGAAACCAGGCCATCTGAAGTTTTTCATATGAAACTTCAGTCTAATACTTTTTTGAAACAGATACGAGTCAGAGACCTCAGTGTTTCCTGTTGAAGCAGCTCTGGTTTGGAGAAAGTAATAAGGAAAGCAGCAAGAAAATGGCAATATGATACGCTGACTCTCTCACCCAGTAATCCCAGACGGCTGCATCCCTGCAGGCATTCCTCTGTCTTCTGATGGCCACTGTCAGTTCTGACTCTGGACCTTCAGGGTTGCAACACAAACCAGCCTTGCATTACATCGAGGAGGCTTTTCCTTCATCTGTTTTAGCTCAACAATGCAGCTCCGTGTCACCAACGCAGACAGGATGCATTTCAGTCACCCTCTTGCAGGCTGTAGGAAATTGATACCACGTGTTCCCTTCCAAAACACCAACTACATATGTTAAACAAGAAACAAAGTGATATCAAATTTTTCATTTATTTGGGCGGCACTGTTCACGCAAACCCTGACACTAGAAATTTAATCTGCACTGGGATCAGATACACCCACGGCTGTAATTTCATGTTTGGCTCATATCTGCTAATATTACACAACCCACTGGGTCAATCTAAAGGTTTAAATCTGCAACATACAGCACAATGAAGAGACAAATGAAGTCTCTCACATTTTGGGTTTAGTTTTTCTGTTGAAAGATTTTCCACTTGGATGTTCTGAAGTGGATACAGTTTGATTTAAAAAAATGGTGTGATTGTAAAAAAAAAAAAAAAAAAAAAATCTTAAATAGTAGCCCTAATCCTACGTCTGGTGGACTTTAAAAGTTTTATGATGTGGATTAAGATCAACATTAAATTTTTAAATGATAAAAGAAAACTTTTATGGCACCAACAAAAACACATAAGGGTGTTCTGAGGTAGACCACAAAGGCTTCAAATCAGGGATTCATGTTACTAATCATATGTCGGTTTTTAGCCGATACTCAGCCAACTTAAATTCATTGTCATGACTTTCCATGAAATTCTTCCCACTTGGTGCCCAAGTAATTAATATTTCACCCTGATGGCTCCCATATGACCATGAAACTAAGAGGTTATCGTAGCCTTGTTTAATGACAATAATGGGGTCATGTGCTGAGATTTATTTAGATTTTAATCAATAGGTGGCAGTGTTTTACAAGAAAGTATCAGTGTAGGGCTGGGCTAGTGTAGCCTTCACTTGTAGTAAAAACAGAAAAACTGAATATTTGGTCTGAACCAAGAGTGGTGTAGCGGTCAGCACTTACTGTAAGAAGGTTCTGGGCTCTAACTTCATCGCATTCTGCCCTTCACTGTGTTAAGATGACCTGTGTACATGGCAGGTGCCATAGCATCACAGGCTGATTTGTTTCAGATCACCATGACACTGTCAACATGGTTATTTCATGAACCACATGGTTCACTCACTCGTGGAGCCAGCCTCAAGTGGCCACTCCGGGAACTGCAGTTTTTGGCATCTCTTCATTTTCAGGACTCGATCTTGATCTGTCTGAGCTCAAGTACGCCTGTAACAAGCACTGATCTCTCAAGCTGCATTTCTATTGGAGGAGCAAAGCGCATTTTCTTGAGCAACCAACCATGATTTTTTCCAAGGACTAGGATTGAAGAGCAGGGTGCTGTGATAGTGTGGTGTTGTGTGTCCATTATTGAAACAATGTGAAGCAAAATAAAAAGACAACTCAAGGAAACAGTAGCCCAACACCTTAACATCCCAGTACTCCTTTATATTATTGACTTATACTATTTGCAGTCAGTTATTTAGCATGTATGACTGAACATGCTAAATAACTGTGTGTGTGTGCATGTGTGTGTGTGTGTGTGCGTGTGTGTGTGTGCGTGTGTGTGTGCATGTGTCTGTGTGTGTGTCTGTGTGTCTGTGAGCGTGTGTGTGTGCATGTATCTGTGTCTGTGTGTGTGTGCGTGTGCGTCTGTCTGTGTGTGTGTGTGCATGTGTCTGTGTGTGTGTGCATGTGTCTGTGTGTGTGTCTGTGTGTCTGTGAGCGTGTGTGTGTGCATGTATCTGTGTCTGTGTGTGTGTGCGTGTGCGTCTGTCTGTGTGTGTGTGCGTCTGTCTGTGTGTGTGTGCGTGTGTCTGTGTGTGTGTGTGTGTGCGTGTGTCTGTGTGTGTGTGTGTGTGTGTGCGTGTGTCTGTGTGTGCGTGTGTCTGTGTGTGTGTGTGCGTGTGTCTGTGTCTGTGTGTGTGTGTGTGTGCGTGTGTCTGTGTGTGTGTGTGTGTGTGTGCGTGTGTCTGTGTGTGCGTGTGTCTGCGTGTGTCTGTGTGCGTGTGTGTGTGCATGTATCTGTGTCTGTGTGCGTGTGTGTGTGCATGTATCTGTGTCTGTGTGTGTGTGCATGTGTCTGTGTGTGTGTGCGTGTGTGTGTGCATGTATCTGTGTCTGTGTGTGTGTGTGTGTGTGTGTGTCTGTGCATGTGTGTGTGTCTGTGTGTGTGCATGCTATATAAAATCTCAAATAATCCAAAGAATGTTTTATGGTTTATAAAGATAAATACATCACATCACAAACATCTTATGAAGTCACACTTTAAATGTTTTTTAAATATTGCCGTAGGAATATAAGCAATGTGCAGATATGCACATGTAAACAACAGATCCGACACTCAGTGGAAAAAACGATCTGCATCTGTAAGCCTTGTTTTAAATGATACCCTCTGTGATGAGGTGGAGTATAGACTGTAAGACCTCGTGAAAATTCTGATGTAGAAACAGATGGGAGCTTACTTGTCTCACTCTTTCTCTCTCTCTCTCTGTCACAAATACACACACAGACACACAGACACACACAGATATACACACACACACATACACACACACACACACACACACACACATACATACACACAGACACACATATACACTTCTCCCAAGATGCAGCTTTAATCCGTTAAAGATCATGAACTCGCGGTTTCCCTCTCCATAGGCTGACCACAGCCGGACTTTCGTCTCCCAGCTAATTATGAACATATGTGACAGAGAGAGGCCAAAGCCCAGCTCTAGATAAAATATGATCTGTTCCTAATCATACCAGTGATCTTTAGACAGCAGTGGAAGACTGAATGTCCTCTTGTTTCTGTAATTTGTATGTGGGGCAGGCCAAAGGAAAAATGCAGCAATTTACTGGAAACTTTGTTTACATATTAATCACTGATTTTTACTATAAATACATAGAACTCCAATCCACATACAACAGATAGAGTATATGGGCTTATAAGCTTTTTTGTGCCTGTCTTGTGGGATGATGGTTAACGCCACTGATTTATAACATACCAGAGTGTGTGTATTAGCACCACATGGCAAAGATGGAAAGTGAGAAACCAAAAACACAACGTGAGATCACTTGAAGATGGTCCAAGGATTCCACAAGATCAATCACTTTGTTGGTCAGCGTTAAAATGACCTGTTAAACATTTCAGAACTAACTTAATCATATTAAGCAACAGTCTGTATGCACATTAAACAGAAAAGAAAATCTTTAAATAAATATTTATTTCACGTGTATTTATGCTTATAAAAGATATTGGTCTGTATCCTTGTAGTTTAAAAGAAGAGCAGCTTTGTTATCATTTAATTAAATATATTATTAGGCATTGTTCAGAAATGTCCTCTGACATCCCACAGGAAAAGGTATATATATAAATCTTATAAAGTTTGTATCTGTCGTGTGTGAAACTTGTATGAAAAGCATATAAGAGTGAAAACAGATATAAGATCCCTTGAAAAATTATATAAATTAAACTTGTATGTTTTGGATACTTAATAAAAAAATATATGAAAGTGGCCACTTTCATGAGTAAATCATATGAGCCTTCTATGATTCACTATATGAAGTAGCAAGTCTTTTATAAGTTTTTTCTATTTCTTTTCCATATGGGATTAGAGAACTATTGGAAAAATGTCGTGACATCCTCTTAATCACCATCACACCACTTGAGGTTGAGCTAGCTTATGGTGCATTTAGCCACATGCTAAATGGCCTTGCATCTCTTCTGTTAGGAGATTTTCCTCTAGTTATGCCAAAACAGTAAAAGTTCCATATAAAGTCATGTAAAGAATAAAGCTTGCATAGGACTCTATGCAATCCTGCCTTTTAGGTGGGCAAGACCAAAGCACATGGAGTTTTTCCTTCCCACTGTTGCCAAAGTGCTTGCTCATAGGGGGTCATATGATTGTTGTATGTATTATTGTAGGGTCTATCTTACAATATAAAGCACCTTCAGGCTCATGTAGCTCTATCTAGCTGCTATAGGGTAATTCACTATTTGCTAATTTTGTTAATAGCAGAGCTGCATACTGTATATGCCATCCTGCATTCACAAAAAGAAAGGATTTACAGAGAGATACCCCAAGCATAAGGAGGAAGTAACATTTATATAAACCAAGGGGGAGAACACTGAATCATACTGCGATGAATGATCGATTGAAAGGATTTAAATAGATCGATAAGCAGAACGAGTGTAACTGCGTTGTCTTGGCCTGAATCTCGAATTTATTTCTGTTTTTATTTATACTTTTTTATAGGCTTTTTGTGTAAAAATAGTTCATGGGAACATTAGGCCGTGGTTAATGGCTAATATCTAATAGTTAATCCAACATTTGTACTTTTTGTCTAAAAAAAATGAAAATCCATTAAAATGAGAAGTTTGGTTTGAAACTCCCAGAGTAATCTAACAGATGACCACTGCTGCGTTGGGAAATTACCAAAATAAAACTGAAGATTTGCAACAACAGTTTTTCCCGCTAACACACCACAACTACTTAATGAATTTAATGAAGCTGACAACCCGATCCTCAACCTAGAGACTTTGATGTATTCAGTTGTGTCAGAACACGACTTGTAAAGAGGAAGAGATCTGAAATTACAAGCCAAAATAAAAACAATGCAGCTCAGCCCACAGACAGTGAACGACAGATTTAAGTCAGGTATTTTTTTACATTCATTTTAATGGAGAGTTGCAAAACTATGTGATTTCACCACATGTACAGTATATTCATGTGAGGTGTTAAATACACTGAAATGTCCTGGCTATCTGTATTAAATAATATGGTTAAATATGGCTGCACCGCAGACACAAAGAAGGGCAAAATGTGACAAAAAGAACAGGTGACTTCTTTCACTTTTTTAATCCACGCCTGCATGTGAGCCTCTGCTCGTCAAAACACTGAACATTAATTGTCCCGTGGGCATGTGCTTGCTTTTACACTAGCTCACGGTTTAATTAAAATAGAGCAGTGGTATACCACTCAGTATGTTTTTTCCAGTCTTTTGTTCCAGCTTTCTCTTTCTAGGTCAGTTGGATGTAGCCTTCAGGCAATCGTGTGTAAATAGGAGCAGTTGTGTGTTATGATATTGACCTGCAGCCCTCTGGGAGCTTCTCTCTCTGTTCTTTACTGAGATCCCAGGTGACTCAGTCATTTGTCTACTCAGTAGAGCTGCAGGGAGCTCTTCGTGCTGTTCAAATGGAGATGAAGAAGATACAGCATGTGACCCAGACAAGCGGATTCTGACTTACCCCACAGCACCACCCTGCTGCTTGCTCGAATTCCATCTGCAGTCAGATGCTCGGGTGGAGGAGATCTAATGTTTTTGTGATTGTGGTCTGTGATGGAGTGCTATAGTATGCCAAACACGTTCAATCAATATGTTGCTTACAGCCCTTCAAAAGCTCCCTAGCTGTTTGAGATAGCTGTAGGACTACATGAGATGAGGTTTACACTGAATTTAATATAAAAATAAATCAGGTGACGGGTTCATATGTGATAGATTGATTATTAGTTGAAGTTCATAATGGAGTAAAAAGTTGTGGTTAAAAGTTACCCAAAGTATTATTCAATTTATTTCAAATATGTAAATGTAGAAACAAGGGTAAAAGAAGTCCCATTAAGAGACGTAATGTAACACCGGCTAAAATAGTTAAAAGAGTTCATGACTATGTTCAACCGGATAACAATCCTTAATGTGACTACAACCTGTGTAAAATTCAATCTG
Source organism: Perissodus microlepis (assembly GCF_051167445.1). NCBI lineage: Eukaryota > Metazoa > Chordata > Actinopteri > Cichliformes > Cichlidae > Perissodus > Perissodus microlepis. The sequence continues at coordinate 3,141,659 of NC_140471.1, read as the reverse complement.
TGATCTACTTGTCGAGCCTGGGGAATAATCCATGTGATTTAGTGATCATGATTGATTAGTTATGCCTGCCGTTGCCGGAAGAGGGAGCTCTTGCCACGATGCCTCATTCGCAATAGACCCTGTGCACGAGAAAATGCTAACTTCCTGGTTTGAGACCGGATGTAGGGTTGTGCATTTCCGGTAGCTTTACTTTGCGGTCAATCGCTACTGCGAAGATATACTCCAAAATCATGTCCAAAACTCGAAAACGGAAAGGTCACGTTAACTTACAAAGAGCAGAAGGTGGGAACACTCACCACTGTTGTGTCATAAAAAATCTAATGATCAATTTTGACGTTTAAAGAGTTTAGATCGATCAGTTGTTTACATCACTCAACACAAGCAGAACTGCATCACTGCAGCAGAAGACACATCGTCCACATTCAGAAGCACATCTCTGTATAGTGACTGGTCTTATGATTTAAACAGGCAAATGTTCAGCATTCAAACTACAGGTGACGAATTGTCAAACCAGATGTTTCCCCGTTATGTCGATATCAGCTAGTCAAGTACACACCTACACAGCATGTTAACAAACTGTGAAAAAAGCCACACAAAAAATGAACGATTGCTGGTAACGGTTTCTATACATTAGTATTTACGAAGGGTATGTTGTGACTTACCTTAAAAAATACAGTGGTCCCTCGCTATAACGTTTTTTAGTGCAAGTTTGCATGCTTTTTTTTTACGTCACATTGTGTCCTGCGTCCTGATCGCTGCAGACGATCTCCTCTGTGACGTCTCTCCTGTACAGTACAGAGTCGCTGCATCGATCGCTAGCAGTGTGACTCTGAAGTGCAGTACTGTATGTCCACGAAACGTTTTGCACCGTCAAAAAATTAAATTGGCTACTTGATTTCACCTATCGCTGGTTATTTTTAGAACATAACACCCGCGATAAACGAGGGACAGCTGTTTACAGGAATCCCTTTTCTCTTTTGCCCTGAGGCCCTCGGCCAGTTGGTGACGAGTGCGCTAACATACCTGTAGGTCGCCGTTTTAATGAGTGTTTGATGGAAAACGACAATGGCGGAGTTTGCGCTCTCTAGTCGCATGATAGGTGACTCCTAGTAAATAATTTTCCAGTACGTGTACGTTACATATGCTATTTTTTAAAATTATGATTATTATTTTGCTAACTATCAAACTCGCTGGAGAAATGATTGAAATGCACTGAGTGTGATGCAGTACGGCAGCGCTATTATGGAATATGCTGTGAACTTAGCTAACATTACTTAGCAGTGATATGAGTTAATTTACTCAAGTGAAAGCTTTGAACATTAGCCTGATACATAACTAGCTAACTTAAGGCTTTCTGGTTAACCCTCTGGGGTCGACGGACCCAGAGTCTCCATTTCAACTTGGGTTGAACGTGCGGACTTCAAACTATATACCAGGTTTTAAATTGTGTTGATAGGCCACGTAAAACCGGTGTTGTTTTTCCTCCGGGAAGAAACGGTTAAAACGCCGTTTTCTACGGAGAGCGCTAGCAAACACGCTTTGCTTGTGAGTGAAAAAAGAAAAAGAAAAAACACTCCTTCACTATTGGTGGAAAAATGTACCATGTCGAACAATCAAAAAATGATATGGCAACATGTGGCATTTGGTTGTTTGGGAAGAGGGGGAAGTTTTAGGAGTGACCGGCGAGAGAGAGCGAAAGAGAGAGAGAGAGTTTTGATACGTGAGAGCTTTGTGACGTTTACCGTGTTTGGAGTCTCAAGTTAGTGTGTTGTCTTGTGTAGTTAGTGTGTAGTCGTTGTTTTGTTCTGTGTGTCAGTTCTACTAGTGAACGTCACAGTTGCTGCAAAAAAGCAACCGTGAAAATGATTGTTAAACATGTCTGTGGTTTTTACAGTCAAAAATATCACTTTCTACTCGTATTTTAAATTTTGTCTGAATTTAGATAAATTGTGCTGATACAGTTTGTCAAAATGAGTAAATAACAGATTGGCAAGATAAACAGTTTTTAAAGGTGAAATATAGAGAACAAATCAAAAGTAGTCATAAACGGCCAATTACACCCTGGACCCCAGAGGGTTAGAGGCTAAAAGCAAAGTTGTCACCAAGTGCTGTTTATATTTGTGTGTATTGCTGCAGCTTTTTTGAGTATTAACTTGGTGCCTTTGGGTGAAATAATGGTAATATGAGTGATCCATATGGTCACAAAGAATAGCCACTTGTTTCTGTGCTACCAAAGTTCCCCGGCTTTCATTCAAACTGTGTTTCTGGTCAGCACCGACACATTAAACTATTTAAACATTATAAATGTCTTCAAGCTCACACTGAGGCCTGTGGGGCACAATCAGCCACTGACACAGTACACACATTTATGTATTTATGTATTTGTATATGAATATTTCATACTTTAAGGCTGCCTGTTTATTTAAGGGAGATGAACAAAATACACTGGATTTGTACATAATAATATCACAGATGATAAATTCAATAGATTTTAAGTAGATGCTTGTGCATTCTTAAAGTCTTATATGTTGAACTGAACTATGTGATCTGTTCAAAGCCTCCCGGTCAGTGCTGTTCTCCATGCCTGTCTGACTGCACATGATGTTATTAGCACAAACACTTTAAAGGTGATCATTTAGGACTTCAGCAATAATACAGACAGCAATGTAGTTAGCAGTAAAACAGCTTTATTGGGAATTAACTTAAAAAACAAACAAACATCTGTCTCCTATTTTTTGTCACACAGGAAAGAAGCATCAATATCTGATGAGAAGACTTATTTATTTCATTTTTTGGGGGGGTTTCAACAGGAGAAGAATATCTCTAACAAGTTGATTTGTTCACATTTTCACATCTTAATTTTTAAGTGAAATGTGCATTTTGAGTTTATACACGATGTATATAAGGCGACCGCTTCCTTAAACAAAGGTGTTTAAGTTCACCTAGGATGATTTGTCTTCATTTTCACATGGTCTTACTGAGGTGATGTGAATTGAAACATGCATTCTTTTTTTTTTTTTGGCAGGGAGGGGGGATGTGCTGGAAAAGTTTGAAAAGGGACCTTGAAAGTGCTTAAAAAGTGCTTGAATTTGACCCTGAAAAAGGCGTATGAACCCTGAATTGAGAAATTCTGCTTTTGGACTTTACAAATATGTATGTTGAGCTGTACTGACCGTGTTTCCAAATGTACCAAGAGGATACTAGGAATAATTAGATGATCTGTGTTAACTGTGTTGTTAGGATAAGCTATAAGCAGCAAGCTAAGCTAAGCGCTATGTTGGTGGCTAGCATGGAGCATTATCGTGCCAGACTGTGTATGAAACATTGTGTGCATTTTGCATTTGATCTGGACGAAGAACATGTTTATTTTGTGTGAGGGGACAAATGCCTATTAGCATTTTTATATGAATATTTTGTTTATTTTCTGTACATTTCAGTTTAATGATCTAAGTTTGTTTATTGATTCATAAGCTGTTTTTGTTTTCTTACATCCAATTTAATCTGTAACTTAAAGGAAAGAAAACTGTCTTGAGATATATCCTCTTACAACTAACAGAGACTGTACATCGTTGTTAAGATGTTTAATACTTTTGTATGTATGTTTATATTTCTGAAGCAATGAAGCTGCTGAAAGAGAAGCATCGTGTCTGAGCGTTGTCATCGACTTATCCCCTTTTCAGCCCCTTTTCAGGGTCTAACACATACACTAACTAACTCACCACACAGTTCCCAAGAATCCCAACAATCAGACGACCCGTTATGAGCAAGCACTTAGTGACAAAAGGAAAGAAAATCTCCCCTTTAACAGGAATCTCTCTGTGCTGGTTTCCATCTTTGCTTTGTGCGATCAGCTTTGTGTTCATACCTAAATACTAAGAGATCATCCTGCACAATGTGTCCTCATTAGTACAGGGATTTGTGATGGTGTGCTGACTGTAGCCTACAGGTTTACGTTGTTAAATGGTAATTATGAGATGATGTGTTTCAGGTCATTTTACGGAGAAACACAGAAGTAACAAGCACTATAACAAAATACTTGGTACTGATTAAGTAATGTACTGCATTACTTTTAAGTAAAAGTGTTCTTAAAAGTGTAATATATTACTTTTTTTGAGGAACGACCCCAACACTGATCACAAAAAAGAGAGGAAATGCCTCCTCAAATATTTGACCACACACAACATGCAAATAACCTAAATGAAAATAATGTCATTGATATCCTGCTTAGTCATGGTTGACTTAAAGTGGAGCCGATGAGAATCGATTAGAGAATAGATAAGGAATCGAACGGATGACTGATCGCAATAATGGAAGTGCAGAATTCTTATCAATTCCACAGAAAAACAGGAAATCAAAGTCTGTCTTGTACCTCTGCACCACAGAGCAGTCTAAAACCACCTTTATGTACAGTCTATGGATCTGAGACACTGCAACAAACTTTGCTGCTAAATGTTAATTTGTGTGTTGTTTAGCAGTGTGTTGTGTTCTTGGCATTATCATAGTGATTTCCCCTCCATCTGGGTGGTTCGAGATATTACAACAGGTACACATTTAGACAAAATAATGTGACACTTTTAGTTAAAAGTTGTCTTTATGTTTCAAAAAGCCCATTTGACACACGTGATGGTGGCGCCAAACTAAAGTGAACTGACCGTCTGTTGGGCTGATTGTTCACAGCTTCATTCTGTTGTTCATTGGAAGCAGTGAGCAGTTTGCATGAACTGAAGTCTGGTTCTACATGATAGGTCCAACCTGTTTCTTTGCCTCCTCGAAGGAACAGCTTCCAGGACTCCAGCGCGCCTGTTTAGTCAGAATATGGAGAGCTTATTTACATTCCTCCATCCTGCAGGCAAGGCAGCAGAGAGGATTCTAGCTGTCTCTGTCCCTGTCCTCATTAGTGCAGAGCTAGTCTGTTTCTTCACTCTCTCTCACACACACATCCACAGATACACACAGACACACACACCAATCTCCAGCTCTAAACAGGCTGACAGTTTGAAGATAGGCCCACTGTGCCGAGCAGAGTGCAGGGCTGTGAGATGAGAAAGCCCCTGAGTAAAGGAGAATGCAGGCGAACGATTGTAATTGGGCCCTGAGTATCAGCTGCCAAATATCTCCCGTTAGTTCTCTGAGCTTTTTTGGGGGGGCTGTTACTATGCTAATGCCATGCCATCTATGCATGTAAATGAGACAGGGCACACTTGGCAAAGTTCCTGCCCTCAGCCAATCTCTGTCACAGAAAAAGCAGTGCTCACTTTTCTCCCACTGATCGCTGACACTAAACACACATACATACTTGCCTTTAGCAGGTGTTTTCACTGCATCCATAATACATTGCAGAACTGTCACACGACACAGCTTCACAGCCAGAAACTGTGGCATTGTTCTCACTGCGATGTGCTGCAACACAGAGTGTGAGAAACATACACGCATGGATTTATATTTTTGATGTAGTCACACGAACAGCTTGCAATAACTTATTATTATACCTTCAGTGTTTTGTGCTGTAAACTCGCACATTTCCTCTCATCTCCTTTTATTCTGAAATGCAACAAGCGTTCAGACTTTGACCCCAAGAATACGCCATGTCAGGAATGACCATATTAGCAGCATGAAGTTGGAAGCTGAGTCCGATTTATAGTTTCATACCAGCTGACCTAGTAGAAATAATATAATAAATGTTTGACTGAAAACCTGCGCAAAACTTTCTGTATGTGATGCAGCACGTGAGGAGCCAACGTTACAGATTGGGAATCTTGGCTTTGCACAACAACAGCCAGGAAGTGACTCAAATAGCAACAACTGGACTTTCCAGTATTCACTGCGGTGGCTTTCAGAACTCTGTGGTTTATCGAAATACTTCTGATGCACAAATAGTAAATAAATAACACAGCATTTTCCCCCAAATCATTATCCAGCTACCCTCTTCACTATCATTGGAAATCTTGGGCCTAATGTGCAGACACAGTGACAGCTGACGTAGGACAAAAGGTAAGCTGGGACAGTCCTGGACAGGTTATCAGTCTTTCAGAGGCTAACACAGAGACAGACAGCTGTGTGCACATTTCAGAATCACTGTGGGAGAAAGTCAACGTACAGACTGTGAGGTTAATGTAGGCAACACAAGTTGAGTGTGTGTCATAAGCTGAAGCTGAAACGTTTGTTTGTGTAACTGTTTGCTTTTGGTGTTGCGTACTTTGCTTCATCCATATGGAAAACTACAAGTAGGGTCCCATAACAAAAGCTGCCAATGGATGCAAACGAAGAAGGATTCAACCTACCTGCTGACTTACCGTTCCCACTCTCACCTGCCAGTGGTTAACTGGGCAACGTTCACTGTAGCCTACCCCATAAACATGTCCCTGGTGGTACATGTCACAGTGGCAGCCACAATAATGCCAGGAACCAGTGAATCCCAGCAGAGCATTTAACTATGAAATCATCAGCGTTCGGCTGCTGATTGGCCAAAGGGTACCCCACCTCTTACCCTACCTGCAAACATAAACTGGTTAAACTGTGTGTTTGCAAAAGATTAACAAGAAATATTTTGAAGTGTGTGAATTACGTCAAAGGTGTGCGTATTCTCTCTCTCTCTCTCTCTCTATATATATATATATATATATATATATATATATATATATATATATATATATACATACATACATACATACATACATACATACATACAGGGAGTGCAGAATTATTAGGCAAATGAGTATTTTGTCCACATCATCCTCTTCATGCATGTTGTCTTACTCCAAGCTGTATAGGCTCGAAAGCCTACTACCAATTAAGCATATTAGGTGATGTGCATCTCTGTAATGAGAAGGGGTGTGGTCTAATGACATCAACACCCTTTATCAGGTGTGCATAATTATTAGGCAACGTCCTTTCCTTTGGCAAAATGGGTCAAAAGAAGGACTTGACAGGCTCAGAAAAGTCAAAAATAGTGAGATATCTTGCAGAGGGATGCAGCAGTCTTAAAATTGCAAAGCTTCTGAAGCGTGATCATCGAACAATCAAGCGTTTCATTCAAAATAGTCAACAGGGTCGCAAGAAGCGTGTGGAAAAACCAAGGCGCAAAATAACTGCCCATGAACTGAGAAAAGTCAAGCGTGCAGCTGCCAAGATGCCACTTGCCACCAGTTTGGCCATATTTCAGAGCTGCAACATCACTGGAGTGCCCAAAAGCACAAGGTGTGCAATACTCAGAGACATGGCCAAGGTAAGAAAGGCTGAAAGACGACCACCACTGAACAAGACACACAAGCTGAAACGTCAAGACTGGGCCAAGAAATATCTCAAGACTGATTTTTCTAAGGTTTTATGGACTGATGAAATGAGAGTGAGTCTTGATGGGCCAGATGGATGGGCCCGTGGCTGGATTGGTAAAGGGCAGAGAGCTCCAGTCCGACTCAGACGCCAGCAAGGTGGAGGTGGAGTACTGGTTTGGGCTGGTATCATCAAAGATGAGCTTGTGGGGCCTTTTCGGGTTGAGGATGAAGTCAAGCTCAACTCCCAGTCCTACTGCCAGTTTCTGGAAGACACCTTCTTCAAGCAGTGGTACAGGAAGAAGTCTGCATCCTTCAAGAAAAACATGATTTTCATGCAGGACAATGCTCCATCACACGCGTCCAAGTACTCCACAGCGTGGCTGGCAAGAAAGGGTATAAAAGAAGAAAAACTAATGACATGGCCTCCTTGTTCACCTGATCTGAACCCCATTGAGAACCTGTGGTCCATCATCAAATGTGAGATTTACAAGGAGGGACAACAGTACACCTCTCTGAACAGTGTCTGGGAGGCTGTGGTTGCTGCTGCACGCAATGTTGATGGTGAACAGATCAAAACACTGACAGAATCCACGGATGGCAGGCTTTTGAGTGTCCTTGCAAAGAAAGGTGGCTATATTGGTCGCTGATTTGTTTTTGTTTTGTTTTTGAATGTCAGAAATGTATATTTGTGAATGTGGAGATGTTATATTGGTTTCACTGGTGAAAATAAATCATTGAAATGGGTATATATTTGTTTTTTGTTAAGTTGCCTAATAATTCTGCACAGTAATAGTCACCTGCACACACAGATATCCCCCTAAAATAGCTCAAACTAAAAACAAACTAAAAACTACTTCCAAAAACATTCAGCTTTGATATTAATGAGTTTTTTGGGTTCATTGAGAACATGGTTGTTGTTCAATAATAAAATTATTCTGCAAAAATACAACTTGCCTAATAATTCTGCACTCCCTGTATATATGTGTGTGTGTGTGTGTGTGTGTGTGTGTGTATATGTGTATGTATATATATATATATATATATATATATGTGTATATGTATATGAATATATATATATATGAATGAAAAGGAGTAGGCGTGGTTTTTGTGCAGATGCATATTTTACACACCGAGCTCAGAAAATGAGGAAAAAGTGTAAAAATGAATTATGGTAGGTTCACTGATACAAAGTGAACAAGAGTGAAAAGTGAATGAAAGCAAAACTGTGGTAACAGTAATGATACATGTGATTACATGAACACAGTGAGTGAGTTCACTGCACACATGTCGATGCTTTCATTCGGGTGCTGTCGTGAGTCTGATGTGCTTTTCTGCTAAATGTGAAAGTAATCTAGGTTCCACATGGAGCTCAGTCATCCAGCCTTGTTCTGTTAGTGAGATGTAATTAGTGATCACTGCTAACCTCAGAGCTGTGTTTCAGTGCTGTTCTCATGAATGCTCCCCATTGCTCTCTCTCATGTTTCAGAGAACAATAGTGGCTCTACGGGAGCGCAGTTTCCGTTCCTGTCCCTGGTGTTGTATTATGTTCCTGAGGATGAACCTGCAGGTTTTCCCACCTCCAGCTGTGATAGTGTTTCTGTGTGTGTGTGTGTGTGAGTACTGGGGCCTGTAGCCTACACCAGGGGAACTTCTGTGCAGAGGAACTCTTGTCATAAGTAAATTATGACATGATGTGTTGACAGTCCAAACAAAGGCAGAGAGATGTTCCCATGGTGTAGGATGGACAGCCTGCAGGCTTAGCTCACCAAACACTGTGTGTTCCCATACAGAGTTAATTGCAAGTTAGGAAAGTTAGGATAACATGAATGAAATTAAAGGCAGTTCACGTTAGCTCCGTGCAGCAGTTTAGCCTGGCTGTAATTCTAACCTTATAAAGACTTCATTTTTTCTCTTTCACTGCCATCATGTTGTTTTCAATTTAGATTATATTTAGCACCATTATAGACACAAATGTATACGTTATGCATACAAGTGTTTCAATTAGGTCGTCATAGAAACTAGCCTACAGGACCTGTAGGGGTTTATTAATGTGCCTACGCTGGTATTCACTGTGTTTTAGTTTGATGTTTAATACTGTCTGTTTTCAGACACATTAGGAAGCAGACGCCTAATCGAAGATATTTTTTCTCCTATGGGAAACAATAAAATGATGTTTTTCATATGGATTCAGAACGACAAAAAGAAGGACTGTGTTTAACACATGCTCATACCTGCAGACAGCTCAGGTGCCAGTGACTTCTGAAAAAGAAAAGAAAGACATGGTGCAGTGACATTTGTAATAATCCCAGCACTGGTGGACCTGGTGAGGCTGGATCAGTACAATGAACATACAGAGGAGGAGCATAAGGCGAAAGCTAAACTTTCTTCCATGAAACTTATAATGAAAGGAACCACGTTTAGGAAGGAGGCTGTGCTCAGGTGGGTAAATCTGCAGCATCTCTAATGGCCAAAAGGACGTCAGTCTTTACAGACTTGTTAAAATGCCAAAGTAAATGTTTCCAGCTTGGCCCAAACATGATTCTGGCCTTTGTTGATAGGCTGCCGTTCATAACATTTGTATGGGTAGTATTTTGTCTTTGTTTATAACTCTCCTGATTGGTAAGGCTTAAAGTCTGTCAGTCAGAGGGCTTTACTTCACCAGGTGCTGTCACTGGGAGTTGCAGCTGATAGCTGTCTGCTGGGCCTCACTTCCACTAAAACAGACGTCTCTGTGCATTCTGGAGGAGTTTACCTGTTATGATCACATCAACCAAGACGTCCGTGTTTCACTTTTGATGGATGAAATTCTAACCTTTAATCAGTCTTTTCATCATAACAAAACACTTATGGATGAAGTTTGCCAGCTGATATCTCAGCAGTCGGCCCTCCAGTCTAAATATGGGGGCAGCGAAAATCCTGAGGTTGAAGTTTCAAAGTGGCTCCAGAAACCAAAGGATGACATCCACCTTTACATCCAGTCTATGGTAGCAATAGGCTTTCATGCCGTAGGCGGCACATCACTTCTCCCATCAGCAACAAGCTTCTCCTCCACCACCTAGTGTGATCGTTTCATGAATAATTTATTTTTGTACAATTCTGTCAGATTTTGAAAGCACAATGTAAAATTCAAAATGGAGCATGAATAAATAAATAGGAGTGTATATTTATGTATGTCTAAGTATATATGTGGAACTGAGGTCATGCCTGTCATGGTGTCACACATGTACATATTTTATTTCTGACTGACTTTCTTTTTCTAAATCGTACTACTCTAAAACTGCAACAGAAAATATATTTCAAAACTCGATTCCTCAGATCAGCTGGGAAAAAGCTCCAGTACATTACAAAAGTCAAAACCATGTCTGCGAGTGTCATTAAAGTCCAGTCAGATCTGATGCAAAATGCTGACGTTGTTTTTTTTCTTACAAGGCTGCTAACAGTTTTGTTTGGGTTTTTTTGCTAACAATTAGATTTTTCCAGCCTGTAAGATACCAGAGAAAAACTCGTGTATATATAAATAAAAGACCTTCTATCCAAAAAGCAGTTTAAAATATATCAAAACCAAGAATTTAATTTGCAAACTTTGCGGTTGCAAATTAAACCAAGATGTTAGCTATGAAATGTTGGAGTTGCTCAGGAAAGTATCCACTCGTTTTTGAATTTCATGCTACAAACCGGCTTTTGGAACAAGGTGAAAGTGGGCGAGGACACGGAGCGCAGTGGATAATAGCTGTGTTTGTGACATTTGGAGATAAAATTTCAAGCTAAACCAGAAGCTGCAAAGCATGGGAAACTCTCATATCCCATCTCGCTCTCACAAAGCTACCGCGCTCTTCTTTTCACATTAAAGGGGACGATTGTTAGGTGTGTTACCCAGGGCTTTTGTTTTTAGCTTATATATTCCATATCCTAGTTTTCCTTTCAGGCAGATATATAATTGGTGTTTTTTTGTAATATACTTATACAGAGATATACCTTTGTGAACTAGATGATGTCCAGTCACTTGAAATGAATAATCTGAGCTTTGTGACGGAGCATTATCCTGCTACAAGCAGCTATCAGAAAATGTCTACACTGTGCTCACAAAGGGTTGCAGCACGTGGTTATATATGAGTTTCTGTTGCCCTCTTATCAGCTCAAAGCACTCTGGACAGTCTCTTCTAACCTCTGACATCAGCAAGACATTTTTGTCCTGAACTGAACTTCAGCATCCACGTCTACATGTCCAAATTCAATCAGCTGCTGCCAGTTGATTAATTAGATGATGGGGATGAAACTGGATGAGCAGTGAGATGTTAGGTTCTGTCATGGAGTCTAAACTTAACTAAAGCGATGAATATTAAATAATTCATCACTTTAGTTAAGTTCTGGTTATTGGTTATGATTTCTAGCTGTTTCTGTGCCTCCCTTGTGTCCCTCGTGTTACCTCTCGTCATCCATGTTTCTACGTTTGTGTATTTCCTGTTTTACTTTGATAGTCTCATGTCCTGTGTTCAGTGTTTTGAGTTTTGCTGTCTCATTATGTCTGATTAGTCACAGCTGTGTATTCATAGTGCGTGCTTCTCCGCCTCCCTCGTCGGACCGTCTGCGTGTCTTCCTCCGCGTTGCCCCTACTTTTCCTCTGTCAGCTTTCCCTGTTTCCTGGTTCCTCGTCCCTTGCTTATGGTCTCCAGGTTATATGTTTAGTTTTCCCAGTCTAGGCTTTGGTCAGTTTCCTCAGTTCCTCCTGTTTGTAGGTTTTGCACAGCCGGCATTAAAGGCTCGTTTCTGGTTATCATCCACCCTCGTCTCCGTGTGCCTGCATTTGGATCCTCAGTCTCCTCACGCCATGCCCTCTGCCTCGCCAGACATGACAAATCTAAAATTCAAATACTGGTCAAAACATAATATCGAGATTCTTAGCAGGCGGTCTGACGTTGCTGGTGAAGAGTCTGATGCGATGATTGACCTCCTTCTGTCATGGCCTGGGGGATCAGCGGGACGCTGATTGGCCATTTCTCCCTTTTTCTCCCTCTCGCTTTCTCTCTCCTCTCTGTCGCCGGGGCGGAACTCATTGTGGGTTCACGCCCTCGGCCCTCGGCCCACGGCCACGGAAGGGGAACACACCTGATGCCCATCAAGGCGATCGGCATTTAAGCCAGGAGGAGTCTGCTGGTTTTCGCTGGATCGTTGTCAGTGAGAGTCAAACTACAGCACAGCTAAGTCAAGAGTCTATTGTGAACTTTGTAATTAAATCTCGTTTCCTCGTCTACAGACCTCCTGGATATCTTCCCTGTGTGAAGAGTGGATCTGCGGTCGTGAGGTTGGAGAGTTGGAGAACGAGTGACTACCCCTTTGGATTTCCCCGGGGCCCTGTCCCTCACTTTGTCGTATATAGCACTGCCCTGCACTTCCTGTATATACACCTGGTGGATTCTGTAAATAAATTCTCGTGTACAGCAGATTCTGGAGTCCTGTGCTTGAGTCCCCCACGTCGAACCGTAACACCTTAGTGCAATAAACCCAGAAGATTCGGCAATGTGTGAAATATGAAGAAAAGTCATAGTGAATATGATATTTTGGAGCAACATTATACTCCCATCCAGATAACCTCTTCATCTTTATAGGGAAGGTCTTGCTTATTTCAGCAGGATAATGCTAATAAAACTGAAACTAACAAAACTGAAGTTTTAATCGTCGGTCCTGAGGCTCAGAGAGAGAAACTCTTGTCTAAATTAGAGGCATTTTCACTATGTCCTTCACTACAAGTGAAAAACCTGGGTGTTATTTTTGACTCTTAGCTTGGTTTTATCCCACATATTAAACATGTAACCAAAATTGGATTTTATCATCTAAAGAATATAGCCAGAGTCCGCCCTATTCTCTCTCGGGCCAACACGGAGATGCTGATGCATGCTTTTATTACCAGTCGCATTGATTACTGTAATGCCCTGCTCTCTGGTCTTCCTAAAAAGAATATTTCAACTTTACAACTTTTACAAAGCTCGGCAGCTCGTGTGCTGACGAAGAGCAGAGGGCGGGTCCACATTACACCGGTTTGAGAATCGCTGCATTGGCTCCCCATGTGTTTCAGGATCGATTTTAAAGTTCTTTTATTGGTTTTTAAATGTCTTAATGGTCTTGGGCCTTCTTATCTCTCAGATCTGCTTTTACCATATGAACCCTCGCGGACCCTGAGGTCCTCTGGCACTGGCCTTTTGATTGTCCCTAAAGTCAGGACACATACTCACGGAGAGGCAGCTTTTCAGTGGTGTGGTCCTCGTCTGTGGAACAGCCTGCCGGAGGAGCTCAGGGCCGCAGAGAACGTACATGTTTTTAGGAACAGGCTCAAGACCACCTTTTTAATTTAGCTTTTACTTAACGTTTATTTATTTTATGCTTATTTATTCTATCCTGCTATTCTATTATTAATTTAGGCTTTACCTAATATTTATTGATTTTATTCTTATTCATTTTTTTATCTTCTTACTCTATTTATATTTATGTTTATATTGTATCCCGTTCTTATTTATTTTATCGTGTTACCCTGTATATATCCTATTGTGTCATATCTCCAGTGTTTCCTCGGAGGGCGCTCTCTGCACCGGGGCTGTGATCGACCGTGGCTGCTGGGTCTCTGGGGGTCCTCTCAGCCTGGCTGGGGGGCTTCTTTGCCTCCCTCCTGCTGTGTGCCCAGCCTGGAGGCTGCGCTCTGTGACCGGCTCCCGGCGCAGACGGCTCCCTGTGATAGTGTTTCCTCACTTGGCTCATGCGAACCCAGACCAATTTTTACTCTTTAAGAGTGCGTGTGTGTCGGGGGGGGAATATGTGTGTATTCACATCGTTTATGTTAATGAGAGTGTGGGGAGTGAGTTGGAGGGTGGGGTGGGGTGGGCTGCTTTTAACCATGTAAAGCACTTTGTGCTACATTTTCTTTTTGTATGAAAAGTGCTTTATAAATAAAGACTGATTGATTGATTGATTGATTGATTAATAGCTCTGTAGAAGGTGTCTGTAGTCCAAACCATCACCCACTGGTGTTTTATCAAAGGCTGTGACAAAGTAGCTCCTCGCCTGCTGAGCGATCCTGTTTGAAGCACGAATGGGAAACATTTGGATTACAAAACTGCAGCAATTGGTCTCCTCAGTTCTAAAATACTTGCAGTATTGTTCAAAGAAGAAGTGACGCAACTCAGCCGTAAACACTGAACAATCAAATTTCTGGTTCAGGATTTCTGCTTTTTGTAACCTTTCAAAATAAATATGAGTTTAAATAATTTGAAAGTGCTCATATTCTTTATATTGTAACACATCTGCCTAACTATGTCAGAAACGTGTGTGTGTGTGTGTGTGTGTGTGCGCGCGCGCACTGTTATTTGATCTTATTGATGTAACACACACAGTGTTATTGATTCACAGGCGGCTCCATCACCCCACTAAGGGAAAAGTGGATCTGCTGTGATATCTGTATCACAGACCCGGAGGTTCACTGACCTTCAGAAAGATTATGGTGCAACAGAGCAGCAACGAAGGAAGATCTGCAAACTTTTTTTTTCATATCTTATGCTTCAAAGTTTGAAATAACCCAGCACAGGGTGGAGAAATGACTTAAACATGAAAGGAGAAGAGTTAGCTGCACCTTGACCTGAATAAATAACATACTCAATCTTTCTCAGCGTGACCATATTTTCCCGCTCGTCATCATACAAAGGATGCATCCACTATAGAATAAGAGCAGCTAGTTTGATGGGTTTGGTGGGGGGAGAAGCTGCTCTGATATCTGGCTCATTTGAAGTGTTGATAGGCGAACAGCCACAAAAAGCTGAGTTAATAAGCAATTTAGAGCTTTAAACCCAGTCCGTGATGAAAGTTTAATGATATCAACACAAATTTGCTGTCACGTAATCTCTCCTTTTAATCATTTTCCACTGTCAGCACAAGGCTAAGAGAAAAACAAGCCTAATCCACCTGATTGACATCTCCCACCAAATTGGCTGGAAGAAAGACTGGATAATATGTCAGGCAATTAATTAAGTGCATTTTTTTCCCTTCTTTTCAAGTTTTTGTCTGGAATGCAGAGCGATCGGAGCGGAGCGCACAGAGGCGGCGTTGCTTTATTACCGAGGGTCAATCGGTGGTCATTTCAGATAGCCGGACATAGCTGCTCCACTCTGGTCACCAGATTCCTGCAGCTGTATCTGTCAGCTGATTGGTCCTCGCCAAGAAACATAATATTGATTATTGGTATATAGTTTTTCTTTTTTTAAGTGAGACCCAGGAGCAGCTGATCGATCGACACACCCAATCATTGCAGTGTCCACTTGTGGTTTAGCTAGTCTGTTGGAAAATTTTAAGAAAGAGTATATTGCATTGGGTCTAACATCTAGTAATTCAGAGCATGGATATGTGCAGCAGCTTTACTCTGCCCTGCTGGTATTTATGGTCATGATAGTTCTGTGGGACCACCTCCTCACAGCTTGCATGTCAGGTGTCGACCAAAGCTCATAAGAAACAGGCGAAGAGAAACGATATGAATCAAAATTGATGGCAGCAAGTTATGTAAGAGCAAAACCATCTTCCCAACAAGTGTTCAGCAAATGTTGAACATAAGAGTGAAAACGAGAGAGAGATCAAGAAGTTTGTGCGACCGCGGTTTGGGGTTCAATCAAAAAATACAGTTTTCACAGGACTCTGAGCGGTGCCTTTAAAAACGAAGTTTCATTCTTTTTTGTTCTTTAGCAGTTCTGTTACACATTTACTGCTGAGCTCATTACCATCATCGTGTTGCACGACAATGTTTCAGCCAAGCTTTAGCTGTTGGACGCATGGTATACAGGTACTTGAGTTCATAGTTGACTCAATGAGTTCAAGTTTCTCAGGTTCTGAGAAAAATAAGCCCAAATCATCATTATTCTATCAATAGGATTAATTTGATGATTTTCCTTGTCCCTTATCCGGTCCATCAGTCATTATCGGTTTAGAGGTGAGGACCAAAGGAATGAAGGGGTCAGTACATGTCACTCTCAAAATGTACACAAAGGTCTCTGGAGTGAGTGAATCTGAACACAAGAGCCAGAAAGAAAGAGATGTGACAAAATCTCACTGAGAAGACAAACGCATTCCAGATCTACCTGCTCGTGTTGAGCTATACCAGAGTACTGGGAACAAGCCTCTGCACATTAAACGCACTCACTTGCATATGCAGCTGCAGGCACAAAAGACCAGCAGTCATTTTGTTAATGTTAATGAAGTCTAGCTGAAGTGCACCTGAAGGCCTCGCGGGGCTCATGCACATTTGGTGCATTTTCATCTAAAGTCTCTGCAAACAAGACCCCAAACGGACCCCAGCAAATATGTAGATGGAAGAAGTTTAACATGCCTCTGAGTCGGAGAGGAAAAGGAGGAATAATCTGGTTTTAATCTTGGACCAGCTCTTTATCCTCTCGTGAATACTTGAGGATACAGGAAGTTTGTCCAACCGGTCTGCATGTGCTCTGTGGACTTGGAGATGGCATTTTGGTCTTGGCGTGTCCTGTGGTACTGGACTTCACCCTTTTTACTGGTTCTGTTCATTTTTTCATGGACAGATTTTCTCAAGTGTTGCTTATAAGTTAGGGAAGAACAGTGTGAGGGATCAGACTGCACTGGAGCAGTGTCTGTAGCAATGCGATGCTATACCACTCTATACCTACTTTTATACCTGCTATACCACTGGAATGGTTTCACGTCACAAGTGTGCCTGTCAGAATTCATTTTATGGCAAGAACCAATCAGCTAAGTAAAGAGAAATGACAGTCTTACATTACATTGAGCGCTGAGGGTCGGTCAGTCTGGAAAATTCCTAAAACTTTAAATGTGTCCCCAAGTGCAGTCGCAAAAACCAACAAGTGCTCCAATGAAACTGTCTCACATGAGGAGCGCCCCACAAAAAGAAGACCAAGAGTCCCCTCTGCTGCTGAGGATACATTCATCCGAGTCACCAACCTCAGAAACCGCAAGTTAACAGCAGCTCAGATTAGAGCCCAGATAGATGCCACACAGAGCTCCAGTAGCAGACTCATCTCTACATCAGCTGTTCAGAGGAGACCGTGTGAATCAGACCTTTATGGTCAATCAGATGCTAAGAAACCACGACTAAGGAAAAGCAACAGGCAGGAAAGATTTGTTTGGGCTAAGAAACAGAAGGATGGACATTAGGAAATCTGTGCTTTAGTCTGAGTCCAAATTTGAGATCTTTGGTTCCACTCACTGTGTCTTTGTGCGACACAGAAAAGGTGAACGGATGGTCTCTACATGCATGGCTCCCACTGTGAAGCATGGAGGAGGAGGTGTGATGGTGTGGGGGTGCTGTGCTGGTGACACTGATGGGGATTTATTTAAAACTGAAGACACACTGAACCAGCATGGCTACCACAGCATCCTGCAGCATCAGGCCATCCCAACCGGTTTGTGTTTAGTTGGACCCTCATTTATTTTTCAACAGGACAATGATCCCAAACACACCGTCAGGCTGTGTAAGGGCTGTTTCACCAACAAGGAGAGTGATGGAGTGCTGCACCATGGCCTGGCCTCCACAGTCACCTGACCTAAAGCCAGTGGAGATGGTTTGGGATGAGATGGAGCGCAGAGTGAAGGCAAAAGGACCAACAAGTGCTCGGCTTCTCTTGGGAACTCCTTCAAGACTGTTGGAAAACTGTTTCAGGTGACGACCTCATGAAGCTCATGGAGAGAATGAAGAGTGTGTGAAGCAGTAATCAAAGCAAAGGGCGGCTATTTGGAAGAATCTAAATTATAAAACATGTTCTAAGTTTTTGTTTACTACATAATTTCATACGTGTTCATTCATAGTCTTGATAGCTTCAGTGAGAATGTAAATAGTCATGAACATAAAGAAAAAGAGTGAGATTATGTACTAGCTGATATTACCAGGACATGTTCGATTTTTTACACATTTTTAAATGTTGTTTTATTTTTTGCAGTTAGCATATTGTTCAAAAAATAATTACATGTAAGAAACATAATTTGCAGGATAACATGTTGTATCTTGTGAAACTGCTTATTTAGCATGAGTCCAAAAAAGAAACCCCAAAATGAAATTGTTTTTAAGAGAGTTTAGAAAAAGGAAAAAAATTAATAACACATAAAGGCAAAAAAAATTTTTTATTTGTATATATATTATAACCATGCATGTGTGTCATTGTCAGATTTATTTATATAGTGCTAAATCACAACAACAGTCAGCTTGGAGATATAAACGTGGACACATACATAAGATATGATAAGGTACATTTTATTTATTCCAAAGTCGGGAACTATTTATTTTCAAAAGAGCTTTAATATTACCCAGCCTCTTACCCAAACTGGTCTCCTGAAACAACTAGAAACTGAACGGCACATTAATGCAGTAAACATGTGCAGCCTAAAAGCAAAGGACAGATAGGTTGTCTAGCTAAAATCCTTATCAAAACCTCAGTAGTTACAATACAAACGTGTATCCATCCATTCTCTTCTGCTTGTGCTTGTCGGGGGGGGAGCTGGAGCCTATCCCAGAGGCAGGGTGCATCCTGGCATTGACAGACTTGGTCACCAGTCTGTTGCAGGGTAACACATAGAGACAGACAGCCATTCACACTCACAATTTAGCAATGTAGAATGACCAATTAACCACACAGCCCACTAACTGCATGTCTGTGGACTGTGGGAGGAAGCACCTGGAGAGAACCCACACAAACACAGGGAGAGCGTGCAAACTCCACACAGAAGCCAGGGGTGGAATCAAACTCGGGACCTTCTTGCTGTGAGGCAGCAGTGCTCATCACCATGCTGCCAACATGCTCTGTAGTGAATGTCATATGATGCTGTTGCACTACTTTCATTTGTAGGCTTAAGATTCAGTTTTCCATGAATATGGACGTGAAATCATTTTAGAATAATAGTGACCGCACAGCCGTTTTGTTGATTTGATTGGAAGCCGTGCACCGTGTGCGTTGTGTTTGACTCTCGCTGCTGCACACAATAACACCATCACCACGGTGACAGATGCTTAGCAGTAACTGGTGTGCTACTGTACTTTGTCACTGGGGCATGGCTAAACACAGATGGAGGCATTCTTTTGTTTCATGCCAGTCTTCAAGCTTGTTTTAATTAAAGCAACACTGCCACCTGGTGGTGACTTAAAGTATAGCACGCACATTTCCACTGACTGTGCTCAGGAGATTCTCATAGCCTCGAGGAGATATTTCCACACTGGCTGGATGAGCTGCATTCAGGTGTTGTCTGCTCTCTCTGGCATTGTCTCCACGATTACTGGCTGGAGCCTGGAGGATGTTTTTCTTCTTGTCTGAGACTTTGTCCTCAGGCTAGACCTGTGAGAGGACGCAGCTGCAGGAGAAGACATGGGTACGGGTGGTGGAGAGGGTACCTGTTTTAATACTTTGGATTACAACTGTCAAAAACAGAAAAGAAGAAAAGAAAATGTGCTTCCTTTTTTTCTTTTAACTCAAAGGTGACATGAATCGATTTAGAGTATTTCGATTATATAACCCAACCTTTAGCTCCGCTTTGGTTCACATCAGTTTGATGCTGTGGTGACACAGGAGTGGGGATTCATATATAAAATCAAAATTGCAAGTGTTCACAGAAACACAGGAGTGAAATAAGTGGTAGCACTATGTGCTGACTTCACCCTCAACAATTTGAAGTGCAGGTTTAACTTTTTTCTTTTTTCCACTTTGACTGTCAGTATGAAACAAATCCCAGCCGAACCTGGAAGCGCCAAAGCCTTTGTCTACTTTATGGCTAAAGTATAAATAAGACAGCAACCTTCTTGAAACTGGGAAAAATATGTGGTTGTCCGGTGACTGAACTGAATTATTTTCACGTTAGATTGCAGGCTGTTGTGGAGTGGACCAAAAAGTTGCAGGAAATTGCTTGCAAAATGTTGTAATTCATTGGAGTCAGTGTGTGTTAATAAGCCGATATCATCTGCAATCTTTGCAATAGTGGATTCGACTCAGCTGGTCGGATTTCCTCCATCAAAGTGAGCTCATTTTGTCATTTTGCAGCTCAATCGCTGTTTTGCAGCAATTGTTTCAAATCCATGAAGTTCTGCCTGGACTCTGAATGTAAACACTGAATGTGAATTTCTGTTTAAAGTGAAATCCTGTGTTTTTAGGCAGTAACAGATTTTCAGTTTTCACCCATTTATCACAGTAAATCTCCAAATTATCACAAACAAATTGCATCTAATTGCCAGCGTGAACGCTTTCATTCCCTGGTAAGAGTTTAAATGAGGTGAGATTTGATCAGGTAAAGGATTAGAAGTACTGCTGCTTTAGAAAGACTGCTGCTGGGTGAGCTGCAGTGTCTTCTTTAGGCCAGCAGGGGTAAGTACTACAAAAGTGCCTGCTCAGTTTTATTCTAGGAACATCAACAATAAGAATCACAATACAGCACAGATTTCACTTTAACTCCAAGCGGAGACAAAGGCTTCCATTGTGTGATGCATGAATGATGCAATGTTGTGCTGTTGTGTGATGCAACTTGAAATTCCTGCCTCAGTAAAGGTGTGCTCTGTTCCTGATTAGGTGAAAGATTTGAAAAAAGGTATCTGCACTCGCTTCACGATCTCGAAGCGTTGCTGCTCAGTTTAGTCAAAGAGCAGATAGGATCACACGGATGTGAGGATTCACAGAAACCCGCTTCCACGCCTCTCCATATGATGAAACGCTGGGTTATTTAATGTCTTCCTGATACCTTGATCCTACTTTTCTTTCTGTTCCAAATGCTTATCATCGGTGGAGACGCAAATATTTGGATTTCACGGCTCCATTCACACACCATTAGGCCATGATTTTTCCATTCAGCATGGATGCTGCACTCTATTAATGCATGTATACTCTTTTAAAAAGTGCATATTTATTAAGTATTAAAACGTGTGTGTCGTGTGTGTGTTTAAGGTGTGGGTTAGAATATACAGAGAGGAATAAAAGAGTTGTGACAGCTGTACTGGATCATGTAGGCACAGCATCACATTCATATATGGAAGTAACAAAACAGGATGATTGACTCCAGAACAGTTTCCAGGAGGTTTGCCGCTGGTGATGGTGGCAGCCCTGGACATTTGGGGAGGGAAGGCTTTTACTGTTACTGTGAAACGCCTTGGTGTGTAAGTAAGGGACAATCGTAGTTTAGATTAGCAAATGCTACAGCTGAACATCACTGTACCAACGGGACACATTCTACCCTAAAAGTTTGTGAACTCTTGAGAATTTTCTGTTTCTGCATAATAAGAACCAAATAAAAAATGGCAGTTTTAACACAATACATCCATTATTGGAATCCTGAAACCTTCCACCTCTATTGTTGTTTTCTTGGAAAAGGTCAGGCTGAAATACTGCTTATTGTCACTTTATACACTGAAAGAAATCTGTTTACACAACAGCTTTGTATCCTGTTTGTCTGGTCCGATGTAAAAGTGTCCTTTGGGAGTGCAAACCAGACCCTGACTCATTCTAAAATTAGAAAGGCTGGAGGTTTTCAACCATTCTTTCAAGGAAAACTCTTTTCCAGAAACTTCCCTACTGGTAGCAGTCCTTCCATTGCATTGCCATTTGTATTTGCACCTGTTAAAATCACTGAAAGAGAAAATTAGCCAATTAGTCCACTGATAAAGCAAAAATGTGATGGTCTCAATATTCCAACAAGTGTTTTTATTGAAGCCTAGACTTTGTAACTAGTCTATCAGTGGTACAGATGATCACACATGCTGTTTCATGCCTTCAGCTACAAAATAACTTTTGTGAGGAAGCCTTGAGTTGAGTCCTCTGACATTTTGGTGGTTAGAAACCAGGAACGATGATACAGCAGCAACTTTCTTAATCTGAAGGTAGACCCACCTCCAGGGCTGCACTGGGACAAAACATCGTCCCGGGCATTTTGACCAGAGACCGGCCCACCAGGTATTAAAGCCATAAAGCCTTTGAATGATAACAAACACTGTTGTGACAGTGATAATAATAATAATGATGGATTGGATTTATATAGCGCTTTTCAAGGCACCCAAAGCGCTTTACAATGCCACTATTCATTCACTCTCGCATTCACACACTGGTGGAGGCAAGCTACGGCTGATGTACGCTGTCATGTTGGTATATGTATGATTTCTATACATTTTACAGCTAAACACTTTGGTTTTAAGTTTCAGATAATATTTGATATATTTGCTAGACCCACCCTGCACAGTTACCAGCTGTCAGCTACTTAGAAAAGGATCCTGGTGTTATTTGTCTCTCAGAAACAGTTCGTAACTTCCCTTCAACTCATTCATGTCACCTAAAAGGTAAACCTGTTTCTCCATCACCTGTTCAGCTCTGATGATTCAGTAAGGACATCTCCTGGTTTCATCTTCATGTTTCCCTCTCACCACATATCCAAACCAACATCATGACCAGCAGCTTTACAGCTGTGGCTCCAGCAAACATCAGCTGATACTAGAAAGTAATATTAAATAAATTCTAACAACAGCTGATCAAGCTTAAACGTGCTGCTGTTGTTCAGCGCGACATCCGCTGGTTTCTTCTTTCTGGTGCAAAGTGGGAGATAAACAGGAGAGAAAAGCCGATCAATCAGCTGATCACTGATCAGGTTCATGATTGAATAGCAACAGGAGGGGGAGGGGCAGAGAATGAGAGGAGAAGAGGCAGCTGTGCAGTAAAGACAGAATAACTCCAGCTTTGTGTCTTTTTCCATTCTAGCTGAAGTCCGGGACAAACTGTGTTCCTTTTCACCTCAATACCATTTTCTTCTTCTGTTTGTCTGTGACACGACAGCTTTCAGAGCATTGCCCAAGCAAGGGGGAGGGTGCATCCCATGTCGATCACGACCAATTGGCCAATCCACCACCTTTCATTGTTTATACCAAAACAAAAGCATTGGCCCATAAAAACGAAAAATCACCATCGGTCCACAGCTGTGTCCACCTCTAAATACAACTCGCTTTATCCTGTAAAATAAATTTTAAGGTTTAATCACCAAGACTTGAACCCCTGAACTCATCAGCAAAGTATTTCTGAGGTCATAGATCCAGAGAACTGAGGGCTGTACATCCCTCTACAACAGGGGTGGGCAACTCCAGGCCTCGAGTGCCGGTGTCCTGCAGGTTTTAGATCTCACCCTGGGTCAACACACCTGAATCAAATGATAAGTTCATTACCAGGCCTCTGGAGAACTTCAAGACATGTTGAGGAGGTCATTTAGCCATTTAAATCAGCTGTGTTGGATCAAGGACACATCTAAAACCTGCAGGACACCGGCCCTCGAGGCCTGGAGTTGCCCACCCCTGCTCTACAACCATGCTGGCCAATAGAAACGCTGCAGGTTTAACACACTTCCAATTTAGCTTTACATAAGCGACACCCACCTTCTATATACAGTCTAATTTGTACAGTACCACATAGTGCATCACTGCAGTGTGCATCAACATTAATGTGGTGCATTATCAGGTAAAGAATGGGATGTGATCCACGTGTGCACATTTCTATATGGAGTGCGATTCATAAATGGAACATGGTGTGCATATGTGCATAGGCATGCTTGATCCATAACATTTTTAACACATGTTTAGCTTGGAGCACAATAATACTACCACCCTGACAGTTTATGGAAACAATCCCATTACGGCAATTTGCTGCATGGCTGCTACACTTCTTTCATCCTCCTCTTCATTATGCAGGTGGAGATGGATGCTGTGGCCACTGATCAACCGTCGGTCCGGCCTATTGATTAAGAGGATTAATGCGGTTGAGGTTGAAAACATGACTCACCTTCCATGCTCTGTGCATAAAGAGACCGCTGTTGTGGGCAGAAGCATATTCGACACTCGAGGCTTTCAGAAAACCTCAACAAATCGCCCCTAATGTTTTTTCAGAAGATGCACTCGCCACCATTACATTTACATTCATTTGGTGGTTTAGGTCTCTCGAAAACAAACCGCAGCACTGTCAACCACACAAAACAAGCACTTGAAGGGAAGTCGAATCTTTGCACAGCTCTTTTGTTTTCAGTTCAACTGAAACCAATCAGAACAACTGCAAAAGCAGTATCCTGGTAGAATTACCCGAGACTCAACATATGTTGCTCAGTTTCAGTGGAAACCAGAATCAACTGTCTGGAATCAAAATCATATGAAAAGTCAGAGTTAAGATTATTCCCTTTTTTTGGTGTCTTAACAGCATGTTTCAATTCATTTCAATTTTATCTACACACAGTCAGTTATAGTGCAATAGAACTATACACTGCCAAACAACAACCTTTTTTCCATCGACCACCCAACAGAGATCCTTTATGGTTGTTTAGAGGATGTATAGTTTGTGCCATTCCTCTCCTTCCTGCTCTAATGTCACTGGTATGTGTCTGTGCGCTGTCAGCTCTGCACGGAAGCTGAGAAACGCCGTGAAGAAACAGGCTGAAGAGAACAAAGTGTCACAATATAAACACTACCATCCACAATCCTGACAGGTGTAACAGGGGGAGTGGCAGGGTACACCCTGAACAGGTTCCCAGACTGTCTCAGGGCGAACACAGAGACAACCACTCACACCCGCAGCCATACTATCACCAACTAGCCGAACACATATGTCTTTGAATTGTGATGAAGCCAGAGAACCCAAGAGGAGAAAATGCAAACACCACACAGAAGGACCCCGGCCGACCTTCCTGCAATGAGGCAACATCACTTACTATCACACGATCATGTCACCATGCAGCTTGAACGAACTACACTTAGTCATTCGTGGTAAATGTTAACGTCCGGCGCCGAATCAAATGTCAACAAACAGAATGTAGTTTTATCCAAAACACTGTTGCATGCATGCACCCTGATCACCAATCATCTTAAAGACAGGAAGTCAACGGATAATTCTGGTTTGTTTCCATTCAGCGTGGCTTTTAAAGTTCGCAGGGTTGATCTGAAATGAAACAGAGGGACTGATTGCTTTCTCGGTGCAAAATTCAGCATGACCAAGAGCCACCATATCTACTGCCATGTCAAAATAACCTGGAAGGTTCCTTTAAACCAAGAGTATCAAACTCACTGTACAGCCCAGCTTAATCTGTACAAGCACAATGTAAGAGTGTATGGTATTCATTTTATTTCTGTTTTCATTTTTATGATTCAAACTATTAAAATCAAGAAGTACATTTTTTAAAAACAAACTTACTCCACTGTAGTAATGCCAGCTTGATCACACCAGGAACAGAAGTGTTTTTGTTCATTTCTTTAGCCTGCGGGTCATATGTTTGACACTCCTGTGCTAGAAATTATTTGAATGTAAATAATAAATAATGCATTTTTAAAGGAGCCTGTATGAACTTGTATATCTGCCTGCTCTTAAATCTTTGTGTTTTCACTTTGCTTCAGCAGGTTTACGTTCCTGAACATCTGGAGTTAATTCCTGGCAAATAACTTAAATTGTATGACACACGACTGTTTATGCGCTATGACCACAGTCTAATTGTATCTCTGTACAGTGAGAGCTGTGAGGGCTGACACGAAGCAAGCTAATTACAGAAAAAGCGTCTCAGTGGCAAACACCACCTGCATGCTGCTGCAAACGTGAACGAGGAATTCACAAGGAAGACCATAAATGTACCACGACACTCTCAGGTTGTTAATGACGTTGTTGCGCTGCTGCTGACGTCGCCCGACGTGTTAGTCCTAAATTTATTAAAGCCTTCTTTTGTTTACGCCGTCAGACCCAAAACAAGCCCGTTGGTTTTCAAAATAAAAGCACCACTTCCGCGTGTTATGCCTAAGCTGAACAGAATAAACAGTTCTGTAGTTCTTATTCTGTGGAAGTGTCATAGTGTCGTGTGACTGTTTACACTGTAATATGGGAAATGTTTAGTACATGTACCGACTAATACATAAAGTCTTAAGCAAAGATGACACTGCTATGACGTGTGTGCTGTATTATTTCAATAAAGCAGAAGAGTCAGTCTCACCTGGCGTGATTTAATCTCTTTAATTGACAGCTGATAGCTCAGCAGATAGCACACATGCACAACATCACATACTGTAGTATATTGGGCAGATTTGCACACTGTATAATAATGCTGCAAAAATGTCTTTAGAATTTGATAAGTTAACTTTTCTTAAGAGCATTTAAACATGTAAAATAACCTTAGAAATAACGATCACAACAACAACAGCAATAATAAAAGAAGAACGCCTTATAGCTTCTGACTTTTTTATTTGGCATGTGCAGAAGGGATTTGTCAAATTAGCTTTAAATTATAGTAAAAATGCATTTTAATCACTACATGAGTCTCAGCTTAGGCGTGTTTCTAGCAAACACACAAAGGGAAATAATGATCACGGCTTAGCCAAATGAAGTCAAACATGAACTTTTAGTCTTGGCACCTGCCATTAGATAAATGTTCTCTGCTTAGGAAAATCAAACACAAAAGAAACAAATATGCACTACTTTACTTCTTAACATCCAGGCAAAAAGTACTGATAACTCAAAGTAAGTACAATCAATACTATTTCATTCAAACTAGCCAGAAGAACTGCAAATAGTGTATCCAGGTAGAATTACCTGAGACTGAGTACAGGGAGTGCAGAATTATTAGGCAAATGAGTATTTTGTCCACATCATCCTCTTCATGCATGTTGTCTTACTCCAAGCTGTATAGGCTCGAAAGCCTACTACCAATTAAGCATATTAGGTGATGTGCATCTCTGTAATGAGAAGGGGTGTGGTCTAATGACATCAACACCCTATATCAGGTGTGCATAATTATTAGGCAACGTCCTTTCCTTTGGCAAAATGGGTCAAAAGAAGGACTTGACAGGCTCAGAAAAGTCAAAAATAGTGAGATATCTTGCAGAGGGATGCAGCAGTCTCAAAATTGCAAAGCTTCTGAAGCGTGATCATCGAACAATCAAGCGTTTCATTCAAAATAGTCAACAGGGTCGCAAGAAGCGTGTGGAAAAACCAAGGCGCAAAATAACTGCCCATGAACTGAGAAAAGTCAAGCGTGCAGCTGCAAGATGCCACTTGCCACCAGTTTGGCCATATTTCAGAGCTGCAACATCACTGGAGTGCCCAAAAGCACAAGGTGTGCAATACTCAGAGACATGGCCAAGGTAAGAAAGGCTGAAAGACGACCACCACTGAACAAGACACACAAGCTGAAACGTCAAGACTGGGCCAAGAAATATCTCAAGACTGGTTTTTCTAAGGTTTTATGGACTGATGAAATGAGAGTGAGTCTTGATGGGCCAGATGGATGGGCCCGTGGCTGGATTGGTAAAGGGCAGAGAGCTCCAGTCCGACTCAGACGCCAGCAAGGTGGAGGTGGAGTACTGGTTTGGGCTGGTATCATCAAAGATGAGCTTGTGGGGCCTTTTCGGGTTGAGGATGGAGTCAAGCTCAACTCCCAGTCCTACTGCCAGTTTCTGGAAGACACCTTCTTCAAGCAGTGGTACAGGAAGAAGTCTGCATCCTTCAAGAAAAACATGATTTTCATGCAGGACAATGCTCCATCACACGTGTCCAAGTACTCCACAGCGTGGCTGGCAAGAAAGGGTATAAAAGAAGAAAAACTAATGACATGGCCTCCTTGTTCACCTGATCTGAACCCCATTGAGAACCTGTGGTCCATCATCAAATGTGAGATTTACAAGGACGGAAAACAGTACACCTCTCTGAACAGTGTCTGGGAGGCTGTGGTTGCTGCTGCACGCAATGTTGATGGTGAACAGATCAAAACACTGACAGAATCCATGGATGGCAGGCTTTTGAGTGTCCTTGCAAAGAAAGGTGGCTATATTGGTCGCTGATTTGTTTTGTTTTGTTTTTGAATGTCAGAAATGTATATTTGTGAATGTGGAGATGTTATATTGGTTTCACTGGTGAAAATAAATAATTGAAATGGGTATATATTTGTTTTTTGTTAAGTTGCCTAATAATTCTGCACAGTAATAGTCACCTGCACACACAGATATCCCCCTAAAATAGCTAAAACTAAAAACAAACTAAAAACTACTTCCAGAAACATTCAGCTTTGATATTAATGAGTTTTTTGGGTTCATTGAGAACATGGTTGTTGTTCAATAATACAATTATTCCTCAAAAATACAACTTGCCTAATAATTCTGCACTCCCTGTATATACTGCTAGAAAAAAAACAGTTAAATCACACATCAGATGAGCTTCAGTCCCTTTAGGGCCGGATTCAAAATCAAACTAAAAACTAAGGTTATTCAAGTGTCCCCTTCTTTTTTGTTTGTGTGATTTTATCTACACACACACACACACACACACTAACAGTTATACTCTCATAGAACTATAACCTCCGAATTTACAACATCAGTCACCTCAAGGCACTTTGTACTATAAGATAAAGACCCTACAATAGAAAGAAACTCAAACAACAACCGTTTTTTTCCATCAACCACCCAACAGAGATCCTTCGTGGTTATTTAGAGGATGCTGTATAGAGTGTCCTGCTCCTTGCATCTAATTTCACTGGTATGTGTCTGTGTGCTGTGCCAAAATATCACTCCCAGTCAGCTGTGCATGGAAGCTGAGAAAGGCCACGATGAAAAAGCCTCAGGAGAAGTCAGTGATACAACATAAACACTACCATCCACATTCAAAATTACAACAATAAAACAGGTAAAACTGTCTAACACACACAGTCACATCAAAAGAGGAACGAGTTCCCAGTCACGATTTCACAAGGTCACGTCTTTTAAAGTCTGCAGGTGAAATCATGTGGGATAAAAGATCAATGTAGCCACCATGACATCACTCACATGACTGTGACCTCTAGATTTGAAATCATTATCATTCATGGTTTGGCTGACAGCATGTCGTGTGACTGCTGTGACCCTATTTAGACAATAGGGTACCAAACTAAGTTTATTTAACGCTGCCAATCTTAGTTCACAAGCTGCACCCAAAACCTGTGTGGACGCCTCACAAAGACACACATCCCTCAGTCGCTTACAGAGTTCCCAGGCTCCGGTTGCCTAGGTAAGCTTCTAATGTATTTACTACCAGGTCATATGTCGATCAGCGGTGTATGTCACCCTCATTCGTAGTTGCTTCAATCACACACCTGGAAGCTGGGAAAAGTTGGCTTCTTTGGTGCCACTTTATTCCCTTTACCTGCAGTTATTTTGCTGAAGCTTTCATTTTTATTGTCTCATCACTTCCAATGTGGATGCAGCTTAAGTAACCGGCCAGTAAAATTCTAGAATTTCACTCACCAAAACTGTAGCACTTATTTTCTGAATGTTGTAAACCGGGCTTCTTTTCACTTGTGAACACATTTCACCTCTCATTGAAGAGGATTCTTCAGTTCTAAACCCAGATTATGGAGTCTCGGGTATTTCACCTGTAGTAGAAACATCATTTTGATCTAGTTTGGTGAATCTGATCAGGCCTAGTGCACACCTGACACAAAAGGCAGCTACGCCCCTTCATCCAGGATCAATGAAGGGTCAGGCATCAGGCAGAAATCACAACAATTTCATTATGTGATGTGAAACTGTAAGTGCCAAGTGTACATGACTCTTACAGAAGACAACACTATATTCACATTAAATTTGTGCTTAATATGTTGTATGTTACTAACTAGATTGTAATGTAATGTAATTTAAGGGTCTTTCAGGCTTTATGGTGTGACATGCTGAAAAGGCGAGTATATGCTTTAGAGCTACGTTGCATATTTTACTTTCTCTGCATTATAGCACACATTGCAAGCGACATGGAGATGAGTTGTTTGGTGTGAAAACAAGGCTCAGTGTGAAATAAACAGTAAACGCTTTCAGCTTGCCACATATCAAAATTCATGTCTTTGTCTGGAATTCAGTCTAATAAAATACAACCCTGGCTTATTTAACTGAATTACTGAGTCATAAACATAAGAAACTTGGAAATAGTTAATGAGGAAAGTAACATTTCAAGCAGAAAATATTTGTTTTGTTTTTTTTTCAAATTATCACTCTATTAGTGTTCATCTTCAAAGTAAATACTTAAAAATAAATACAAAGCTTGGATAAAACCTGGAGGTATTGGTTACTCTTGCAGTTTTTCTAGAATCAAACCCGTTGAAGCATTATCTAAACTTTAATTTGAATAAGAATATGTTAACCCCAAAGGGGTCACTTAAAAAAAAACCTGCTATAGCATCATCACTGACACGTGCAACATGCACATTTAAGCAGGTTACAAAAGTAGGCAAAACTCTCATTTTGTTGCACTCTGACTCTATCTCTGAAAAAATGCCATCATCTACCGTCATCTCTGATGAACTTCAGGATTCTCTGCTTCTAGTGAGTTCCTGTTAGTTTGCCCCAAACCAAGAGATGAGGATGGAAAGGACCAGTTGTGAAATATAACTTTAACTTTAATTCCACTGATAAATCTAAATATGTTCTTTGAGAAAGAGGGAATCTGTGAGTTTCACGTGGTTGCCGGTAGGTAGCATAACAACAGCGGTGGCTGCAGTGACTCCTGACATGCTCTCAAAAGTTCTAAGTTTGGACATATGCTGTGTGTCCAGAGGGGGATACATCGAGCGCTTGCAGACATTGTAAGTTCTGTATGTAAGCACCTCTTGAAATCGGATGATTCTTTTTGATACACTCAGTCTATAGTGTTACAGATAACGCTACTCAGAAGTATATACAGCATGTAAAATCAACATTAGAGTATTACATTAACTAATCAGTCATTATAACATAACTTGTGTGATTCTCAATAAGAAGTACTTTTATTTGAGATACCTGAAATGTATATTATTATTTGTGCTTACTTATTTAAATGCATAAATTGCCACTTTGTAAAACAGCTATTTAATAACATTAAACTACTGCTAAAGAGGCTTTGGTGCCTGGTGCCTCTGTGATGTGCAGCGGGGATTTAAACTCGGCAAAGGCTTTATTTTGAAACTTCTGGGCGGAAGTCCCCGTGAGCCTGCCTAGCTTGGCAGCTAGCCTGCGCAGCAAGTCTTCTTGCCGCCGCCGCTAAAACGGTTCAGTGCAGGACTTTCTCCTCCATCACTTCCTTCTACTGAGCAATGTGTTGTGAGGCAGGGGGGTGTGAGGAGCGCCACTCTTCACTGCTTCACGCGGCTCGGGAGCCATGGCGGAGGGGGTACTGAGGACGACCCAGCGGCCGGAGCACAGCGGGTCACCAGGAGCGGCTCAGCACACAAGGAAGGACCCACGTTCTCACCTGCAGCACAGCCTCTAGAACCGTTACTGACGGAATACAATGGTGACGTCTGCTAAACTTTTCCGCACATCCCCAGCTTTGGTCACGCGCGGCCGCTTTAACTTTTCACCAACTGGCAGTTGTCGATTCTCGATGGTATCGTAGCGACGCGGAGTTTGGTGTGCTTTTCTCTTCTTCCAGGACGCGTGTCCTGTAAAGCCATCTGCCTCGGGCGGAAATCTGGCGTACTGTCCTGCAGTGAGCTCGCACAGCGCCTCGTTAATATTTCATAGCCGAATCAGTAGAGGTTAACATGGGGGCAAAGCAGAGCAGCCCCACTGCTAACCCAGCTGCTAACGGACGGACCAGAGCCTACTCCGGCTCGGACCTGCCCTCCAGCACGTCCGGCAGCAGCGCTGGCAGGACTGCCCCCCGGGGGGCGAGGTACCACGGTGCGTCCGGAGCCTCCGGACCCAGCACCAGCCAGCAGATCGGAGCCAGGGCCAGGTCCGTTGGGGGCTCGAGTTTAAGACCCCTCTCTGGCATTAACATTCCCAACAGCGGCGGGGGCTACAGCTCTCCGGAGTCCGGCGGCAGCAGCCCAGAGGAGGCGGCGGACAGGGAGCGCTCGGGCGGAGGGCAAGAAGTTCCCCGGCTGTTGATTGGATCATTACCAGCACACCTTTCGCCTCATCTGTTCGGAGGTAAGAGCGCAGAGCCGCTCCGCTGCTGCGGTGACGCTGACGCACGGCTGTTTACAGCAGGGTACAGCGGAGAGGTTAGGACGGGGGGCAGTGGTAATCAAACAGGGTTCATTGATTGCTAGAAACGTAGTATTACAGTCAGCTGGTACTACACGAAGCATAACTGATGTAGGTCAGTTAGCGTTATGCCAAGGTGCTCCTTAATCCGAGGGAGAGTCAAATGATCGCAGAGGCAGTCACCGGATCACCGGTGAACACACACCGTGTTCGTTACCTCATCGAAACTTTACAAGATTAACGAAAACCAGAGATCAGCTCCTTCCAAGAAAAATGATCAGACTAAACGTGACAGTAATGTTTTCAGAGTGGAGCAGGTCTAAGTGAATGTAAAGCTTAAATAAAACACGTTTGTTTGGTTACTTTTGCAGTCGCTCTAGAAGCAAGACTCAAATCAATGCCCACATCTGTCTTGGTAAAGCCTCTACGCAGTTATCTTTCAATTATAAGTGACAGGAGCAGTATTTTGCCCTAATAATAATAAATGATGACATTAATTGAGCTACATAGATGTTACAAACTGTTCCTCTGGTGTTACTGTTGAGTCTTCAGTATTGAATGTTTGTAATGAATGAAAAAGATGCATTAAAAGGTTTGATTCCAGTTAGAGTAAATGTGCGATGAACAGGTGAATCCAAAAGTTATGGTCAGGTGGAACATTAAGTGGTCTTCATTAGAGTGAGGAAGAAGAATTATCAAAGATGGGCTTATTGTGTGATGCTTGTCAGTCACAAGTCGTTACCCAGTATTGTCAGTGGTACCTGTGAATGTGAAGCCTGCCAACTAAATCCTCCCATTATCAGCTAACATTAGAAACCATCAGCAGATACCTGCAGACTAGCTAAGTATGTGTGTAGCCATCAAGATGTCACCCACTGGTTAGTGATGTCCAGTTAGGAAGCCTAAAGCTGCTTTTGCCATGTGAGGAGGGAGGGGTGGACATTTATTGGCTGATTACATGTCAGTCATGGGTCTTTTGGACAGGGGTTGGGAATGCTGGTTAAAGCTCTTTTATACTGGCGATGTTGGGCCAGACTAATACAGGGGTTTTAAGAGCGATACCATTTCAGTATTCCGATACGTTGGGTGTCTTCTTCTCTTTCTGTCAGACACATGAAGCACACAGACACACAAACCATAAACATATTTGCCTAACATTTGTAATAGCCCTAAAGTTATGCCCGTGATTGCAGTTATTTATTTACTCGTTTATGCTCTGCCCAGCTCTACAAAAAAAATGACAACTTTTTATTCAGAATGATACAAAATCAAAGTTGGAGGCTCTGGAAGGTGTTTCCAAAGGTCACGGCCAACCACTGTTTTCTCAGCAGTGCTGTTAAACCGCAGGTATTTGACTGTGTGGCCATTAAAAAAGTGCTGCTTTTTGGCATTTCTGTGTCTATGTTCACCTTCTAAACTGTCTGTGGTGATCTGACCAGCTTGCCAAACGACTTGTTAAGACTAGGTAATGTGATCTGTGGCACACATCAAACTGTGCAGCTAGCATTTTCTTTTACTGTAAGGGCCAACATGGAGGAAGTTGGTCACCCAGCTGTAACTTTACTGCCAAATATGTTTCTGAACAGTCTTGTGTTTGTGTCACAGTTTTGACTGAGCACAAGTTAGAAAGCTGACTGCGGTTCTCTGAACAGTGTCAGCGTTAATGGTTTTAGGAGGTAAAACAGCGCCTTATTCTAAGCTCGACGTTGTTACAGTGATCCATAGCCTAGCTTAGCTTCAAAGCAGCGGTATGAATTAGACACAGACAGCGATGAAGATGCTGGCCCCTGAGTGAGCGGCTCCTGCTGGCTTTAATAACAAATAATGTGTGATGATGATGACTCATTTGAGCCAAGTGCTAAGATAAACAGCGCGAGCCTCCTTGTGAATGTGCTCTTCTCGGTTTCATTGATCTGCTGTGAGGGCTGTAGTGGCTAATCTTCAAACGCTCTAATGCTTCGTGACCTGAGATTGATCGGGGAACTGGGGCAGAGGTCAGATACACAGCTCGGCATGTGGCACAGAGGGAGTCGGTCAGGGAGCTGATTGTCAGTGCAGGTGAGGATCGGCTGGGCGATGCTCTCGGTGAAAACGATTCACATGGCGCAGCACATCATCCAGCACGAGCACAGTGAGTGTGTGTGCTTGTGTCTGTTCACAGAAGGAAGACAGAAACGCTGAGTTCATTCGGGGAAGACAATAGAGCCATTGGAGATGCATTGCCCTTCTCCTGGAGAGTATTTAGCAGCAGGCGGTTCAGGCTGGACAGTTTCCAGAAGGCATCATTTTTATATTTATTTACTAGCGTTTGCTGTTGTGTTTGCTGTCTGTCAGAACAGTGACAGGTTTTATGCCTTGATCTGATCATTTTATAATCTATAGCTTAAGCACGCTCACAGAATCAGAAGATGTTAAGACAGATCAAACCAATCCAGGCGAAAATAACCTCAAGTAAAATAAAATCATTCATCTGTCTGATAAAAGTACCTTTTAAGAAGATATTTAAAAGAAGTCCCAGACTCAGCCGGTCTCGTGTCCTCAGGCAGGCCCGGGGGCACCGGCTGCAAATGCTCTGATAAAAGACCTCTGCCTCAGGACTACTCACTACATGCTGGCTTGTCGTCTTGTGTGTGTGAGGTCAGAAATGTAGGACTGAAAAAGACCAAGGAGGAAATAATAACGTGGTTGACACTGAGAGCTGGAAAGTTTAACGTCAGTGATATAAGCAGATCAATGCATGTTAAGTTCATGCAGCTTAAATCATTGCTGCTGTGAAGGTGTGTGAAACGCTCTCTGTATGTTTAACAGTCAAAATAGATCCTGTCTGTGAAATAGATGTTTGTGGTGTGCTGCTCAGAAGTGTTCAGATGATTCGGCTGGTGAGTCACGTAATGAGCGCTGAGCCCCGGAGGGCAGAAACAACACTGCAACTTGTTGGACCCTGACAGTTTGTAGAAGCTGAAGCATGCCAACATTTCATTGGTTTCATTCTTATCACCTCTGAAACAGAGGGAAAAACCGATGTGATAGAACTCGCAGGTATCGTTTGATCCAGGTGCAACTGTTGCTTTCCACTCTCTGTGTTTATACAACACTTTGCATTTTATCATTATTATTCATCTCTGACACTTTTCCACAGTGTGTCTTTTGTGCTGTTTATTCCCCTCACCCTCAGCTGATCACAGCAGATGGCCCCGCCCCTCCCTGAGTGGTTCTTCTGGAGGTTTTTTCTGTTAAAAGGGAGTTTTTTCTTCCCACTGTTGCCAGGTGCTTGTTCATAGGAGGTGGGCATTTACTCAGTATTATTGTAGATAGAGCAGGGCGATATGGCCAAAAATATTTATCACGATATATATTTGAAAATTTGCGATAACGATATAACTGACGATATAATTGATGTGAGACAAAATACAACTCCACAACTTTACTAGCGCAAAAAAAACATGCATTTATTTTCACTTAAACAAGCAGCTGTTTTTTATGTGCATTAAAGCTATATAAAAATTTAACAGTGCGAATGCAAATTCCTTGCTGAAAGTTTAACCAAAAGGCATTTCCAGTAGAAATGGGCTGACATATCCTGAGCATAACCATGTATAATATCCACTAAAGTTAAAAAGAGGTGCTTTGCAACATTAAACTGCAGTGTGCCAAATAAAAAAAGTCAAATACGTATTTTTCGGACCATAAGGTGCACAGGATTATAAGACACAAGAAACAAAGCAGTCAGATAAATCAAACTTTATTCAACTCTTTCTTCTTGCTTCCTCCACTTCTGTACCATTGATTCATTAATGCTGTATTCTATCACAGCTGCTCTATTCCCATGTTGTTGCAGTATATTAATGACTAACCTTCTATTGTGGATGGATTGTCTCAGTTGTTCTCCTGACTGAAGTTTGGTCCGTTTACAGCATCCTGCCATGCGATTGCATTTGTCTCTAACCATCAGGAACCTTCACGTTAACTTTTATCGAGTGGAAAAAAGTTAGCGTTCATCCTGCAGCTTCACTGTTTATGCTATGCTAACATAGCTGTGTCGCTAGCAGTCACGTAGCACATCATTATATACCAGCTAGCCCAACTTCAGTAACCTTACAAACGTCACTGCTGTTTAGTTTTCTGTCTTCATTTATGTTGGAAGTGACAGCAGAGCTGTAAGTTTGAATTTTTCAGAAATCTCTCAGTCAGAACATGCTACATCATGTTTAGGTAACTAGCAAAACTAGCGAGCTAACGTCCTGCTAACTTCTAACTCCGTTAAATGTAATAAATTCTGTTTTCATGGATGCCTGGATGTTAAACTTCATAGTTACACCTGGTAAAGCAGCAATGCTGATTGTTTTATTAAAGATGGAAGAATTTAGACAGTTTTTAACTCTCTGTGATGCTGCAGTGTTCGTTTGGCTTTGGGACATGAAGCGGACGGAGTCTTGGACCCAGATTACTCCCAGATTTACGAGCACCTTAGTCCGACAAATACGGCAATAACGACGCCCGCTTGCATATTGTACAAAAAAAAAGTGCTTTGTTGTGTATCTGACGGACAAACACCAAACCAGTTCCACATCACTGGAGCTGCACCATTTTTACAAACTAATTCTGGTTCATCCGTTTCACTCAACGATCGGCTTTCCCCCTTCTCATTCTCCGTTGCCGCCATGCTTTTTCGGCCATGTGCGTATGAAAACATGCGCGTTTTACTCATATTCTATCGCGATATTTTATTTTCTTATCGTTGCCTAACATGGTACTGGTATTACCGTGAACGGTAGGATATGGCTCAGCCCTAGTTGTAGAGTCTTTACCTTACAGTATAAAGTACCTTGAGGTAACCCTAGTTTTAATTTGACACTATATAAATAAAACTGAATTAAACAAATCTGCACTTCAACATCTAGAGAATGTTTACACTGCTACCAGTACAAAGGTACAGTGTGTATTTTGGATCTGGACGGGTCAGTAACAATCCTGCTATTTCAGACTAAAGGCCAAGCGTTTTAGTGTAGTCCAAGTAAAAAAAATATGGAGGTGGAAATGATCAGACTCACTTTAAACAATCTGATTATAACAGCCTTTAATGTAAATCAATGTTTTTATTTGATTTGAAAGAGGAAAAACTGAGCAACTGAATTTGACAGTGTCAGAAAACAACCCCTCCTGTGGACACGTTACTGTCTGAAAGCCTGGCTTTGGCACATTTGTCACTGACATTTACACTAATGCTGGTAAATCTGCTGTCAGCTGGTCCATCCACATGGTGGTTCCACCTATCAGACTCTATTTAATAATAATATTATTGATTATTATTTAATCTGTTTAATAGTAGAGTTAGTAATCACATTATAAGCATTTTAAAAGTGTGTTGCAATAATATTTAAAGAGACAGCAGTTATAGTCGAGGCTGTTTTTAAACACTGGATCCAAGAATTTACCTGAGACTGTAAGCAGCAGGTGGATAACATGATGGATGATTTTGTATCTAAACATGAACGATAATATTAATGTTACCATTGGAAAAGTCTGCATTAAAAAGATAAATACGAGGAAAGGGTTCACAGATTATACGTTTCCATCTTCTTTAAGTTGCCAATCTGTTAGTGAATGGGAGCTATCAAATGTTTACAAGGTATGAAAAATATCTATATGCATAAATTATTGTCAAATAAACCAAGAGATAAAACACTGCAACTTCACTTCACACATTCGTAGTAATACAAGAAGCATATCTTTTTACATGAGACTCCCTCAACTTTTGACACATAGCACCAGTGTGTCTCACCATTCTAAGCTTTAGCTTTGACAAAGGCTTTTTATCCTCAAGACAGCATGCCACTCTGTCTCTCCATCCATTGACTAATGTGCTGAGGATGGAAATGCTGCGAATCATAATGCCAGGGTACTGAATGAACTGAATCAGGAAGTTTTGGGTCATTGTGTTTGACAGTGCTCTTCATGAAAAGACCAAATGGAGGAATATCCTCTGGAAGAATAGTGCACATCCTTCCTGTAGTGTTGCAAAGACTTGGAGATTTAATGGCAGGAAGCAGAGAAACACTTATTTGAAACCTGTCGTGTCTGCATTGAAATTTCTACTGCAAGTTAGCGCTGTTCCATATCATTTCATCCATAATACTGAATATAAACTTTTACATGATATAAAAGTTTCTTATCAATATATTAATTACAGAGTGACCATGTGTTTACGTTCTCTGGGATGCACAAACACAAACAGATAGCAGACAAGTCCATGCATGTCAGTCAGCAGTGGCTCTGATGAATTATTAAACTACTCCAAGAACTTCCAACAAAGCACAAAGATTTGTGCACAATATGGAAGAAAATTGTTCATGTTAAAGATGGAAACTTGTTTCATCCACTGAGGTGGAATCGCTGTCAGGTCCAACCAGGAGGATACGCCAGCAAGCTGGTGATCATGATAGAACTTGGAGGCTGTCTCACCACCCCTACCTACACCTACTACCAACTGTGTCTGCATCAGTGCTTCAGACTGTGATCGTATATTTCAGTTATTAGGAAAGAGGATCATTGTTGCATGATGTGAGTGGATGACATGTGGGCTTTGCACAACATGCTGTGGTGTTTACCTGCAGTTCATTCAGAGCAGCAATCAGACCTACATCACAGGAGCCGATTGAACACCTGTTAAAGAAAGAACTCCCTCATTATTATCCACAGGGAGAACATGTTCATGTATCAGAGAATTTGAACTGAATTATTTGGACTCGCAGGTTTTTGTTCAAAATAGGAGAAAGTCGAAGAGAAAGAAAAACAGCACACACACTGTGGTGATCATTGCTTTCTGCACAGGCTTGGCTCATTTTAAATGAGTCTGAGCCAACCCGCCTTCCCACCGACTTCCTACTTGAATTTGTCTGTGAGCGGGAGGATCGAAACAAACGGTACAGTATCTGTAAAACCTGTGAACCAAACATTTACCATTTCGGTACATTTTTCGTAGTACCTTTAGTCTTTATTATTTTGGCGCTGTATGTGAGTGCATGTGAGCGTGTTTACTAAAACAAACACATTCATGCACCGAGCACCACACACACGTGTCAGGTTGTGTGCACAGGTTGTTAGTGCGAGTGTGAGTCAGCAGACAGGAGTGTAATAATTAACTTGGCTCGTTCAGTATCCTTCTTCTATGATGGCCGCATGCATGGATCAGTAGTGTGCACACACATACACACACATTTAAACTTGTCTGCAGGCTGTGTTAGCAGGTGGCGTGATGGCTTTATTAAAGGTGCTGGATCTTCATTTAAAGAACAGACTGGTGGATATGCAGCAGAGCAGCTTTGCCACACTCAAGCCAAAAACAGTGTGGAAGAGTCTGTTTTTGCTGAAGAGTATGCAACGCTGACAGAAATGTAATGCAAATGAGGAAGAGAGCTTTAAATAACTTCTATAATGGTGTGATGAGCAGCATAACGCATTCATGCTGTGTTTGTCTCAAACGGACAAACGGATGTGTTTGTTTCTTAGTGTCAGAACCACAGACTGTATATAAAAGATGGACATAGCTGCCATGGCACTATGAAATGAGCCGATGGTTTTGGCCCCTGTATTTTTGAATGTCACTGTTGGGCCAGTGGGTGAGATTAGATATTAAAAATTTAATTTGATAATGCTGTCAATCTTGGTTAGCAAGCTGCATTCATAACATCTTTGCTAATTGGCATTTGCCTGAATAGCATATTCACCCCTAAAAGCCGTCGGGGTGAGGACTACATTGCCTAGATGTTGTATGGAATTGCACTTTGTGAATACTTGTGCTATGGAGGTAGAAGTTAGCTGTTGTGTAGTGACCTGTGTTAGTTTTTTGTCCCAGACTGTGTGGTGTAATAGTTTGTGAATTTAAGTGGCTGTTTCCTGCCCTGGATTACAAATACCACGCAGCATTCTGACATTAGTTGTGTTCCTGCAGAAAACCTTTAAAGTGGGATCAGTCAGTAATGGAGCCTCTTTCTGCCAATCCAAGCAAGCAGATAAAAGCTGCCACATATGCTCTTTTTTTTTTTTTTTCACTAGTACCTGCTCTGCTCAGCTCAACTCAGTTTTTTTGGGGTTTGCATTAGGTGGTAGTACCAGCCTACTCAGCTGGGGTTCCAAGGCGATCCAAAAATGTGACCTCAAGAGACTGCATGCCACCGATTGGCCAGTACGCAGTGTCAGTCGATGATTCATGAGAGTGACTTCTTTACAGAAATCAGAACCGCCGTTTTTGAAATCCGGCAACAAGGGAAACAGCTGCAAAAAGTCAACACTGTGGTCCAAGCAGCAGGTATACCATCGCCTCGACCTCCTGCTTTGTTGTGTGTTTGTGTTGAATACAAAGATGTCACAGGCTAGGGCTGTTCGATATAACGATATATATCGGATGACGATATAAAAACGTCTATCGTTTCATTTTACGCTATCGTTTGTTTCGTGGTGTCGCAAAATAAACTGTTTACGGCAATATTTGTTCATGGTTTTGATGGTCACTGTAGTTATTATTAATTTCTTAAAGTTCTCTCTTTCTCTTATATTTAATAAAACCACACTACAGACGGACAAGCGCCCGTTTTTATGCGTTGTCGTTGGCAACAACGACGGTAAAACCATTTCCACATAAACCTTTCACAATAAAGCTCAAGATCCTGTTGAGACTTTTCAAAATAAACCGAATCACGTGAAAGAGCAGATTATTTACGGATGAGAAGTAAAAAAGAGCCGCCAGGTGCTAAAAAATAAACCTTAGACTCAAACGTTAGAACAGGCTTTTCCCCGCAGCACGCCGTGGAATAAATACTCACAAAGAAAACGGCGGCCGTTACAACTTATGTCTAAAAATGTATCGTTTCACACATCGGTTAAAACACTCGACTCCAGCTACATGACGCGCAGCTGGAAACACTTCACGCAGGTCGAGCTGCCCGAGATTCACAGAACTTACAGAAAATGTTACATTTTTGTGATTTATATCGTTATCGGACGATAGATGTCTTATATCGGGATATGAGGTTTTAGTCATATCGCACAGCCCTATCACAGGCTTTTGGACACATTGCTATAATGACCTCACGCACACATGAGCTACTCAGTTTTAATGGAAAGCGGCCATAACAGCTGAGGAGGTACTAGTGGAAAAGAGATTAGAGTGGATCCCAGCTGAAACACCTACCAGCAAATTTGCATATTCCAGTCTGGTCTCAGTTGAAGCACACGTTTTATTGATGCTCCCAGAGAGCAGCCTTTATGTGCATCCTTTTTTTCCCCAATAAGCTACTTTTAGTGATTGAGTTTAGATTGAAGTTTGGGTCTGATTGAACCAGGTGCCAGCAGCAGTAGCTGCTTAACATTTAACAATAGCTAAAATAAAATAATCTTCTATTTTTGCAGGATCTGCACAATATTGTCTCATAATAACACTAAAAATGGGTTTCTACCTGGGATGTTGTGTCTTGGGTGAAGCTTCTTAACCAGCTGCTTAAAGTCCTGTTTGTCAGTCATTTCCATCCACCCTTTGCTCCTCCTGTGATATGGAGCGCAGCTAGCGAGGGTTCCAGCGGTGTTTGGTCATGTGTTTACATTTTGGTTGCATCTCACCAGCTGCTAGCGTCTCCTTCGTATCCTGGTTTTACTCGTCACTGTGTTTTTGCCTGAAGTGGTCAAACGTGTTTGTTGTTTCCACCTAAAGGTAAAATACTTTGCATATTTTGCTGGGCTTTGTTGGAGGTTGTTGATTGCTCCCTTTTAGGTACTCAAGCTGATACTTGGCTCTCAGACATGCCCAGACTTGTGTTGTTCTTGAGTGCACTAGGGAGTGCAAAGCCATATGACATAATAATTTGAGATTTTTATACTATTTAAAAATGTGTATTGTCACAGATGATATGATATGGCTCAAAAGCATGTAAGGTTCTCGATTAAAAAATCCTTTAATTCCAACGAGCAGTGATCATTTTTCACAAACCACAGCACAGCTACTGACTGAGAACTTCTGTACGGCTGATTCAGTTATATATTAAAATCCTCACTGCAAAAAAAAAAAGAAAGAAAGAAAAAATATTTGTTTTTACAAAATATTTTTCAAAAAGTCCTGTAACTTTCTGCCAGGAGTACAGCGCTATACAAATGCAGGCCATTTTTACCATTTTACAGACTTTTAAATGATAAAACAGAAAATTGTGTAGATCGGCAGTATGTTGGTCTGTGCTGCTTACAGATAGTCCCTTTAATTTTAACATGTTTTCTGTACCATTAACAGACCTTTCTGTAATAGTAAAATGTGAATACTACCATTTACAGGTGTTTCCTTTCACTGTAACTCTTTAAATATATGTTACAACCTAATGCAGCCTTTGCTCAAAAATCCTTAAATTAATCTGTGCTTAGTACACAACACTGGTGTGGGTAATGACTCGTGTGTTTAATGTGAAATATCCTTTTATTCTTTTCAACTCAAAAACGATACCAAAATATAACGACAGAATCCATTTTACCATAAAATGACTAAACAGCTGATACATGAATAATAAATATCAAACTCATAATCTTTACAATTTGAGCATTTTATTTTTCCTGATGTCAGTTTGTAAATTTGTTCATATAGTTCATATACATGTACAGTTTTCATCAAACAGGATGCCTCACACACATTTACACACATTTCATTTAACAATATGCAGAGTACCTTAAACTAGAATCATGGCTGTGGTTGTTTGTTTTGTGTTTGTCTGTGTGTTAAGTCTGTATAACGTCCAGTATTACTTGGGTACGCCCAAAGAACACATTGATATCTGACACACCAGCAGCATCTGTCAGTGGCATTTAATGCGCTGGTTTGTGGCATTTTGGGGCTGATGCAGATGCAGGTTTTATGGGAGTAAGAAAATAACAATATTCATATTTCAGCTACACAGGGCCGTGAAATATGAGATACTACTTGTGACCTACACGGATTGCATTGCCCATTTTGTCCTCTGTCATTCTCCTCCAACTACAAAGCTCCTGTTATTTCCCCCCCCCCCCCCCCCCCAAATCCCCCCATCCCCCCATCCTCTCATCCTCTGTCACCACCAGCACGGGCACCTTGTCTTCGGACTTTTGCTTCACCTTAATAGCATTAGCATTACTCGTCTGAGTATCCTGAGCATTAACATTGTTAACTTTTAGAGCCCAACAGATT
Source organism: Perissodus microlepis (assembly GCF_051167445.1). NCBI lineage: Eukaryota > Metazoa > Chordata > Actinopteri > Cichliformes > Cichlidae > Perissodus > Perissodus microlepis. The sequence goes on along the minus strand of NC_140471.1, from coordinate 3,098,218 downwards.
TATTGGCAGGCTGATGTTATCAATCATTAGAAACTATTATCCTGTCTATCAGAGCTATTGCAGCAGACGGCTGCCCCACCCTGAACCTGGTTCTGTTCATCCCACTGTCACAGAGTGTTTGCTCGTAGCGGGTCGTCTGATTTTCTCTGTATTGTTGAGTCTTACAATATAACCTGCCTTGAGGTGACTATTGGTGTGATTTTACCACTGTTAGGTTGAAATTGTTAAATGTTGTCATTGTGTTACTTAAATTTGTAAGTCTTGGTTCAAACTGTATGATCAAAGACACTCCTGTTTCTACTGCCCTCCCCAGCCTGTTGAATGGTGGGGGAGGCTGTAGTGTTTTATTACAGGCACATCCTATGTGAGGGTTCTGTTTTCTTGTTTAGTAAACTTCCTGCCTTTATGACCCTTTTGGTGAGCAGGAGGTCACACAAACGCACCCCCAAACACACGCACGCACACACACACACACACACACACACACATACACATACACATACATGCACACACACACACTGAGTGTTTTAACCTTTTATAACCATAGGGGGGTTTTACAGTGAGTGTTTCTTCACAGAAGTAAGAGGCTGCAGGGGAAGCTGGTTCTTTGGACTGGCTTGACACCGTTGGCAGAGGACTGCTGCCGCCCGGCTCCCCTTGCTAGCATGTGAAAACCGGTTGAGCTGTTCGTCTTGCTTTGTTAACAGGAATAAGTCTCCAAACCAGCGGAGCCTGTGGAAGCGCAAACCCAACAACCACCTTATAAATAAAATTGAATTGAATTGAATTTTAAAGGGCCGGCCTTTTGCAATGCTCCTTTTTGTGTTGAGTTTTGTTGTTGTTCTTAGCACAGGTCCATTGTTGGTCGACACAGAGTCGATACAGGAGGCTTCAGGTTCCCTTCTTGTGTGTAAGAGTTCCTGAAGCAGCAAAGACAGAGAAAGAAGCCACCAGGTATTGTGTAGTTTGGCGCATGCTCCATCTCTACAGCAGTTCTGGACAGTTGTTCCACGCCATCATTAGGCTGCTGCTACTTGTTCTTCTTTTGGCTGTTCTCTTCAGACCGGATCAGCTGTCTCATCTCACCCTGTCCTCTTCTGTCACACTAAACCTCTGCACGTCCTTTCTTACTACAAACATGAACGTCTTCTGTGGTCTTCCTCTTTTCCTCCTGTCTCATAGCTGCATCTTCAGTATCCTTTGGCCAGTATATCCACTATCCCTTCCCTGTCTGCCAACAGTAGCACAGTTTCCACCGTTAACCTGTAAACCAACAGCACCAGAGGCGGTTGTTGTAAACCTGGGCTCAAACCAATCCAATGTGGAAATGTCATTCTTTATGATCCGCACTGGCCATTATTTTACACCCTTACTGGCACAACCCTTCCCATTTATCCGGGCTTAGGACTGGCACTAGGAGTACACTCGCTTGTGTGCAGTAAGGCTGTTATAGAAAGGTCCAGAACTCGACATTATATCAAATTAGAGAAAGACACCTTATTGCTGAAAGTGGTTGCACTCAGTGTGTCCAGAGACATCCTGACATAGTCGTAGTGCGTACCTATATTGTTTGAGGCATCTGTAGAATTTCTCTCACTATGTGCAAGCTGTAAACTCATGAAGGAAATGGCCACCTATTGATTATAGTGTGGTTATAACTCTCAATCAGTTTGATAAAATGCTTGGCAGCAGAGAGGCACAGTTCTGAATTGTACCAATTTCTAGCTTCATGCAGATACTGACTGGACTGTGACCAGGTGGAGAAATTGGATTTTAGGACCTTTGAGAGACTTTTATGTGGGCAATCAAAGATATCCCATCTCCAACTCGGCTATTCTCCTGCTTCTTCCTGTATGCCAGTGAAAAGCAATTATAGTGGGGTCAAAGGTCTTAAATATTGCACGGGGTTGTAAATTCTTTGCTTCTCTACCTGTCTCTTTACAATAATAGAAATGCCAGCTACTGTCCACAGTGCATAGACAGTGCATTTGTATGTCTGCAAAAACCTATAAGAGCCAGTCTCACCTCTGCAGCATTGTTCCGATAAACGATTCACCTTGTCTGTTAAATTTGGTGTGACAACCGCAAGACACATTAGTCAGATCTCTGCATATCAACACAGGCTGATTTTTATAACATTTTAAAGAAGAAACTTTGGAGGTCTTTCTAGATATTAAGTAGAGCAGGGATGACTTTGTAGCAGTGAATCCACAACAAGTGCTAAAATGAAACAGGTGCATTGTTACAGCAGGCCCGACTGCAAACAGCACATGCAGCATTTGTCCCTGTGTGACCTTTGGTTAAACAGCACAGTATCTCTGCGCTCCTGTGCAACACTGAGAGTCACTTTAGTCAAATTCTGACCGGTAAGATCAGTGGTTATAAAATGTGATCAAAGTGTTTTTTGATTTGTTTGTAGTTAAAGTTCAGAGAAGCTAAACATGACAGCAGTCAGAGGTTGCCGTGACGACTGTGAGGAGGAGGTGCTTTCAATCAATCTAAGATTCTTTGATGTTTGGTGATGCCTAATGAAGTCATTTCATTTCGGGTTTACTTAATATTTTCAGATGTGCTTACGATCCAGCTGATGTCCACTCACAATGCTGCTGACTCCGTCTGTAAATAGGTTACCTGAAGAAATCCCTCTAATAGGACATCACATTCTTATTCTGGGAACTAGCAATGATTAGTGTTGACAGAAGCCTCCTGTCTTGCTGTTGTACACAAAGTCTTTGGTGTCAGTGGCCTGATGCACTTGCTGGGACATCATTAGCTGCAGAGGGATGAAGGTCTTGTTGTCCTAAAGAGGACAATAAGACCTTCGGCCAGGAGACCCTGAAATGCCTCCCATCAGGTCCTGTGTGCTTTGAACTGTGGCTTTCACTACCTGCTTAGATTTAGACTTTGTTTCCCACCAGGTTAGATCCATGTAAAAACTACACAGATCTGTGGTCGGATTCATTACTGAAAAGGTTACAGAGTCATTTCTAAAGCTGTGGGGACTCCAGTGAACCACAGTGGGAGCCGTTATCTACAAATGCCAAAAACATGGAACAGTGGTTCACAAAAGACCCCAGAACATCATCCAAACTGCAGACCTCACTTGCCTCAGTGTTCATGGCCGCACCATGACAAAGAGAGTCACGGCCATTTGTTGCTCATCTGTTTTCTGCAAAGACCTAAAGCCAGATTGGAGCTGACAGAGAAACCCCTGCAGAGAAACAGACCAGTCCCTGACAGTTATCTTTTTCCATCCTTGCTGTCATTATTCATGCACAAGGACACGGTGATCTAAATCCTACACACTCTCTGCTCCCAAGATTGATAATATTGTGTCTTTCTGAAGAAATGTTTAACACGTCAGCATGAGGGTTCAGATGATTACACATCACAGGGGCTCAGTTCTGTGGTCAAGTCAGTCCAGGTTAGCAGAAATCTACCTTGAAGAGATAAGCTATCAGCTACTTAACCTGCTTTCTTAATCTGTGCCTTCATCTGAATACAGCAGCAGATGTGTTTTGGTGATTAACTGCATGGATGTGACGTCAGCCACAGGTTTGTAAAAAGGTGTTGTGAAGCTTGGATTGGGTTTCCTGCTGACCTTTACACTGTAAAATGTCCACAGGACGAGGAGTTTCTCCACACTCTTATCCAGGAGACTCTTGAACTGAAACCTTGATGAAGTTTAAGGTATCATCTCATGTTGAAGTGGTTGACTCCAACAGTGATTTTGTATCATTTGTAATCTCCACAATGATAAGAGTCATAACTGTCTCATTTTTAGAAGGATTTGGACTGTCCTTGTGACTGTTAGCTGATAACTTGGCACTTTACCCCCTTCTGGTGTAAATATGGGAACTTCTGGATCCAAAAATCAAGCAGAAGCCAAAACACTAATGTTAAGGCTTCAAAATGAAGAGTCAGAGCAAGTTTGTGCTACAATTACATATAAAATTACATATTATTATTATTGACATGATTTGATTGATTGTTAGTCATGTCGTTCACAAAAAGGGTTTCATAGTACCAGAAATTTATACCGTTAGCTTAGTACCATATACTTAGAAAGCAGCTGGATTCTTGTGAGATGTCACATAAGGTTTCGTCTGGCTGGCTTCAAGCTGTGACCTCTGTGAAGAACTACTGGACAAACTAACATTAGACTTTGTAACCTTTGTTCTGAACTAGGGCTGCCACGATTAGTCGACTAGTCACGATTACGTCGACTATCAGAATCGTCGACGACTGATTTAATAGTCGACGCGTCGTTTGAAGCTTTGTAAGATCACAAAAGACGCAGGAATAAGTAGTAGGATTTAAGAGTGTAATAACGGACTGAAACAGAAGATGGCAGCACTGCATGTACAAGGATGCCAGCTGCCGTTAAACCCCGAAGAAGAAGTAGCTGTGTCCGGTGTTGTAGCTGTGTCCAAATTCAGGAACCGCATCCTACTGTGCCCGCATTTGTAGGCCAAAGACTCCGACAAATGCATAGCCCAGCTCAGTTTCCAACAATGGCGGCAGCTGGTTAGTTTTAATATTACTCTTATTATTCTTTCTGGGTCACAAAATAAACGTTTAACATATTTTCAGGCGAGAATGTAGCTGTGTAAACCTCAAATACCTGCTCAGTTTATCAAGACACCACATATTTTCAAAAGCGCTCCGAAGTCTTCAGAGACGTCTGTTACCCACTAGCTCGATAGCTAGCCGGGGGCAAGGCTCACTAGAGCCCTGAGAACACCGGACTCCCGGCAAATTGTTTTCAAACCCACCGCCGTCTTTCGTTACTCAGGTTAAACATGATATATTAGTCACTTAGATAACTTAAAAATGTTATTGTTTGTCTTTTTTCAGTATTTTATTTGTTCCTGAGTAAATCGGTTTGGCTGAGATTAAAGTTATAGTTTTTACACAGCTGAATATCATCAGAAGTGTGAGATGCTGGAGAATTTACTCCAGTGTCCTGTTATATTTTAGACAGCAAGGAGTTTATTAAAGTTCACCGAAACAATCTGCAAATGTCATTAAAATGTAATAAACTATCATCTTGTCTTTATTTTTAGTTAGCACATACCTTAAACACTTAAAGCTGTAAGCTAATGATAGTTATATAAGAGCAGATGCTGCTGGTGCAATAAGCTGTACGTCCAATGGATGATGATCTGATTATTCAACTAATCGCAAAAATAATCGGTGACTAGCGACTATCAAAACAATCGTTTGTGGCAGCCCTATTCTGAACGCAGCCGATTTCTCACAGACCTTGAATTCTGTGTGGGGTTCTGCTTTTTTTATACGTTTCAGTGACTATTTGCATCCTGGCATTTGGTTGTGTTGAACAGCAAAACTCATTACCTGACTGAAAATATTTAAATATCTCCAAATACAACATAGTTCTGGCTGCAGATCTGGGGTACTTTGGAACAATGTATTGCCTTTCCTAAATTCTCTAGTTAGAAATGCTGGCTGGCTGAGACTTTAGTCACTGGGATTAGCAGCTGCTAACCGCTCTGTGTTTAAAGCTGGCCTACATGAAGAACTTTGTACCTAGAAAGAGCAACCACAGTGGGATAAAGAGCTATGTTACTCTGTTTCTCCTGAACAAACTTGTAACATTTTTGTAGTTTGGGTGTAAACGTCTCCACCATTCAGAACACTTTCCAATGATTCTAGTCACACTGTAACGGGCAGTGGACTTGCTGCTCTACTTGAACACACAAAGAGTTTCATAAAACATGCCTCATTCTGTCATTCAGCTTAGGCAGGTTAACTTTTCTTGAAATCTTCAAACATTTGCAATAGCAAGATATTTTTTTCCACAGTAGCATGGTAGCGTGACCAAACCCCACAGCAGTATATTTTGGAAATGTCCGAGCCTCTTCTTCCTGCAGAGATTCTGCACCTCCTCGCCATCTTATTCGATAAATAGGCAGGTGTCAGCTGGACAGGTGCCGATCCTGCAATCTCTGCCCCATTGTGCCTCAACGTACCTCCTGCTCCATGAAGACAAGCACTTAAAGGCCAAAAACCCCAGAATAGCCACATTTGAGTCGCACCATGCACACAGACTTTTTGTTTTATTTTACTCAGAGAGGCAAACTGCACATAAAGGGAAACTGAAAGGAAACTGTTATAATTAATGTACCCTATGCCCTGTTATTTCACAGTGGAGTCTTTGACAAACAGATTCATTTACTTTGCCATCTATTTAACTATAAAGTGATGACCTTAATAATCTGACTTATTGTTTTACTAAGAATAGGTTAGAATAGGTTTATTCCTCAACCAGGATAATATATTTGATGTTTCTGCTCTGTTATCAACCTGCAATATTATCACAGATTGACAAGAATAGTAATGTCTTTGTTTGTTTGTTTCATTTTCATGATCCATAGTCTATGACCCAAGTAAATTCAACTTTTTCCTTCAGTAAAGCAAAGAAACGTTTTTATATCACTGCATGTCAGCAGTACATCTGTGATCAGCCAATAGATCTGTTTTACAGCAGCCATGTTAATATTTAATAATAAATAGACTCAGGTGACTAATCACATTAATCAAGGCTATGGTTCAAGATGGAATAAAACTTGTTTCGTTGTCAGTAACAGCCTATTCTGTCAGCACAACCATCCATGGTTCGCAGTGTTTGCCAGCCTTTATTAAACACACAATAAAAGAACCACACATTTAACCTTAAAGTCCAACACGTGGAAAATAGATTTTATTGTACAAACAGGAGAAATGTGCAACATCATGTGTGTGAAACTGCCACATCTGTGCACAGCTGTGCAGTGTGGATAGATTAGAGGAATATATTTATAATACTGGTACGAATGTTTCACTGAAGATCATTGATATGGGTTTACTGGTTCACAGTGTTGTCCTTTCACCTTGAATAGATGAACAACCTGTAATCTCTAAGCTGATGCATAGTCCTCTAAATACTGAATATTAACTTAGGGTGATGTTTCTGGCTACTCGATAAATGCAAATCAGACGTTCATTGTCCTTCGAGTTCTCTTTGGAGTGCCAGTGATTTCTCAGAAACATATCCGTGGTGGACCTGGGAACACTGTGACTGTAGTAGAGCAGGTAGTGTACACTTCACTGACTCCACTATGTTATATTGTTATTGGTTTACATTTTGGATTTATGTGGCTGAACAGTTTTTCGTTGCTCCTGCAACAGTGACAGTGAAGATCAGCGGTCCCCAACCCCCGGACCTCGGACCGGTATCGGTCCGTGAGTCGTTTGGTACCGGGCCGCGAGAGTTGAGGCTCAGGTGTGAAATGTATAGTTTTCAGGGTTTTTATCGGTTTTCAGCGTTATTTTGTTATCGTTTTTATCGTTAACTCGGTTTTCCTGGGTCTTTTCACCTGTGTTATGAATAAATTTTCTTTTTTTCGGTACCGGTACTAGTTTTATTTTGTTGTATTTATCCGCGACACCTTAAAGGCCGGTCCATGAAAATATTGTCGGGCATAAACCGGTCTGTGGCGCAAAAAAGGTTGGAGACCGCTGGTGAAGATGATCTTATATCTTACTTCTCATGATTTCTCATTTATACAGTCTATACTGCATCTGATAGTGTGTGAAGGGAAATCACAGAGAAAATGAAAGTGGCTTTTAACCGTCTTGTTCTTCTAGTACTAGGGGTGGGGGGAAAAATCGATACTGTGTAGTATCGTGATTAGGGCTGCCACAAACGATTATTTTGATAGTCGACTAGTCACCGATTATTTTTGCGATTAGTCGACTAATCAGATCATGCAATAAGCTGTAAAACGTACAGCTTATTGCACCAGCAGCATCTGCTTTTATATAACTATCATTAGCTTACAGCTTTAAGTGTGTAAGGGATGTGCTAACTAAAAATAAAGACAAGATGATAGTTTATTACATTTTAATGACATTTGCAGATTGTTTCGGTGAAGTTTAATAAACTCCTTGCTATCTAAAATATAACAGGACACCGGAGTAAATTCTCGAGCATCTCACACTTCTGATAATCAGCTGCCGGGTAGAAGTTTATTCAGCTGTGTAAAAACTATAACTTTAATCTCAGCCAAACCGATTTACTCAGGAACAAATAAAATACTGAAAAAAGCCAAACAATAACATTTTTAAGTTATCTAAGTGACTTATATATGTTTAACCTGAGTAGCGAAAGACGGTGGTGGATTTGAAAACGGGCTCTAGTGAGCCTTGCCCCGGCTAGCTATCGAGCTAGTGGGTAACAGACGTCTCCGAAAACGTCGGAGCGCTTTTGAAAATATGTGGTGTCTTGATAAACTGAGCAGATATTTGAGGTTTACACAGCTACATTCTCACCTGAAAATATGTTAAACGTTTATTTTGTGACCCAGAAAGAATAATAAGAGTAACATTAAAACTAACTAGCTGCCGCCATTGTTGGAAACTGAGCTGGGCCGCGCTGTGAATTCTGGGACACAGCTTCTTCTTCTTCGGGGTTTAACGGCAGCTGGCATCCTTGTACATGCAGTGCTGCCATCTTGTGTTTCAGTCCGTTATTACACTCTTAAATCCTACTACTTATTCCTGCGTCTTTTGTGATCTTACAAAGCTTCAAACGACGCGTCGACGATTTTGATAGTCGACGTAATCGTGACTAGTCGACTAATCGTGGCAGCCCTAATCGTGATACTTTGTTTGCTAATAATGTATCGATACAGGGACAGCAGAAATCGATATTTTGTTACAAAAAAGGTTTTTGTGGACTGGAACATGCTCTGACTTCAGAGCATGTTGATCCTTTTTCTGAGCAAGAATCCTGACATTCCTTCACTTAACATTTTTTTTGGCAGCAATAAACATGACTGTTTACTTATTTTCATTTAAGACATGTTTTATTTTAATTAAGTTTAAAACTTTTTTATTTAATGTAAAATTATATTTTGTTTTAATTTACTTTGAAATTCTTCAGTTGCTGAATGGGCTGCATAGTTTTCATAAATTGCATAGTTCAGAATAGCTATAATTGTACCAGATGGTTGCATTCAGTTAAGTTGGACTAGACTGTAATACAAACCGTTCAGTTTGTCAACAATAAAACTGACTGAAATGAGAGAAAGACTGAGTGCGAGACTTTGATATTAGATAAAATGAATATTGATAAAGTTTACCTTTATGTACAGAATCTGAATATCGCAAAATATTTTAAAAAATTGCAATAATATCGTATCGTGCGTTAAGTATTGTGATAATATCGTATCGTGGGATGTATGGTGATTCCCACCTCTATCTAGTACACACGGTTCTCCCCTCATACTCCTTCCACATGTGAAGCATAAAGAGACAGTGTTTGCCACGGTTTTGTGTTGTTCTTTTAACCCCCCCATGCTGTTATTCTGAGGGCAGTCCATCTGCTGATCTCAGAGGGCAGATGATTAACGGCACACAGCACCTGCTGAAACCTTTCCTCACACTTTGACTTGTAAGTGGAAACAGCGGAAAGCCCCTTAAAGCCCACAGAGGTTTATGGTCGTGGTGGTGTGTTTGTGACAGATAAGACAGTCTCAGGTGCTCGCAAATACTGCATGTATTCACAAGATGGGAAATAAGTACAGCCATTCAGTACTCCATCTATGAAGCAGTCACTTACTTTTATTAAGATGCTCAGAGCTTCTTTTTTGCTGTTTCACATACATGTAATGGTTCTTTATGACACAAAATCTCCTCCTAACAGGCTGTATGAGCTGCTTTAGAGAACTTTATTTAGTTGTTTCATTGTGACAACAGTTTCAGTTTTCTGACCCGTCTGTCTGCTGGCTGATGTTAGCTAAATGCAGCGTGTAAGCCAACACAGAAGCTAGCTAGTTCATCCAAACTTCCAGGGCCGATCTGGTAACGTAGTTGGCCATTTTCAATCTGCTAACTCTAACTAACCGGTGCCAGATTCATCTAGCGTAATCCTAACCCAAAGCAACAGCTAGCTGGCTAACTCTAGTTTGCTTGCTATCGTCAACGCTAGCCAAATCAAGTCAACGATAGTTGAGCAAAAAGAACCTGACCACAGTTTTACACGGTGACCCGACGCCAAGTCCTCCTCGTGCTCTGTGTTTGCGTGTGATACTAATATTTACTGAGGGGAGGACAGAAAGACAAGAAGGCAGTGCTGCGTTAGACAGGAGGACTGCCTCGCATCGTCTCCACTACATCCAGCTCTTTCCTCAGCAAGCATGTTTATTTATACCCCTGTTGTTGCTGCTCTCTCCTGCCCACTCTTCTCTATATTCTTTTTATTCCAGTCACTTCCTTTTTTACCCTCTGCCTTGGAGTGAAAGTGCCAGTAACATGAACTATATATACATCAATGGGTCAACAATTCTTCAGCCCAACTATCAAAAGAATGACCCTCAGTGGTGTCCAGCATCAGTACAGCTCTGCTCCCTCACAGCTTTCCGTCTCAGGAGGGGACTCCCGTGCATTTTATCTAGATCCACTTACTTACTTTGAAACATTTAGACTCCCCGATCACATCAATTTATTTTTAGTGTTCTGCATGTTTTAAATACCTAAACCCCGAAGTCTAAGGAACGACTGTATTTTCTTCAAGACATTTCACCTCTCAGGTGATCGATGACCCTGGTGCAGGTGGTACATGATCAATATGGGTTAATGACCCTGTTAAGGACAGTTCCCTTATATAACAGTGACTCTCCACCATTTGGTTTTAGAACGGAAAAAGCTGCTCGGATGAAAGATGAAATGTCTTCTTTCCAAGCGCTTATACTATCATGACCTGGATGACTGAGAACTTCCACAGACATAAACCCCAAGGTTTCAAACGATCTAAGTATTTGTTGGCCAAGAGAGAATCAAAGCCTGTCTTATGCTGACTGTCTGCAGCTACTTTGTTACTTGAAGCCGGCGTAAGTTCCTCATTCAGTTATTTCATTATTGATTCATGCAGAAGTATTATTTCAGTCAAGTATGTTTCCATTACTGAGGATGGTTACTGCAATGAGGAGATGGGCAAAACAGCAGGTGATTATCATATGTCAGTGCAACTAGATCCTTATTAATGTTAACAGCATTAAGGAGCTCACAAGGCTAATATTGTTTCCTTCCTTTTTGTTTTTGTAATTGCTGCTCGTTCCCTGAAATGCACTTTCTGTGCAAGTTAAATCACCAAAATTCATGGTGCAGTCAAACAGTTTTGCAACTGTGTCCATAAAAAGCAAAAATCATAGCTAATTTAAAGTTTGTAATCTCTGTGGAATTCAGGCTGCTTGTGATCACAGAGTGATGTTAGAGAGCGGTCTCTGTGTTGTACAGCCGGGCCCATAAGTGTTTAAACAAACCATTTTTGTAATCTTGCCTGTGTACAACACCTCAGTGGATCCAAATCAAACTATCGAGCTGCGATTGGGAGTGCAGACCTTTTCTCTGGCCTTGGTTCACGAGCCTTAGGTTCTATGTATTTATGAATCTGTATGCTGGCCTCATTCCCCAAACTGTCAGTTCAGGTGGCAAAGAAGAGCAGTGAAAAAAGACAAAGGGGATTTACTTGGTCATGATTGATTACCAGTTTCTTATCCCTGCCAGTTCTCAGCTTAAGAATCTGCCTAGCTCTGGAAAACCTGACGTTAATATTAAAAGGATTGTGAGCAGTGGTGTTCATGCATATACTGATGGATTCATGGAAGGTGTTTGTGTACAATGAGCTGGGCTACTGAAGTGCAGCCACACCGGTTGGACAATCAGTGAAGTGATCAATAAAATGCCGATTCATAAATCCCTTTTAATAGCATGGTGTGCAAGATGTGCTGACACAGGGACTGCAGGAGAGCTGAGTTAAGGACAGTGGGTAATGAACACAGGGCTCAGGGATGCTCTCCAAACAGCAGATTAGATGGGAACAAAGATATGGTGCTTATATAGTCAAAAGTGTGAAGCATTCTGGGTAACAGTGCGTGAAGTTTTGAGTCTGTAGCCAAGAAGCTGCTGGCTCGCAGCTTTTCATGGTAGTCTTTGGACTTCAGTCCAGTCTGCTCCCTCACTCACCACAAGCCTTCATAACATTAACCTTCATAACATTAAAGTGGCGACAAAAGTGGAACTGATTACCCGGGGCCCCAATGGTAGGAAGGGCCCTTGCAGGCCTAGAATGAAAAATTTGGTTTTGTTTTCGATTTTCATTTCATTGCCCTTTATTTTACATTTATTTACCTTTATGTGCGTCAGGAAAGCAGATTCTTTTTGTGTTTCTGCAAATAAAACTCTGTCACTAGATACCATTTATGTCTTTATTATGAAGCGCAGGAGCCTGAGATTTTTGTTGCCATTTAACCTTTTCTTTTATACCATGAGACTCATAACTAATTCAGTAAAAAGGCTAACCTGTTGACCATTACAGATATTTGTATACAGTTGTCAGCTCAGGTGCTGGGTAAAAAAATACATAGATATGGTCCTACTCTACCTGAGCACCCAAAGCTGTTTATAAAGCTTACCTCATTTTTCTGTTTAAGCCCTTTCTAGCTAACCTTCATACACATTCATACTCTGATGGATGCATTGGAGAAAAAGATTGCGAGAGGATGAGAGAGCATCTTGCCCAAGGATACTTCCAGTGCTCATATTTACATGTGGTGATCTAAGAAAGGATGCTATGAATGTCATTACCCCAATTTCACATTTTTATCTTTTTATACCAATGAGTTTTATGTGTGTTGAGCTATTTGGTTATAAGGCAGAGTGTCACAATTAGAGACAACAAACAACACAAAGTCCTCATACCAGGTGTAGACCATGATGGTGCAGGGGTAAGGATTTATGACCTGGGCAACTTGCAGTCAGTGAGTTGACCATCAACTGTATGCCAAAGTTTTCTAGACCCAAATGTGAGGCCATCTGTCCAAAAGCTAAAGCTTGACCAAACTGGGTTAGGCAGCAGGACAGTGATCCACAAACAAGCTATCAAGGTGTTACAGTGGCTCAGTCAAAGGCCAGACCTCAACCTGATTGAAAGACTTTGGCAGGTGAGCTTAAGTGCTAGTGCTAGATGGTTAGTTGGACAAATATACATGCACATAAAAGTTTGAAAGTTGTATCATAGGTAGCGTTATATGCCTTTACATGTCCTCTTTGTAAATGTGTCCACAGGAGCATTGTCCATATAATGAAATAATAAAAGGAGACATACTAAGTTCATTTCCACGTACAGTAATAAAACCGCAGAATTCATTCCCTGCCTCAAAAAAGCAGTTTGAGCTTCTCTCCCCTTAAAACTTAGTTTTTTGATTGGCCTGTGCCAACAAACAAAACAACAGCTTCAGGGGTCACAGCTGGAATGCCCACCATAATGTCACACAGCAGTTGTTGGTGGGAAGGAAGCTAATAGATAAGGATCCGCAGAAAATAACAGCTTTTACTTTATACAGTGGCTTGCAAAAGTATTCGGCCCCCTTGAACTTTCCCACATTTTGTCACATTACAGCCACAAACATGAATCAATTTTATTGGACTTCCACGTGAAAGACCAACACAAAGTGGTGCACACGTGAGAAGTGGAACGAAAATCAGACATGATTCCAAACATTTGTTACAAATAAATAACTGCAAAGTGGGGTGTGCGTAATTATTCAGCCCCCTTTGGTCTGAGTGCAGTCAGTTGCCCATAGACGTTGCCTGATGAGTGCTAATGACTAAATAGAGTCACCTGTGTGTAATCTAATGTCAGTACAAATACAGCTGCTCTGTGACGGCCTCAGAGGTTGTCTAAGAGAATATTGGGAGCAACAACACCATGAAGTCCAAAGAACACACCACACAGGTCAGGGATAAAGTTACTGAGAAATTTAAAGCAGGCTTAGGCTACAAAAAGATTTCCCAAGCCTTGAACATCCCACGGAGCACTGTTCAAGCCATCATTCAGAAATGGAAGGAGTATGGCACAACTGTAAACCTACCAAGACAAGGCCGTCCACCTAAAGTCACAGGCCGAACAAGGAGAGCGCTGATCAGAAATGCAGCCAAGAGGTCCATGGTGACTCTGGACGAGCTGCAGAGATCTACAGCTCAGGTGGGGGAATCTGTCCATAGGACAACTATTAGTCGTGCACTGCACAAAGTTGGCCTTTATGGAAGAGTGGCAAGAAGAAAGCCATTGTTAACAGAAAACCATAAGAAGTCCCGTTTGCAGTTTGCCACAAGCCATGTGGGGACACAGCAAACATGTGGAAGAAGCTGCTCTGGTCAGATGAGACCAAAATGGAACTTTTTGGCCAAAATGCAAAACGCTATGTGTGGCGGAAAACTAACACTGCACGTGACTCTGAACACACCATCCCCACTGTCAAATATGGTGGTGGCAGCATCGTGCTCTGGGGGTGCTTCTCTTCAGCAGGGACAGGGAAGCTGGTCAGAGTTGATGGGAAGATGGATGGAGCCAAATACAGGGCAGTCTTGGAAGAAAACCTCTTGGAGTCTGCAAAAGACTTGAAACTGGGGCGGAGGTTCACCTTCCAGCAGGACAACGACCCTAAACATAAAGCCAGGGCAGCGATGGAGTGGTTTAAAACAAAACATATCCATGTGTTAGAATGGCCCAGTCAAAGTCCAGATCTAAATCCAATCGAGAATCTGTGGCAAGATCTGAAAACTGCTGTTCACAAACGCTGTCCATCTAATCTGACTGAGCTGGAGCTGTTTTGCAAAGAAGAATGGGCAAAGATTTCAGTCTGTAGATGTGCAAAGCTGGTAGAGACAGACCCTAAAAGACTGGCAGCTGGAATTGCAGCAAAAGGTGGTTCTACAAAGTATTGACTCAGGGGGCTGAATAATTACGCACACCCCACTTTGCAGTTATTTATTTGTAAAAATGTTTGGAATCATGTCTGATTTTCGTTCCACTTCTCACGTGTGCACCACTTTGTGTTGGTCTTTCATGTGGAATTCCAATAAAACTGATTCATGTTTGTGGCTGTAATGTGACAAAATGTGGGAAAGTTCAAGGGGGCCGAATACTTTTGCAAACCACTGTATGTTTGTGGTCAAGTCAAATGACACAACTGCAAAGCTCTGACAACACCTTAACTGCACCCAGTGTAACTTAACATTTGGTCGGTTTTTGACCTCACCTGGCTACAGGAGAAACACTGAGCTGTGATAACACAAGAGCAAATCAATCAAGTCAATAAGGTAAATGCACTGTTATTGATTGTTTTGCTAATAAATACAAATTCAGAAAATAAAGACTCTTGGGTGGATTTATTTAAAGTTATTTGAGCATTTTTTCTGTCAAGCCTGATGTTGCCTAAATATAACCCAGCTTCCTCACAGTGACAAATGCAACCTTTTAAATAAACACTAGTAACAGATCAGGACTTTATAACAGAAGATACACAAAGCTGATTAAGGCTATCCTCTCTCTGACATCACAGAGAGTCAAGAGTAGAAAAAACAGTGAAGCCTGAGCTCACAGGGATTATTGTACACTGGCTTTATTATTTGAAATGTTGTCATGTTTAATATGAACATCCACCTCTGTGAAAGTAACAAAAAAGGTAAAGCCTAATGGGTCCACTTTAAAATATTTCACAGTGGGGGGTGGGGGGGTGTTCAAGATCAAAGTCATCCAGTCTTATTTGAACTAAAGAGGAAAAGTAGCTGAAGTTTGAGGGTTTCATCAGAGAAAGCAGTCAAACAGTTTCCCCAAACATATACGATAGTGAAAGAAAAAAGCATACAAACTAACATTTACAGGCATCCGTATTACAGCAGTGTTGTGCTGTGGCTTTAAGCAGGAGCAGCACGCAGAAACAAAGTGTTCCCCTCTTTGTGTTAGAGCTGTTTTACACCCCTACTTTTATCAGAATGATGATGATGATTTTTCATATATATATATATATATATATATATATATATATGTATATGTATATATATGTATATGTATATATATGTATATGTATATATATGTATATATGTGTATATGTATATATATGTATATGTATATATATGTATATATGTATATATATATATATATATATATATATATATGTATATGTAAATTCTACTTCTCTTCTGGTTTGTTTTGGGGAATTCAGAAATTTCAAACTTCCTATCTGGAGGAAACAGATGTTTCACATCATGTGACTTTGTTGACTGCAGCATTTTACAGGAAAGTAAAAGATGCAGATCGGACGGGGTTATAAATAACACTCGTCATTATTTCAGTGTGTGCGACTCATACTAGGAGGCATATTGTTTGAGAGTTTTAATGCGACCAACAGCAGGTATGACCTCAGAAAGACACGCACGAGGACATGTGCAGCAATTTAATGTAGTGGAGAGAGCAGCCCATATAGAATAGCGGATGAGTCATCGCAGCCTCACAGGGAGGGCTCAGCTCGGGCTTTGAGCATTTTTCAGAATGAGCGGTGGAGCCGTGCAGAGCTGGATCCATCCGCATTTCTCCATTTCAGATAGACACACCTAGACTGTACATGCCTAATTGTCAGCATATGGCCAGCAGGTCTTAAAAGATGACACTGTGCATGTGTTGTGAGGTCAGGCAAACAGTGTTTTTTTTGCCTGCCTTAATCCATTTATCCTTTGGACAGATTTTAACATTGTAGGAAGCTCCAAACACACACACACCTGGCTGTGATATGTCACACTCTGCCCCCTGCTGCAGAACTGCTGATGGATAGTGGAGGAGGAAATCTGCAATGTGACAGGAAACTGCAGAATTTGCTGTCTCCGCTGAGATTGTGACAGCAAGATTGTGATGGACGTCGGAACAAAGGGATAATTACTGGATGTGGGGAGTGTGATGTACAGTATGCAGCATAATTTATGTAATTATCTGCCTCCAACTGTCTCTGATTAATCGTTTATTAATACATTTAGTGATTGAATCCATGGCTGTCTGTGTGTAAACACTGCTGTCACTGCTATACAGTTCACATATTGCACATAAATGACATTTATTTGTCCCAGAGGGGAAGTTTGATTGCAGCAGAAGTCACCTGGCATTTGTATACACCACATAAAAATAATCCCATCAACTCTGGAATCTTCTGTGCCCAGAGACCGACCACAAAACACTGTGTTCCAACATTCAGATCATTGAGGTCCAACACAAATGCTACAGCAAGGGGGAGCAAGGACATCAGGTTAGGGGGGTGATATTATCACCCCCACTCGAGATTGGGTACCAAGTCCCAAGTACTGAAAGATAGGCTCATGGCGAAGCTGCAAACCTGGACCCTCCGTAGCCAATTACCAAGGCTACGTGACGTACTCTCTGAAGGTCTACTAGAAGATGTGAATGCAGCATCACGGACAATCCTTACTGCGACCATCACTGAGACTAATCAGCTGATCTACACTATGGCAGCAGTGATGAATGGCTACAAGATGAACAGCCACAAGGAGGAGTACCCGCCATGGAGAAGGAGACTAGAGGCCAAGAGCAAGGCATTACTAAGGGAACCTGCAAGCTGCCCATACCCGAGACATCGATTCCCGCATGCACACCAGTAGGACCTACAGCAATGGCATCGGATGTCATTCACACTGGAGAAGTGTAGTTGGATGGTAACAAAGCGAGGAAAGGTAGGCAGAAGTGAGGGGATCGAACTACCAGAAGGCAACATTGCAGACACTGAGGACAGCTACAAGTACCTGGGAATCCCACAGGCAAATGGGAACCGCGAACAGGCTGCTAGGAAAGCTGCAACCACCAAATACCTGCAGAGAGTTAGGAAAGTCCTGTATACCAAGGGCTGACAGAAGAACCCGAGAAGATGTGGAGGATGAAGGTGACAGTGGTCCCCGTGGTAATCGGAGAACTCGGGGTAGTGACCCTCAGGCTGGGCGAGGGGCTTCAGCAGATCCCTGGAATAACATGTGAGATCTTTGTCCAGAAGAGCGCAGTCCTAGGAACAGCTAAGATACTGTGCAGGACCCTAAACTCCCAGGCCTCTGGTAGAGGACCCGAGCTTGAAGAGGGCAAGAGGGGAATTATATATATTTCCTAATAGGCCTTTGGCTTTTTGCCAAGCCACCATGTAACCACTTTCATGGATAAAGAAACATTACTTTGATTCTGCACCATCTTATCTCATGGTACCATGTGATATTACACAGAAGTTTAGCCAATCTTCAGTTGAACTTCCGTTGGTATCTCTTTAATGTTACAGTCACTCTGGGGAAAACAGAGCAGGGGTGAAAGTCCAGCACAGCTTTAGCTTTTCTCTCAGCTTGCTGCCCTTTTTAATTACAAATGCCGTCGTCACATGTGAAAGCCACAGTTTAAACTGAGAATAGATATTTAGGGCTACTTAATAATTAAACAATCTCGTATAGTAAATGGACTGATTCTTATAAAGCGCTTTTCTACTCTATTTCAAATAGTGTTTTGTTCCATCAATATTATTATTATTATTATTATTATTATTATTATTATTATTATTATTATTATTATTATTAAGTGGGGTTATTACTGAAATACATTTGTGGCTCTTGCGACTCATTTATCTGTTGAGTTATCACCTACAGTAACTGTGCTTTTCTCCTGAGCTCTAAATAGCATTTTTGTTCTTCTCAGCTACCGCGTTAGTGTTCCAGCCAGGAAACTTCAGTCTCATCAAACCTTTGTTTCTGTTTTCAGAGAAAGATAAACAGCACTCATACATCCACAATATGATGCTGCAGCATTCTGGTACGGCAACTGAAAAGCAATAACAAGAAAAAAAACCCTGCAAAGCAGTTTGCAGGTCACTCCCACATTATTATTACTGTGTTTGTAAAGGATGGCCTTTAAATATCTGTAAAAGTCTAACAGTGATGTCTGTATGTCTGTGCAATAATTTAGGTTGGACTAAATCCTGGGTGGGAGCAGTGATATAATGAAAACTAGCAGTCTGTGCACAGAAATAAATCAAATGTATGAAACTATATGTCACTGCTGAAAGATTACACCCCCCTCTTTAATAATCAGGCGCACCGACCATCACAGTGTGCTCTAACACACTGGTTATCTAGTGCAGAAACGTGTCTGGTAATGCGTTATTAGGTGAAATGTTCGGGTAGTGCAGGTTTCTTTGCAGTTAAGTCAAGAACTGGCTGTAGCAATACATTCTACCCAGTCTGGGCAGAAAAAGAGTGTTCGCAGTCTCTTTCACAGCACTGGACAAAGTGGAAATGAAATGCAACAACACATCACCAACTTGTGCTGAGTGAGGAGAGAAGAAAAGACTCAGTGTTTGCCACTTTAATGCTGTTGCACATTCGTTTTTTTCTCATCTTCCACCTTCCATGTTTTACTCACTGCTGGTGTCTTTCTCTCTTCCAGGCTTCAAGTGCCCTGTGTGCTCCAAGTTTTTGGCCTCAGATGAGATGGATCTTCACCTTGTGTTGTGTTTAACTAAACCCAGAGTGACATACAATGGTAGGACTTCCGTTATTGCCTTTACAACATATACTAGCATTTGAAAGTATGCTGTAGCTGAATGCAAAATTCCCCTAGACAAGAAGAACAAGCAGTTATGAAGGGTCTAAGTCAGGGGTGTCCAACTCCAGGCCTCGAGGGCCGGTGTCCTGCAGGTTTTAGATCTCACCCTGGGTCAGCACTCCTGAGTCAAAAGATTAGTTCATTATCAGGCCTCTGGAGAACTTCAAGACATGTTGAGGAGGTCATTTAGCCATTTAGATCAGCTGTGTTGGATCAAGGACATGTCTAAAACCTGCAGGACACCGGCCCGCGAGGCTGGAGTTGGACACCCCTGTTCTTAGTAGACCCATCCCAGTTCTGGGCAGGCAGCCTTTTGGATTTCACACTGGAGTTTCAGCACACAAAACAGTCGTATCAAAACATGTATTTGCTCTGCAGTGAGTGTTTAGGCCATTTTATAGAATCTCATGGCTACCTTCAATGTACAGGCAAAATAAGGGGAAATCTGAAAGTAGACAAAAGTGCCTTGAACTGAGTTTAACCGTGCCTGTTTGTTGTGTAGTTACAGCAGATTCTGTGTGTTAAATGACTCTCACGTCCAAGTTCCCTGTGTGTGTTTGAGCTCCTCGTTTAACGTCTGAGGCTGAGCCCAGTTTTTCAGCCACTGCCACATTCTGTTTCTACCTAGAGCTCAGTATAATAGATGATCTATGGCCTCATGAGTATTTTTAGTGCAAGTAGGCACCATGATTTTACCGGCTGGTCAGTGAAGACCTGTTTTTAAAGCCTTGACCTGAGCGTTATCAGCCATCTCGGTGTTTTGACAGCAGATATAATGACTAAGGGGTGGCTCTGACTGTGACACTGACAAAGCACGCTCACTGCCTAACAACTTTTGACAACTTAGCAGCCAACTTACCGTACCGGATCATTCTGCTGTCTGCCTCTTATAATGACCATAAGCAACAAAAGTGAACTTCATGTTCGAAGCACAGGCCGAGGGGGCGGTGTGGCAGCAATTTTTCACACCTGTCAAAATGTCAAAGAACCCACCCACCACTTTAATCACACTCTAGATCTTGTTTTAACATATGGCATAGAAACTGAACATTTAACAGTGTTTCCTGAAAACCCTCTCCCGTCTGATCATTTCCTGATAACATTTACATTTACAATAATTGATTACACAGCAGTGGAGAGTAGACTTCATCACAGCAGATGTCTTTCTGAAAGCGCTGTAACTAAGTTTAAGAATATAATCCACCCACTGTTATCATCTTCAATGCCCTGTACCAACACAGAGCAGAGCAGCTACCTGAATGCTACACGTGCTGATGCAGCACCTCTCTACTAGCTTCTCATCACTCATGAATAAGATCCAGAGATTCTTAAAGTTACAGTGCGTAAAATGTCACCACTAGATGTCAGTAGACTGCAGATTCAGTAAACTGAATTCTGTTTTCTTACCTCTCACAGTTCAAGTGCATAAGCCTAGCTGAGGTGGCCGCTTATAAGATGTCACTTTTCCACCCCATAGATAAAAAAACAAGAGTTCCTGCAGCCTGATGCTTGCTTTGACTTCTAATGATCATGTACATAAATGTGTATTAAACTAACTGTACCAAACCAAAATAGAGCTGTCAGACTGAAATAACTAAAAGAACCTAACGGAAGTTATGTGAGCTTAATAATGTCACTCTCTTCCTTCCAGAAGGCTTATAATTATCTTCAAGATGATCATCAGTATAATGTTAAAAAAAACTTTTATATGAATTAGCCAGTCAGCTCCCTGCTTATGTAACAGGTTCTTCCTCCTGCAGTCTGAGAAATTTAGTATAATCTTCATGTAATATTTTCCAAACTACATAGCTGTGGTTGCCTGAGGGCTGCTTCTCCTTGCATTTAGCAGAGATCTCTTCTGTATTTAAGGATATCACAGCCACAGTTAGTGTGGCTGGGGGAAATGTTTCGTTGTTTCCTCTGCTAAACATGAGTATGGGCTCGTAAAATACTCCCCACAGTGAAGTTACAGGAAGCTACGAGATGCAGTCATGTTTCCCTGCAGATTTGACAGATGTGCTCTGCTGCCGCTGTCAGCAAAGGGTGATCTGTTTTGATAAAGATTTCTTAATTTGGTTTTCTGAGCTGAGAGGATCTTATTACTGTTCCAAAATAAACATGAAAACTCACTTTATGTAACAGCATTGCCTACATTTAAATGATCATTTAATCGCTTAACCCAGAGGTTCCCAAAGTGCGGGGCCCGCCCCCTAGGGTGGGCGCAGAGCCAGTGCAGGGGGGGCACGGTATGAAAATTAAAAAAACGCATTAGCTTGTGTAAAATGCTTGGACACTGCTAGCATCATGGACAGGTTTTTGACGGGGCTCCCACGCAAACGCAAAGCAGGAGATGAAGCATCGCCAAATATGTTTCCAAACCAACTTCCTTCCAAGCCAAAGACTAGAAAATATGATGAAGCAAATCTTCCCTTTGGCTTCACCTGCACAAGAACATTTTTCTTGTAAAACAAAGGGGGCCTAGCAAAAAAGGTTTGGGAACCACTGACTTAACCTTTAGTTCACTTCAGTTTTTTTATATAGCACCATTTGACAACCAGTGTGAATGGTGTTTGCCTCTGTGTGTTAGCCCAGCAACAGAATACAAAATAAAGAGGAACGATGGAAATATGTGGCTTGGAGGTCGGAGGTCAGCTCTTACTGTCATTATGTCAAAAAGTCCTTGGGCAAAATACCGAACCCCAATGCATCCATTAGAGATAGAAAGTTCTTAAATAAATAACAACTTAAGAACTGAATGGCTTCATGAATGCTTCATAGAAGGCACTAATGAGGCTTGTAGTGAAGCATGCACAGCTAAGAGTTGATAGGCACTATAAGAATACCAGTAAAAAGAAACCCATAGGAGTGGATCATGGGAATCCACAAAAAAGGCTCTGCCCCCCCATGATGCAAAGCCAGTGCTGTTTAAAATGTCAATAAATCAAATGTTATCCTGTAGGGCTGTTCCATATAACGATATAAAAACGTCTACGTTTCATTTTACGCTTCAGATTTTTTACACATCGTTTGTTTCGTGATGTCGCAAAATAAACTGTTTACGGCAATATTTTTTCATCGTTTTGATGGTCACTGTAGTTATTGTTGTAACTGTTGAGACTTTTCAAAATAAACCGAATCACGTGAAAGAGCAGATTATTTACGGATGAGAAGTAAAAAAGAGCCGCCAGGTGCTAAAAAATAAACCTTAGACTCAAACGTTAGAACAGGCTTTTCCCCGCAGCACGCCGTGGAATAAATACTCACAAAGAAAATGGCGGCCGTTACAACTTATGGCTAAAAATGTATCGTTCCATGCATCGGTTAAAACACTCGACTCCAGCTACATGACGCCCAGCTGGAAACACTTCACGCAGGTCGAGCTGCCCGAGATTCACAGAATTGACAGAAAATGTTACATTTTTGTGATTTATATCGTTATCGGACGATAGATGTCTTATATCGGGATATGAGGTTTTAGTCATATCGCACAGCCCTATTATACTTTGAGAGACTCTAGGAACCACAAGTAAGATGCTCTTGATGATCTGTTGCGATAGTGTTACCATGAGGTCTTAAAAGATGATGCAGTCTGATCATTCAGGACTTTGTACAAGAAGGTTTTTAAATTCATTAGTCAGCAGTGTTGGGAAGGTTACTTTTAAATGTATTCCACTACAGATTAGAGATTACAGGCCCTAAAATGTATTTTGTAATGTATTCCGAATACTTTGGATTACTTAATATATTATCATGCTTTTTACAACAACATGAACGTACTATTGCTGTGTGATTTATTACTATTACGAGGATACTCGCCATACCAACACCAACTAGATGTTTAAATCTTAATATAAATGAGTCACAGTAGGTGGACATTAGGTAAGGCTGCACTTTTTGCAGCGATCTTGTGTAGAAAACTATTCCGCGCGTATATAAAACAGGTCCACGGCTCCGAACCGTAGTAAAGGGACCTCTGGCTAATACGTCGGGTTCGTGTCGGGCTCGTAGCTGAAAACTAGCTTTACTTTGTTGTCTGGGTCAACTTTGCTAGCGAGAGACAGAGAGAGGCGTTGAAAGGCTTTGTTTCAGGTATTGTTTCAGAGGAAAACAGGAACACAGTGTACAGTCGAGTCTTAACAGCTTACTTACAGCTGGGCTCGTCAGGCTGCAGTGGTTATTATTATATTTACATGCTTCCAGCTCCCGTTTCTGCTCCGTGACAACTCGTACTTTTCCTTTTTCTCCCTCCCTCGCTCACAGACACATCACGGGTATGGCAGTCCATTCTCCCTGCAGCACGGACTACACTGCCCATCAGGCTACATTCTTTAGGCCTATGCCTGTAACACTCTGCTATTGCCTTCATATTAAATAATTTTTGTGAATAATTCTTTTAAAATATTTCTTCACGTCATTATGCAGGCCGCAAGTAGGGGTGACATGGGCCGCGAGATTGAGACACAGACATTAGAGCCTCTTAATGCGTGTTTTGTTTGGGTTTCCACCGGCGTGGAATTGCCAAAAATAGAGAGGACATAGCCTAATATATGAAACAGGAAAAGATCGCTGTGTAATCCATTTATTTCAACAAAGTAACTGTATTCTGAATACCACCTTTTTAAACGGTAACTGTAACGCAATACAGTTACTCATATTTTGTATTTTAAGTGCGTAACAGCGGTACATGTACTCCGTTACTCCCCGACCCTGTTAGTCAGGATGTGGATTTAAATGGTAAATGGACTGGTTCTTATGTAGCACTTTTCTACTCTATCTAGTCACGATTACGTTGACTATTAAAATCGTCAACGACTAATTTAATAGTCGACGGTAAATAAGTAGTAGACGCAGGAATAAGTAGTAGGATTTAAGAGTGTAATAACGGACCGAAACAGAAGATGGCAGCACTGCATGTACAAGGATGCCAGCTGCCGTTAAACCCCGAAGAAGAAGAAGCTGTGTCCGGTATCGTAGCTGTGTCTAAATTTAGCGGCCGCATCCTTTGGAGGCCGCATTTGTAGGCCACAATGAACAGGAAGTTCACAGCGACACAATGAAGCCTGTCCAAATTCAAAGACTCCCCCAAATGCAGCCAAAAAATGCGCCCTTCATTTCCCAAGATTTGAAGGATGAGTCGGGTGTGTCCTTCGTGGCCCAACCTATCCCAGAATTCATAGCGCGGCCCAGCTCAGTTTCCAATAATGGCGGCAGCTGGTTAGTTTTAATATTACTCTTATTATTCTTTCTGGGTCACAAAATAAACGTTTAACATATTTTCAGGTGAGAATGTAGCTGTGTAAACCTCAAATATCTGCTCAGTTTATCAAGACACCACATATTTTCAAAAGCGCTCCGACGTTTTCAGAGACGTCTGTTACCCACTAGCTCGATAGCTAGCCGGGAGGTCAAGGCTCACTAGAACCCGTGAGAACACCGGACTCCCGGCAAATCGCTTTCAAACCCACCGCCGTCTTTCGCTACTCAGGTTAAACATATATAAGTCACTTAGATAACTTCAAAATGTTATTGTTTGGCCTTTTTTTTAGTATTTTATTTGTTCCTGAGTAAATCGGTTTGGCTGAGATTAAAGTTATAGTTTTTACACAGCTGAATAAACGTCAAGCAGACAGCTGATTATCAGAAGTGTGAGATGCTCGAGAATTTACTCCAGTGTCCTGTTATATTTTAGATAGCAAGGAGTTTATTAAACTTCACCGAAACAATCTGCAAATGTCATTAAAATGTAATAAACTATCATCTTGTCTTTATTTTTAGTTAGCACCTTAAACACTTAAAGCTGTAAGCTAATGATAGTTATATAAGAGCAGATGCTGCTGGTGCAATAAACTCAGTGTGAGGCAGCATTGCTAATCACTGTGCCACTGTGTTGCAGGCTCCATTGTGTGTTGATTTTCACTTTATTACAGTAACAATATCATAGAATTTCTGTGGCTACTTTATTCATGAACATCAGCTTGTGTATTATCCAACCCTTTGAAAAGTTATACTTTCCACATCACTGATTATGGAAGGGTCTACTTTGGTTCCACTGACTTTTGCCGTTAAAAAATCCATGCCCTCCATTTTTACCCCTCAGGCAGTAAAGACTGTATTGTCGTCACCCCGCCGGCATGAACGCCCAAGTTTGTAATGACCTGAGAATGACGCCACGTAGGACTTTCACATTTATACCTTTGGTGTATCTGAGCAGCCACCAGTATTTTTGTGAATCGGTGGAGATACTTGAGATGTTTAGGTGGACTTGGAAAAAAATCTAAGTGGAGCACATGCTTGTTGGTGTTGTCTGCAGTTGTCCATATCCTCATATAAAGAATACATTTTTGACTGGTTATATGACTTGTACCCGCCTCTCGCCCTACGATAGCTGGGATAGGATCCAGCCCCCTGTCGAAGACGATGGATGGATACGACTTCTATCGTATGTTGTTGATGAGCACAAGAGAACCAGCAGAGAGAAAAAGAAGATTAAAAATCCAGCGTGACGAGCAGGTGGACATCATTTTAATAGAGAAACCGTTCTGATAATTGAAAGGATTTTGATCATCAGATATAAGCAGGAAGTCAGCTGCTTTTCCATATGACTCCCTTGACTTCTGAGTTATTTTTGTTTC
Organism: Perissodus microlepis; assembly: GCF_051167445.1. Classification (NCBI taxonomy): domain Eukaryota; kingdom Metazoa; phylum Chordata; class Actinopteri; order Cichliformes; family Cichlidae; genus Perissodus; species Perissodus microlepis. The sequence goes on along the minus strand of NC_140471.1, from coordinate 3,072,100 downwards.
ATGCAAAATCAGAAGTTCTGTGATCTGCCGCCCTGGCTGTATGCATGTGCATCGTGGTCGTGAGCAAGTCTGTCCCAACCCTAACGCCTAAGTGTAGTGAGAGCAGCAGGGATCGTGTCTGTTTTATAAAAGCATCCTTCTTACACACAACAAAACCTCATCTCGTACTCGTTTCACAGCATGGATGACCCACTTTCATTTCCTGATTCAGGATCTTGACAGTAGTGACGTTTAACATGCATCAAGTGCAGTGAGCGTAGTGCAGCAGCATCTCTGGTGTGTTCATGCCATGTCTTTGTTTGACAAAGGCCTATTTCTCACTTCTTCTCTCTCTAAGTCTGAACACATTTCAGCTCATGCCAACACTCTGCTCTGTGTTTCCCTTTCAGCTGAGCGCTTTCAGGCCAAGTTGAGTTCCTCTTTGAGTAAGCCCACTTCCTGTTCAGCTGGGACTGATTCCTCTCTGTCTTCCTGTCTCTCAGTCATGTGATGGTCCCTGTCTGAGCAGACTGCTGCAATATGGAGAACACTGTCAGCTAACGAAGGAATGCAAACAATGAACACGATCTGTCTTTGTTCCTACAGCCATGCGTCCATGCACCCGTCTTCTTCCATTGATCCAAAGTTGGGTTCAAAATGCTGCAGGGTATTCCAGATGATCACTTGCTCTCAGGAAGTGGAGATCTCGAAGCATTCCCAGGCCAGATAAGATATATAATCTCTCCACTGGGATCTTTTTCCAGTGGAAGGTGCCAGAAAAATGGTGATGAAGCTGCGAGGTGATCTACTGGGATAATGTGAGACGGGGCCTGGTTATTGCTCACTGCTGTTTTCTGTTAGCTGGTGGCATCGCCTGGTGCGTTTAGGAGATCGCTGCATAGAGTCATAACAAGCTGCCTTTTTAGGTACTAACATGGCTCTTGCTTTCAGACATGCCCAAGCTTGTCTCGTTGCACCGACTGGGGAAAGTAAATGCACGGTGTTGCTATAGCAGTGATATTCTATTATGACATTTTTATACGATGTTAAAATGATCACAGTATGATAGGCACGGTCTAAAGCCTGAGCAGGGAATATTTTAATTTTGTGACATTACACGTGCATCAAAAAGTAAAGAAAAGCAAAGCAGCTCTGCTAAGCTTGCCATGTTTCTTATTACCCTGTGTGGTTTTGTCTCAGTGATCACAGCCGCTCCCTGCTGTTTGTGGCCTTTCTAGGAAAATAATAAGCTGTTCAGGTCTTTCCACTCTTACCACACACTCACACACAGTCACATGACTGTGAAGATCTGTAATCAGCATGTTTATATTCCTTTCAGTTGTTTGCTTTTGGTCGCTCAAGGACAACCCTTCATTATGTCACACACACTCACAAACACACACAAGCAGGTGCAGGTAACGATAGTGTAACCATCGAGTCTGTTCTCTGATGCTGTGAGTGTGTCTTTGTGAAAGCAGCAGCACAGCAGAGACAGAGTAAAGGTGAAGGCCTCGTGTCACTGCACGCTGGGGTTTGGCCTTGAACTGCTATTTATTTTCACACACATGCACACAGACCTGTGCTCCCTAAATGTATGTGGCGCTGCTTCGAGACATGGACGCACAAGCACAGCAGCTGTTGCATGTTTATAAGATGACAGGTGCGGCTTGGCTGAAGCCGGCGATGCTCCCTTGACCTCGGTCCTGATTTCTAACCTGCTGTGAGACAGACTGATGACACTGTCAGAGAAAGTGCTCGTAGGCATGGGCCATATGATATTATTCACATCATATACTTCTATCATCATGTGCTGTTTCATGGCGTAAACACGTCACCCCATTAAGCAGTGGATTGCGCTCACGTGGGTCATGCAGCACAAAGTTATTTAAGTTCTGAAGGTGAAGGCAAATATGTCTGGAAGCGTTACAGACGAAGATTTACACCCCAAAAGAGCAGCTACTTCCCTGTTTGGGAAATGATTTTGGATATCAAAGCAGTTACAGAACAGAACACTATACCACAGAGCCTTACCCCAGTCTGACTGTGCACTATATTAACAGCAGGTGGGAGCTGTGCGCCTCAAACCTTGAGACCAGCTACTTTCCCGAGGATCACACATTTTAGATTCGGTAGTGGATTTTATTTTGTAGGAGCCGGTGGTTCGGGCCTCTGACAAGGATGCCTCCTGGGCCAGTTATTCCGGGCAGGTCCCACAGGGAGGAGGCCCCGGGGCAGACCCAGGGCACGCTGGAGAGATGGCCTGGGAACACCGTGGTGTTCCCCCGGACAAGCTGGAGGAGGTGGCTGGAGAGAGGGAGGTCTGAGCTTCTCTGCTTAGGCTGTTTCCCCCGTGACCCGGTGCGGATAAGCAGAAGAAGATGGATGGATTTTATTTTGTAATACTATTTATGTTTTATGCTGACTTTTTCAATTCAAAGAACAGAGGGAGAATTTTTATTTTTATACTTGAATACACTGCTGAATAAACTATTCCACTAAAAGTTACATGTGCAATATACATATTTTAAGTTTTTATCAAATATTTCAAGGCAGCCTGTTGTGTTTATGCTGTCGAATTAATAACACCCAAATTTATTGTGAGAATCCTCTGAAATATCGTGATGTTATGTTTGGCACATATCCCTGTCGCTAGCTGCTCGTTCCAAACTCCCGAGAGACAGAAGCTGCAGCTCAGAGGTGCAGTGAAAGCTGCTCTGTTGATCACCTCCTCTTGTCCAAGGCCTTGCCACGGCGGATGGATCTGCGTATTTGATTTGGCACAGATTTTACTCTGCGTGCCCTTCCTCACACAGCTCTCTTGTTTATCTGGGTTTGTGTTTCCTCACAGTCTCAAACTGGGGATCTTGTGCATGTTAGAGGGGAAAACTATCCTCAGAGGCTAAAGTGTTTTTCGTGTCTTGTTTTAGTTGTTTTGCCCTAATGCTTTTTAATGCATTTTAACACTGTGGAGACCCACTCTCTCTAGGAGCCACTCTTGAGTGGCACTAAAGGAACTGCGGTGTGTTCTGTGTCTGCGACGGCCCATGTTTTAGCTCTAGAGATTTCCCCTTGGTAATAGCAAGGTGGCTGCCTCCAACCTTTAGATACAGTCTGTGGTTCATCCTAGTGTGCAAACCAATATTAAGACAATAGACAGTTCTGCAGTTAAAGACGTTAATGCTGGAGGAGGAAGAGCTGGAAGGAAAGTTTTGACTTCTTTGCAAAGGGTAAATATGTCTGCAGTTAGGGCTGGGCCATATCATACCGTTCACGGTAACACCAGTATAATGTTGGGCAACGATAAGAAAATGAAATATGGCGATAGAATATGGGTAAAACGCGCATGCGCTGTGCCTTTGTTTTCATACGCACATGGCGGAAAAAGCATGGTGGCGAATGAGAAGGTCGAAAGCGGATTGTTGAATGAAACGATGAACCAGAATTGGTTTGTAAAAATGCTGCAGCTTCAGTGGTGTGGAACTGGTTTAGCTTTCGTCTGTCAGATACACAACAAAGCACTATTTTTGGTAGCGCATGCTAGCGGGCCGTCGTTATTACCGTGTTGTTTGGAAAATACGGCACACTTAAAATCAATCCTTTGATTTTTCTGAAAGTCGACAGAGCCCCTTATAATCCCGTGGGCCTTATGTATGAACTCTGGTTGTGTTTACTGACCTGGAAACGATTTTATGTACACGGCGCTCGAAAATCTGTCAAATGTTTCAGTACGACTTTGCTGAGCTACGAAGCCGCACCGCTTGATGGATTGTAGGAGCGTTACGGCTGTCGTAGGCAGGAGCCTCGCGGAGTGATACGTGCTGTGCTTCAACATAATATTACCGTATTGTGTGTGTATAACCTCATTTTAAGTTCTGTGGATGTTATACATGGTTATGCTGAGGATGTGTCGGCCAGTTTCCACTGGAAATGCCTTTTGGTTAAACTGTCAGCGAGGAATTTGCATTTGCACTGTTACATTTTTATATAACTTTAATGCAGATAAACAGCTGCTTGTTTAAGTGAAAATACAGTGATGGTTTGTTTTTGCACTAATAAAGTTGAGGAGTTGTAAAGTATTTTGTGTCAATTATATCGTCAGTTATATCGTTATCGCAAATTTTCAAATGTATATCGTGATAAATATTTTTGGTCATATCGCCCTGCTCTATCAGCAGTTAATGGAATATGACATGAAGGGCAGCTGTTTTGGGGTCGTGTGCATCACAGTCCCAGGGGCATGGTAACAACAGATTACTGGTTTTGATTCGACACGGTGTGCAGATTTTGCCCCTCACCTGTAAAGGCCTGGTGGGGTATTAATGTGAGCTCATTGGGTGGAAACCATCTTTGTGAACATCATAACTTAGGAACAAGGTGACGTGGGATTTTCACATTGAAACCATAGTTTCATCTACTAAACGAGTTCAAATATCAGTTGTCTGAAAATGCAGGATGTCCGACAACTCAAAAAGACATCATCTCATCCTCTAGGATTTTCAAATTGATTCAATAAGTGCATCTGCCAGGAGTCTGAGAGGGAGAACCGACAGCTACCAGCATTTTCATTTTAGTTTCTCATGCTCGCCCACACTCTTTTGCGTGCGGATGCAGAATTGACAAACATACACGTGGATGCACAGACAGCGGTCTCACTGATGAGGCAGGACAGAGGCCCTCTGCAGCTGAAGCAAACATCATCTGCATGAGTATTACAAACCTCTCACTGACTGGCTGCCCGGCCCAGACTGTCAGTGTGTTAAAGATGCTTTTGCCCTCAGCTGAGCTGGATGCCATGTGCTGCTGCCCATAATAACAGGCTTTTGCAGGCCTATGTGGGTTAATCCACTGTTACATAAGGCCAATCCTAATGACTGTGTGTTTTGCTGCAGGTGATGGGTTTAATGGTGCACATGCTGAGTTCGACTCTAGAGCCGGACCCATGCTATTCATAGCATGAACACACACAGTAACCTCGCACACTGTAAGGAGCGCTGAGCAGAGGTGGAGGCTATCCGGTGGCCTCCTACCCACAGTACAAAACTGAGTGTGGAAACACTGATAGATAAAGATTTAAATGCTTCTGACAAAGTCGTGCTGCATTCAGGGAAATCTAGAAATTTCAGCTGCTTGAACAGTATGACTTTAGCTCTCTACACATCACGATCATCCAGAACAGCATGCAACACACATCCTAATCATGTTGCCTCTGATTGCCACCAAAACCCTTCTCATGTGTTTGCGTTCCCGTATTTCTTGTGCCACTGTCAAGATCTTAAAAGTTTTAAAGGAATACATGGAGTGATCTCATGGACGATGCGTTGGTACGTTATATAAATCAGGCAACGCTTCAGTTCAAACAGGTCATGAAGTCGAGCTCCACGCAGTCCCGGCAGATCAGCTGATCCCAGAGCCTGCCCATATCAGCTGATCCCCTCCTGCATAAACCTCACACAGGTTGGGCTTTTTAAGCCGTTTTAGCCTACCAGGAGTTGTTGCATATCTGCAAGCCACTTTGCAGCCCAGCTCCACCTCTTTCAATGCTGTCAGTAATAATATCATTACCGCTGATGCTGCTGTGTTCTGTGCTGAGATCTTCTTACAGGGAGGACCAAGGACAGAGCTGCGTTTCCCAAAACACAACGGTCCTGACTGAGATATAAGAGTAGCACCGTGCACATCTAGTAAACAGAAACACTGAAATGTGTCCCCACTGTCGGTATATCTGAACAATTTTGTCAGGATGACCTTTATTTTTATGTAAATATAATTGTTGAACTGTCAAAATCAGTATGGAGGACATGTGTGGGTGCGCTGTAATACTAACTTACAGTACAACTGAAACCTGCACGCCGTCTCTGCTTTTACACTCACGCAACCACTAATTAAGAAAGATCACATGGTCACTTTGGTTTTGCCAACAGAGGCTGTGTGTTGTGTTATGAGTCATCCTATAATCCCAATCGTGTGTGTGTGTGTGTGTGTGTGTGTGTGTGTGTTCCAGAGGATGTCCTGCCTCGGGATGCAGGAGAATGTGCCATCTGCCTGGAGGAGCTGCAACAGGGAGACACCATCGCTCGCCTGCCCTGCCTCTGCATCTACCATAAAGGGTTGGAACCTCGTTTGTTTTCCTTTTCATCTACTAGTACAGTAGTAGTATAGTGGTCCCAGCTGAGGTGTGGCCTTAGCGACACAGTTCAGTCCCAGGAGGTCTTTTTAAGGAATTACTAGCTTGCTTCAGCCACTTCACTGTCTGCATTTCCATCACAGTGACGACTTGTGAAGATTAGGCAAAGAAGTGCTGGGTGTCCAGGCAGAGATGTTCGTATTGATCTTACCGATTCCAGTCTCACACTCATATTTGGCTGCACTGAACAAACCCTCTTTAGTTCCCCCCCTAAAAGTGTTCCTGTGCTGAGATCAGTCAGAGAGGCGGTAAAACAGAAGAGCGAGCGCTCCTAACTTTGGAAGATACCCACTTGATTTGACTGCTGAAGCCTAAGTGAGCTTCAGAGGAGGGATGTGTTTTGCATAGTGGTGTGTGGCTCTTGTCCCTCATCATGAAATGAGAGCAGCACGCAAACACGGCTATAACAGAAAGAGGAAGCAGCAGTGTCAGTTTAAACTGATGCAAAATTAAAGTTCAGGGTTAAAAAGAACAGTCATGCTGACAGCGAGGGACGAGCACTTGCGTCATGCACACTGTAGTGCTGTCACATTATTTCACAGAGGGCCTAGATTGGGCTTAAAGTGGATTTATTTATATATGACCTTCAGTATTTACTGAACTGGCCTGTCAGCTGGTATCAGCTCACTGTTTTCAAATCAACCCCAGACTTTATAATGTCTTGGCTGCAGTTTTATAGCCACGTGGTAATTTTAGTCCTTCTTTTAATAACTGAATATGAATCTGGCCTTTTCTGGCTGCTGCCCTTTCAGAGATGCTACAAACTTAGTTTAGACCAGCAGACACAGACATCCTTTGATATGACGGCACCCACACCACCGAACATTACTTCACCTTTGAGCTTTCATTAGTTTCAGGCAAAGACTGTATTTAAAAGATGGACAAGTCTGACCTATGAATGCTAAAATGCTTTAAAGGCCAGCGATGGGTGACTCCTTCTCCAAGTTTGACCTCAGCAAACACTGCCCAGGTGACTTTATGGTCTCAGCTGGTAGTTTGAGGTCAGATTGTAGAAAACATGAGGTTCATTTTGTAAGTTATAGTCAGAAAGCAGGATAAACCGGGGAGCGCTCATTGGCTAATGAAATGCGAGTGTTGCATCAGCCTTCAAGGCACCAAGAGCAGTGATGAAAACCGTCAGCCTGAGGTTTTGAGGCTTCACTAACCAACAGGAAGTTTGTTTCAGCTGTTTTTCATATGAATGCTATCTGTGTTTTAATGAACTGGACACAGGTGTTTTGGTTCCTTTTAAAGTGTGGCTCGACATACATAAATACATTAGGATATTATAAGTATGTAAAGCATGTTTTGCTGATAGTTAATAATAATGTTTTGAATTCAAATCATTTGAAGGAGGAAAGTGTTTAACTGCTTTGTTCTTTCATTTTTCGATACATTACATCAGAACCCACTGTGGTGAAAGAGGAAACACGTGTGCTTTCTTTAGCCTGAGTGGGTCAAGTCCAACACAGTCCACTACATGTACATGTGACGAGACCACTGCACACCAGCAGGTGTCGCCAGACGCAGCAAAATGGACTTCATGAGCTCTACGAGGTTTACTTTATTAATGCCAGGGAGAAGGTGCACGGTTAAATGTTCCAGTGTGAACAAAGCTTTGTACCACACGAACAAGTGAAAATAGCCGTAGGTGTGGTCAGGTGTAAAGTTTGATGAGGTGCATCGTGGCGGAATGACTCGGGCAGCATGGCTCTTCTCACGCTCCACGCTGTCTCACTGACTCCTCCCATCTTGTTTTCTCTCCTGCAGCTGTATCGACGAGTGGTTTGAGGTGAACAGGTCCTGTCCTGAGCATCCATCGGATTAAAGCTTTCATTGCACAGGTAAAATCCACATCCACAGACGTAAAGATGGTATTTTTTTAAAAGTCAGCATCTGGTTCTTTTCTGTGTGATTTCAGGAACATGAGACGTCCCCAGAGGGATCTGCAAAAATGAAATCCCTGGATTCAGGGACTCTGCTGGACTCTATGACCACTGTGATCAGTTAGCACCCTTCCTCCCACAACCCACCCACCCAATAATGTAGTACCACAGTGTGCCAAATCTCATTTAAGCAATCTTCAGGGATACAAACTTGTGTGTTTTATGTTTAAGTTGCACATCTACACTCAGCATCAGAGTTGACAGACTCCTCCATCTCGTGTCCTCTCCAGCCCTGACGCTCGGGGCATGACGGCAGGCAGGGCTCTACGTCCTGAGAGGGACGTGTCAGCAGTTTGTACACCAGTATGGAGGAGGAGGAGGAGGGAGACTGTTGGCTGACGCGCTCCGACTCGCCCCCTCCCCTCCTCCGTCAGCATCAGTGTCTCCCAGTGCCTTGTTGTAGCGACGCTCGGCACGCAGCAGCCAGGACAGAGGGGAGTCCAGACTACGGCCGAGCCGGCTGTCCTCCACCCAACGCCCTACAACCCCCACCACCACCAGGACCATCTTACCACAACTGCCATTCTACCCGAGCAGGAGAAACAAGCCAGAGACGGCGTGTCTGCGTCTGCAGCTTCTCGCAGCTGACAGTGCTGCTGCAAAAACGGTGCCAATCAACTGTGAATACTGTCAAAGACTCAGTCATCAGTGCTTTTTAGACCCCGCCCACACAGTGAAGGTCTTCAGGTACAGGAGCCCAGTCCATCACTCACCAGCCTAAACCCACTGCAGCACAGTGCTGCTACTTCTGTGACACGATAAGTGTTCTGCATGCCAGAACAATGGGACACAACAGCATGTGGAAAAATGAGACTAAATTAAAAATCCACCCATCCTGTTTTTTAACTGCTTATCCGACTTCAGCCGCGTCCACACGGGGAGCAGTTATTCCCCGTCCGAGTCTCTTCTTTCCCTCAAGTTAGCCCACATTCCTGGCTGGAAAAGGCTACAGCCCGACTTTTGGATACGTGGTTAAGAAAATGGATGGATGGATATTTTAACCCTCTGCTAGTAAAGCTGGAGCTTCACTTTAAGACTCAGCATCACGTTCACCACCACAGACCAGACTCATCTTCATCAGGACCTGAAATACTTTGTCCCCACCAGCAGATGTCAGTCTGTAGTTTTCCAGCAAAGCACCAGGATCTTGAGGTATAACATCCAGGCTGCCGTACACGTGGCTGCAAACGGCTCCAGTGCATGCTGCAGAACCTGCATGAACCTGCAGGATCGCTTATTCAACACCAGGGTAAAAAGCGTGTGAACAGAATACGTCTCGACATAAATAATATCTCGTTCCACGATGGACGGGATCTGGTAACGAGACGATGTGGGAAAACCTTTCAAGACCTTCAGTTAAGTTTTTAGCTTTGTGTTCCTTCCTGTAAAAATGAGCTTCGGTTTTTTTTATCACATCTGTCAGCTCGTGTTCATTTCTGCATCATAACCGTAGCAGCTGCAGGTAAACCGAGCCCCTCACAGTACAGTGTTACACCAGACTGAGACAGTTTACTTGTGAGGAGCTGCAGGACTATAAAGGTACCAGGAAAACAGCTCTGTGAAGCTTTTTCAGGCACTGACCGTCACACTGGGAGTCAGCAACTTGATCTCGATCCTGGCAAATGCAGCAGTCCAGGTGCTGAGGGAACTTAAGCTAAACAGAACTGGAGGGACTAACTGGACCTGTCTGTTTGGGGTTAGGTGTGCCTGAAGACCTCACTGAGGAACCAGTCAAGTCCTTGATACTGATTTCACCAACAAGCTCACGTTCAGCCTTAGAGGACGAGCTAAGTTCAAACCCATCTACTGATCCAGGGCTTGTGTGGATCCCAAAGCTCCAAAACATCTGAAACTTGTCATCCTTTTCCCTCAGTCTCTTTTGCCTGTGAAGACTAAATGCACCCCTTCCTGATTCAGTCTGTGAGCGTTTGCTGGGGGTTGCAAAGAGGATGCTACACCAAAAACCTCCTTCCACTTGCTTTGGTTGCGAGCAGATTGCCGTGGCCACCTTTAGATGATCGGTAAGTCGTTAGTGAATGTCTGAAGGCAAGTCAGCGACCTCCATACAAACTGTGAGTGACCACAGCAGCAGCCTGTACCTCTCTGTGACCACTGACTACCACTACCACTCACCCACCAATCAGAGAACACACGTTTTTCTCTCGCAACACCAGGCAGCCACTCAGTGACCTCCAGGCTTCTGTGACTAGAGTTTCTCATCTTGTAATTATCATCATTAAATGAACAATATGCAGTTTGTTAAGTGATATTTGGGATTTTCTTTTTATGCTTGAAATCATGCAGAAGCTGCATCGTGTTATGGAGGTGGAGACTGGCTACAAACCAGAGGTTTTTTTAAGATTTGTCATTTTGGTAATTGAACTTATTTACATAGTAAAGTGTTTGAAATCAAACATTAATATATTGTTTTAAATATGAGAATAATGGGAGACAGAAACATGTCTGTGTTTAGATGTGTGCCTTCTAGTTTGCAGACATGATCCTTTTTGTTTTGCAGTTTCTGTAGTTACTGCTCTCCACCACTGGGAGGCAGTGCGCTCTCACGTATGATCTTGATGTGCTTGACGTTATTTTTGAGATTTTTATCATGAAAGCAGGACATGAAAGGTTCCTGTGTCGTCTGTGATCTTAGAGACCGTGAGAAAATGATGGCGGTGCGGAGGGAGGGAAAATGGTTTTAATAGAATAACCATGGTTTACGTTTTATTATTGGTTTCCTACACATTCCTCAAACGCCGACTGATTTGTGCTAAGTCAACATTCATTTCGTGCTTATATAAATATGTAAAAAGAATCACAGGCAGCAGTTTGTTTGGTTTTTGTATCTCCCAAAAATGATTTAATGGCTGAAAAGATTTTATAATGATGTTTTTTATGATCATGCTAACTTTGCTTTTTATTGTGACTCTTGCTGCGTTCACCGTGTCTTCCATGACATGTAATGTGTGTGTGTTGGGGGGTGTATTCTGTGAAAGTATGACGTTTTTTAAGATGAAACACTGGACTCTGTGAAATGTAAACTTTTTACATCATTAAAAGTTTTCATGAGCAAATGACAGAAGTGCAGAACACGCCGACCCCTGTAGCCCCTCCTCTCACTAACCATTTTCACACAGTCCCTTACTGAACACACACATCTCTCGTGAGTCAGCTGGGAGTCCTGCTGAGCTGCTTTACTGTCGTTGTTGAATGTATTGAAGCTAGTGTGGTTCTCTGGTGGGCGTTGGTGTCACTAGAATGCAAACGGATCAAAGTTTTGGGATCCACCCCGGCGCACTCATGACTGCTGAATCGTCACACTGTATTCTGGAAATCAGACGGCCACACAGAGATTAACCGAGCCCGGTGACGCGCTCCCTTCGCACAGTGCGTGGAGGCAGGATCGGTGCGTTTGTAGCGACAGAGCGACCACGTGGCTGCTTGATGGACACCTCACGGGGCTTTGACTGTACCGTCATCTCTCTCTCTGATCTGAATTCTGCAAGAGATTACAACCACTTTCCCCTGACTGATCATGCAGCTGATTCCTGTGAGCAGGTCCGACTGTCTTTTCATTTCTGTCTGTGAATTTATGAGGAAATGTGCAACAAATCTGGCCTTAAAAGATGACTCTGACATTTCACTCTCCTGTCCGTGTGGGTTTTTGTATTTCCATCATTTTGCAATAACACAGACACCTCTAATACCACAGTGGCTCTGACACCACGCTGAATCCTTGAACTTGAAAAGGTTTACGGGAAAGGCTGGCGTTAAATGAGAGCATGTTACGAGTGCAGTTAAATTATAGTTGCAACTCTGTAGTAAAACATTTCCAGAGCTTTCTGCCACGTGGCGTGGTCTTCCTCAGGAGATGACGTTATATCTGAGCTCAGTACGGGACTTTGGTTATATCAGCACACATCCAAAAACTACAGTTCCTGTAAATGTCACGTGAGGCTCGTTCCTGATCAGAGCCCACAGACCCACGCGTAAACACGCCTGGCTTTGCTTTACAGCCTGGTACAAAAGCAAGTTGAGGAGTCAGAAGTCACCAGCTGTCATTTCACCCATCGTCACTCGAAATCACCCAGTGTCAGTGACCTTTCATACTCTGATGACACTTTAATGTCGATTCAGACTTCTGTGGCTGATCCACGTCCTGTTTCCTGACGTTTCACAGCTTTCCTAGTGAGAAAGACCTCCACAGATAATTAAATAAGAGAAAAGTTCCAAAATTTTTATAATGAGACCACAATAAAGATCGTATAGATAAACTGAGACATAATGTTGACGTACGTCTTCTTTTTTCATATATGAACGTATGTGAGGGATTCATTGCATGGTTAGATACATTTACACTGACGGAGGTGTATCGCTGGCCCAGCCCAGGCTGTACGCCAGGATCTACCCTAATGTCAGCCGAACTCCATCCAATCGGAGCACTGTAAATCTGTCTTACAGAGTGATTAATAAAGTTAAACTAACGACAGGTGTTATTAGTTGCAGTGACGCCCCATTAGATGCTAAATGACAGTCCACACCATGATGAGAGCTGGGTGAACTCGTTCAGTGACCAGCCTCAGATTCTCAGTTCTCCAATGGCTTTTTGTATTATTGTGTAACTTGGGTCATCACGATGGGGCTTCCCCTGTTTGCACTGGCAGGCAGAAATCCCCTGCACAGCCTGCAACTCGCTGGAAAGAAAGAAAAGAAAATCTGGCACTTATTGATTTCTGTAGGCACATGGAGGCTGATCAGTACTGGACCTTTGCTTATTCCAAAGAATAGAACAGTTCTAATGTGAATATATGAGACGGTCCTGTCTCAGACTTTATCCAGTTAATTGGTCTCTACTGTCTGAAGAAGCACAAGGTAAATGTGCTGGGTTCATGACGCTCCCAGCATTTTGGCCATCATCATCATCATCTTCTCATTTTGAAACCACACATGGTGAGCGAGGGAGGAGAACGAACCTGAAGCTAAATAAAAGTGAGACAAGTGAAAGCAAAAGGTGGTGCAGACTACAGCCTGCTGAGGGAAGGTGTGTGTTTATGCCTGAACTCAGGTAAGTGGCAGAAAGCTGAGACAAATAGAACAAATCACTCAAAGATCAAACGAGAGGCTCTGAGAGCTGCTGGTTGCTGCTGTATTTGATAGTGTGCACCGAGAGAAACACGGCCCCAGCATGCTTTTTATCTGCAAACTGTCGGGTTTGAGCCCCGACAAACAGAATCTGTACAACAAAAGAATCATAGCAAGCTTGAATACTTCTGTATGTGCATCCATAGAAACAGGATTTTACAGCATGTAGGTCTGTTAGCCTGTGGGGTCCAAGCAGCTAGCAGCCTGGGTTAATGTTCATACTGAACAACACTGGTATGCATATCAAGGCACCTGTGTGTAAGGAGCTCCGGCTCTCTGAAACGACCACGCTGCCTGTTTGTTTATTAAAGATTACCTGGACCAATCAGACGGCTGCTTGGACGATGTTTTTTAACTGAATCGACCACAATGAAGCATTTTGCTTTGTTTTCTTCCTAAACAAACACGCACAAACATTCCAACACAAGGACTTGAGCCCATGTGTAAAACACGTTGGTAGTGATATACTGACGTGTTGGCCACGTCTGAAACAGTCGAATCAAAGTCTTTGCTTTATTCCAACAGAAATGTCTGAAGAAAGCAGCGGGGGGAGCCCGTGTTCGACACAGGAACCGGATTCACACATTTGCCACTCACGTTTGGGCTCCACTTATTTATTGTTGTAACACTTTTAACACTTTAGGTCACATCTATGCAGAAACACAGACAATGCTAAAGAGTTCGAGACCATCACCATCAAGTATGTGAAAAACAGCATCTTGTGTAACAGTAAGATGAATATAAAAAAGCATTTACAGTACACAGAAAACAAGGTGTGCATGTGAGGAAGTCAGCATGCTGTATACTTCTTGTTTAAGGTCCCACTTCCTAACTTTTGTGGAAAACTGTGAAACACTTGTTGAAATTTTAGGGGAAAGTCCCCAAAATGAAACACGGTGATGTCGTTCAGAGATTTCAAAAATTAACATTCTGGGTTTTTCGCTTAAGAATAATAAATAAATAAAAACACAGACAATGGAGGTGGTGCGACTTTATCCCCGCAGCATCGGGTGAAACTGCACCAAATCCGTTTGCTGACACCAGCGCACGGACCGAGCGCACACACTTCCTCCTTCACACAGCTCCGTGCATGCGTCATGTGAGGTGCCCAGTCAGTGGAACCGCAGCCGCTTCTCTGACACAAACTGCTGCTCTTCCTCTTCAGAGAGCCGGTTTCCTTTCACGCTGTAGAAATACAATCAGACTCCAGTCATGCATTCACAGGGACAACGTTAACGACGGCCCCACGTAACCTGCAATTCACTCTGTGGATGCTGTCAAAGACGGGTGACAGGGAGAAGCTGGACCTAGTGTTGTAGAGGGCATCTCCCTGCTAGTCTGGGTCCAATGTGGATCCAGCTCAGCTCCAGATCGAGGAGATCAACACGTCCTCCACCACCAGTTACTTCTGGTGGCACGTACTGGCCCGACACTTTAGATTATGCTGTGTTTTTCTTTCATTCATCATCTGTAATATCTCAATAGACCTTTTACTGATGAATCAGTAAATTCTGTCTCAGTTGAACATCTGAATGATGTTTTTTCCTTCCTCCTTTTTTTACTGAACCTGAAATGACTTGGGACAGCTTAATTCCTCTGTTTTATTAGCTCACTGTCCGTTTAAACAGAGAAATGAGGGCCATCAGCAGAGCTACACCCTTTGAGCCTGTTTACGTGCTAGTCCATTATTGTAGGGTCTACCTTACAGTAGAGGCGCCTGATGATCAGATCAGTGGTTCTCAAACTTTTCACAATGAGTACCACCTCATAAAATCTAACGTACCACCCTTATGACCCACATTAAAGTACAGTAGTGTGTACATGAGACAATTTTATTTCTTATAAGAATATTATTTATTTTAACTGTCATAAACAGGATGTGACGTAATGATAATAATAACATCTGTACCACATTAAACCATTCACAGCAGGTGGGATATCCAATCTTTAAGTCAGTGGTTCCCAAACTTCTTTTGCTGGGCTCCCCTTTGTTTTACATGAAAAATGTTTTGCTCCATTGCGGTTTCTTTCACACCTCAAACATTTAGTAAACAATTAAGCAAATACAAGTAATCTGCAATAAATTACAGGTAGTAATGAAATAAACTACTAACTCTGTTACGCTGCGTCCGCACCTACACGGGTATTTTTGAAAACGCAGCTGTTTCGTCCACGTAAACGGCGTTTCCAATCACCGAAAATGGAGATTTTTTAAACTCCTTTTTTGCGTTTACGTGTGGACGAGGAATACAGAGTTCGTCACGCAACGTCAAAGGTATGTGCCTTTATCACGTCACGCTGTGGCCACGTTATTGTTTACATGAGATGAATTGCAGAATGGCAGATAGAGACAAAATACTGTTAATCTGACTGTCTGCAGGTTTTACACACAGTTACTGTCCCTCCATTTACAAAGGCAGAGGCGTCACGGTGTGATTATTTTACTGTAGTTGTTTTTTCCTGTGTAATAATATTCAACATTGTTATCAATACATTTTTCAAAAAATGCCTCTCTGTGCAAAATGGGTTTAAAAACATAAACAGCTGTGGGATCCTGTTTGTCTGTGATTTAAACAGCCCAGCGCTGCTCCCGACGCAGGGAAACCAATCCTGCAGGGAGACCTACCTCAGCACTTGTGCAGGTGAAGCCAAAGGGAAGATTTGCTTCACCATATTTTCTAGTCTTTGGCTTAGAATGACGTTGGTTTGGAAACATATTCAGCGATGCTTCATCTCCTGCTTTGCGTTTGTGTGGGCGCCCCGTGCTAGCAGTGTCCAAGCGTTTTGGTTTTTTTTCCCTTTTCACACCGCGCCCCCCCCCTGCAATGGCTCTGCGCCCCCCCTAGGGGGCGGGCCCCACACTTTGGGAAGGTCTGAGCTAGCCCAACTTCAGTAACCCTACAAACATCACTGCTGTTTAGTTTCCTGTCTTCGTTCATGTTGGAAGTGATAGCAGAGCATTTAACAGCCTCACAGGTACCGATCCGTCCCTTACTAGCTTAAGTTTGTGTCCAGAATAAGTTGGACTTCAAATAATCACCCACCCTCTGCTTGGTCTGACATAACCTTGAGGGGAGAACAAAAGACCAAGATGTCAATTTGAACTGATGCTCACCATATCTCTTTGAGTGCTTTGTTGTGAGTGAGGGCCTCAGCGAGCTGCCTGATCCCTTCCACAGTGAACTGGTTGTTGATTAACCTGCAGACAAACAAGCAGTGACTTACAAAGGACACTGAGCTGTGTAAGAGTTCCGATCCATGCTGTGTAAACAGGGTGCAGACTGATGCTGTGTTGTCCTCACCACAGGTGGGTCAGACCAGTGTTTGCCTGAATCATGTCAGCCAGGTGTGGAGCTGCATCATCGGTCATTTCATTCTCCACCAACCTAAAAAGCACAAACAGTAACGGCACACAGCCCTGAGACTTTAGTCACTCTGGAGAGGCAGCATTGACACTGATGTAGCTCCACATCCATAAGGTCAACCATGCATTTAAGCGCTGTGCTGCGAGTTCAGGTGGCGCATCCCAGCTCTCCTTCTACATTACTGATGTCGACTGGGATAATACAGACTGCACGTACCAGAATATCCTGAGTGCCGTGTTCTCTTTCAGTGCTTCAGCCAGGCCCCGCCCACCTCTGGATGTAATGCAATTGGCCGACAGACTAGAAGACAAAAAAAAAAAGAGTAAAGATTTTAATCATTAAGTCTGGATGGGCGTTTTTATTTTTGTGCCGTTTTTATAACTTCCTACCTGAGGTTGGTGAGGCTTGGGTGGTTCCTCAAAGCTTCTCCAAATGCTTCTGCTCCCTCATCGCCAATACTGTTGCCCCACATCCTGCAAAAATGCACAGAAAGCCTGATCAGGCACCTCGTTACCAAGTCCTTCCTCAAATGTTTTCAGCTGGGATAAACAACACAGCTAAAAATGCATCTCGGTGGGATTTCTCTCTTTGTCACATCTGGTTTCAGTCACCAGGGTGTATTTCTGTTGTGCCCAAACGCTCAGAATAAATGCTGATGACTTCCTCTGTCACCATTAAAGCTGCATTTTTACTTTGTTTCTTACGCCTCAGCACTTTGCTGAATTTCCTGGATGAACACTGAATTCTTACCCAACGTCGAATATTGACGAGCTCTTCTTTATGGCGTTGGCCAGATGCCTCCCACCAACACTGGTGATCTTGTTTTTACCAATCCTACAAAGTAATGTCAAAGTATTCAAGGTTAGTAATGTTAGTAAGGTTAGTAAGGTATGTTGGTTTTTTCCCCAAATGGAGATCTTTTTAACTTACTTGAGAACTCGCAGTTTGGGGCATTCTTCAATGATCTGAGCAACAAGCCTGGCTCCAACATCTGTGATGTTATTGTTGTAAAGCCTGAGGACACAAATATAAAAATATAAATCACTGTGTGTTTTTGGTTTTTTAAAAAGTGATTCAGACAGGTTTGGGAGAAAGTGGAATAACATAGCGAGCTGCTTCATGCAGGCAACTGAAGCTGCGTTGCATTATAGCACATTTAAAGGACATCAAGTGTCGGCAGAGTGCTGAACAGAGGGATAGTATCCTCAAATAAAAAGAATTACAGAAGATAAGATGAAAACATTATTCCAAACATTGTAAGACATCCATAGTTGTTTGTAAAATGATATGTGTATATATAAACACCAACGTCCTCGCTGACACCAAACACTCCAGCCTAAACTGAGCAGTTTTCTAACTCTGCCTCTGAAACGTCAGCAGTGCTGCTGCTGCCTGCATCAGTGTCAACCCCTCCACCATCCCAGCATCCACCTGGATCTACTGCTCATCACATCTTATAAGTTTCCACCAACTGCGTCTCATCTCCAAGACCAGGCATTACGTTCCGCATAAGGACCTGGAAAATCTTATTCAGGCCTTTGTGACCTCTAGGCTGGATTACTGCAATTCCCTTTATTTCGGTCTTCATTCTGCTCTTCTTCATAGACTGCAAACTGTTCAAAAATGCGGCGGCACGCCTTCAGACTGGAACTGGGAGGTTTGCCTCTGTTACGCCTGTTCTAGCTAACCTGCACTGTCTACCCATTAAATCTAAATTAAAATACTGCTGCTTACTTTAAAATGATCAACAACACAGCGCTGAGCTACCTTACTGAACTCCTTCGATCGTATATATTCCTGTTAGAGCACTAAGATGATCTACTCAGTTACTCTTGGTGCAGCCAAGATCTCGGCTGAAGTCTAGAGCTGACCGTGCGTCTGCCTTGGCTGCACCTGATTTGTGGAGTAACCTTCCTACTGCTATCCAATCATTTAAATCACGGTTAGAAACCTATTTATTTAACCTTGCCTTTCCTGTTAGTTAATGCCCAACTGATTTCTTGACTTACTCCATTTCTCTTTTATGCATATCTTTTTTTTGTGCTTTTGCTATGTTTTTATTTGATATGCATTTCATGCTATTCCTGTATCAGTGACACTGACCTGTTAGCATATTTGGTACTTTGTTGGTCTTATAATATTTATGTTCTATTTTCTGTCTTTTTTGTTAAGCACTTTGGTATAGCGTTGGTTTTTAAATGTGCTCTATAGATAAAGTTGTTGTTGTTGTTATACGTGCCACACGTGGCTGGAGTGATGAGCTCAGAGTCTACAAACCAAACCAAGGATATTTATTCACTGTGGCCTGTTCAACGCAGAACATGGAAGTGGATCCTAAAAGGAAAAAATGTATCACTGAACAAATCCTGTCACGACAGCAAAACCTACAGACTGTTGTAGGCACAGTGAGCCAACCCGTTGTTTAGTAACATTTCTGAACCTTGGCAGTGTGAAACAAGACGTGTCGAGCACAGAGCGTTTCTGACTTACTTATTTCGCTCAATGACACAAATCAGTTTATAACTTTATACAACTACCACCCAGATAACTGGATCACAGAGAGTTTGAATGCTGAGTGAGAGCAGACAGTGCTGAGCCTTTACTTTCAGATTCCTCCATGCTATGTTAGCACTTCCACATCATTAGCAAACTGCTGCTGAAGTGTGAAGAAGTGAACATACACAATGGAAAACTGAACTGAACAGACTGGGCCCCTGGGTGCTACTGAAGTGTCACCGATCCCAATCTGATCCAAAAATCAGATCAGTCGCTCCCAAATGTTGATGTAATCACATCCAACACCCTCGATATAGTCTGTTGTTACTGGCTTTACAGCGTTTACTCACCCCAGAACCTCCACAACTTTGTGTTTGCACAGCTCCTCTGCAAGAATCTCAATGCTGCTGTCGGACAGGTGATTCACACACAGTCTGCAGGGGAACACTTTTATTAGAGCTCAGAGTTAAACGAAGCACGTGTTTGAAAGCACGGCCGTACTCACCTCACTACGGTCATCTTGCAAAAGGAAGGCTTGAGCTGCTTCACCCCATAGTCGCTGATGTTGTTGTTATCCATGTCGAGCCCCAGGACTTTCTGACGGTGCTGCAGCACAAAGTTCAGGGCGGTGCAGTCACCCGAGTACACGTTACAGTAACCCAGCTTGATGAAGCCGGCCGTGATGCCTTTCGCCGTCATCTGAGCAATGTCTTTGCTTCCCGTCTCGAATATGCACCTCAGCATCCACAGGAAGTTGGGCAAGACGTGAACTTTCTTGCCTTCCTGGCCGTCGTAGTGGGGTAAGCCACGCAGGTGCAACTTGACACTAGTGGAAAGGTACGACTTCAGCAGGGCCCGTTTCTTCTTCAGTAAGACGGGAGACACCAGATGTCCCATCAAGCCTCTTTGACTCTTGGACAGCAGGCCGCACAGGAACAGATTAGTGAACTGCAGGTGTTCGTTGGTTGCAAACGGCTTCTTTTCGCTGGGCTTTGAAGAGCTACTTATGCAGGAATCAAGAGGCAGACAAGACACCTTCCTTCTCCTGCTGCACTCTGTGAAGAACTTGAGGATGGAGCTGGCAGCAGCCTGCTCGTCCAACACCAGAGCAAAAGCCGCCAGGAAAGACTGAAGGGTGATGTGGAGGAACTCAAAGGTAGCGGAGCTCCCGCTGGCATCCTCCTCACTAACAGGTCTGAGAAAGCCGAGAGTCAGATCTTCCTCCATCACACCACACTCACTGATCTCCTCTTGGCTGGAAATGAAGCTGTCTCTCTCCATTCCCTGCAGCGCCAGCTTGGCAAACACAGCAAGAGGCCTGAGCCCCGCTTTGAACGTCTCCGAGGTGCAGCGGGTGCTTTTCTTCAGCAAAGACGGAGCAGGTGTAGCAGAGCGACTGAGGAACACTTCGGACAGCAGGAGGAAGATGTCGGTGAGCGTGATGCAGGTTTCGGGCAGATGAAAGCTGTCGTGCATTGTGTGCAGGTGTCCAAAGCTCTTAAATACAATCCAGCAGAACAGCGGGGTGGAGCACAGTCCACAGAGGTGGGGGCTGGCATCCAGCTGAATGGACACCAGCTCTCTGTGCTCCTGCTCCTTAAAGTGCAAATCAGTGTAAGTCTTCAGGTGATCTGGGGAGAACCCACGCAGAGCCACCTTCTTTCTGATCACCCTGCTTTGGATCTCAATCCCTGTCCGGGCCGTCAGCACTTTTTGAGAGCCCTTGAGTAATTTCCCACAGAACAAGCTGATAAGCAGCTGGAGCGGGTTGGCCTTATCCTCCGGTGAAACCACCTCAGGCAGGTTCATCAGGTCGACGTCCTCCTGAATCTCATCGTAGCCATCAAAGGTAAAAACGACTTTCTCTGGGAAGCGCAGGATGTAATCAAACACTTCATTGTCTGGATCGTGATCTGGGTAGCAGTTGTGCTTGAACAAAAGGTCTCTGAGAGAGATTTGTTCTGCGTCCTTGAAGGTGCTGAACATCCTACAGCGAAACTTAAAGAAGAAGACGGCATCCGTCTGCAACTCTTTTATGGACCAGAGGTTCTGGAGCTTCTGCAGAAGGATGGATTTTCCCACACCAGCGTCCCCCATTACGTAGATGATTTCACCTTGGGGGTTGAAAGCTGCGTGATCTCCCAGGAGCTGGTCCACACTCTCTAAGAAGCCCAGGCTTTCGTTGCAGTCGTTTAACAGTTCCATCACAGTGTCAGTGTAGAGGTCCTCCAGCCGCGTCTCCTCTTGCTGGCCATAGGACATGATGAAGCTGGTGTCCCGGCTCATGTCATGTCTTAACTTCTCACAGTATCTGCTGACTTAGTGCACATTAAAAAGTGTCAAAGCTTTGATCGCAATCAAACTCATTCTTAAACAGATCTAGATCAGTGCATCTGTGCAGGATTCACAACACTTCACTGGTTCCACATGCTGCCATGTTACAGCCTGATAACAAAATAAATTCCAGTCAAGTTCACCTCAAATTCCTGAACACAGTAGTCAGAACTGGTGCAAATGTATTGAAAGTAAAAACAAAACTTGACATGTGTAACTTTTTCCATGACACTCGGGTGCATCCTGTTTCCACCGTGGTAAATTCAGCTGATTGGGCATGGTTTGGCACACAGCTGTCTGTATAAGCATGTCAGTGCCAGCCATGAAGTCCAGTGAACGAATTATCTTCAGGCCTCTGAGACAGCATTGCACAGTGAAGCACTGTGAATACTTTCCAAATGCACTGTAACTCACAACACTACCACAATAACAGCAGGCATCCCAGCACAGCAATACTATGATCTTCTAATCTAACTGTAGAAGACAAAACTCCTCTAGAAAGGCAAAAAAGAATGATCTATTTGTTTGTTGTCAGTGTATGTGCACTAACATAGCTATTCAATTTTCCATGTGTTCACGTTTTTACAGGGGTAGAGAACGCATAAGCATGGGGGAAAATCTAGAGTTTTATAAGGAGGTGTTGTTCTTTGTAAGAACTACAAAAAAGTGAAGCAGAGAGAACTGAGGGAGTGGAGTGTTTACAACCTGAGTGCCCGCCACTGCTCAGCTGTTTCATAAATGACCAAAAATAGCAAGAAAAATGTATCAGATTAAATAAGAAATCACAAGAGCAACTGGCCCAGTGTGAGAAAGCTCCAAAAGTGGAATATTCAGTGTCAATTGTTCCAAACGTTTAAATAAAGACTGACTGCTCATCTTGCAGCGCTGCTGTGTGTGTGTGTGTGTGTGTGTGTGTGTGTGTGTGTGTGTGTGTGTGTGTGTGTGTGTGTGTTTTATCTGTAGCTACAGATGGGGGGATTTCTTCTGGGTTTCTAAAGAGAGAAAAAGTGTTTTCTTTATGATTTCAGTGCACCGTGTTTTATTGGTCATCACATGATTTAAGGGAGAATTGCAGCGTGACGCTGACTGGTTCCAGGTAGGGAAGCTTTTGTGTGGCTTAATTACATTTGGTTAAACTTACATGAAATTTAGACCAAAAGCCTGAAAGTATACAAACAAAAGTTAAACATAATTGATATCAGTTCAAATGAATAATAAGGTAAAATGTTACAAGTGTGTCCAAATGTGTTTAATAATGTGAAAAGAAATCATAAAGAATAGTGTGCCTACCTAAAAAATTTCTTACTGTCTGGATATTTTGTATCAAATATTGTTTTGCGACAGAGTGCAGGTTGCCTTCTGTTATTAGTTGTTTCTTAGATATTGGCTCTAACCACTGCGTTAGTTACTCTAGCTTGTCTTACTGTATCTGTTACCCTGTTTTATCCACACAGAAATAAACTGAGGGCTGACAGCTGCTTTACAACGTTTGTCTCATGTCCAGCTAAATCATTTACTTTTACAATGCATGTTACATCATCTAAATCTGTGAAGTGGGCAGAAATGTGCACTGAAATTGTGGCATCACTATTAACATTTAAGACCTTTGCATACTGAACATATTTTGCTTTTCAAGTGCTTTTAAGATATTCTGAGACTTGAGGTAAGGCTGCACATATTTCATGCTCTCACAAACAAAAATTCTACGAGTTCAAGTAAAAAATAACAAATAAAACAGCTTTTTTAAGTCAATAACACTCAGGGACTCCTTTAATCCTGCTGCATCAGCCTGATGGTTACTGTTGTTATTCATTTAAAACACCCACATACTCTACATATAACTTCAGTCACTCAAAAAAAACTCGCTGATTTCTACAATTTCAGTTTGAAATATAACTACACTTTCTGTATAATCGTGTAGAAAATATACTGTTACTCTTGTTATAGATTCTTATATTCCACCATAACGGCTCAACTGGTAAACAGCAGACTGACTTCTTACAGATGTGAGAGCTGTAAAGTATGAAAGAGGTCAAAGATAATGACACCTACTTGGATCAGTGTTAACCACCTTCATCACTGCTACATCTTCACTTGGGTTGTAGTTGATCTCTTTCAGCCATGGCTGCAGGTCTATGTATGCATCACATACTTTATAAATTATGAAGATGAAATATTCACAGGCCTCCTCCCCTTTGCACTGGACCAGCTCCAGGACTTTGCGCACCTAAAAAAAAAAAATCATGAAAGAAATTCAAATTTATATTTAAAGTTTTTAAATTGTGTAGTATGTATGCAATCTACTGACCTTGAAGGAGAGGTCAGAGGTCAAATGTCATTTTATACAGTACTTTCTATATATATTCACAAAACACACAACACCTGTAGGAATGATAGCTGTCCACCAATAAATTACTAAGTTGACCTTGAAGACGTTGATGGACGATAGCTGACGTGGGTCGTTAGCATGACCTCACCCTCCACAGAGTTTTACAAACACACAATCCAAACTTTTCAAGCTGTCACGTTTACACACAGAGTGATGGCACGCACACATGCAGACACTATCACAAACATCACCTCCTCGGTGAGGCAGTCAGGAGTCGTATTCAGAGATTTTTAAGCACAGTTTTTGTCTCGGATCTTCTTTTTTCTACCTGATCAGCCTTGGTGGCAGTTTGCTGAACAATCTCAACATCCTCCTGACAGAAGAAGCCACAGGTGAACAGGTTGTCCAGGATGCACTGAATGCTGCTCAGCCTGGTCACGAGCAGCTCTCTGTGGTAGGTGAGGAGGCTGGAGCACGGCACCCTGGCTTCTTTTATCTGATCCATATTTACAGGACAACAGTCAGCTCTGTGGAACAAAAGATCAGAAACGACACTGCTGACAGCATTTCAACATCACATGGTAAGTTTCTTTCTTCTCCTTCCTTATTCACAAGGGGGTCACCTTTGTGACTTGCACATGACACAGATCGTCACACCTGATGCCCTTCCTGACACAGCCATCCCAGATATTTCTTGAACCCTGTCATCACCCTTCGTGTTTGGAACATGTGCTAACCATGTAACCACTGTGACACGATTTTTGCTAAATCAAATGGACAAAGTGAGCAACAGGACTCACACAGGTTCACTTCTTATCGTTTGAAACTGATGACAATTTAGTTACAAAATTGCTCGAGTACAAACAGCAGGGGTCTCGTTCGTGCTTTCAGCCGAACCTTTGTGTGAATGTAAGGACTGTTTTATTGGCTCCTTTCTTTTAAAGCTGTGTTCAGAGCACTTTAACAGTTCAGACTAATTGCCCTTTTCATTATCATTAAAGTCTGATGACTGATTTTTTTCTGTGTGTAAAAAAGAAATCCAAGTCAAAATATGACAAATTGCTTGTTTTCTTTGGTCCTTATCTGTCGAAAGCTGTGGTCTCCACCATACACACCAAACTACAGCACAGAAAGGACATTACTAAACCCAGATTACTATGAACCAGTTCATCACCTATCACTATTTTTTTTTTTTTTTTTTTTTAACTTGACCCCTTTTTGGCCAGTCAACTAACTGTTAATTCAACAAGGGATACACCAAAATATCAAATATATAATAAAATATCATTGCATCAGCAGGTTAAATTACAGGCCAATCAATAAAGTGTCTTTAAGATTGATACCAATGTTTGATTTTTAAAGGATATTGCAGACATTGGCTATTTTTTTCTTCCAAACACACAGATTACTCAGACATGTGTTATGTGTAGTTATTTATTTCCTGGTTTATGCTCCAGCCAACTCTGCTGGATCAGCTGGTTGTGTTTTTGTCTGTCCTGCTAAAATGTTTTTGTAACATGTATTTGTTTGTTTTTCATAAAAAATGTCACCTAAAAGAAAATTAGCTAAAAGAAAAAAAACCATCAGCACCTGCCAATGTCAGCAGTGGCCCAATGACAAACAAGGACGCTGTCATCACAGAGATACAGACACTGTAACCCAGACCTTCCCAAAGTGTGGGGCCCAGAGCCATGGCAGGGGGGGCGCCGGATGAAAGGGGGGGGGGGGACAAAACGCTTCCACTTCCGAAGTTCGTGCTACAAATATCTTTCGCATCTTTAGTCACAAAGTAACACAACATTGGGGCGTAATTTCCCGCTTTTACTGTTTAACAAATCCGTGCCCTCAATCCTGGAATGGCTCTGTTTTGTTTACGGAAATACAAACCTAGTGAAGAAGAGTCCGTAACTGACATGAACGCTTAGCCTCTAAGGTCAAAGTGACAGACCTCTCTTCCCTCAGCCGTGCTGACCCTGTTAAAGAGCACCTGAAAGGTGCCAATAAGAAAAAATGGTGTCTCCGA
The DNA here is from genome assembly GCF_051167445.1 of Perissodus microlepis. Classification (NCBI taxonomy): domain Eukaryota; kingdom Metazoa; phylum Chordata; class Actinopteri; order Cichliformes; family Cichlidae; genus Perissodus; species Perissodus microlepis. The sequence goes on along the minus strand of NC_140471.1, from coordinate 3,046,302 downwards.
AATTCATTCCAGCCCACAGAAAAGTTACCCGTACTGGACTGTATCGTAGGTACAGAACCTTAAATGAATCCTACCATTGTGCTGGGTCCACACCAAAGTTACAGCCGGGTTAGAAAAGAAAACTAAAACTTCGGTTAAAATGCACGACAGCCCATTAGGCTACAGTTAGTGCCTGTGCCGCGCCCCTTAGAAAGCATCAGCTGTAGCCACAGATGCAGGAAGTAAAAGCGCTGTGAATGGGTGCGTCATTTCTTCACGGGGTTTCTCAACATATGCGTGCTGCGTTCAAGGTCCCGCTAAAGCGGTGGAGTCCTGCACGTTAGTATGTCCACCCATCTCTCTCTATTTTTAATTCTCTTATCCAATTGCCGGAGGAGAGGTGACGGGGTGGTGGTACACCTTGCACACGTCGTGTAAGTGTATCTATAAATGAATGCATAAATCCATAAATACATGTGTAAATAAGCCCCTGTTTAAAATCTTTAAAATGAAATAAATGTGTTACAACTTGAATGAGAGTCAACACTATGACCAATGTATTGTATTGCATATCAGCTGAAGTTGAAATGGCACTTCTTTTATAACAGGCCTGCTAATTTGATTAACTGCAACTATCACTGTCGCCGTCCTCTCAGGCGCGTGGTTGGTCCTGGGTGTTCTCCTCTCTGCCTCCTCGTGTTTTTCAGTAAACTCGGATCGCCCACTAAAAATAAATACTTAGTAAAAGAAAAGTGTGTTCAGACATCTGCCTATCACAGCGAAGTCACATCGGAAACACTATTTTGACCAAGCTACCCACCACAGCAGGTCGCTCTGATAAAGCGCCCCCATGTAGCCGCCGTTACTCATCGTCACCTGCGCGCACAGTCTGAGAGGAGGAAAACACACCCTGACTGTGAGCCGACTCACCTTACCCCAGCTTCCATCATACTTTGAACATATAAAGGTAGCTGGTGGAAGAGAGAGCAGTGTGTCAGGATTAATGTGATGAGCATTCTGAACTGTGATTCTGAATAGAATTGGTAAATTATTCTGCAGTTCAAGAGTAACATCCTCAGTGATTCATCAACAACTTCTAACTTATGGTAATAATTATAATAAATTATAATAATATTGTGGAGGTATGTAAAGATGACAGGAGAGGTCTCAGTGTGGGCCTAAGCAAACGGCCAGAACAACTGAACCTGTGAGGGAGAGAACTGGCAGAGGAAGGTCCATCCTGTGAACGAGGCTAGTGTAGGCGAGCAGGAGAGGCTGGAGGAATTTGAAACGCTGGCGGTTGGGGGGATGCTCCTGGGGGGCGACCTGTGGAACCGCTCACACATCCCATTAGCTTGCGGGTTGTATGCGGTTGTGTGGTGGACCTTGGCCCCCGGTCCATCAGCCATAGCTGACCAAAGCTCTAAAACGAACTGGGGGCCTCTGTCTGAGGTAATATCCACGGGGGGGCCGAAACGCGAGACCCAGGTTGACAAAAACGGTAGTATAGGTAGTATACGCCAGGGGGACTGCCTCCGGCCACCGGGTGGTGCGGTCAACAATAGTCAAAAGGTGCGTAAAACCGTGTGACTGCGGCAGAGGACCCACCAGATCAACATGCACATGAATGATGATGAAGAACTGCTCCAGGGGTGCCTTGGTGTGTTTATGAACCTTCGCGAGCTGGCATGGAATGCACGCCGCCGCCCATTCCTTCACCGATTTGTGAAGGCCCGGCCAAACAAACTTAGAGCTGACCAGTTTAACAGAGGCCCGGACCCCCAGATGAGAGAGAGCATGTACCGAGTAAAAAACCCGACGACGCCATAAAACGGGAACTACCGGGCGAGGGCGGCTGGTGGAAACGTCACAGACCAGGAGAGGGCCGCCGTCCTGCACAGGTCTGTCCTCCAGTATGAGGCTGTCTGCGCGGATTTAAGCGCGAGGATGTCTGGGTCACCGCTCAATCTTTGGACATTGTATGGGCTCATTTGAGGTGCGACCGTGGCTCAGGGGGTTGGGAAGCGTATCTGTAACCGGAAGGTCGCTGGTTCGATCCCCGTACTCTCTGTCCTGGTCGTTGTGTCCTTGGGCAAGACACTTTACCCTACCGCCTACTGGTGATGGCCAGAGGGGCCGATGGCGCGATATGGCAGCCTCGCTTCTGTCAGTCTGCCCCAGGGCAGCTGTGGCTACAACCGTAGCTTGCCTCCACCAGTGTGTGAATGCGAGAGTGAATGAATAGTGGCATTGTAAAGCGCTTTGGGTGCCTTGAAAAGCGCTATATAAATCCAATCCATTATTATTATTAATATTTTGTACTTGTAAATCAGGATTTGTATGTGTAAAAAGAATTTGTGTGTGTGTAAAAAAGATTTCTGTGTGGACTTAGCCAAAAAATACGTGTGAAACTCTGCACTCAAGTTTCAAGTTACAACTATGAATTTTGACCCTGTTTTTCTTCTTTCATCTGATTGGCCAATGTCATGTCAATCACAAATTTAACTATCCAATCAGAGAACAGATGGGTTTGGCTATTGGAGAACAGGAGATGTATCACAAAATAACCGTAATGGTATAAGCACATGTGCTCAGTCTTGAAATTGATGAAAAACGGATTTTCAGCAGATATTGATGAATGCTCATTAAAAGATGAAATGATCTTACAGGCCGACAGGTTAACCCAGAAATGTTTCCAAGTGGAGATCAGGAACCAGCTTATGAACCTATTGGTGGTGTCATGATCCTGAGTCCGTGACTCAGTGATTTTGTGTTTGGTGTATTTATTGTTATTATTTTCATTATTACTTGTGGGCTGTTGTGGGATGGTTTGTGTTTTGGGATTTTAGATACTGGGTTTCTGGGTTTGTGCTCCCTCTGTTGGTCCCTGGTGTTAGTGTTCCCCTGTCTCGTCAGGTTAATCAGGTCCAGCTGTGTCTCCCACCTGTGTGGGAGACCTCTCTAGAGTTTCACTTCCGGTATGATGGCGCCTGTGTTTGGCTTTGCCGCTGCCGGGTGCAGGTTGTCACGCTCTTTCGTCGTGCTGTTTTTCTCTGCTCTGCTGTTTTTTATTTGTATCAATGATGTACTGGCTGCCTTGGTTTATGATCGTTTGACGCTGCTATCCATCCGATCTTCAATGATGGCTCAAGATGTCTCATCCTCCTCCTCCTTTGGCACTTTCCATCCTCCGCACTTTCCTCCGCACTCCTTTGGCACTTTCCATCCTCCGCCAGTGGCTGGATCCTCGGCCAGCGTCCTCAGCGTTCCCCGCAGACCACGGAGAAGGAGAGGAAGAAGAGCAGGTATCCAGGTGAAGCTTAGGCTTTTCTGGCGGCGGGGGCTGACTGGAAAGCGATGTCGAGCGTGCTTTGTTACCTATGCTCAGAACAGCTCCATGGAGAGGAATTTGTGTTCCATGTCCCTGCTTGGATATGCAGGGCCCGGCTCTCCGAGACCGTGCTGCCTCAGAAAGGTTCATTCAGACTCTCCTGCTGACTGGCTTTTCATCCCCTCGGTGAGTGGAATCTACGAGCGTGAAGGCTCAAACCCCGAGTATTTACGTCCTTTAACTCGAGCCTCTGCCAAAAATGATGCTTCCACCCCGCTGAACATGGCGCTTTTTAATGCCCGATCATTGACTAATAAATCGTTCGTGCTTAACGATTTTATATCTTCTAAAAAACTGGACTTCTTATTTCTGACCGAGACCTGGCAGCGGGACTTGGACTATTCGTCTCTCATTGAAATGTGCCCGAACGGCTATTCCGTCATCAGCCAGCCTCGGGGATCTGGTCGTGGAGGAGGTCTTGCGGTGGCATTTCAGGGCCGTTTCAACTGCCGTTCAGTGAAAGTTGGACACTTTCTTTCCTTTGAATTACAGCTTATTAAAATCGGAAGTAAGGATCCTTTCTGTTGTGCTGTGGTGTATCGTCCACCCGGCCCAAATAGCTTGTTTTTATCGGAGTTTAGCGACTTCCTGTCCTCTACTATGAGGTTGTCCAGACTGCTTTTAGTTGGGGATTTTAACATACATGTTGATGATGACTCCGACCTCTTTGCCAGAGGTTTTATCAACATTATGGATTCTTTTCATTTTACCCAGCATGTGTCCGGCCCCACACATAACAAAGGACACACACTGGACCTTGTTTTTACTTTGGGTTTGAATATTGATTCTATTTGTTCTGAGGACATCTTTATCTCTGATCATCACTGTATTCTTTTTAACATGTCTTTTCATGAGCCTTTGTCTCCTGTTCACCGGACAATTATCTCGCGCATCATAAATTCCTCCACAGCGGAGAATTTCTCGGATGCTTTTAATTTAACTCTATCCCTGCAAAACGGCGTTGATTTCTTAACAGATCTATTTAATAACCATTGTTTTTCGATTTTAGATGAAATCTGTCCGGTTAAAATGAGACCCGTTTCTGTTTCCAAGTCCTTACCTTGGCTAAATGACAACATCCGCTCCATAAAACGTGATTGTCGTAAAGCTGAGCGCTTATGGAGGAAAACTCATTTAAATGTTCATCTCCTTTACTTAAAGGATCTTTTAGCCTCTTTTAACAATGCAATTAGAGATGCGAGGGCTGCTTATTTTTCTCATCTGGTTGCAAAGAGCAGAGGTAATCCTAAGGTATTATTTGACACTATTACTGATATTATTACCCCTGCTCCACCTGCTGCCATTATTTCTTCTAATGAAGACTGCGAAACATTTCTTTTTTTCTAGAAAAAATTAGTAATGTAAGGAAAAAATTGTCCCCATCAGCATCTGCATTGTCAGTTCCTACGCCAGCTCGGCCTGTCGTTTTAGAAAGCTTTTTACCCGTCTCACCATCAGAGCTGGAAAAATAATTAATGCAACAAAAGCATCCTCCTGTTCACTCGACATTTCACCTGCATCGTTATTCAAAAATGTCTTCCACTCTATTGGTCCCTGTGTGCTCACCATAGTTAACACCTCACTGGGATCTGGTAAAGTCCCTGCTTATTTTAAAACTGCTGCTATACACCCCCTGTTAAAAAAGCCTATGCTGGACCCATCTCTCACTAGCAATTACAGACCAATCTCAAAAATACCGTTAATTGCTAAGATATTAGAGAAGGTTGTGGCTAAGCAGCTTACAGCAGTTTTAGACAAACATAATATCTTTGACAAATTTCAGTCTGGCTTTCGTAGAGCTCATTCTACTGAAACAGCCCTTCTTAGAGTTTCCAATGACATTCTGATGCAGAACGATGCAGGAAAGTGTTCTGTACTCCTAATGTTGGACCTTACGTCAGCCTTTGACACCGTTGACCATTATATTTTGCTTGAAAGGCTGAAATACTGGGTTGGTGTATCTGGGTCTGCCTTAGAGTGGTTCTCCTCGTATCTCTATGAACGATACTTTTCTGTGGCGGTTTCTAAGTACAGGTCATCTTCCACGTCCCTGTCCTATGGTGTGCCACAAGGTTCTGTGCTGGGGCCCTTATTGTTTTTAATATATCTACTTCCTCTCCAGCATATCTTTAGCCCCTTTGAGGACATTTGCTACCACTGCTACGCAGACGACATCCAGCTATATATATCTTTTAAACCTGAAGATGTTTCTAAGCTGCAGATTCTGATTGTGTGCTTAGAAACCATCAAAGGTTGGATGGCTGACAACTTCCTCCAACTTAATGAAGAAAAGACTGAAGTCCTTCTATGTGCTCCGGACAGACATGTACCTAACATAATGAATGCTCTTGGTCCTCTTTCAACATTTGTGAAATCGTCTATCAGGAACCTAGGGGTAACCTTTGATTCTGCTCTTACCCTGGATGTCCACGTCAAATCTCTGGTTCGGTCCTGTTTCTATCATTTAAGAAACATTTCTAAATTGAGCCCCATTGTATCTCATACTGAACTGGAGATTGTTATTCATGCATTCATTTCATCACGATTGGACTACTGTAATTCACTGTTTACATGTCTAAACAAAAACTCATTGGAGCGTCTGCAGATTGTCCAAAATGCTGCAGCAAGGCTTCTGACAAAAACATCGAAATACTCTCATGTAACACCATTGCTTATACAGCTGCACTGGCTCCCCATTGAATTCAGAGTCCACTTTAAGATTCTGGTTCTGACATTTAAGGCTCTTCAAGAACAAGCACCAGCGTACATCATTGAACTTTTACAGCCCTATGCCCCTAGTAGGTCCCTGAGGTCTTGTGATCAGGGCCTACTTGTTATTCACTATACAAGACTGAAAACCAAGGGTGACAGAGCTTTTGCTACTGTGGCCGCCAGACTGTGGAATTCTCTTCCTCAGAACTTAAGATCTGCAGACTCAGTGATTACTTTTAAAAAACAGCTAAAAACACATCTTTTTAAAATTGCATTTTGTTAACTTTTGACTGTTTTTGTTTTATACTTTGTGAAGCACTTTGTGATCTTTTATCTAGAAATGTGCTATATAAATAAAATTTTACTTACTTACTTACTGTGTGTGATTTCCCAGTGTCCCTCTGTGTATTTATAGTGTGTGTTTGCCTCTGTTCCTCGTCGCGTCGTCTGTGTTCATCCTCTGTGTCACCCGGCGTACCCTGCATTTCTCCGTGAAGCCCCTGCGTGTTCTCCCTGCTGTCCTCCCTTCATGTTCAGGTTTGCTACTCTTTGGTTTAGTTTCTCCCAGTTTAGTTCATCCTTAGTTCTGTTTTGCCATCCCTACTTTATGTTCAGTATTCTTAGTAAATCACCCTCACATCTGAATAAGTGCTGCATTTGAGTCCTCCTTTCTACACTTCACACGGCTGCAGCCCCAGTCGTGACAGGTGGACTCTTTGGCTTCCTGAACAATCTTTATCTTGCTCTCTATAATTTTTTGGAGGCTGAATGAGCTATTAGATTATTAGAGGAACGATATGATGGTTACACTGACACTGACTTTGACAATGACAACATTCAAAATATTAATGTGAGAGACAATAATGCCAATGTTGACAACAATGAACTGCATGATGATCACAATGCTGTTGTTGTTGTTGAAAATGAGGATTCTGATGAGGCATTTGAAGACTGTGTGGATGTTCACCGGTACATCCCAGAAGAGGATCTTCAGCCAGGTGTATCCAGGAGGAGGTCTAGAGAGATGGATGAAGATGTGGAACCAAACAAAAGAATCAGATGGAGCGAGAAGTTTTCTGATGATGACTCTGACTTCTTCTCTGCTTGTGACACTGATAGCGAGGGCTGTTTTGGTAATATTGCTGATGAGGACATCAATCAGCAGGTAACAGAAGAAGAACCGCTGGCTGGTGGATCCACGAAAAGGTCCAGAGAGGAAGCTGTAGATGAAGAAGAGCGTGATAGCAAAAATTCCAGGCTTGCAAACTGATTCAGGGACCAGCTCAACTGTGTACGATCACTCTGAGAGCAGTAGTGATGAATGTTTTGAAGATGCGCACGAAGAGCTTGACAACCATGAAACTGGAAGCTCGAGGAAGTGTTCCCGAGAGGATTTTGAGGAAGAAGAGGAATACTTGCATGTTTGCAAATTTCGGAGGTGTTCAAATGAGTCCAGCAGCACCTGTGATGACGACTATCACTATTTCGAGTAGGTTTTTTCAATATCCTTTTAGAAGGCTGACGGCCTACTCAGGTGACCCTGAATCCTCCCTCAGTTATGCTGCAATAAGCTGGGTAAAAACTGTGCAATTTTTACAGTCGCGTTATTCAGCTCCTGCTCAGACTGTACGATTGACTCAGGGGTGAGTAGTAGGTCACGATGCAGGGTCTCACACTATACGGCCCGATGCTCTGTGCGACCTGAGTGCTCACACTGTGCATCCATAGCATGAAGGTTATGACACACAATTTTACACTATTTTCACGGTTGTTGCGGTTGTGATAATTGGGGTGGCTGTAGCTCAGGAGGTAGAGCAGGTCACCTACTGATCGGAAGGTTTGTGGTTCGATCCCTGGCTCCTCCAGTCTGCATGTCAAGTATCCTTGAGCAAGATACTAACCCCAAGTTGCTTTCTGATACATCCATTGGAGTGTGAATGTAGTTAGAAAGCACTAAGTATAGAGACAGTGTTTGTGAGAATGGGTGTGATTGGGTGAATGTGGCATGTTATATAGAGTGCTTTGAGTACTCCGGGAGAGTAGAAAAGCGCTATATAAGGATCAGTCCATAATTTTGTGAGGCCACATCGGAAAGGTTCGGACGAGCTTGCCAAAGTGTCCAGATCACATCCGTGTAGCTCCATCTTTTCACTTTCATTTCTGTGTTCGTGCGTGCGCAGTGTGAGACGCTGCGGTGACACCCTCACAACGGCCGACAGGATTTCAAACAGGTTTGATTTTCTTACGACCAGACGATTGTTGATTGGGAGGTGTTACGCACGACACATGATTAACTCGGCCGATCCCCAAAACAGTCACATGACTGAAAAATCTCCTCAAAATAGGCCAGAAAAGTGCACAGTGTATGCCCAGCATTAGGCTGCTGGGGGATTCCCATGATGCACTGGGTGTTTCTTCTTCACCCACTATGTGTAAATAGACCTCTGCTGAATCTTACTTGTTATTAACCTCTGGCTCTCTTCCACAGCGTGTCTTTATCCTGTTTTCCTTTCGCAGCAGATGACCCCGCCCCTCCCTGAGCATGGTTCTGCTGGAGGTTTCTTCCTGTTAAAAGGGAGTTTTTCCTTCCCACTGTCACCAAAGTGCTTGCTCATAGGGGGTCATGTGATTATTGGGTTTTTCTTTGTAAGTATACCTTACAATATAAAGCGCCTTGAGGAGACTGTTGCTGTGATTTGGCGCTGTATAAATAAAATTGAATTGAAAAGATGTCACTGTGAAGAGAGATTCCCTCCATAGAAGGCTTAGACCCAAATGCAGATTCAATGCACATGTTTAAACTATTTATAAGACTTTGTTTAAAGAGAGGGAATGGAGAACGTGGCTCGAGCTAGGAGTGTCAGCAGAGAGCAGGAACCAGAGGAAAAGCTATCAAGAGACTGATCACCTGGCTCCTGATGGAACAATCCAACGGGAATTCTGCAACAGAGGGAGAAGTTGTTGCTGGACGAGTAAGGGAGTTTGAGGGTAGGATGAGTATGCTGGCAGAAGAGATCTAAACACAGGGAAAACAAGGTTAAATTCAATTCCTTTATTGTCCCACAAGGGGAAATTAGTTTAGCAGCAGGATATAAATAAACAGAACAATACTATAAAATAATAATGACAATAATAGTGATAGAAAGTCCTAGGACAGTTATTTGCCATTGAGGAGACCAGACGCAGTGGGGATAAAAGAGACCTGGAGTCTTTTAGTCTTCCTCACAGGTACTCTAAAACGGCGGCCGGAAGGCAACGACTCAAACTCACTGTGAAGTGGATGGTTCAAACAATTAATAATAGAATGAGCCTTTCTAAGCACATTTCTATTGTAAATGTCCAAAAGTCCATCTTGCCAGCGCCCTGAAATTTTGCTAGCAGTTTTTACCAGAAGTCCCAACCGATTCTTATTCTTCACCGTCAGGTTACCAAACCAGGCAGCGATACAAAAGGACATCACAGATTCAATAAAACTTCTATAAAACAAAGACATCTCAGATGAGACATTAAAAGATCTCATTTTCCTTAAAAAGAACAGTCTGTTGAACTTTTTTTAGTAGTGGCATCAGCATGAGATTCAAAACAGTTTATGGTCAAGTACCACACCTAGGTATTTATAACTCTCAACTGTCCCAATATCGGCAGTTTTAACGATAGTGGGTGATAAGACGACTTCCTAAAATCAGTAATCATGTCTTTAGTTTTTGACACATTAAGGACTCATCACACCAATTCACAAAATCATCTACAACCTGTCCATGGCCTGACTCGTCCCCCACCAGAAGACTGACGATCACTGTGTCGTCAGCAAACTTCAGGATGTGTCTGTTCGTAAAATTGCTGCGACACTCATTTGTGTACAGAAGGGGAGAGAGGCAGCAACCCTGGGATGATCCAGTAGAGGTGCCTGGATGAGCACCCCGTGCTCGCCGTCCTCTCTTCTCCCTGCTACTCCTGGGAACATAAGAGAGAGGCAGCCGTCAGACACACCATAATGCAACAGACTTAAACTAGGCAATTGGTCAAGAGACTAACGTGAAGCCACGCAATGATCCCGCGTCGGAGAGAGCTCCACCACATTCTCAAGTAGCTCTTCCGATCAGGCTGATCAGCTGCAGGTGTGTCGTGGTCTTCAGGTGTGGCCAATCACCAAAGGTGGAAAGTAACGAATTACATTTACTTGCGTTACTGTAATTGAGTAGTTTTTTTGTGTATTTGTACTTTTTAAAGTCATTTTTCAAGTCTGTAATTTTACTTTTACTTAAGTATATTTTTTTAAAAAGTATTGTACTTCGCTACGTTTTCAATCACACTCGTTACTGAGTAAATTAAAAGAACAAACAAAAAAAACCAACATTGCGCTTTGGAAATACTGCAGGGAATGATGGGTAGTAGAACAAATTGGCGTTGAGTCACGATAAAGATGGAGTCTGACATCGGCGGTACGGATCCCGTGAAAGAAGAAACCCCGTCGAATTCTGCTGACCCTGAACTCGAAGAAACCGATGTGAACCCCTGGCCGTATTTAAGCTTCAAGTGCAAGAAATTCAACAGGTTTATTATGCAGTGTAAGCTGTGTTTGCCCAGAGAGACCGAGTTAGCAGCTTTTAGAAATTCCACATCAAACCTGCGCAAGCATGTAGAGGTAAGTTAAATGAAACTTGTATATTTATTTTAGCAAAAAGGCTGTGCTCAAGTTAATCACATTAAGTTAAGACATAAGCTGTTATTGGGCACGTTGTTGTCCACGCAACTTAAATGTTTTTTTTCTGGATCGGTAAATTGCCAAAAGAAAATGTGTTTACTTACACCTCTACTGTTTGTTAATAATAATTTATTTTTAAAAAATAGTTAAATTAGACAGAAGACAGAAGCGGCTACTTTCCTACTTAAGCCACATATGTTCACACTGCAGGCAAAAGAATAACATGTGCTTTGTGCAGAGGTGTTTTTTTTCTGTTCTCAAACTGATCTCCCTGTTGGAGCTCAGTCTGGGGGGGTTATTTTTTTCTCCTTATCTTTCCTCATGTTGTGCGTTTTCCATTGTTATACCTCTCCGACCTGTCTTCCCCATGTGATGTTTGTGTTATGTATGTATGGTCAGAAGGGTAAGTCGGCGCTGGCAAAGGTCGGCAGCCTTAACCCAATTTCCTTCGGGGTCAACCTTTAGGATCAATAAAGTTTTATTGAATTGAATTGAATTGAATTGAATTGCTCCTCAAAATTAACAGAGCAGGGCCAAGTTTAAAAAATGAAAACACATTTTTATAGCAGCTGCCGTACAGCTCAATTCAGTACTTGTTCTCTTATTTGACAGTTTAGAAAACATTCACATGTAAAAGAATTATATGGTTTTGACAGTTTGGTTGGTTTGGTGACCATTATCCGTTTTGATGTATAGACTTGCAGTTTAACTGCCACTGCGCTTTAATTTGTTTAGTTTTTCTTTTAATTAAAAAACAACTACTTTGAGATTTATCCCACTGTCTTTTTTGCACTACTCAGAAGAGGCTGTCCTCCTGCTGACAGAAAAGTAACTATGTAACTTTTACTCTGAGTACATTTTAAATGAGCTACTTTTTACTTGAGTAAATTTTTAGACAGGTAATTTTACTTGTACTTGAGTAAAATTTCAGCAAAGTAATAGTACTTTTACTTGAGTAAAATATTTTAGTACTCTTTCCACCTCTGCCAATCACCTGCCAGGGCTGAAGGTGCCTGTAAACAGGTGCTCACAGAAACACCTGCATCCACACACACATACCTACAAGCAGGGAGAACGAGGGACAGCAATACCAAAGATACATATATTATAATACAAGTCAATGACTGCTCAGGGTCCTGGGTCGCTCAGACCCAGGACCCTGAGCAGTCATGAAGTTACAGAAGATAGGAATCAGTTCCAGCTTGGCCTGACGTTTGATCACGTTGGGTTGTACTGGCTTTGAGCCTGCTTGTGATACGCTACAGCCACATGATACAGCTGCTCGAGCTTTTTTTGAAGTGTCTTGAAATATTTTTGCTTAAATGTTCTGCAGAACTGATGCAGATATATAGTACAGATGTTATCTGAAACGGCATTATACAGTGTTACACCTATTTATAGTTTCACCACAGCACAGCGTCTCTCAGTATTGTTGAGATGTCATATTATTATGTCCAGTATGACATTTCCAGACTTCAGTGTAAAACTAGGTTGCAGGCTGACAACCAACTAGGCTGTTTGATCGAAACTTAAAGTGTGGTGTGACGTAGAGAGCAAGTATATAAATAACTAGGCTTCCGTTTGTGCTTCAGACCTGGGGTTGTGTGTTTTGTGTTCAGGTCTCCATATCCGGATATGTAAATTAAAGACCACCTTTGAGCCGCGTCTTTCTTGGCCCTAAAGAATCCAAAGATCCGTTTTTAACACTTGGTGCTAGTGACCCGGATTCTTGTGCGGCTGAGGGGACTAATTTGGACCTTAAGGTATGATCTGATATGAGGTGGACAACAGACCGGTCTAAAAGATTATAGGTAAGCGCAAGCCTGTTGAAAATTGTGCACATTGGATGAATTCTAAATTAGTTGTCCACTGAATTGATGATTGTTACCATTAAAGTGGCTCAGTAGTGGAAATTAAACTAAATTATAAAATCTGTTAAGTAGATTTCAGGTGACATGTCCATGATAATTTTGGGTAATTAGGGATAAATAAAAGTAACGTTTGGGGTTATTTGATGAAAGCTCATTGTTGTTAATACTGGTGTGTGTGTGTGTGTGTGTGTGTGTGTGTGTGTGTGTGTGTGTGTGTGTGTGTGTGTGTGTGTGTGTGTGTGTGTGTGTGTGTGTGTGTGTTACGTCAGCCAAGAAAAGAGTTTGGTTAAGGGATTTTATCCCTGTATTGATTAGCAGAGTTGGACTCGGGCATCAGATAACAAACTGGCGGTTAGAGTCCACAGTGATGCTTTTAAAGGGATTTAAATTAATCTAGGACAGGAGTTGGAGTCCGAGGAGCGCAGGAGCTCAGCGTGTGGCAGCGACTGGTGATCGTGGACGCACGGTCATCCCTGGCGGCGTCCAGTTAGCTCGGGTAGTACCCGCGGGACTTTGGGAACCCGTTAAAAACTAAGTGGTCAAGGATCATTTCCTTACTGTGCTGTTTGAGTGAAGAGGGGGGCCCTCGGGCGTGACCATTTCAACGTGGCTGACAGGTGAGCCTTAAGTAAAGCTTTAAGGCGCAAGTTTATACGCTGATAAGTGGGGCTTCCTGTCGAGCTACGGGAAGCGCTTATAAATTAACATAGGGCTTAGAAATCGGGCCGCCGTCCCGGACAGATAACGGCTATAATTGACCAACAAGGTGGGCGAACCTGGGCTTAGAGGCTTTTAAATTAGTCGAAACGGTAGGATGACTAGTACTAGAGGAAGATGAAGTGAAGATGTGATATGGTAATGGAAATAATTTATCTTGGCAGTCAGTATCTTTTGTCATATATATAAATGTGTGAATGTATAAATGAAGTGTAAAATTGTTATTTGGATGAATGATTAAAGATGCACATTGTGTTGAGAGAAAAGGCGGTGTGTGTGTGTGAGACGATTATGAAATTATTGCGTGGATGATGCTACAAAACTGACCTAAAGAATGGTGATATGTGTGGAAAACTGTTAATTGTCCTGATGTCTGAAAGAGCTCTGCTGAGCACGCTGAAGACTGTGATGTGAATGCTTGCAAAACCAAAGAGCTTAGTATATTTAAAAGTGTGTGTGTGTGTGTGTGTGTGCAATGAGGGTGCATTGTTTTTAGATCAAGATTTAGCAGAATTACAGAGGGTTTATAGACTGTAAATACAAACAAAAAGGGTCCGTTTAGCCTGTGGAAGCAGGAAAGAGAGAAACAGAAAAATATGAGTCTGCGTGGCTGTGTGTGTGAGACAGGAAGCTGTGTGTGAGACAGGAAGCTGTGTGTGTGACAGGAACTTTGCATGCCCATAAAAGGAAACTGGTTGATGTGTGTAGTGTGAGACCAGAGAGAGAGACTTAGAAGGAATGTGTTAAGAAAAAGTGATAAAATGAAATTAATTGAATGTTTTAGTGTGTCAATACAGGTGGACTCTTCTCAACCTGAAAACATGAGTACAGCGGCAAAAGCATAGATTAACAGAATTGGGATGAAAACAGGCCAGACTTTGGCTTAAAATTTGACAGCTTCACCTCTCATTGTCTCGTTATCCTGAGAAGAAGCTTAAAGGACAGTCAATCTCCTGATGAAGACAGAAGACAGACAGAACACCGTGTACTTGAAGAATTAACAGCAGGCAAAAACACAGTGCAACTGACCTATAACACTGACGACTCCAACAGCAGCATGTAAGGAACCACGTGATGCAACATGCACTGTGAATTACAGGCTGGTAAGAACAGTGGGATAAATAACTGTGTGAAAGCACTGGACAGCACTGGACACTGAATTTCATATTTGCCATGCTGGGAGTAATCCTGAAAGAAAAGACTGAAAAGATCGAGAGAAGCAATGGAGAAAAGAAACAGCTGATTTGGGCCTGTGTTGATCTGCAAGGCCCCACAGGACACTGTGAGAACAGTCAGAGGTGAACCTGGACGTCATATAGTGAATGCATATGGGAAAATTGGATTGAAGGCTGAACTTATGAAGGTTTAAGAGATGTCCACCACATCACAACAATGAGGTTAAAAAGGTAAAAAACAAAAAAACAAAAACACACATATACAAATGGTTACATGTGAAATTATTTTTGGGGAGAAGCAGAATTGAGACAGTTTGAATCCACAGCTCAGTGCAAAGAGGCAGAGTTAAACCTGATGATAAAATACATATGCAATGAAGAAGCAGCTTACACTCCATTAACATGACCACATAACATGAAGGCAAGAACAGGCTTACATTTATCAAGGTAAATACATGAAATAAATTGGTATTTCTGGCCGGAGAGAGAGAAGTGGGTCGTTTAAGCACTCATGATAATAATGAAAATGTCTCAGTTTGTTATTTTTAGGTCCAAAGCAGACCTGGATCAATTTTCCACATGCAGCGGTCGGAAGAAAGTTATAGGTTAACATCACTGGAAACGTTCAGGGCTGGTTGTTTACAGCGCCATGCATCACTAAACCTGACAAGTGAGCTCTAACTCCTGGCTGAGGACAAGGAATGCTGTTATTTAAGGTGGGAAATCAAAACTTGGGTTAGCAAACTTGGGGAAGAGAAAACTGACTGCTTACGTGGGAAAATTGTGAAGGAGTCTGAAACACTGCAAAAAGAGAAACATATACAAAATCACACACAAACAGAAAATGCATTAACCTTACAAATACAAGAGAGCTCATGAGGATTAGACAGCATGTTGAGCATGTGAGTCTGTTTATCAGTGTTAAAATAGTGTGAACACACTTAAACCCTGAAGTTGAGGAATAACTCGGGAAAGTTTCATGACAAGAGACAAGTTGGTGAAAATGAAAAGTGATTAAAAGCTTAAAGTAGTTTTAAAACAGTGAATTGGAAGTGCTCTTGTGTCGATTGAGCAAAACAAGTGATTACTCTAGGAAGAAAATAAAATAATTTAATCATGTAGTAAGATTTAAATATGCATTTCTCTTGTCACGGTAACTTCCTGAGATATGACTCAGTATGCAAATCAGCTGAAATGAGTGGTGAGAAAGAAGCTTCCTGTGTGGCTGTGTGACTGAGGCTTTGAATGAAGGAAACAGAGCAGAGACTGAGGAGGATTAGTTGGTAAAATATATAATGGTTAAGTAACAGGATGATTAAATAAGGTGGTCAGGTCTGTTCAGAAGTGCAGATTTGGACAAGAAATGTATAATTTAGTGATGACACATTGTTATAGCGGGTTTATATAAAGTATGTTAAAGCGCTTAAAGGGGAACATTACTGTGTGCAAACTGTGGCTTTTAACAAGATTTTCTGTGTATTTAGCAGGTGAAATTATGTCAGTTGACCTCGGACTCTCAGGACGCTGTGGAATCTGAGGCCAACCACTGAGATATGATGTGGGGAAAATGAACAGAGGGAGTGATTTTAAGTCTGATTTCAGACTATGTAAGTATTAATTAAACCAAGAGTAGGGCAAAACCTTTGTGGCCCTGAAGTTCTAATCCCCACAACATATCGATAGATTAATAAGCAAAATTTTCTGTGTTTAAGATCTTTGGGGTTGTTGTTTGAGTGATGGGTTGATCGTGTCAGTGAGGTTTGGGTTGTTTTCTTATTTCAATAGAGGGAGTTTTAGTAAACATGGACATGTCTAAGAGGGGCCCATTAGTTTTGTAACAGTGCACTTAGAGAAAACCTGTCAGGTGATTGTGTTTTGATGAGCTAATAATCAGCTCTCTTTTTCCTCATCTTTGTTCTAAGCAGGCCTGCAAGATTGAATTAACAGCGCTGAAAACATTTTTCGGGAGAGCAAATATAAGGTGAGCTTTTCCAGATTACAACTGGCTGAGGAGAAGCCACCTGTGGGAACCTGGAGTTCTTGTCTAAAAGGATTGCAGCATGTCAATCCAGACCAAAAATGATAGACAATTGTTTTTATTTTGAGTGAATGAGTGAATGTGGGTTAGCATGAATAAAAGGGGACAAACAATTGACTCTGTTGGGGAGAGAAAGGGGATGCTTTGCAGACTTAATCTTTTGGCTGCTGATTTTGGGTTGCTGATGTTTTCTTTAAGAAAATTCTGTTTTATTGACTGGGTGTCGATTATGGCAGTACATTATATTGTTGGGAAAATGCCAAATGCTAAAGGGGAGAAACTTTTTGATATAACTCATGCCATTAACAAAACAGGCCACTGTAGAAGTCAAAGTTTATAGAGGAAAATAACTAAAACAAAAGTAATATTTATGAGTCACAGGGGAGATTGCTAGACTTTTCATATAAAATGCAGTTGTAAAATAACAAACACTTGACAAAGTGACCAAGGTTTTTTCCTTTAAAGCAGGAGCAGAGTAAGGAAAGCACATATATTTTGGTTAAGTCTGATATAGTATAATTAGACTGTACCGTTACATTAAGAGGAGCAAAATGAAATCAAAATATGCTGAATCAAGAACATGTTATAACACAGGTATTACAAGTGGAAAATGTGAGTTTTAAAATGAAGTTAGTGTTAACACACAGGTGTTGTTTCTAGGCAGGTTTGAATGGAGCCAGTGGTGTAAAAGATTTAACATGATGATTAGACTGATATTATTCCTAAACACAGGTTTGGAGGCCCGGAGCAAATATACCCGAGAGGAGAATTGCTGAGAGTTTTAGAGAAATGACGTGACTAAGCTTTTCCTGTCATTTTTACAAGGGGTGGTGAAATATTTTCAGTATTTTCAGTTTTAGTAGCTGGCTTTAGCGTATTTGACACATGAGATGTGTGTCAAGAAGGGCTGATTTTGGGTTTAATTTGAAATAAGGGGCTTTATCAAGGGAGCTTGATAATTTAGCTATGATAAAACTTACTCATAAGTAATTGCTTCTATGCTTTAACTTAATTGATTGAAAATGCTTGTTTTGTTTTCCCTTTGATTTTTTTTTAGTAGAATACATAGGGGGTCAATGTAAAAACAAAAAGCTTGTAGACATAGATAACATGAAGGTTCATTTGTAGGTGAGAGTTAAGACACATTTTGCTTGGAAACTTTTGCACTTGCAACAGTTTTTTGTTTTTTTTTTTGTTTTTTTTTTTAATGCACGCTTACAGACGCAGACATGACATAGATTAGTTTCTGGGGTAGAGGTGAAAAACATTTTGCTTGGTTTTTGCTTAGCAAGCAGGGATGGTGTGATAGATAAGCATGCCCTGGATAGGTCGAGAGGAAACATCTGGAGTCTGAGATAATGATATAGGCCAAATGTGGTAGAGCTTGTAAATGTATGTGTGACTAAAAACAGGAAGTAAGTTGAGTACAGGACGTGCTTGAGGTGATCAGATAAGAGAAGAAGAGAGTTTCTTAATGCCATCCATCCATCCATCCATCCATCTTCATCCGCTTTATCCGGGGCCGGGTCGCGGCCATCACTCGCGAACAAGACCCCGAGATACTTGAACTCCTCCACTTGGGGCAGGAACTCATCCCCGACCCGGAGTGGACACTCCACCCTTTTCCGGCTGAGAACCATGGCCTCAGATTTGGAGGTGGTGATCCTCATTCCCGCTGCTTCACACTCGACTGCGAACCGTTCCAGTGCGAGCTAGAGGCCATCACCCAATGAAGCCAACGGAACCACATCATCCACGAAAAGCAGAGATGAGATTCTGAGGCCACCGAAGTGAAAGCCCTCCGCCACTTGGCTGCGCCTAGAAATCCTGTCCATAAAAATTATGAACAGAATCGGTGACAAAGGGCAGCCCTAGCGGAGCCCATCACCCACCGGGAACGAGTCTGACTTATTGTCGGCAATGCGAACCAAGCTCTTGCAACGGTTGTATAGGGATCGAATGGCCCGTAGCAATGGGCCAGACACCCCATACTCCCGTAGCACCTCCCACAGGACACCCAGAGGGACACGGTCGAATGCCTTCTCCAAGTCCACAAAACGCATGTAGACTGGTTGGGCAAACTCCCATGCACCCTCAAGTATCCTCGAGAGGATGAAGAGCTGGTCCAGTGTTCTGCGACCAGGACAAAAACCGCATTGTTCCTCCTGTATCTGAGGTTCGACTAGCGGGCGAACTCTCCTTTCCAGCACCCTGGCATAGACTTTCCCAGGGAGGCTGAGGAGTGTGATCCCCCTGTAGTTGGAACACACCCTCCGGTCCCCCTTCTTAAAGATGGGGACCACCACCCCGGTCTGCCAGTCCAGGGGCACTGCCCCTGATCTCCACGCAGCATTGTAGAGGCGTGTCAACCAGGACAGCCCTACAACGTCCAGAGCCTTCAGGAACTCGGGGCGGACCTCGTCAACACCAGGGGCTCTGCCACCAAGGAGTTGTTTAACTGCCTCAGTGACCTCGCCTCCGGAAATTGGCGGGTCATTCCCCTCATCCCCAGACTCTGCTTCCTCCTCGGAAGACGTGTCAGTGGGATTAAGGAGGTCCTCGAAGTATTCCTTCCACCGCCTGATGATTTTCTCAGTCGAAGTCAGCAGCGCTCCGCCAGCACTATACACAGTGCAGGTAGAGCACCGCTTTCCCCTCCTGAGACGCCTGACGGTTTGCCAGAATCTCTTCAAGGCAGTCAAGTCTTTTTCCATGGCCTCTCCGAACTCCTCCCACACCCGAGTTTTTGCTTCAGCCACTGCCCGAGCTGCATTCCGCTTGGCCTGTCGATACCTGTTGGCTGCCTCCGGAGTCCCACAGGCTAACCAAGCCCTATAGGACTCCTTCTTCAGCCTGGTGTCTCCCTTCACCTCTGGTGTCCACCATTTGGTTCGGGGATTACCACCACGGCAGTTACCAACCACCTTGCGGCCGCAGCTCAATGCAGCAGCTTCGGCAATGGAGATGCTGAACATGGTCCATTCGGACTCAATGTCCCCAGTCTCCCTTGGAATGCTTTTGAAGTTCTGCCGGAGGTGTGCGTTAAAGATCTTGCGGACTGGGGCCTCTGCTAGACGTTCCCAGCACACCCTCACTACACGTTTAGGTGCACCGGGTCTGTCCAGCGTCCTCCCCCGCCACCTGATCCAACTCACCACCAGGTGGTGATCAGTTGACAGCTCAGCCCCTCTCTTTACCCGAGTGTCGAGAACATATGGTTGCAGGTCTGGTGATACGATTACAAAATCGATCATCGACGTGCGGCCTAGAGCGTCCTGGTGCCACGTGCACTTATGGACACTCTTATGTTCGAACAAGGTGTTTGTTATGGCCAAACTGAGTTGCACAGAAGTCCAATAACAAAACACCGCTCGGGTTCAGATCAGGGAGGCCGTTCCTCCCAATCACGCCCCTCCAGGTCTCGCTGTCGTTACCCACGTGAGCATTGAAGTCTCCCAGCAGGACAACAGAGTCTCCAGGTGGAGCACCTTCCAGTACCCCACCCAGGGACTCTAAGAAGGCTGGGTACTCTGAACTGCCACTCGGCGCATAAGCGCAGATGACAGTCAGGACCCGTTCCCCGACCCTAAGACGCAGGGAGCAAATCCTCTCATCCACCGGGAAGAACCCCAACGTACCGGCAGCAAGCCGAGGGGATATTAGAATACCCACCCCAGCCTCTCACCAGGGGCAACTCCAGACTGAGACAGAGTCCAGCCCCTCTCCAGGAGACTGGTTCCAGAGCCCAAGCCATGCATAGAGGTGAGCCTGACTATGTAGTACCTCTCAACCTCACGCACTAACTCAGGCTCCTTCCCCACCAGAGAGGTGACATTCCATGTCCCAATTGCCAGCCTTGGCAGCCGGGGATATCTAATGCAACTCAAGAGGGAAAATGGCATTATTAAATAATCCTTAGAAAATGTGCAGACATTGTGGAGTGTCATGTATGAGATCGAGAGAATGCCTATGAGATGTATTAAATATTTTAGGTTTGAGTGAAAATAGCCTGCGTTATCAAGCAGAGAATGCTCATCAACTGCTAATAGAGGATGAATGCCTGTGTTATGGAAAAATTCTAGTTCATCCTCACATTTTCTTTGTGTTTAGAATCTCACTGTAGGATTTGGTATAACCTTTGTATGCTTAGATAAAGTGCACGTGTCAGTAAGACCTCGTCAAAACGGCTCAGCTTGGTGTAACGATGTTTCACTGTGTTATCTGATAACTGTTTTGCTCAGAAGAAGGAAGCCCAGTGCCAGGTTCTTCCTGGGAAAAGATAGTGGGAGTTGTTCTCTGTCCAGCCACAGCCCGTGGGACAGAAACCTGTTGTAACTAAAAGATACACAGAGTTGTGTGTGGGGTATAAAAGAGGAGCTGAGACGTCCCAAGGGCAGAGCTGGCATGACTGTGAACTGTAATGTTTGATGTGTGTGTTGGCTCTCCTGCGGCAGTAATAAATAGCTTGACCACAGCTTTTTTCCGTTTTGCAGACTTTATTTACAAAATTAAACAACACCTGTAACATTTAAACAAACAGATGGAAAAATGGGCAGAACCTTCCCTTGGAAATGTGCTTTTTTCCAAACAACAACTTCACTTAGAAGCTAGACAGGTACAAGCTGCTGATCAGAATCAGTATCAAAAATATATTTTAACCATTCAGTCATTTCTTCAGCTGACAGTAACGATAATTTTACTGAGTTTGCTGTGTCCCATTCAGTTGTGTTTGCAGTACCATCCCACTGACAGTCCGACAAGGACCAGAGCTCCCAGTATCGTCCCAGATATTATATATGGGGTGGAGTTGACTGTAGAACTGTGTTGAGGTGGGGTCGGGGGTTGGGTAAAGAAAGGAAAGGAGAATCATTTATACCAGGCAAATTAAAAACACCAAAACACTCACAATGAACTTAATTTGTGAAATAATATTGTGATTGATCTTCAGTGACACATTTTCCAGGAAGTATCTGATAACACTCACCTTGTACATCAATGTTAAACTCCTTGGTGACAGTCCCTACTGTGTCTCTCACAGTGCAGATATACTGTCCTTCATGCTCAAAGCCGGCAGATTTAATAGTGAGAACGTTGCCACTGTAGGAAGGACTATTTGTTGGGCGTGTCCAGGTGCATGAGGGACTGGGGTTTCCCACAGAGGAGCAGTTCAGGTGTAGAGTGTCTCCTTCTGTGATTGTGATCACATCTGGATTTGGTGGCTCCTTTAGCTCAGGCCCATCTGTGTGATTATTGATAGAGGAAAAAAAACACAAAGCAAAATTTCAGCAAAATAGAAATAATTTATAAATGAAAACACATTTCTGGTGTAATATACAACAGAAGGTACTGTCGACAGTTCAGCCCACTGTACTTTAATTTCACTCGGTGGTGCTATACTCTGTTGTCAGTTTGTCCACTTCATGATGTTTAACTGCTCTGCTTACTTTACAGGTTAATTCTCTTAATACTATGTATTGATTCCACATTTAAACAAATAGTAAAGCTGAACTTTTATCATTTAGGATCTAAACACAATTACTATTGTTTATTTATTTTTTTTTAATGTCCACAAACAAAGTTTACTTCTATTCTGGCTTTCCACAAACTTCTGAGGGAAACATTTTACTGGTAAACAGCTAAATCCTCCACTATGTTCATCAGCTTGTGTCAGTCAGCAGTTTGTTGATGATGCTTTTTAGAGCCTGTTCATTAACAGTGATGAGCACCATGAGGAAGAATCAAAACAGTATTTCTTTACTGTTTTGATTCTTCCTCAAAGCGCTCACGAGGACAGAAAACCAAACCAGTGACATGAATCATGCTCAAAATGTCAAACTCTGAGAAACAGATCAAAGAGCGTCTTTATTTCTCTCACACTCACAGTGAACTAGAGCAGGGAGTTTTTCTGATGTCACCACTGGAGGGCGCTGTGGACCAGCACATCAGACAGGCTCCCACTGTCAATCTTTTTAAATCTTATCTTAAAACGCATTTTTATTTACTGGCTTTTAATACAGCATGAGAGTTATTTGTTATTTTATTAGGTATGTTGTATTCTTGTACAGCACTTTGGTCAACGCTCCTGTTGTAATTAAATGTGCTATATAAATAATTAAACCATTTGAGAAAAAAAAAAAAAAAAAAAAAAAAAAAATCAAGGTAAAAGTTAAATGGATGCAAATAAATTTGTTATTTGCAAAACTTGTGCATAGGATTTTAAAATTGATCATTTATATTTACATTTAAAGTTATGAAATATGATTCATTAAACATGTTTGTGGTTGTTACAGTAAAAAAATATAACTTTTTCTACTCGGATTTTATGTTTTTTTTTTTTTTGTCTGAATTTAGATCAATTGTGCTAATACAGTATGTCAAAATGAAAACATAACTGTAAATTCAGACACGTGAGGTTGTGCTGAAAAGAATGACACCAAACAAGGCAAATAAACTGTTGTTAAAGGTGAAATGTGGAGGTGAAATCAAAAGTAGTTAAAAATGGCCAATTATACCCTGGACCCCAGAGGGTTAAACATTTCTTTAAAGTAACGCAATAGTTACTTTTCAAGTAATTAATTACTTTTAGAATATTGTAACTCAGTTACTAACTCAGTTACTTTTTTTGAAGAAATAACTAGTAACTATAATTAATTACTTTTTCAAAGTAACTTGCCCAACACTGCTCAGACTCACAGTGAACTAGAGCAGGGAGTTTTTCTGATGTCACCACTGGAGGGCGCTGTGGACCAGCTGGTCCCAGCTCCAGCTTGGTTTCGCACCAGTACTGAGCTCCATCATCTTCTCTACTGGGAGTGATGTTCAGAGTGAAGGTCTCATTCACTGGTTTCTTCTGTTCACTGTTGGACTGTAGGTGACCCAGTGCTGTGTTTCCTCTGTAGAAGGTCACAGTGAGGCTTTGAACAGGAGCTACGTTCTGTACGCTACACTGCAGGGTGTACTGCTGATTCTCAAACATCATCTCAGTGTGGTTTACAAAGCTGATGGAGACACTTCCTGGAGGCGCTGAGAAGACAGGGAAAGAAAGAGTAACACAGGTAGATGTCAGTCAGTAACCGCTGAGCTCACGAATCCGTCTGTGTATTTACACACAGAGGTCGAATTTGGTCTGATTGTAAACAGCCTTTAAAGTTAAATGTTGCTACCAGGGGCGTCATAGTGGAGGCAAAAGTGATGCTCAGATAAAGACACCCAAGGAGCCAAAGGAAGGAGGCAGCCGCAGGTCTCTCTCTTAAGGATGTAACACAAGATGAGCTCATACGGTGGCAATTAAACGTTATTAAAACAGCAAATAGCTTTTATCGGTGTGGTTGGTTTTAAGGTTGATTTAAAAAATTGCGTTCTTTTCTAAACAGAGGAGAGTTCAGCTTTTTTCATTATATATATCACAGAAAACGAAGACGTCATTTATTCATTGTTGAAAATCAGCGCAGTTAGAAGTAAACTGTGTGTCGGAAACATTAATAGATCAGTTCGCCCGCTTGTTTGAAATATTATGAGTAAGCCACAGGACCACAGGCAATAATCTGGGAGTGGGCAAAAAGACGTGATAGAGGCGGATGGAGGTGAAGAGAGCGTGGAAAATAAAGGTTTTCTACCACAGAGAAGAGCTTTTGCGTAAGTGGTGAAAATGGTTTTCGGGCCTGTTTCAAACATTAAAGGAGAGAGAATCGGGCCATGACGTCAGAAACTCCGACAGCCCGTTCTTTATGGGCGTTACCTATTTTCAAAGAGCCAATAGGGAACGTTCTTGTGGGCGGGGCCTGATTCAAAGATGAAAGGCAAGAGAACCAGGCCGTGACGTCACAGTCAAGTCAAGTCTATAAATTGCAGGTGAAACCCACACTGGACCAGACTTACTTATAGTCACGAGCGATTCACTGGATGAGATTTTGTTCTGCTACCCTCAGTCACATTTGAATGTCTGACTCATTGTAACATCGTAGCTTAAATGTCAAAAACGAGTGACCAACAAGCAAAACCAGAATTAGTGTGCACTATGCCAAAGAGTACACTGGGCGACCTGAAGGTCGAGGAGGAAGAAAATAAGAAAGTCCTGGAAGAGGAGAAGACAATGGTAGAGGACGCAAAGAAACAAACTGAACAGGAAAAACAAGTGTTAGAAGAAGTGCAGTTTGTATTCAAAGATGAGACCAACCAGGCTGAAGTATCAGCTTTGGAAAAGACACTGAAGCTGCAGAAGAAGGTGCGCGTCAACTGGGTTGTTCAGTTGGTGGTTTTACTGGCCAAAGAAAAGGTCTCCTCCAAATACAAGATCTTCACAGAGCGCCTCACTCCTGACTGCATCAGCCGTCGTCTGACTGAGAAAATCTGGCCTGAAGTTGAGGAGAAACACTTGAATTTATCCCACGACAGCATTTTCAATGTGGGCAAGGCCATTCTCAAAGATCTTTGCAAAACACACAACTGCAAAGAAAACCTTTTGATCTTTAATCTGAGGGAACAGCTTGACAATATTACCGTCTCAATCTTCACCAAACACCTGTTGGCATTACCAGCAAGAGTACTCAGTGTCTCTAAAGACAGGCAAGAGTACAAGGAAGTTGTAAAAAATGTGACCAAAGATCTGCTAATGCACGCCATCAGCAAAGGAAATGAGACGATGACAATGAATCCAGTAGCATCCGAGTTTATTGTAGAGAGGCTTTTCCAGAAGATCTGGAACAAAATTTCGTCCAAAAAGTACAAAATGTCCATGGAGAACATTGGAGAACTCGCCCTGACAATATACAATGAACTCCATGACAGGTGGGATTCTCCAATACTCTTAATGTGGTCAGGAAACCCAGTAATGGATGAAGCAATCGTCAGCAGCTTCAAAAAACATGCAAAATTGAGGAGCCAAAACATCATCTTTAGGGCTTTCTCATGTGCATGCTAAAGTCTAACCAACACGTGCATGTGATTATGTGAGAAAACCCTTAAATTGGCTTCAAATATTCATTTCAATTGGGCTTTCTAAATGTAATTTTGAAACCAGAGTGGTTAAAAATAACTACTCTTTTTTCCCAACTTCCTTCCCTCATCACCAACTGGCCGAGGCAGATGGCCACCCCATCCCAGAGCCTGGGTCTGCCGGAGGTTTCTCTCTTTATAAGTGAGTTTTTCCTTCCCACTGTCGCCAAAGTGCTTGCTCTAGGGGGTTGGAGTCTTTGTGCATTATTGTAGGGTCTTGACTTTACAATATAAAGCACCATGAGGGAAGTGTTGTTGGGATTTGGTGCTGTTTCTTAACTCAAAAAGTCCAGTTACAACAGGACATTTTGAGTTAAAAAACAAAAAACCAAAATAAAAAAATAAAATGAAATGAAAAAAAAAACTTTGAATTTGTGCTTTGTTTCATTTACTGTTTAAGAAGTTTGTTCTTCCTGCAACTTTTAAAAACAACAAACAACAAATAGCTGAGCTGTTGGATTTACTAAGTGCATCCAAGAATACAAACAAGCAGTCCTCACACACATTTGAGAAAAACTGAGAGACCTTTGAATCTTTATAGCTTACTGAATATTCACCTCTTTACTTTGTCTGCATGTGTCCACTTTTTGTCTTTTTCTATTTGTATTATTCTCATTTCAAAGACATTCAAAGCTATTTGGAGACATGCAGAGTTCCTTAAAGATGAACCTAATATAATTACACCAGTTGTTTAACTGAGGTAATCACGCTTTCCCCCACAGTCCTACGATTTTTCCCTTTTTCTGTAAAGCAATGCAAATACATTTTTAATACTTTCTGTCACGGGTTGCTCTGAGGATCCACTCGCAGGACTCCGGAGTGTGTTTTAACAGAGACGGTTTATTTACAAGATCTTCACCAAGTGTATTTACAGACAGTGCGAGGACAGTGCTATATACAAGATGTGAGAGGCAGGGTTCCAGGGAAAACAAGGGAATCACACACGCGCTCACGCCAGCCTCTCTCCGCTAGTGACCAGTCACTCCTTACACACTCCACACGGGGGAACACGGGGACGGGTCCGGGGAATCTAGAACAGAGAGACACACGTTAACTTTCTGAGACGGAAGCGTGGGAAACTTGGGCTCGACGTGTACTGACTAGAGTCTTCACAACAATCCAGCGTTGAACAGCTGATCTCCTCCTTCTAATATACCAGCTGGTCTGATGAGGCCCAGGTGTGCACGATCCGGGAAGGCGTGGACCGAGGGCGTGAACCCGCCATGAGTTCCGCCCCGGCAAAACAGGGGAGAGGGAGAGAGAGAGGAAAAAGAGAAGAGAAGGGGGGCTAGGAGTGGAGAGATGCTGATCAGCGCCTTGCCGATCCCGCAGGTCGTGACACTTTCAGTCAAGTTTTTAATATTCATACAGGAATAAACTACAACAGAAACACAGTCACAAATATACAGACACCACATTTACATACACATTTAGTACAAATATAATGTTTAAAAGGAGTCTGATTCTTCTACTGATAAACATTTGACTTTGATTTCCAGGAATTTTCCACTGTGAGATTAATGGAAAGTGTACATTGCACATAGTGACAATGAATGACGGACCGACCACACAGATCGCACTTTACTACACTTTTTACTCAGTTTTTGTCTCTTCCAACCCTCAGCCCCAGCTGCCAGCTACACACACACAACAACAACACAACTGAACTGATGGAGCTCCGCTGTGTCAGCCTCCCTTCGCAACCGTGCCACAAACCACGCCCTGTTACACACATTATATGTCCACAAACATGACTTAAGCTTCCCATTTTAGTTAATGTCAAAATATTTTTTACTGTGATACCACCAGTTTTGCCCTTCAGTGGCTGAACCAGTTTTCATAAATATTATAGTTAGCTGTCTGTGTCTCTCTGGGTATTACACAGCTGTGACTGCTAACTAGCTAATTAGCGAAAGTCAGCGATGTGGATAACTGGGAAAAGTGAGAACTTCATGGTTGTAGAAATTATTCCAGGACTCTAATAAGTACTGTATCAATACCTGTGTTTTACAGTTGGCTCTACTGTACACTTTAAAGGGTTTCAGGCAAAGTTACACTAACCCTAGTTTAAGCCTCAGACCTTCCTGGCTGATGCTAGCAAATGCTAATGTTAGCCTCTGATTTGGGCTGCTAAAGTAAATACTTTTAGCTAGCTGACCAGCATAGATTATTTCGGTGGTAATATTATTGAAAGTATAGTTTCACCTCAGCACATTTACAATTATATCTATTTTGTAGCACATAGAAATGTTTAGTTAATATTTACAGACAGACACATTTTCCCTGTAACTGTGTTTTTACTCCAGCATTTGTTGAAAATGTAATTTATGAAATGCTGAGCAGCATTTCTAGTATGTGGAATATTTTTGTCACCCCACTGTGCTAATGTGATCAAATACTAATAATTATTACTAAAAAAAATTCAATAATAAATCAATAACTATTTCTTGATTGAACTATAATGTAAGCGCAGTGCTGGTGTGCAGGGGATTTATATGCCTTGTGGGGGATGCTGACATGTTATAAACTGTTGTGTCTATATCAAGCTTTTAGCCAAATATGAGCAGAGATATTTGTATCTTTCTTAAAAATTCAGATCCTTACATATTATTTGAGAAATGGATCAACAGCTATCACTACTTGAAGCACTCTAAGTCCTGCAGTGGAAAAATATCCCTTATTTCACCTTTGATCACACACTTTGGTTTTCCAGTGCAGAGCAATGGCCAAGAAAAGGAAGGACTTCCCTGAGTGGAAAAAAAAGATGAAGATACAAGCTGGTGATGATCCAGAGCAGCTGGTCTCAGGAAATGAAGAAAAACCCTGATCACCTTCTCTACAGAAACAAGGTGAGTTTAATGTTGTGGTTTAGTTTTTCAAGGTATGTATGTTACTTTAATTATAAACTGTTTCTGTTGCAACAGAATGCTGTTATGTGTATGCAACTCTATGTGAATTATAATCCTTTGTAGGGCTGTGGGATATGACCAAAATCTCACATCCCAATATAAGACATATCTCTCCTGATAACGATATATATCACAAAATAGTGCATTTTCTGTAAATTCTGTGATTCTCGGGCAACCCGACTTATGTGAAGTGTTTTCAGTTGGGCGTCGTGTACCTGGAGTCGAGTGTTTTGACCGATGCGTGAAACTACATTTTTAGACATGAGTTTAAACGGCCGCCATTTTCTTTCTGAGTATTTATTTCACGGCGTGCTGCGAGGAAAAGCCTGTTCTAACGTTTGAGTCTAAGGATTATTTTGAGCACCTGACGGCTCTTTTTTGCTTTTCATTCGTAAACTCTCGAAACTCTTTCATGTGATTCTTGTGTAGGTGGTTAAAGAGGTTTGTCGTGTTTGAGTGGTGGTGGGGACCAGTTTGTGGCATAATTTGCATAGTACAGTTTTCTGGGGCGTGTCAGACTTTTCATAACCAAACCATGTCCATGCTACAGAGGTAGCCCCTCGTTTAACAATAAGGTCCTCGATTTCTTTCGACTGGTCCTTCAGTTTGGAGCTAGCTGGTTCTGCCTCATCCTTGCTGGCCATGCTGGTATTCTCTGTGCCTTCATCTGCGTGGTGACTGTAAGCGCCATTTATAGTTACTTGATGTTTTTATTTGAGGTCATTTGTTTGATGCATATTCTGAAATTTTATGTTTGAGAATAATGTATATCATTTCAGTTTATTTTTCAAGTCTCAACAGAAACTTGAGCTTTATTGTGAAAGGTTTATGTGGAAAATAAACAAGCGGACGGCGGAGCCACACAATGGTTTTACCGTCATTGTTGGTAATGAAAGTACGCGTAAAAACAGTCACTTGTCCGTCCATAGTGTGGTTATTGTAGGTATAAGAGAAAGAGAACTTTAAGAAATAATATAATAACTACAGTAACCATCAAAATCATGAAAAAAAATATTGCCGTAAACAGTTTATTTTGCAACACCACAAAACAAACAATAGTGTATAATATGAAACAATAGACATTTTTATATCGTCATCTGATATATATCGTCATATCGCACAGCCCTAATCCTTTTTTTGTTTATGTTGTTTATGTTCTAGGTAAAAAAAAGTATAAAAATACAAACTTTTTAAAAATGTCTTGTTGTTTCTCTTTTCCTCAGAATAAATTGCGACTAGTCTCAATGGCTGAGATGGAGGAGCAACACAGCGACAAGGAAAAGCTGAGTGTATTTTATTTAAAGCTCAGATGGACCTTGATGTACTAACATGCAGGCTGCATTCAGGACTTTGTCACACTGGTATATGAAGAGTGGTAACAAGACTTTGTAGTAATTTGTCTTACTATTGTCTTATTTGTTGTGATTTAGGGTGTGTGCGCACAAGCAGAGGTTTTTGTTTGTAACCGTAACCTCGTTTTCAGAGTCTTGTCTAACATTTAATGGTCATGAAATATGTCAGACTTTTTCCTCTACTTAAACAGCTAAGGGCATTTGAACACCGTGGAGAGAAAGGTGTGCATTAAGGATTTTGAACTATGATGTTTAAGTGTTGTCACTGCTGAGGATTCGTGGACACAGGTCCTTATTCACTACGCTGCTGTTTACAGTTTAACTTTTCATCAGAACAATCACTTCTAATTGTACTTTGCTCCTCACTGACAAAACAAGTCCAGTAAATACACTTATCTTTAAGTTTGGGACAGTGATCTGTCTTAATTTATTTTGTGTTGTAGTTATCATATGGGGAAAAGTCCTGTGGTTATCCATCCGTCCTGTTCGAATAAACCCAAAGTTCAGGAACATCTTCTTTAGATCTGTTCAGTTTTATTCATGTGGCACCACTTAAACAGTCAACAACTTTCGACTCAAGTATGTTATAGTATGTAAGGTAAAGAGCCCAAAGAGTTAATCTCAGACAAATGTTCACACAAATGTGAATTACATTCACTTCATTAATGAAGTGAATGTAATTCAGTAATCAAAGGTGTTTGGCTATAACTGACTACATGTGTATACTGTATCATAAGTGGACAGACATGGATGTAAACCACACCTTAACCATTTGGCTGAGGCAAAACTACCACAAGGCAGTGATTCTAACTAAAAGGTACTCTGGATATTATTAAATGTGAACATATCGTTAAATATGACATTTTTTGTTTGTCAGGTGTCCTGTTTGAAGAAAACACTTGGTAGCCACTTGAATGAATAAACTCATTTACATGAGGGCAACCTGATTTCAAGGAAATAAAAATGCTCAAATTTGAAAGCTTGTGAGTTATTTTGTTCATGTATCAGCTGTTTAGTCGTTTTATGACAAGATGGATGCTGTCGTTATATTTTAGTATAGTGTTTGAGTTAAGGAGAATAAAAGAATATTTAACATTAATTGTACCAATGTTGTTGTGTACGAAGCACAAATTAATTTAAGTTTTAATTCATGAATTTTTGATTACATGGTGTACTAGGTTGTAATTGCATAGAAATGTACGTTTAAGGATATAAAGAACTATATTTAATGAGTTACAGTGGAAAGAAGTGCTTGGAAATAGTAATATAAACAGAAATTTCAATTTTTCTATTAACGGAAAATATCAGTTAATGATACAGAAAATATACTGTGAATAAACGGAATTTTCCGTTTTATCATTTACAGAAAAGTCCGTCAAACGTCCGTTAAAAAAAACAGAAAATGTACTGGCAGAAAATTACCAGGACATTTTCCGTTTTTCTACGGAATATTTTTTTACAGTGTTGCATATAATTACATTTTTGCTTGATGCATAAAGTTAAGATTAAAACTAATAAAACAAGTTATAAAAAGGGACTTTTGTATTTTTGTATGTCTACATTTTGTATGATGGATTATGTAGAAAAAGTAGAACTGGGCTGAAAGTTCTATCACTTTATCACCTATTCAGGTTGTAAATCGTGTTTTTAAAAAGTAACTAAGTAATTAATTACTTTTGAAAATAAGTAATCAGTAAAGTAACGGGATTACTTTTGGGGGGAAGTGATCAGTAATTAGTTACTGATTCAAGTAACTTGACCAACACTGGTGATGAGCACCATGAGGAAGAATCAAAACAGTATTTCTTTACTGTTTTGATTCTTCCTCAAAGCGCTCACGAGGACAGAAAACCAAACCAGTGACATGAATCATGCTCAAAATGTCAAACTCTGAGAAACAGATCAAAGAGCGTCTTTATTTCTCTCACACTCACAGTGAACTAGAGCAGGGAGTTTTTCTGATGTCACCACTGGAGGGCGCTGTGGACCAGCTGGTCCCAGCTCCAGCTTGGTTTCGCACCAGTACTGAGCTCCATCATCTTCTCTACTGGGAGTGATGTTCAGAGTGAAGGTCTCATTCACTGGTTTCTTCTGTTCACTGTTGGACTGTAGGTGACCCAGTGCTGTGTTTCCTCTGTAGAAGGTCACAGTGAGGCTTTGAACAGGAGCTACGTTCTGTACGCTACACTGCAGGGTGTACTGCTGATTCTCAAACATCATCTCAGTGTGGTTTACAAAGCTGATGGAGACACTTCCTGGAGGCGCTGAGAAGACAGGGAAAGAAAGAGTAACACAGGTAGATGTCAGTCAGTAACCGCTGAGCTCACGAATCCGTCTGTGTATTTACCAGAGGTGAAAAGTAACGAATTACATTTACTTGCGTTACTGTAATTGAGTAGTTTTTTTGTGTATTTGTACTTTTTAAAGTCATTTTTCAAGTCTGTAATTTTACTTTTACTTAAGTATATTTTTTAAAAAGTATTGTAGTTCGCTACGTTTTCAATCACACCCGTTACTGAGTAAATTAAAAATAAAAAAAAACATTGCGCTTCGGAAATACTGCAGGGAATGATGGGTAGTAGAACAAATTGGCGCTAAGGTCACGTTAAAGATGGAGTCTGACATCGGTGTTACGGATCCAGTGAAAAAAGAAATCCGGTCAAATTCTGCTGACCCTGAACTCGAAGAAACGGATGTGAACCCCTGGCCGTATTTAAGGGACCATTTCGGCTTCAAGTGCAAGAAAGGCAACAGCTTTATTATGCAGTGTAAGCTGTGTTTGCCCAGAGAGACCGAGTTAGCAGCTTTTAAAAATTCCACATCAAACTGCGCAAGCATGTAGAGGTAAGTTAAATACAACTCGTACCGTTATGGTAGCAAAGAGGCTGTGTTCAAATTAATCACATTAAGTTAAGACATCTGTGAAGAACACAGATAACGTTGGTTGGTACTAGCAACTTGCTGTAATCGGGCACGTCGCAACTTACATTTTTTTTACTGGGTTGGTAAATTGCCAAAAGAAAATGTGTTTACCTACGTTTTTCCTGTTTGTTAATAATAATAATTTATTTTAAAAAATAGTTAAATTAAAGACAGAAGCGGCTACTTTCTTACTTAACCCGCATATGTTCACACTGCAGGCAAAAGAATAACAGAGCGCTCACTTACCTTAGATTAGTCAAAGACAGCTGACTTCTGTTACTTGTTAATTAGCACTTGCAACCTCCCGTTAACTAGCCTGTTACTGTCCAATAAAACAAAACGCGAGGTATATTGGTATAATTTACCAGCGGTAGCTATGTAATGCATTGATGTCTTATTAGGGACGTCAAAAAACTTTCTCTCAAACTTAACACTGGCCTGCCTGCCTCAGCTGCCTTCGAGCGTCTCTTTAGCTGTGCTGGACTACTGTTCACTGCAAAGTGAGCAAGGATGAACTCTACTAACTTTGAAAATCAACTGCTCCTCAAAATTAACAGGAAGTTCAGAGAGTAACACTCTAGGATGGATACAAAGGAACTTTAATCTAGAGGTACAGTAGGGCAGGGCCAAGTTTAAAAAATTAAAAAACATTTTTAAAGCAGCTGCCGTTCAGTTCAGTACTTGTTCTCTTATTTGACAGTTTAGAACACATTCTCATGTGAAAGAATGATATGGTTTTGTATTGAAAACACTGTGATACCTGACAGTTTGGTTGATTGGTTTGGTGACCATTATCCATTTTCATGTATAGACTTGCAGTTTAACTGCCACTGCACTTTAATTTGTAAAGTTTTTCTTTTCACTAAAAAAGAACTACTTTGAGATTTATATCCCACTGTCTTTTTTTGCACTACTCAGAAGCGGCTGTCCTCCTGCTGACAGAAAAGTAACTATGTAACTTTTACTCTGAGTACATTTTAAATGAGCTACTTTTTACTTTTACTTGAGTACATTTTTAGACAGGTAATTTTACTTGTACTTGAGTAAAATTTCAGCAAAGTAATAGTACTTTTACTTGAGTAAAATATTTTAGTACTCTTTCCCCCTCTGGTATTTACACACAGAGGTCGAATTTGGTCTGATTGTAAACAGCCTTTAAAGTTAAATGTTGCTACCAGGGGCGTCATAGTGGAGGCAAAAGTGATGCTCAGATAAAGACACCCAAGGAGCCAAAGGAAGGAGGCAGCCGCAGGTCTCTCTCTTAAGGATGTAACACAAGATGAGCTCATACGGTGGCAATTAAACGTTATTAAAACAGCAAATAGCTTTTATCGGTGTGGTTGGTTTTAAGGTTGATTTAAAAAATTGCGTTCTTTTCTAAACAGAGGAGAGTTCAGCTTTTTTCATTATATATATCACAGAAAACGAAGACGTCATTTATTCATTGTTGAAAATCAGCGCAGTTAGAAGTAAACTGTGTGTCGGAAACATTAATAGATCAGTTCGCCCGCTTGTTTGAAATATTATGAGTAAGCCACAGGACCACAGGCAATAATCTGGGAGTGGGCAAAAAGACGTGATAGAGGCGGATGGAGGTGAAGAGAGCGTGGAAAATAAAGGTTTTCTACCACAGAGAAGAGCTTTTGCGTAAGTGGTGAAAATGGTTTTCGGGCCTGTTTCAAACATTAAAGGAGAGAGAATCGGGCCATGACGTCAGAAACTCCGACAGCCCGTTCTTTATGGGCGTTACCTATTTTCAAAGAGCCAATAGGGAACGTTCTTGTGGGCGGGGCCTGATTCAAAGATGAAAGGCAAGAGAACCAGGCCGTGACGTCACAGTCAAGTCAAGTCTATAAATTGCAGGTGAAACCCACACTGGACCAGACTTACTTATAGTCACGAGCGATTCACTGGATGAGATTTTGTTCTGCTACCCTCAGTCACATTTGAATGTCTGACTCATTGTAACATCGTAGCTTAAATGTCAAAAACGAGTGACCAACAAGCAAAACCAGAATTAGTGTGCACTATGCCAAAGAGTACACTGGGCGACCTGAAGGTCGAGGAGGAAGAAAATAAGAAAGTCCTGGAAGAGGAGAAGACAATGGTAGAGGACGCAAAGAAACAAACTGAACAGGAAAAACAAGTGTTAGAAGAAGTGCAGTTTGTATTCAAAGATGAGACCAACCAGGCTGAAGTATCAGCTTTGGAAAAGACACTGAAGCTGCAGAAGAAGGTGCGCGTCAACTGGGTTGTTCAGTTGGTGGTTTTACTGGCCAAAGAAAAGGTCTCCTCCAAATACAAGATCTTCACAGAGCGCCTCACTCCTGACTGCATCAGCCGTCGTCTGACTGAGAAAATCTGGCCTGAAGTTGAGGAGAAACACTTGAATTTATCCCACGACAGCATTTTCAATGTGGGCAAGGCCATTCTCAAAGATCTTTGCAAAACACACAACTGCAAAGAAAACCTTTTGATCTTTAATCTGAGGGAACAGCTTGACAATATTACCGTCTCAATCTTCACCAAACACCTGTTGGCATTACCAGCAAGAGTACTCAGTGTCTCTAAAGACAGGCAAGAGTACAAGGAAGTTGTAAAAAATGTGACCAAAGATCTGCTAATGCACGCCATCAGCAAAGGAAATGAGACGATGACAATGAATCCAGTAGCATCCGAGTTTATTGTAGAGAGGCTTTTCCAGAAGATCTGGAACAAAATTTTGTCAAAAAAGTACAAAATGTCCATGGAGAACATTGGAGAACTCGCCCTGACAATATACAATGAACTCCATGACAGGTGGGATTCTCCAATACTCTTAATGTGGTCAGGAAACCCAGTAATGGATGAAGCAATCGTCAGCAGCTTCAAAAAACATGCAAAATTGAGGAGCCAAAACATCATCTTTAGGGCTTTCTCATGTGCATGCTAAAGTCTAACCAACACGTGCATGTGATTATGTGAGAAAACCCTTAAATTGGCTTCAAATATTCATTTCAATTGGGCTTTCTAAATGTAATTTTGAAACCAGAGTGGTTAAAAATAACTACTCTTTTTTCCCAACTTCCTTCCCTCATCACCAACTGGCCGAGGCAGATGGCCACCCCATCCCAGAGCCTGGGTCTGCCGGAGGTTTCTCTCTTTATAAGTGAGTTTTTCCTTCCCACTGTCGCCAAAGTGCTTGCTCTAGGGGGTTGGAGTCTTTGTGCATTATTGTAGGGTCTTGACTTTACAATATAAAGCACCATGAGGGAAGTGTTGTTGGGATTTGGTGCTGTTTCTTAACTCAAAAAGTCCAGTTACAACAGGACATTTTGAGTTAAAAAACAAAAAACCAAAATAAAAAAATAAAATGAAATGAAAAAAAAAACTTTGAATTTGTGCTTTGTTTCATTTACTGTTTAAGAAGTTTGTTCTTCCTGCAACTTTTAAAAACAACAAACAACAAATAGCTGAGCTGTTGGATTTACTAAGTGCATCC
This sequence comes from Perissodus microlepis, assembly GCF_051167445.1. Taxonomy (NCBI): domain Eukaryota; kingdom Metazoa; phylum Chordata; class Actinopteri; order Cichliformes; family Cichlidae; genus Perissodus; species Perissodus microlepis. Next base: position 3,010,056 of record NC_140471.1, on the reverse strand, counting down.
AAGAATACAAACAAGCAGTCCTCACACACATTTGAGAAAAACTGAGAGACCTTTGAATCTTTATAGCTTACTGAATATTCACCTCTTTACTTTGTCTGCATGTGTCCACTTTTTGTCTTTTTCTATTTGTATTATTCTCATTTCAAAGACATTCAAAGCTATTTGGAGACATGCAGAGTTCCTTAAAGATGAACCTAATATAATTACACCAGTTGTTTAACTGAAGTAATCACGCTTTCCCCCACAGTCCTACGATTTTTCCCTTTTTCTGTAAAGCAATTGCATATAATTACATTTTTGCTTGATGCATAAAGTTAAGATTAAAACTAATAAAACAAGTTATAAAAAGGGACTTTTGTATTTTTGTATGTCTACATTTTGTATGATGGATTATGTAGAAAAAGTAGAACTGGGCTGAAAGTTCTATCACTTTATCACCTATTCAGGTTGTAAATCGTGTTTTTAAAAAGTAACTAAGTAATTAATTACTTTTGAAAATAAGTAATCAGTAAAGTAACGGGATTACTTTTGGGGGGAAGTAATTAGTTACTGATTCAAGTAACTTGACCAACACTGGTGATGAGCACCATGAGGAAGAATCAAAACAGTATTTCTTTACTGTTTTGATTCTTCCTCAAAGCGCTCACGAGGACAGAAAACCAAACCAGTGACATGAATCATGCTCAAAATGTCAAACTCTGAGAAACAGATCAAAGAGCGTCTTTATTTCTCTCACACTCACAGTGAACTAGAGCAGGGAGTTTTTCTGATGTCACCACTGGAGGGCGCTGTGGACCAGCTGGTCCCAGCTGGTCCCAGCTCCAGCTTGGTTTCGCACCAGTACTGAGCTCCATCATCTTCTCTACTGGGAGTGATGTTCAGAGTGAAGGTCTCATTCACTGGTTTCTTCTGTTCACTGTTGGACTGTAGGTGACCCAGTGCTGTGTTTCCTCTGTAGAAGGTCACAGTGAGGCTTTGAACAGGAGCTACGTTCTGTACGCTACACTGCAGGGTGTACTGCTGATTCTCAAACATCATCTCAGTGTGGTTTACAAAGCTGATGGAGACACTTCCTGGAGGCGCTGAGAAGACAGGGAAAGAAAGAGTAACACAGGTAGATGTCAGTCAGTAACCGCTGAGCTCACGAATCCGTCTGTGTATTTACACACAGAGGTCGAATTTGGTCTGATTGTAAACAGCCTTTAAAGTTAAATGTTGCTACCAGGGGCGTCATAGTGGAGGCAAAAGTGATGCTCAGATAAAGACACCCAAGGAGCCAAAGGAAGGAGGCAGCCGCAGGTCTCTCTCTTAAGGATGTAACACAAGATGAGCTCATACGGTGGCAATTAAACGTTATTAAAACAGCAAATAGCTTTTATCGGTGTGGTTGGTTTTAAGGTTGATTTAAAAAATTGCGTTCTTTTCTAAACAGAGGAGAGTTCAGCTTTTTTCATTATATATATCACAGAAAACGAAGACGTCATTTATTCATTGTTGAAAATCAGCGCAGTTAGAAGTAAACTGTGTGTCGGAAACATTAATAGATCAGTTCGCCCGCTTGTTTGAAATATTATGAGTAAGCCACAGGACCACAGGCAATAATCTGGGAGTGGGCAAAAAGACGTGATAGAGGCGGATGGAGGTGAAGAGAGCGTGGAAAATAAAGGTTTTCTACCACAGAGAAGAGCTTTTGCGTAAGTGGTGAAAATGGTTTTCGGGCCTGTTTCAAACATTAAAGGAGAGAGAATCGGGCCATGACGTCAGAAACTCCGACAGCCCGTTCTTTATGGGCGTTACCTATTTTCAAAGAGCCAATAGGGAACGTTCTTGTGGGCGGGGCCTGATTCAAAGATGAAAGGCAAGAGAACCAGGCCGTGACGTCACAGTCAACTCAAGTCTATAAATTGCAGGTGAAACCCACACTGGACCAGACTTACTTATAGTCACGAGCGATTCACTGGATGAGATTTTGTTCTGCTACCCTCAGTCACATTTGAATGTCTGACTCATTGTAACATCGTAGCTTAAATGTCAAAAACGAGTGACCAACAAGCAAAACCAGAATTAGTGTGCACTATGCCAAAGAGTACACTGGGCGACCTGAAGGTCGAGGAGGAAGAAAATAAGAAAGTCCTGGAAGAGGAGAAGACAATGGTAGAGGACGCAAAGAAACAAACTGAACAGGAAAAACAAGTGTTAGAAGAAGTGCAGTTTGTATTCAAAGATGAGACCAACCAGGCTGAAGTATCAGCTTTGGAAAAGACACTGAAGCTGCAGAAGAAGGTGCGCGTCAACTGGGTTGTTCAGTTGGTGGTTTTACTGGCCAAAGAAAAGGTCTCCTCCAAATACAAGATCTTCACAGAGCGCCTCACTCCTGACTGCATCAGCCGTCGTCTGACTGAGAAAATCTGGCCTGAAGTTGAGGAGAAACACTTGAATTTATCCCACGACAGCATTTTCAATGTGGGCAAGGCCATTCTCAAAGATCTTTGCAAAACACACAACTGCAAAGAAAACCTTTTGATCTTTAATCTGAGGGAACAGCTTGACAATATTACCGTCTCAATCTTCACCAAACACCTGTTGGCATTACCAGCAAGAGTACTCAGTGTCTCTAAAGACAGGCAAGAGTACAAGGAAGTTGTAAAAAATGTGACCAAAGATCTGCTAATGCACGCCATCAGCAAAGGAAATGAGACGATGACAATGAATCCAGTAGCATCCGAGTTTATTGTAGAGAGGCTTTTCCAGAAGATCTGGAACAAAATTTTGTCAAAAAAGTACAAAATGTCCATGGAGAACATTGGAGAACTCGCCCTGACAATATACAATGAACTCCATGACAGGTGGGATTCTCCAATACTCTTAATGTGGTCAGGAAACCCAGTAATGGATGAAGCAATCGTCAGCAGCTTCAAAAAACATGCAAAATTGAGGAGCCAAAACATCATCTTTAGGGCTTTCTCATGTGCATGCTAAAGTCTAACCAACACGTGCATGTGATTATGTGAGAAAACCCTTAAATTGGCTTCAAATATTCATTTCAATTGGGCTTTCTAAATGTAATTTTGAAACCAGAGTGGTTAAAAATAACTACTCTTTTTTCCCAACTTCCTTCCCTCATCACCAACTGGCCGAGGCAGATGGCCACCCCATCCCAGAGCCTGGGTCTGCCGGAGGTTTCTCTCTTTATAAGTGAGTTTTTCCTTCCCACTGTCGCCAAAGTGCTTGCTCTAGGGGGTTGGAGTCTTTGTGCATTATTGTAGGGTCTTGACTTTACAATATAAAGCACCATGAGGGAAGTGTTGTTGGGATTTGGTGCTGTTTCTTAACTCAAAAAGTCCAGTTACAACAGGACATTTTGAGTTAAAAAACAAAAAACCAAAATAAAAAAATAAAATGAAATGAAAAAAAAAACTTTGAATTTGTGCTTTGTTTCATTTACTGTTTAAGAAGTTTGTTCTTCCTGCAACTTTTAAAAACAACAAACAACAAATAGCTGAGCTGTTGGATTTACTAAGTGCATCCAAGAATACAAACAAGCAGTCCTCACACACATTTGAGAAAAACTGAGAGACCTTTGAATCTTTATAGCTTACTGAATATTCACCTCTTTACTTTGTCTGCATGTGTCCACTTTTTGTCTTTTTCTATTTGTATTATTCTCATTTCAAAGACATTCAAAGCTATTTGGAGACATGCAGAGTTCCTTAAAGATGAACCTAATATAATTACACCAGTTGTTTAACTGAGGTAATCACGCTTTCCCCCACAGTCCTACGATTTTTCCCTTTTTCTGTAAAGCAATTGCATATAATTACATTTTTGCTTGATGCATAAAGTTAAGATTAAAACTAATAAAACAAGTTATAAAAAGGGACTTTTGTATTTTTGTATGTCTACATTTTGTATGATGGATTATGTAGAAAAAGTAGAACTGGGCTGAAAGTTCTATCACTTTATCACCTATTCAGGTTGTAAATCGTGTTTTTAAAAAGTAACTAAGTAATTAATTACTTTTGAAAATAAGTAATCAGTAAAGTAACGGGATTACTTTTGGGGGGAAGTGATCAGTAATTAGTTACTGATTCAAGTAACTTGACCAACACTGGTGATGAGCACCATGAGGAAGAATCAAAACAGTATTTCTTTACTGTTTTGATTCTTCCTCAAAGCGCTCACGAGGACAGAAAACCAAACCAGTGACATGAATCATGCTCAAAATGTCAAACTCTGAGAAACAGATCAAAGAGCGTCTTTATTTCTCTCACACTCACAGTGAACTAGAGCAGGGAGTTTTTCTGATGTCACCACTGGAGGGCGCTGTGGACCAGCTGGTCCCAGCTGGTCCCAGCTCCAGCTTGGTTTCGCACCAGTACTGAGCTCCATCATCTTCTCTACTGGGAGTGATGTTCAGAGTGAAGGTCTCATTCACTGGTTTCTTCTGTTCACTGTTGGACTGTAGGTGACCCAGTGCTGTGTTTCCTCTGTAGAAGGTCACAGTGAGGCTTTGAACAGGAGCTACGTTCTGTACGCTACACTGCAGGGTGTACTGCTGATTCTCAAACATCATCTCAGTGTGGTTTACAAAGCTGATGGAGACACTTCCTGGAGGCGCTGAGAAGACAGGGAAAGAAAGAGTAACACAGGTAGATGTCAGTCAGTAACCGCTGAGCTCACGAATCCGTCTGTGTATTTACACACAGAGGTCGAATTTGGTCTGATTGTAAACAGCCTTTAAAGTTAAATGTTGCTACCAGGGGCGTCATAGTGGAGGCAAAAGTGATGCTCAGATAAAGACACCCAAGGAGCCAAAGGAAGGAGGCAGCCGCAGGTCTCTCTCTTAAGGATGTAACACAAGATGAGCTCATACGGTGGCAATTAAACGTTATTAAAACAGCAAATAGCTTTTATCGGTGTGGTTGGTTTTAAGGTTGATTTAAAAAATTGCGTTCTTTTCTAAACAGAGGAGAGTTCAGCTTTTTTCATTATATATATCACAGAAAACGAAGACGTCATTTATTCATTGTTGAAAATCAGCGCAGTTAGAAGTAAACTGTGTGTCGGAAACATTAATAGATCAGTTCGCCCGCTTGTTTGAAATATTATGAGTAAGCCACAGGACCACAGGCAATAATCTGGGAGTGGGCAAAAAGACGTGATAGAGGCGGATGGAGGTGAAGAGAGCGTGGAAAATAAAGGTTTTCTACCACAGAGAAGAGCTTTTGCGTAAGTGGTGAAAATGGTTTTCGGGCCTGTTTCAAACATTAAAGGAGAGAGAATCGGGCCATGACGTCAGAAACTCCGACAGCCCGTTCTTTATGGGCGTTACCTATTTTCAAAGAGCCAATAGGGAACGTTCTTGTGGGCGGGGCCTGATTCAAAGATGAAAGGCAAGAGAACCAGGCCGTGACGTCACAGTCAACTCAAGTCTATAAATTGCAGGTGAAACCCACACTGGACCAGACTTACTTATAGTCACGAGCGATTCACTGGATGAGATTTTGTTCTGCTACCCTCAGTCACATTTGAATGTCTGACTCATTGTAACATCGTAGCTTAAATGTCAAAAACGAGTGACCAACAAGCAAAACCAGAATTAGTGTGCACTATGCCAAAGAGTACACTGGGCGACCTGAAGGTCGAGGAGGAAGAAAATAAGAAAGTCCTGGAAGAGGAGAAGACAATGGTAGAGGACGCAAAGAAACAAACTGAACAGGAAAAACAAGTGTTAGAAGAAGTGCAGTTTGTATTCAAAGATGAGACCAACCAGGCTGAAGTATCAGCTTTGGAAAAGACACTGAAGCTGCAGAAGAAGGTGCGCGTCAACTGGGTTGTTCAGTTGGTGGTTTTACTGGCCAAAGAAAAGGTCTCCTCCAAATACAAGATCTTCACAGAGCGCCTCACTCCTGACTGCATCAGCCGTCGTCTGACTGAGAAAATCTGGCCTGAAGTTGAGGAGAAACACTTGAATTTATCCCACGACAGCATTTTCAATGTGGGCAAGGCCATTCTCAAAGATCTTTGCAAAACACACAACTGCAAAGAAAACCTTTTGATCTTTAATCTGAGGGAACAGCTTGACAATATTACCGTCTCAATCTTCACCAAACACCTGTTGGCATTACCAGCAAGAGTACTCAGTGTCTCTAAAGACAGGCAAGAGTACAAGGAAGTTGTAAAAAATGTGACCAAAGATCTGCTAATGCACGCCATCAGCAAAGGAAATGAGACGATGACAATGAATCCAGTAGCATCCGAGTTTATTGTAGAGAGGCTTTTCCAGAAGATCTGGAACAAAATTTCGTCCAAAAAGTACAAAATGTCCATGGAGAACATTGGAGAACTCGCCCTGACAATATACAATGAACTCCATGACAGGTGGGATTCTCCAATACTCTTAATGTGGTCAGGAAACCCAGTAATGGATGAAGCAATCGTCAGCAGCTTCAAAAAACATGCAAAATTGAGGAGCCAAAACATCATCTTTAGGGCTTTCTCATGTGCATGCTAAAGTCTAACCAACACGTGCATGTGATTATGTGAGAAAACCCTTAAATTGGCTTCAAATATTCATTTCAATTGGGCTTTCTAAATGTAATTTTGAAACCAGAGTGGTTAAAAATAACTACTCTTTTTTCCCAACTTCCTTCCCTCATCACCAACTGGCCGAGGCAGATGGCCACCCCATCCCAGAGCCTGGGTCTGCCGGAGGTTTCTCTCTTTATAAGTGAGTTTTTCCTTCCCACTGTCGCCAAAGTGCTTGCTCTAGGGGGTTGGAGTCTTTGTGCATTATTGTAGGGTCTTGACTTTACAATATAAAGCACCATGAGGGAAGTGTTGTTGGGATTTGGTGCTGTTTCTTAACTCAAAAAGTCCAGTTACAACAGGACATTTTGAGTTAAAAAACAAAAAACCAAAATAAAAAAATAAAATGAAATGAAAAAAAAAACTTTGAATTTGTGCTTTGTTTCATTTACTGTTTAAGAAGTTTGTTCTTCCTGCAACTTTTAAAAACAACAAACAACAAATAGCTGAGCTGTTGGATTTACTAAGTGCATCCAAGAATACAAACAAGCAGTCCTCACACACATTTGAGAAAAACTGAGAGACCTTTGAATCTTTATAGCTTACTGAATATTCACCTCTTTACTTTGTCTGCATGTGTCCACTTTTTGTCTTTTTCTATTTGTATTATTCTCATTTCAAAGACATTCAAAGCTATTTGGAGACATGCAGAGTTCCTTAAAGATGAACCTAATATAATTACACCAGTTGTTTAACTGAGGTAATCACGCTTTCCCCCACAGTCCTACGATTTTTCCCTTTTTCTGTAAAGCAATGCGAATACATTTTTAATACTTTCTGTCACGGGTTGCTCTGAGGATCCACTCGCAGGACTCCGGAGTGTGTTTTAACAGAGACGGTTTATTTACAAGATCTTCACCAAGTGTATTTACAGACAGTGCGAGGACAGTGCTATATACAAGATGTGAGAGGCAGGGTTCCAGGGAAAACAAGGGAATCACACACGCGCTCACGCCAGCCTCTCTCCGCTAGTGACCAGTCACTCCTTACACACTCCACACGGGGGAACACGGGGACGGGTCCGGGGAATCTAGAACAGAGAGACACACGTTAACTTTCTGAGACGGAAGCGTGGGAAACTTGGGCTCGACGTGTACTGACTAGAGTCTTCACAACAATCCAGCGTTGAACAGCTGATCTCCTCCTTCTAATATACCAGCTGGTCTGATGAGGCCCAGGTGTGCACGATCCGGGAAGGCGTGGACCGAGGGCGTGAACCCGCCATGAGTTCCGCCCCGGCAAAACAGGGGAGAGGGAGAGAGAGGAAAAAGAGAAGAGAAGGGGGGCTAGGAGTGGAGAGATGCTGATCAGCGCCTTGCCGATCCCGCAGGTCGTGACACTTTCAGTCAAGTTTTTAATATTCATACAGGAATAAACTACAACAGAAACACAGTCACAAATATACAGACACCACATTTACATACACATTTAGTACAAATATAATGTTTAAAAGGAGTCTGATTCTTCTACTGATAAACATTTGACTTTGATTTCCAGGAATTTTCCACTGTGAGATTAATGGAAAGTGTACATTGCACATAGTGACAATGAATGACGGACCCGACCACACAGATCGCACTTTACTACACTTTTTACTCAGTTTTTGTCTCTTCCAACCCTCAGCCCCAGCTGCCAGCTACACACACACAACAACAACACAACTGAACTGATGGAGCTCCGCTGTGTCAGCCTCCCTTCGCAACCGTGCCACAAACCACGCCCTGTTACACACATTATATGTCCACAAACATGACTTAAGCTTCCCATTTTAGTTAATGTCAAAATATTTTTTACTGTGATACCACCAGTTTTGCCCTTCAGTGGCTGAACCAGTTTTCATAAATATTATAGTTAGCTGTCTGTGTCTCTCTGGGTATTACACAGCTGTGACTGCTAACTAGCTAATTAGCGAAAGTCAGCGATGTGGATAACTGGGAAAAGTGAGAACTTCATGGTTGTAGAAATTATTCCAGGACTCTAATAAGTACTGTATCAATACCTGTGTTTTACAGTTGGCTCTACTGTACACTTTAAAGGGTTTCAGGCAAAGTTACACTAACCCTAGTTTAAGCCTCAGACCTTCCTGGCTGATGCTAGCAAATGCTAATGTTAGCCTCTGATTTGGGCTGCTAAAGTAAATACTTTTAGCTAGCTGACCAGCATAGATTATTTCGGTGGTAATATTATTGAAAGTATAGTTTCACCTCAGCACATTTACAATTATATCTATTTTGTAGCACATAGAAATGTTTAGTTAATATTTGCAGACAGACACATTTTCCCTGTAACTGTGTTTTTACTCCAGCATTTGTTGAAAATGTAATTTATGAAATGCTGAGCAGCATTTCTAGTATGTGGAATATTTTTGTCACCCCACTGTGCTAATGTGATCAAATACTAATAATTATTACTAAAAAAAATTCAATAATAAATCAATAACTATTTCTTGATTGAACTATAATGTAAGCGCAGTGCTGGTGTGCAGGGGATTTATATGCCTTGTGGGGGATGCTGACATGTTATAAACTGTTGTGTCTATATCAAGCTTTTAGCCAAATATGAGCAGAGATATTTGTATCTTTCTTAAAAATTCAGATCCTTACATATTATTTGAGAAATGGATCAACAGCTATCACTACTTGAAGCACTCTAAGTCCTGCAGTGGAAAAATATCCCTTATTTCACCTTTGATCACACACTTTGGTTTTCCAGTGCAGAGCAATGGCCAAGAAAAGGAAGGACTTCCCTGAGTGGAAAAAAAAGATGAAGATACAAGCTGGTGATGATCCAGAGCAGCTGGTCTCAGGAAATGAAGAAAAACCCTGATCACCTTCTCTACAGAAACAAGGTGAGTTTAATGTTGTGGTTTAGTTTTTCAAGGTATGTATGTTACTTTAATTATAAACTGTTTCTGTTGCAACAGAATGCTGTTATGTGTATGCAACTCTATGTGAATTATAATCCTTTGTAGGGCTGTGGGATATGACCAAAATCTCACATCCCAATATAAGACATATCTCTCCTGATAACGATATATATCACAAAATAGTGCATTTTCTGTAAATTCTGTGATTCTCGGGCAACCCGACTTATGTGAAGTGTTTTCAGTTGGGCGTCGTGTACCTGGAGTCGAGTGTTTTGACCGATGCGTGAAACTACATTTTTAGACATGAGTTTAAACGGCCGCCATTTTCTTTCTGAGTATTTATTTCACGGCGTGCTGCGAGGAAAAGCCTGTTCTAACGTTTGAGTCTAAGGATTATTTTGAGCACCTGACGGCTCTTTTTTGCTTTTCATTCGTAAACTCTCTCGAAACTCTTTCATGTGATTCTTGTGTAGGTGGTTAAAGAGGTTTGTCGTGTTTGAGTGGTGGTGGGGACCAGTTTGTGGCATAATTTGCATAGTACAGTTTTCTGGGGCGTGTCAGACTTTTCATAACCAAACCATGTCCATGCTACAGAGGTAGCCCCTCGTTTAACAATAAGGTCCTCGATTTCTTTCGACTGGTCCTTCAGTTTGGAGCTAGCTGGTTCTGCCTCATCCTTGCTGGCCATGCTGGTATTCTCTGTGCCTTCATCTGCGTGGTGACTGTAAGCGCCATTTATAGTTACTTGATGTTTTTATTTGAGGTCATTTGTTTGATGCATATTCTGAAATTTTATGTTTGAGAATAATGTATATCATTTCAGTTTATTTTTCAAGTCTCAACAGAAACTTGAGCTTTATTGTGAAAGGTTTATGTGGAAAATAAACAAGCGGACGGCGGAGCCACACAATGGTTTTACCGTCATTGTTGGTAATGAAAGTACGCGTAAAAACAGTCACTTGTCCGTCCATAGTGTGGTTATTGTAGGTATAAGAGAAAGAGAACTTTAAGAAATAATATAATAACTACAGTAACCATCAAAATCATGAAAAAAAATATTGCCGTAAACAGTTTATTTTGCAACACCACAAAACAAACAATAGTGTATAATATGAAACAATAGACATTTTTATATCGTCATCTGATATATATCGTCATATCGCACAGCCCTAATCCTTTTTTTGTTTATGTTGTTTATGTTCTAGGTAAAAAAAAGTATAAAAATACAAACTTTTTAAAAATGTCTTGTTGTTTCTCTTTTCCTCAGAATAAATTGCGACTAGTCTCAATGGCTGAGATGGAGGAGCAACACAGCGACAAGGAAAAGCTGAGTGTATTTTATTTAAAGCTCAGATGGACCTTGATGTACTAACATGCAGGCTGCATTCAGGACTTTGTCACACTGGTATATGAAGAGTGGTAACAAGACTTTGTAGTAATTTGTCTTACTATTGTCTTATTTGTTGTGATTTAGGGTCTGTGCGCACAAGCAGAGGTTTTTGTTTGTAACCGTAACCTCGTTTTCAGAGTCTTGTCTAACATTTAATGGTCATGAAATATGTCAGACTTTTTCCTCTACTTAAACAGCTAAGGGCATTTGAACACCGTGGAGAGAAAGGTGTGCATTAAGGATTTTGAACTATGATGTTTAAGTGTTGTCACTGCTGAGGATTCGTGGACACAGGTCCTTATTCACTACGCTGCTGTTTACAGTTTAACTTTTCATCAGAACAATCACTTCTAATTGTACTTTGCTCCTCACTGACAAAACAAGTCCAGTAAATACACTTATCTTTAAGTTTGGGACAGTGATCTGTCTTAATTTATTTTGTGTTGTAGTTATCATATGGGGAAAAGTCCTGTGGTTATCCATCCGTCCTGTTCGAATAAACCCAAAGTTCAGGAACATCTTCTTTAGATCTGTTCAGTTTTATTCATGTGGCACCACTTAAACAGTCAACAACTTTCGACTCAAGTATGTTATAGTATGTAAGGTAAAGAGCCCAAAGAGTTAATCTCAGACAAATGTTCACACAAATGTGAATTACATTCACTTCATTAATGAAGTGAATGTAATTCAGTAATCAAAGGTGTTTGGCTATAACTGACTACATGTGTATACTGTATCATAAGTGGACAGACATGGATGTAAACCACACCTTAACCATTTGGCTGAGGCAAAACTACCACAAGGCAGTGATTCTAACTAAAAGGTACTCTGGATATTATTAAATGTGAACATATCGTTAAATATGACATTTTTTGTTTGTCAGGTGTCCTGTTTGAAGAAAACACTTGGTAGCCACTTGAATGAATAAACTCATTTACATGAGGGCAACCTGATTTCAAGGAAATAAAAATGCTCAAATTTGAAAGCTTGTGAGTTATTTTGTTCATGTATCAGCTGTTTAGTCGTTTTATGACAAGATGGATGCTGTCGTTATATTTTAGTATAGTGTTTGAGTTAAGGAGAATAAAAGAATATTTAACATTAATTGTACCAATGTTGTTGTGTACGAAGCACAAATTAATTTAAGTTTTAATTCATGAATTTTTGATTACATGGTGTACTAGGTTGTAATTGCATGGAAATGTACGTTTAAGGATATAAAGAACTATATTTAATGAGTTACAGTGGAAAGAAGTGCTTGGAAATAGTAATATAAACAGAAATTTCAATTTTTCTATTAACGGAAAATATCAGTTAATGATACAGAAAATATACTGTGAATAAACGGAATTTTCCGTTTTATCATTTACAGAAAAGTCCGTCAAACGTCCGTTAAAAAAAACAGAAAATGTACTGGCAGAAAATTACCAGGACATTTTCCGTTTTTCTACGGAATATTTTTTTACAGTGTTGCATATAATTAAATTTTTTGCTTGATGCATAAAGTTAAGATTAAAACTAATAAAACAAGTTATAAAAAGGGACTTTTGTATTTTTGTATGTCTACATTTTGTATGATGGATTATGTAGAAAAAGTAGAACTGGGCTGAAAGTTCTATCACTTTATCACCTATTCAGGTTGTAAATCGTGTTTTTAAAAAGTAACTAAGTAATTAATTACTTTTGAAAATAAGTAATCAGTAAAGTAACGGGATTACTTTTGGGGGGAAGTAATTAGTTACTGATTCAAGTAACTTGACCAACACTGGTGATGAGCACCATGAGGAAGAATCAAAACAGTATTTCTTTACTGTTTTGATTCTTCCTCAAAGCGCTCACGAGGACAGAAAACCAAACCAGTGACATGAATCATGCTCAAAATGTCAAACTCTGAGAAACAGATCAAAGAGCGTCTTTATTTCTCTCACACTCACAGTGAACTAGAGCAGGGAGTTTTTCTGATGTCACCACTGGAGGGCGCTGTGGACCAGCTGGTCCCAGCTCCAGCTTGGTTTCGCACCAGTACTGAGCTCCATCATCTTCTCTACTGGGAGTGATGTTCAGAGTGAAGGTCTCATTCACTGGTTTCTTCTGTTCACTGTTGGACTGTAGGTGACCCAGTGCTGTGTTTCCTCTGTAGAAGGTCACAGTGAGGCTTTGAACAGGAGCTACGTTCTGTACGCTACACTGCAGGGTGTACTGCTGATTCTCAAACATCATCTCAGTGTGGTTTACAAAGCTGATGGAGACACTTCCTGGAGGCGCTGAGAAGACAGGGAAAGAAAGAGTAACACAGGTAGATGTCAGTCAGTAACCGCTGAGCTCACGAATCCGTCTGTGTATTTACACACAGAGGTCGAATTTGGTCTGATTGTAAACAGCCTTTAAAGTTAAATGTTGCTACCAGGGGCGTCATAGTGGAGGCAAAAGTGATGCTCAGATAAAGACACCCAAGGAGCCAAAGGAAGGAGGCAGCCGCAGGTCTCTCTCTTAAGGATGTAACACAAGATGAGCTCATACGGTGGCAATTAAACGTTATTAAAACAGCAAATAGCTTTTATCGGTGTGGTTGGTTTTAAGGTTGATTTAAAAAATTGCGTTCTTTTCTAAACAGAGGAGAGTTCAGCTTTTTTCATTATATATATCACAGAAAACGAAGACGTCATTTATTCATTGTTGAAAATCAGCGCAGTTAGAAGTAAACTGTGTGTCGGAAACATTAATAGATCAGTTCGCCCGCTTGTTTGAAATATTATGAGTAAGCCACAGGACCACAGGCAATAATCTGGGAGTGGGCAAAAAGACGTGATAGAGGCGGATGGAGGTGAAGAGAGCGTGGAAAATAAAGGTTTTCTACCACAGAGAAGAGCTTTTGCGTAAGTGGTGAAAATGGTTTTCGGGCCTGTTTCAAACATTAAAGGAGAGAGAATCGGGCCATGACGTCAGAAACTCCGACAGCCCGTTCTTTATGGGCGTTACCTATTTTCAAAGAGCCAATAGGGAACGTTCTTGTGGGCGGGGCCTGATTCAAAGATGAAAGGCAAGAGAACCAGGCCGTGACGTCACAGTCAACTCAAGTCTATAAATTGCAGGTGAAACCCACACTGGACCAGACTTACTTATAGTCACGAGCGATTCACTGGATGAGATTTTGTTCTGCTACCCTCAGTCACATTTGAATGTCTGACTCATTGCAACATCGTAGCTTAAATGTCAAAAACGAGTGACCAACAAGCAAAACCAGAATTAGTGTGCACTATGCCAAAGAGTACACTGGGCGACCTGAAGGTCGAGGAGGAAGAAAATAAGAAAGTCCTGTCAGAGGAGAAGACAATGGTAGAGGACGCAAAGAAACAAACTGAACAGGAAAAACAAGTGTTAGAAGAAGTGCAGTTTGTATTCAAAGATGAGACCAACCAGGCTGAAGTATCAGCTTTGGAAAAGACACTGAAGCTGCAGAAGAAGGTGCGCGTCAACTGGGTTGTTCAGTTGGTGGTTTTACTGGCCAAAGAAAAGGTCTCCTCCAAATACAAGATCTTCACAGAGCGCCTCACTCCTGACTGCATCAGCCGTCGTCTGACTGAGAAAATCTGGCCTGAAGTTGAGGAGAAACACTTGAATTTATCCCACGACAGCATTTTCAATGTGGGCAAGGCCATTCTCAAAGATCTTTGCAAAACACACAACTGCAAAGAAAACCTTTTGATCTTTAATCTGAGGGAACAGCTTGACAATATTACCGTCTCAATCTTCACCAAACACCTGTTGGCATTACCAGCAAGAGTACTCAGTGTCTCTAAAGACAGGCAAGAGTACAAGGAAGTTGTAAAAAATGTGACCAAAGATCTGCTAATGCACGCCATCAGCAAAGGAAATGAGACGATGACAATGAATCCAGTAGCATCCGAGTTTATTGTAGAGAGGCTTTTCCAGAAGATCTGGAACAAAATTTTGTCAAAAAAGTACAAAATGTCCATGGAGAACATTGGAGAACTCGCCCTGACAATATACAATGAACTCCATGACAGGTGGGATTCTCCAATACTCTTAATGTGGTCAGGAAACCCAGTAATGGATGAAGCAATCGTCAGCAGCTTCAAAAAACATGCAAAATTGAGGAGCCAAAACATCATCTTTAGGGCTTTCTCATGTGCATGCTAAAGTCTAACCAACACGTGCATGTGATTATGTGAGAAAACCCTTAAATTGGCTTCAAATATTCATTTCAATTGGGCTTTCTAAATGTAATTTTGAAACCAGAGTGGTTAAAAATAACTACTCTTTTTTCCCAACTTCCTTCCCTCATCACCAACTGGCCGAGGCAGATGGCCACCCCATCCCAGAGCCTGGGTCTGCCGGAGGTTTCTCTCTTTATAAGTGAGTTTTTCCTTCCCACTGTCGCCAAAGTGCTTGCTCTAGGGGGTTGGAGTCTTTGTGCATTATTGTAGGGTCTTGACTTTACAATATAAAGCACCATGAGGGAAGTGTTGTTGGGATTTGGTGCTGTTTCTTAACTCAAAAAGTCCAGTTACAACAGGACATTTTGAGTTAAAAAACAAAAAAACCAAAATAAAAAAATAAAATGAAATGAAAAAAAAAACTTTGAATTTGTGCTTTGTTTCATTTACTGTTTAAGAAGTTTGTTCTTCCTGCAACTTTTAAAAACAACAAACAACAAATAGCTGAGCTGTTGGATTTACTAAGTGCATCCAAGAATACAAACAAGCAGTCCTCACACACATTTGAGAAAAACTGAGAGACCTTTGAATCTTTATAGCTTACTGAATATTCACCTCTTTACTTTGTCTGCATGTGTCCACTTTTTGTCTTTTTCTATTTGTATTATTCTCATTTCAAAGACATTCAAAGCTATTTGGAGACATGCAGAGTTCCTTAAAGATGAACCTAATATAATTACACCAGTTGTTTAACTGAGGTAATCACGCTTTCCCCCACAGTCCTACGATTTTTCCCTTTTTCTGTAAAGCAATGCAAATACATTTTTAATACTTTCTGTCACGGGTTGCTCTGAGGATCCACTCGCAGGACTCCGGAGTGTGTTTTAACAGAGACGGTTTATTTACAAGATCTTCACCAAGTGTATTTACAGACAGTGCGAGGACAGTGCTATATACAAGATGTGAGAGGCAGGGTTCCAGGGAAAACAAGGGAATCACACACGCGCTCACGCCAGCCTCTCTCCGCTAGTGACCAGTCACTCCTTACACACTCCACACGGGGGAACACGGGGACGGGTCCGGGGAATCTAGAACAGAGAGACACACGTTAACTTTCTGAGACGGAAGCGTGGGAAACTTGGGCTCGACGTGTACTGACTAGAGTCTTCACAACAATCCAGCGTTGAACAGCTGATCTCCTCCTTCTAATATACCAGCTGGTCTGATGAGGCCCAGGTGTGCACGATCCGGGAAGGCGTGGACCGAGGGCGTGAACCCGCCATGAGTTCCGCCCCGGCAAAACAGGGGAGAGGGAGAGAGAGAGGAAAAAGAGAAGAGAAGGGGGGCTAGGAGTGGAGAGATGCTGATCAGCGCCTTGCCGATCCCGCAGGTCGTGACACTTTCAGTCAAGTTTTTAATATTCATACAGGAATAAACTACAACAGAAACACAGTCACAAATATACAGACACCACATTTACATACACATTTAGTACAAATATAATGTTTAAAAGGAGTCTGATTCTTCTACTGATAAACATTTGACTTTGATTTCCAGGAATTTTCCACTGTGAGATTAATGGAAAGTGTACATTGCACATAGTGACAATGAATGACGGACCGACCACACAGATCGCACTTTACTACACTTTTTACTCAGTTTTTGTCTCTTCCAACCCTCAGCCCCAGCTGCCAGCTACACACACAACAACAACAACACAACTGAACTGATGGAGCTCCGCTGTGTCAGCCTCCCTTCGCAACCGTGCCACAAACCACGCCCTGTTACACACATTATATGTCCACAAACATGACTTAAGCTTCCCATTTTAGTTAATGTCAAAATATTTTTTACTGTGATACCACCAGTTTTGCCCTTCAGTGGCTGAACCAGTTTTCATAAATATTATAGTTAGCTGTCTGTGTCTCTCTGGGTATTACACAGCTGTGACTGCTAACTAGCTAATTAGCGAAAGTCAGCGATGTGGATAACTGGGAAAAGTGAGAACTTCATGGTTGTAGAAATTATTCCAGGACTCTAATAAGTACTGTATCAATACCTGTGTTTTACAGTTGGCTCTACTGTACACTTTAAAGGGTTTCAGGCAAAGTTACACTAACCCTAGTTTAAGCCTCAGACCTTCCTGGCTGATGCTAGCAAATGCTAATGTTAGCCTCTGATTTGGGCTGCTAAAGTAAATACTTTTAGCTAGCTGACCAGCATAGATTATTTCGGTGGTAATATTATTGAAAGTATAGTTTCACCTCAGCACATTTACAATTATATCTATTTTGTAGCACATAGAAATGTTTAGTTAATATTTGCAGACAGACACATTTTCCCTGTAACTGTGTTTTTACTCCAGCATTTGTTGAAAATGTAATTTATGAAATGCTGAGCAGCATTTCTAGTATGTGGAATATTTTTGTCACCCCACTGTGCTAATGTGATCAAATACTAATAATTATTACTAAAAAAAATTCAATAATAAATCAATAACTATTTCTTGATTGAACTATAATGTAAGCGCAGTGCTGGTGTGCAGGGGATTTATATGCCTTGTGGGGGATGCTGACATGTTATAAACTGTTGTGTCTATATCAAGCTTTTAGCCAAATATGAGCAGAGATATTTGTATCTTTCTTAAAAATTCAGATCCTTACATATTATTTGAGAAATGGATCAACAGCTATCACTACTTGAAGCACTCTAAGTCCTGCAGTGGAAAAATATCCCTTATTTCACCTTTGATCACACACTTTGGTTTTCCAGTGCAGAGCAATGGCCAAGAAAAGGAAGGACTTCCCTGAGTGGAAAAAAAAGATGAAGATACAAGCTGGTGATGATCCAGAGCAGCTGGTCTCAGGAAATGAAGAAAAACCCTGATCACCTTCTCTACAGAAACAAGGTGAGTTTAATGTTGTGGTTTAGTTTTTCAAGGTATGTATGTTACTTTAATTATAAACTGTTTCTGTTGCAACAGAATGCTGTTATGTGTATGCAACTCTATGTGAATTATAATCCTTTGTAGGGCTGTGGGATATGACCAAAATCTCACATCCCAATATAAGACATATCTCTCCTGATAACGATATATATCACAAAATAGTGCATTTTCTGTAAATTCTGTGATTCTCGGGCAACCCGACTTATGTGAAGTGTTTTCAGTTGGGCGTCGTGTACCTGGAGTCGAGTGTTTTGACCGATGCGTGAAACTACATTTTTAGACATGAGTTTAAACGGCCGCCATTTTCTTTCTGAGTATTTATTTCACGGCGTGCTGCGAGGAAAAGCCTGTTCTAACGTTTGAGTCTAAGGATTATTTTGAGCACCTGACGGCTCTTTTTTGCTTTTCATTCGTAAACTCTCTCGAAACTCTTTCATGTGATTCTTGTGTAGGTGGTTAAAGAGGTTTGTCGTGTTTGAGTGGTGGTGGGGACCAGTTTGTGGCATAATTTGCATAGTACAGTTTTCTGGGGCGTGTCAGACTTTTCATAACCAAACCATGTCCATGCTACAGAGGTAGCCCCTCGTTTAACAATAAGGTCCTCGATTTCTTTCGACTGGTCCTTCAGTTTGGAGCTAGCTGGTTCTGCCTCATCCTTGCTGGCCATGCTGGTATTCTCTGTGCCTTCATCTGCGTGGTGACTGTAAGCGCCATTTATAGTTACTTGATGTTTTTATTTGAGGTCATTTGTTTGATGCATATTCTGAAATTTTATGTTTGAGAATAATGTATATCATTTCAGTTTATTTTTCAAGTCTCAACAGAAACTTGAGCTTTATTGTGAAAGGTTTATGTGGAAAATAAACAAGCGGACGGCGGAGCCACACAATGGTTTTACCGTCATTGTTGGTAATGAAAGTACGCGTAAAAACAGTCACTTGTCCGTCCATAGTGTGGTTATTGTAGGTATAAGAGAAAGAGAACTTTAAGAAATAATATAATAACTACAGTAACCATCAAAATCATGAAAAAAAATATTGCCGTAAACAGTTTATTTTGCAACACCACAAAACAAACAATAGTGTATAATATGAAACAATAGACATTTTTATATCGTCATCTGATATATATCGTCATATCGCACAGCCCTAATCCTTTTTTTGTTTATGTTGTTTATGTTCTAGGTAAAAAAAAGTATAAAAATACAAACTTTTTAAAAATGTCTTGTTGTTTCTCTTTTCCTCAGAATAAATTGCGACTAGTCTCAATGGCTGAGATGGAGGAGCAACACAGCGACAAGGAAAAGCTGAGTGTATTTTATTTAAAGCTCAGATGGACCTTGATGTACTAACATGCAGGCTGCATTCAGGACTTTGTCACACTGGTATATGAAGAGTGGTAACAAGACTTTGTAGTAATTTGTCTTACTATTGTCTTATTTGTTGTGATTTAGGGTGTGTGCGCACAAGCAGAGGTTTTTGTTTGTAACCGTAACCTCGTTTTCAGAGTCTTGTCTAACATTTAATGGTCATGAAATATGTCAGACTTTTTCCTCTACTTAAACAGCTAAGGGCATTTGAACACCGTGGAGAGAAAGGTGTGCATTAAGGATTTTGAACTATGATGTTTAAGTGTTGTCACTGCTGAGGATTCGTGGACACAGGTCCTTATTCACTACGCTGCTGTTTACAGTTTAACTTTTCATCAGAACAATCACTTCTAATTGTACTTTGCTCCTCACTGACAAAACAAGTCCAGTAAATACACTTATCTTTAAGTTTGGGACAGTGATCTGTCTTAATTTATTTTGTGTTGTAGTTATCATATGGGGAAAAGTCCTGTGGTTATCCATCCGTCCTGTTCGAATAAACCCAAAGTTCAGGAACATCTTCTTTAGATCTGTTCAGTTTTATTCATGTGGCACCACTTAAACAGTCAACAACTTTCGACTCAAGTATGTTATAGTATGTAAGGTAAAGAGCCCAAAGAGTTAATCTCAGACAAATGTTCACACAAATGTGAATTACATTCACTTCATTAATGAAGTGAATGTAATTCAGTAATCAAAGGTGTTTGGCTATAACTGACTACATGTGTATACTGTATCATAAGTGGACAGACATGGATGTAAACCACACCTTAACCATTTGGCTGAGGCAAAACTACCACAAGGCAGTGATTCTAACTAAAAGGTACTCTGGATATTATTAAATGTGAACATATCGTTAAATATGACAT
This sequence comes from Perissodus microlepis, assembly GCF_051167445.1. Taxonomy (NCBI): domain Eukaryota; kingdom Metazoa; phylum Chordata; class Actinopteri; order Cichliformes; family Cichlidae; genus Perissodus; species Perissodus microlepis. Next base: position 2,989,849 of record NC_140471.1, on the reverse strand, counting down.
TTTTTGTTTGTCAGGTGTCCTGTTTGAAGAAAACACTTGGTAGCCACTTGAATGAATAAACTCATTTACATGAGGGCAACCTGATTTCAAGGAAATAAAAATGCTCAAATTTGAAAGCTTGTGAGTTATTTTGTTCATGTATCAGCTGTTTAGTCGTTTTATGACAAGATGGATGCTGTCGTTATATTTTAGTATAGTGTTTGAGTTAAGGAGAATAAAAGAATATTTAACATTAATTGTACCAATGTTGTTGTGTACGAAGCACAAATTAATTTAAGTTTTAATTCATGAATTTTTGATTACATGGTGTACTAGGTTGTAATTGCATAGAAATGTACGTTTAAGGATATAAAGAACTATATTTAATGAGTTACAGTGGAAAGAAGTGCTTGGAAATAGTAATATAAACAGAAATTTCAATTTTTCTATTAACGGAAAATATCAGTTAATGATACAGAAAATATACTGTGAATAAACGGAATTTTCCGTTTTATCATTTACAGAAAAGTCCGTCAAACGTCCGTTAAAAAAAACAGAAAATGTACTGGCAGAAAATTACCAGGACATTTTCCGTTTTTCTACGGAATATTTTTTTTACAGTGTTGCATATAATTAAATTTTTGCTTGATGCATAAAGTTAAGATTAAAACTAATAAAACAAGTTATAAAAAGGGACTTTTGTATTTTTGTATGTCTACATTTTGTATGATGGATTATGTAGAAAAAGTAGAACTGGGCTGAAAGTTCTATCACTTTATCACCTATTCAGGTTGTAAATCGTGTTTTTAAAAAGTAACTAAGTAATTAATTACTTTTGAAAATAAGTAATCAGTAAAGTAACGGGATTACTTTTGGGGGGAAGTGATCAGTAATTAGTTACTGATTCAAGTAACTTGACCAACACTGGTGATGAGCACCATGAGGAAGAATCAAAACAGTATTTCTTTACTGTTTTGATTCTTCCTCAAAGCGCTCACGAGGACAGAAAACCAAACCAGTGACATGAATCATGCTCAAAATGTCAAACTCTGAGAAACAGATCAAAGAGCGTCTTTATTTCTCTCACACTCACAGTGAACTAGAGCAGGGAGTTTTTCTGATGTCACCACTGGAGGGCGCTGTGGACCAGCTGGTCCCAGCTCCAGCTTGGTTTCGCACCAGTACTGAGCTCCATCATCTTCTCTACTGGGAGTGATGTTCAGAGTGAAGGTCTCATTCACTGGTTTCTTCTGTTCACTGTTGGACTGTAGGTGACCCAGTGCTGTGTTTCCTCTGTAGAAGGTCACAGTGAGGCTTTGAACAGGAGCTACGTTCTGTACGCTACACTGCAGGGTGTACTGCTGATTCTCAAACATCATCTCAGTGTGGTTTACAAAGCTGATGGAGACACTTCCTGGAGGCGCTGAGAAGACAGGGAAAGAAAGAGTAACACAGGTAGATGTCAGTCAGTAACCGCTGAGCTCACGAATCCGTCTGTGTATTTACACACAGAGGTCGAATTTGGTCTGATTGTAAACAGCCTTTAAAGTTAAATGTTGCTACCAGGGGCGTCATAGTGGAGGCAAAAGTGATGCTCAGATAAAGACACCCAAGGAGCCAAAGGAAGGAGGCAGCCGCAGGTCTCTCTCTTAAGGATGTAACACAAGATGAGCTCATACGGTGGCAATTAAACGTTATTAAAACAGCAAATAGCTTTTATCGGTGTGGTTGGTTTTAAGGTTGATTTAAAAAATTGCGTTCTTTTCTAAACAGAGGAGAGTTCAGCTTTTTTCATTATATATATCACAGAAAACGAAGACGTCATTTATTCATTGTTGAAAATCAGCGCAGTTAGAAGTAAACTGTGTGTCGGAAACATTAATAGATCAGTTCGCCCGCTTGTTTGAAATATTATGAGTAAGCCACAGGACCACAGGCAATAATCTGGGAGTGGGCAAAAAGACGTGATAGAGGCGGATGGAGGTGAAGAGAGCGTGGAAAATAAAGGTTTTCTACCACAGAGAAGAGCTTTTGCGTAAGTGGTGAAAATGGTTTTCGGGCCTGTTTCAAACATTAAAGGAGAGAGAATCGGGCCATGACGTCAGAAACTCCGACAGCCCGTTCTTTATGGGCGTTACCTATTTTCAAAGAGCCAATAGGGAACGTTCTTGTGGGCGGGGCCTGATTCAAAGATGAAAGGCAAGAGAACCAGGCCGTGACGTCACAGTCAACTCAAGTCTATAAATTGCAGGTGAAACCCACACTGGACCAGACTTACTTATAGTCACGAGCGATTCACTGGATGAGATTTTGTTCTGCTACCCTCAGTCACATTTGAATGTCTGACTCATTGTAACATCGTAGCTTAAATGTCAAAAACGAGTGACCAACAAGCAAAACCAGAATTAGTGTGCACTATGCCAAAGAGTACACTGGGCGACCTGAAGGTCGAGGAGGAAGAAAATAAGAAAGTCCTGGAAGAGGAGAAGACAATGGTAGAGGACGCAAAGAAACAAACTGAACAGGAAAAACAAGTGTTAGAAGAAGTGCAGTTTGTATTCAAAGATGAGACCAACCAGGCTGAAGTATCAGCTTTGGAAAAGACACTGAAGCTGCAGAAGAAGGTGCGCGTCAACTGGGTTGTTCAGTTGGTGGTTTTACTGGCCAAAGAAAAGGTCTCCTCCAAATACAAGATCTTCACAGAGCGCCTCACTCCTGACTGCATCAGCCGTCGTCTGACTGAGAAAATCTGGCCTGAAGTTGAGGAGAAACACTTGAATTTATCCCACGACAGCATTTTCAATGTGGGCAAGGCCATTCTCAAAGATCTTTGCAAAACACACAACTGCAAAGAAAACCTTTTGATCTTTAATCTGAGGGAACAGCTTGACAATATTACCGTCTCAATCTTCACCAAACACCTGTTGGCATTACCAGCAAGAGTACTCAGTGTCTCTAAAGACAGGCAAGAGTACAAGGAAGTTGTAAAAAATGTGACCAAAGATCTGCTAATGCACGCCATCAGCAAAGGAAATGAGACGATGACAATGAATCCAGTAGCATCCGAGTTTATTGTAGAGAGGCTTTTCCAGAAGATCTGGAACAAAATTTTGTCAAAAAAGTACAAAATGTCCATGGAGAACATTGGAGAACTCGCCCTGACAATATACAATGAACTCCATGACAGGTGGGATTCTCCAATACTCTTAATGTGGTCAGGAAACCCAGTAATGGATGAAGCAATCGTCAGCAGCTTCAAAAAACATGCAAAATTGAGGAGCCAAAACATCATCTTTAGGGCTTTCTCATGTGCATGCTAAAGTCTAACCAACACGTGCATGTGATTATGTGAGAAAACCCTTAAATTGGCTTCAAATATTCATTTCAATTGGGCTTTCTAAATGTAATTTTGAAACCAGAGTGGTTAAAAATAACTACTCTTTTTTCCCAACTTCCTTCCCTCATCACCAACTGGCCGAGGCAGATGGCCACCCCATCCCAGAGCCTGGGTCTGCCGGAGGTTTCTCTCTTTATAAGTGAGTTTTTCCTTCCCACTGTCGCCAAAGTGCTTGCTCTAGGGGGTTGGAGTCTTTGTGCATTATTGTAGGGTCTTGACTTTACAATATAAAGCACCATGAGGGAAGTGTTGTTGGGATTTGGTGCTGTTTCTTAACTCAAAAAGTCCAGTTACAACAGGACATTTTGAGTTAAAAAACAAAAAAACCAAAATAAAAAAATAAAATGAAATGAAAAAAAAAACTTTGAATTTGTGCTTTGTTTCATTTACTGTTTAAGAAGTTTGTTCTTCCTGCAACTTTTAAAAACAACAAACAACAAATAGCTGAGCTGTTGGATTTACTAAGTGCATCCAAGAATACAAACAAGCAGTCCTCACACACATTTGAGAAAAACTGAGAGACCTTTGAATCTTTATAGCTTACTGAATATTCACCTCTTTACTTTGTCTGCATGTGTCCACTTTTTGTCTTTTTCTATTTGTATTATTCTCATTTCAAAGACATTCAAAGCTATTTGGAGACATGCAGAGTTCCTTAAAGATGAACCTAATATAATTACACCAGTTGTTTAACTGAGGTAATCACGCTTTCCCCCACAGTCCTACGATTTTTCCCTTTTTCTGTAAAGCAATGCAAATACATTTTTAATACTTTCTGTCACGGGTTGCTCTGAGGATCCACTCGCAGGACTCCGGAGTGTGTTTTAACAGAGACGGTTTATTTACAAGATCTTCACCAAGTGTATTTACAGACAGTGCGAGGACAGTGCTATATACAAGATGTGAGAGGCAGGGCTCCAGGGAAAACAAGGGAATCACACACGCGCTCACGCCAGCCTCTCTCCGCTAGTGACCAGTCACTCCTTACACACTCCACACGGGGGAACACGGGGACGGGTCCGGGGAATCTAGAACAGAGAGACACACGTTAACTTTCTGAGACGGAAGCGTGGGAAACTTGGGCTCGACGTGTACTGACTAGAGTCTTCACAACAATCCAGCGTTGAACAGCTGATCTCCTCCTTCTAATATACCAGCTGGTCTGATGAGGCCCAGGTGTGCACGATCCGGGAAGGCGTGGACCGAGGGCGTGAACCCGCCATGAGTTCCGCCCCGGCAAAACAGGGGAGAGGGAGAGAGAGAGGAAAAAGAGAAGAGAAGGGGGGCTAGGAGTGGAGAGATGCTGATCAGCGCCTTGCCGATCCCGCAGGTCGTGACACTTTCAGTCAAGTTTTTAATATTCATACAGGAATAAACTACAACAGAAACACAGTCACAAATATACAGACACCACATTTACATACACATTTAGTACAAATATAATGTTTAAAAGGAGTCTGATTCTTCTACTGATAAACATTTGACTTTGATTTCCAGGAATTTTCCACTGTGAGATTAATGGAAAGTGTACATTGCACATAGTGACAATGAATGACGGACCCGACCACACAGATCGCACTTTACTACACTTTTTACTCAGTTTTTGTCTCTTCCAACCCTCAGCCCCAGCTGCCAGCTACACACACACAACAACAACACAACTGAACTGATGGAGCTCCGCTGTGTCAGCCTCCCTTCGCAACCGTGCCACAAACCACGCCCTGTTACACACATTATATGTCCACAAACATGACTTAAGCTTCCCATTTTAGTTAATGTCAAAATATTTTTTACTGTGATACCACCAGTTTTGCCCTTCAGTGGCTGAACCAGTTTTCATAAATATTATAGTTAGCTGTCTGTGTCTCTCTGGGTATTACACAGCTGTGACTGCTAACTAGCTAATTAGCGAAAGTCAGCGATGTGGATAACTGGGAAAAGTGAGAACTTCATGGTTCTAGAAATTATTCCAGGACTCTAATAAGTACTGTATCAATACCTGTGTTTTACAGTTGGCTCTACTGTACACTTTAAAGGGTTTCAGGCAAAGTTACACTAACCCTAGTTTAAGCCTCAGACCTTCCTGGCTGATGCTAGCAAATGCTAATGTTAGCCTCTGATTTGGGCTGCTAACGTAAATACTTTTAGCTAGCTGACCAGCATAGATTATTTCGGTGGTAATATTATTGAAAGTATAGTTTCACCTCAGCACATTTACAATTATATCTATTTTGTAGCACATAGAAATGTTTAGTTAATATTTGCAGACAGACACATTTTCCCTGTAACTGTGTTTTTACTCCAGCATTTGTTGAAAATGTAATTTATGAAATGCTGAGCAGCATTTCTAGTATGTGGAATATTTTTGTCACCCCACTGTGCTAATGTGATCAAATACTAATAATTATTACTAAAAAAAATTCAATAATAAATCAATAACTATTTCTTGATTGAACTATAATGTAAGCGCAGTGCTGGTGTGCAGGGGATTTATATGCCTTGTGGGGGATGCTGACATGTTATAAACTGTTGTGTCTATATCAAGCTTTTAGCCAAATATGAGCAGAGATATTTGTATCTTTCTTAAAAATTCAGATCCTTACATATTATTTGAGAAATGGATCAACAGCTATCACTACTTGAAGCACTCTAAGTCCTGCAGTGGAAAAATATCCCTTATTTCACCTTTGATCACACACTTTGGTTTTCCAGTGCAGAGCAATGGCCAAGAAAAGGAAGGACTTCCCTGAGTGGAAAAAAAAGATGAAGATACAAGCTGGTGATGATCCAGAGCAGCTGGTCTCAGGAAATGAAGAAAAACCCTGATCACCTTCTCTACAGAAACAAGGTGAGTTTAATGTTGTGGTTTAGTTTTTCAAGGTATGTATGTTACTTTAATTATAAACTGTTTCTGTTGCAACAGAATGCTGTTATGTGTATGCAACTCTATGTGAATTATAATCCTTTGTAGGGCTGTGGGATATGACCAAAATCTCACATCCCAATATAAGACATATCTCTCCTGATAACGATATATATCACAAAATAGTGCATTTTCTGTAAATTCTGTGATTCTCGGGCAACCCGACTTATGTGAAGTGTTTTCAGTTGGGCGTCGTGTACCTGGAGTCGAGTGTTTTGACCGATGCGTGAAACTACATTTTTAGACATGAGTTTAAACGGCCGCCATTTTCTTTCTGAGTATTTATTTCACGGCGTGCTGCGAGGAAAAGCCTGTTCTAACGTTTGAGTCTAAGGATTATTTTGAGCACCTGACGGCTCTTTTTTGCTTTTCATTCGTAAACTCTCTCAAAACTCTTTCATGTGATTCTTGTGTAGGTGGTTAAAGAGGTTTGTCGTGTTTGAGTGGTGGTGGGGACCAGTTTGTGGCATAATTTGCATAGTACAGTTTTCTGGGGCGTGTCAGACTTTTCATAACCAAACCATGTCCATGCTACAGAGGTAGCCCCTCGTTTAACAATAAGGTCCTCGATTTCTTTCGACTGGTCCTTCAGTTTGGAGCTAGCTGGTTCTGCCTCATCCTTGCTGGCCATGCTGGTATTCTCTGTGCCTTCATCTGCGTGGTGACTGTAAGCGCCATTTATAGTTACTTGATGTTTTTATTTGAGGTCATTTGTTTGATGCATATTCTGAAATTTTATGTTTGAGAATAATGTATATCATTTCAGTTTATTTTGAAAAGTCTCAACAGAAACTTGAGCTTTATTGTGAAAGGTTTATGTGGAAAATAAACAAGCGGACGGCGGAGCCACACAATGGTTTTACCGTCATTGTTGGTAATGAAAGTACGCGTAAAAACAGTCACTTGTCCGTCCATAGTGTGGTTATTGTAGGTATAAGAGAAAGAGAACTTTAAGAAATAATATAATAACTACAGTAACCATCAAAATCATGAAAAAAAATATTGCCGTAAACAGTTTATTTTGCAACACCACAAAACAAACAATAGTGTATAATATGAAACAATAGACATTTTTATATCGTCATCTGATATATATCGTCATATCGCACAGCCCTAATCCTTTTTTTGTTTATGTTGTTTATGTTCTAGGTAAAAAAAAGTATAAAAATACAAACTTTTTAAAAATGTCTTGTTGTTTCTCTTTTCCTCAGAATAAATTGCGACTAGTCTCAATGGCTGAGATGGAGGAGCAACACAGCGACAAGGAAAAGCTGAGTGTATTTTATTTAAAGCTCAGATGGACCTTGATGTACTAACATGCAGGCTGCATTCAGGACTTTGTCACACTGGTATATGAAGAGTGGTAACAAGACTTTGTAGTAATTTGTCTTACTATTGTCTTATTTGTTGTGATTTAGGGTCTGTGCGCACAAGCAGAGGTTTTTGTTTGTAACCGTAACCTCGTTTTCAGAGTCTTGTCTAACATTTAATGGTCATGAAATATGTCAGACTTTTTCCTCTACTTAAACAGCTAAGGGCATTTGAACACCGTGGAGAGAAAGGTGTGCATTAAGGATTTTGAACTATGATGTTTAAGTGTTGTCACTGCTGAGGATTCGTGGACACAGGTCCTTATTCACTACGCTGCTGTTTACAGTTTAACTTTTCATCAGAACAATCACTTCTAATTGTACTTTGCTCCTCACTGACAAAACAAGTCCAGTAAATACACTTATCTTTAAGTTTGGGACAGTGATCTGTCTTAATTTATTTTGTGTTGTAGTTATCATATGGGGAAAAGTCCTGTGGTTATCCATCCGTCCTGTTCGAATAAACCCAAAGTTCAGGAACATCTTCTTTAGATCTCTTCAGTTTTATTCATGTGGCACCACTTAAACAGTCAACAACTTTCGACTCAAGTATGTTATAGTATGTAAGGTAAAGAGCCCGAAGAGTTAATCTCAGACAAATGTTCACACAAATGTGAATTACATTCACTTCATTAATGAAGTGAATGTAATTCAGTAATCAAAGGTGTTTGGCTATAACTGACTACATGTGTATACTGTATCATAAGTGGACAGACATGGATGTAAACCACACCTTAACCATTTGGCTGAGGCAAAACTACCACAAGGCAGTGATTCTAACTAAAAGGTACTCTGGATATTATTAAATGTGAACATATCGTTAAATATGACATTTTTTGTTTGTCAGGTGTCCTGTTTGAAGAAAACACTTGGTAGCCACTTGAATGAATAAACTCATTTACATGAGGGCAACCTGATTTCAAGGAAATAAAAATGCTCAAATTTGAAAGCTTGTGAGTTATTTTGTTCATGTATCAGCTGTTTAGTCGTTTTATGACAAGATGGATGCTGTCGTTATATTTTAGTATAGTGTTTGAGTTAAGGAGAATAAAAGAATATTTAACATTAATTGTACCAATGTTGTTGTGTACGAAGCACAAATTAATTTAAGTTTTAATTCATGAATTTTTGATTACATGGTGTACTAGGTTGTAATTGCATAGAAATGTACGTTTAAGGATATAAAGAACTATATTTAATGAGTTACAGTGGAAAGAAGTGCTTGGAAATAGTAATATAAACAGAAATTTCAATTTTTCTATTAACGGAAAATATCAGTTAATGATACAGAAAATATACTGTGAATAAACGGAATTTTCCGTTTTATCATTTACAGAAAAGTCCGTCAAACGTCCGTTAAAAAAAACAGAAAATGTACTGGCAGAAAATTACCAGGACATTTTCCGTTTTTCTACGGAATATTTTTTTACAGTGTTGCATATAATTAAATTTTTGCTTGATGCATAACGTTAAGATTAAAACTAATAAAACAAGTTATAAAAAGGGACTTTTGTATTTTTGTATGTCTACATTTTGTATGATGGATTATGTAGAAAAAGTAGAACTGGGCTGAAAGTTCTATCACTTTATCACCTATTCAGGTTGTAAATCGTGTTTTTAAAAAGTAACTAAGTAATTAATTACTTTTGAAAATAAGTAATCAGTAAAGTAACAGGATTACTTTTGGGGGGAAGTGATCAGTAATTAGTTACTGATTCAAGTAACTTGACCAACACTGGTGATGAGCACCATGAGGAAGAATCAAAACAGTATTTCTTTACTGTTTTGATTCTTCCTCAAAGCGCTCACGAGGACAGAAAACCAAACCAGTGACATGAATCATGCTCAAAATGTCAAACTCTGAGAAACAGATCAAAGAGCGTCTTTATTTCTCTCACACTCACAGTGAACTAGAGCAGGGAGTTTTTCTGATGTCACCACTGGAGGGCGCTGTGGACCAGCTGGTCCCAGCTCCAGCTTGGTTTCGCACCAGTACTGAGCTCCATCATCTTCTCTACTGGGAGTGATGTTCAGAGTGAAGGTCTCATTCACTGGTTTCTTCTGTTCACTGTTGGACTGTAGGTGACCCAGTGCTGTGTTTCCTCTGTAGAAGGTCACAGTGAGGCTTTGAACAGGAGCTACGTTCTGTACGCTACACTGCAGGGTGTACTGCTGATTCTCAAACATCATCTCAGTGTGGTTTACAAAGCTGATGGAGACACTTCCTGGAGGCGCTGAGAAGACAGGGAAAGAAAGAGTAACACAGGTAGATGTCAGTCAGTAACCGCTGAGCTCACGAATCCGTCTGTGTATTTACACACAGAGGTCGAATTTGGTCTGATTGTAAACAGCCTTTAAAGTTAAATGTTGCTACCAGGGGCGTCATAGTGGAGGCAAAAGTGATGCTCAGATAAAGACACCCAAGGACCCAAAGGAAGGAGGCAGCCGCAGGTCTCTCTCTTAAGGATGTAACACAAGATGAGCTCATACGGTGGCAATTAAACGTTATTAAAACAGCAAATAGCTTTTATCGGTGTGGTTGGTTTTAAGGTTGATTTAAAAAATTGCGTTCTTTTCTAAACAGAGGAGAGTTCAGCTTTTTTCATTATATATATCACAGAAAACGAAGACGTCATTTATTCATTGTTGAAAATCAGCGCAGTTAGAAGTAAACTGTGTGTCGGAAACATTAATAGATCAGTTCGCCCGCTTGTTTGAAATATTATGAGTAAGCCACAGGACCACAGGCAATAATCTGGGAGTGGGCAAAAAGACGTGATAGAGGCGGATGGAGGTGAAGAGAGCGTGGAAAATAAAGGTTTTCTACCACAGAGAAGAGCTTTTGCGTAAGTGGTGAAAATGGTTTTCGGGCCTGTTTCAAACATTAAAGGAGAGAGAATCGGGCCATGACGTCAGAAACTCCGACAGCCCGTTCTTTATGGGCGTTACCTATTTTCAAAGAGCCAATAGGGAACGTTCTTGTGGGCGGGGCCTGATTCAAAGATGAAAGGCAAGAGAACCAGGCCGTGACGTCACAGTCAACTCAAGTCTATAAATTGCAGGTGAAACCCACACTGGACCAGACTTACTTATAGTCACGAGCGATTCACTGGATGAGATTTTGTTCTGCTACCCTCAGTCACATTTGAATGTCTGACTCATTGTAACATCGTAGCTTAAATGTCAAAAACGAGTGACCAACAAGCAAAACCAGAATTAGTGTGCACTATGCCAAAGAGTACACTGGGCGACCTGAAGGTCGAGGAGGAAGAAAATAAGAAAGTCCTGTCAGAGGAGAAGACAATGGTAGAGGACGCAAAGAAACAAACTGAACAGGAAAAACAAGTGTTAGAAGAAGTGCAGTTTGTATTCAAAGATGAGACCAACCAGGCTGAAGTATCAGCTTTGGAAAAGACACTGAAGCTGCAGAAGAAGGTGCGCGTCAACTGGGTGGTTCAGTTGGTGGTTTTACTGGCCAAAGAAAAGGTCTCCTCCAAATACAAGATCTTCACAGAGCGCCTCACTCCTGACTGCATCAGCCGTCGTCTGACTGAGAAAATCTGGCCTGAAGTTGAGGAGAAACACTTGAATTTATCCCACGACAGCATTTTCAATGTGGGCAAGGCCATTCTCAAAGATCTTTGCAAAACACACAACTGCAAAGAAAACCTTTTGATCTTTAATCTGAGGGAACAGCTTGACAATATTACCGTCTCAATCTTCACCAAACACCTGTTGGCATTACCAGCAAGAGTACTCAGTGTCTCTAAAGACAGGCAAGAGTACAAGGAAGTTGTAAAAAATGTGACCAAAGATCTGCTAATGCACGCCATCAGCAAAGGAAATGAGACGATGACAATGAATCCAGTAGCATCCGAGTTTATTGTAGAGAGGCTTTTCCAGAAGATCTGGAACAAAATTTTGTCAAAAAAGTACAAAATGTCCATGGAGAACATTGGAGAACTCGCCCTGACAATATACAATGAACTCCATGACAGGTGGGATTCTCCAATACTCTTAATGTGGTCAGGAAACCCAGTAATGGATGAAGCAATCGTCAGCAGCTTCAAAAAACATGCAAAATTGAGGAGCCAAAACATCATCTTTAGGGCTTTCTCATGTGCATGCTAAAGTCTAACCAACACGTTCATGTGATTATGTGAGAAAACCCTTAAATTGGCTTCAAATATTCATTTCAGTTGGGCTTTCTAAATGTAATTTTGAAACCAGAGTGGTTAAAAATAACTACTCTTTTTTCCCAACTTCCTTCCCTCATCACCAACTGGCCGAGGCAGATGGCCACCCCATCCCAGAGCCTGGGTCTGCCGGAGGTTTCTCTCTTTATAAGTGAGTTTTTCCTTCCCACTGTCGCCAAAGTGCTTGCTCTAGGGGGTTGGAGTCTTTGTGCATTATTGTAGGGTCTTGACTTTACAATATAAAGCACCATGAGGGAAGTGTTGTTGGGATTTGGTGCTGTTTCTTAACTCAAAAAGTCCAGTTACAACAGGACATTTTGAGTTAAAAAACAAAAAACCAAAATAAAAAAATAAAATGAAATGAAAAAAAAAACTTTGAATTTGTGCTTTGTTTCATTTACTGTTTAAGAAGTTTGTTCTTCCTGCAACTTTTAAAAACAACAAACAACAAATAGCTGAGCTGTTGGATTTACTAAGTGCATCCAAGAATACAAACAAGCAGTCCTCACACACATTTGAGAAAAACTGAGAGACCTTTGAATCTTTATAGCTTACTGAATATTCACCTCTTTACTTTGTCTGCATGTGTCCACTTTTTGTCTTTTTCTATTTGTATTATTCTCATTTCAAAGACATTCAAAGCTATTTGGAGACATGCAGAGTTCCTTAAAGATGAACCTAATATAATTACACCAGTTGTTTAACTGAGGTAATCACGCTTTCCCCCACAGTCCTACGATTTTTCCCTTTTTCTGTAAAGCAATTGCATATAATTAAATTTTTGCTTGATGCATAAAGTTAAGATTAAAACTAATAAAACAAGTTATAAAAAGGGACTTTTGTATTTTTGTATGTCTACATTTTGTATGATGGATTATGTAGAAAAAGTAGAACTGGGCTGAAAGTTCTATCACTTTATCACCTATTCAGGTTGTAAATCGTGTTTTTAAAAAGTAACTAAGTAATTAATTACTTTTGAAAATAAGTAATCAGTAAAGTAACGGGATTACTTTTGGGGGGAAGTGATCAGTAATTAGTTACTGATTCAAGTAACTTGACCAACACTGGTGATGAGCACCATGAGGAAGAATCAAAACAGTATTTCTTTACTGTTTTGATTCTTCCTCAAAGCGCTCACGAGGACAGAAAACCAAACCAGTGACATGAATCATGCTCAAAATGTCAAACTCTGAGAAACAGATCAAAGAGCGTCTTTATTTCTCTCACACTCACAGTGAACTAGAGCAGGGAGTTTTTCTGATGTCACCACTGGAGGGCGCTGTGGACCAGCTGGTCCCAGCTCCAGCTTGGTTTCGCACCAGTACTGAGCTCCATCATCTTCTCTACTGGGAGTGATGTTCAGAGTGAAGGTCTCATTCACTGGTTTCTTCTGTTCACTGTTGGACTGTAGGTGACCCAGTGCTGTGTTTCCTCTGTAGAAGGTCACAGTGAGGCTTTGAACAGGAGCTACGTTCTGTACGCTACACTGCAGGGTGTACTGCTGATTCTCAAACATCATCTCAGTGTGGTTTACAAAGCTGATGGAGACACTTCCTGGAGGCGCTGAGAAGACAGGGAAAGAAAGAGTAACACAGGTAGATGTCAGTCAGTAACCGCTGAGCTCACGAATCCGTCTGTGTATTTACACACAGAGGTCGAATTTGGTCTGATTGTAAACAGCCTTTAAAGTTAAATGTTGCTACCAGGGGCGTCATAGTGGAGGCAAAAGTGATGCTCAGATAAAGACACCCAAGGAGCCAAAGGAAGGAGGCAGCCGCAGGTCTCTCTCTTAAGGATGTAACACAAGATGAGCTCATACGGTGGCAATTAAACGTTATTAAAACAGCAAATAGCTTTTATCGGTGTGGTTGGTTTTAAGGTTGATTTAAAAAATTGCGTTCTTTTCTAAACAGAGGAGAGTTCAGCTTTTTTCATTATATATATCACAGAAAACGAAGACGTCATTTATTCATTGTTGAAAATCAGCGCAGTTAGAAGTAAACTGTGTGTCGGAAACATTAATAGATCAGTTCGCCCGCTTGTTTGAAATATTATGAGTAAGCCACAGGACCACAGGCAATAATCTGGGAGTGGGCAAAAAGACGTGATAGAGGCGGATGGAGGTGAAGAGAGCGTGGAAAATAAAGGTTTTCTACCACAGAGAAGAGCTTTTGCGTAAGTGGTGAAAATGGTTTTCGGGCCTGTTTCAAACATTAAAGGAGAGAGAATCGGGCCATGACGTCAGAAACTCCGACAGCCCGTTCTTTATGGGCGTTACCTATTTTCAAAGAGCCAATAGGGAACGTTCTTGTGGGCGGGGCCTGATTCAAAGATGAAAGGCAAGAGAACCAGGCCGTGACGTCACAGTCAACTCAAGTCTATAAATTGCAGGTGAAACCCACACTGGACCAGACTTACTTATAGTCACGAGCGATTCACTGGATGAGATTTTGTTCTGCTACCCTCAGTCACATTTGAATGTCTGACTCATTGTAACATCGTAGCTTAAATGTCAAAAACGAGTGACCAACAAGCAAAACCAGAATTAGTGTGCACTATGCCAAAGAGTACACTGGGCGACCTGAAGGTCGAGGAGGAAGAAAATAAGAAAGTCCTGTCAGAGGAGAAGACAATGGTAGAGGACGCAAAGAAACAAACTGAACAGGAAAAACAAGTGTTAGAAGAAGTGCAGTTTGTATTCAAAGATGAGACCAACCAGGCTGAAGTATCAGCTTTGGAAAAGACACTGAAGCTGCAGAAGAAGGTGCGCGTCAACTGGGTTGTTCAGTTGGTGGTTTTACTGGCCAAAGAAAAGGTCTCCTCCAAATACAAGATCTTCACAGAGCGCCTCACTCCTGACTGCATCAGCCGTCGTCTGACTGAGAAAATCTGGCCTGAAGTTGAGGAGAAACACTTGAATTTATCCCACGACAGCATTTTCAATGTGGGCAAGGCCATTCTCAAAGATCTTTGCAAAACACACAACTGCAAAGAAAACCTTTTGATCTTTAATCTGAGGGAACAGCTTGACAATATTACCGTCTCAATCTTCACCAAACACCTGTTGGCATTACCAGCAAGAGTACTCAGTGTCTCTAAAGACAGGCAAGAGTACAAGGAAGTTGTAAAAAATGTGACCAAAGATCTGCTAATGCACGCCATCAGCAAAGGAAATGAGACGATGACAATGAATCCAGTAGCATCCGAGTTTATTGTAGAGAGGCTTTTCCAGAAGATCTGGAACAAAATTTTGTCAAAAAAGTACAAAATGTCCATGGAGAACATTGGAGAACTCGCCCTGACAATATACAATGAACTCCATGACAGGTGGGATTCTCCAATACTCTTAATGTGGTCAGGAAACCCAGTAATGGATGAAGCAATCGTCAGCAGCTTCAAAAAACATGCAAAATTGAGGAGCCAAAACATCATCTTTAGGGCTTTCTCATGTGCATGCTAAAGTCTAACCAACACGTGCATGTGATTATGTGAGAAAACCCTTAAATTGGCTTCAAATATTCATTTCAATTGGGCTTTCTAAATGTAATTTTGAAACCAGAGTGGTTAAAAATAACTACTCTTTTTTCCCAACTTCCTTCCCTCATCACCAACTGGCCGAGGCAGATGGCCACCCCATCCCAGAGCCTGGGTCTGCCGGAGGTTTCTCTCTTTATAAGTGAGTTTTTCCTTCCCACTGTCGCCAAAGTGCTTGCTCTAGGGGGTTGGAGTCTTTGTGCATTATTGTAGGGTCTTGACTTTACAATATAAAGCACCATGAGGGAAGTGTTGTTGGGATTTGGTGCTGTTTCTTAACTCAAAAAGTCCAGTTACAACAGGACATTTTGAGTTAAAAAACAAAAAACCAAAATAAAAAAATAAAATGAAATGAAAAAAAAAACTTTGAATTTGTGCTTTGTTTCATTTACTGTTTAAGAAGTTTGTTCTTCCTGCAACTTTTAAAAACAACAAACAACAAATAGCTGAGCTGTTGGATTTACTAAGTGCATCCAAGAATACAAACAAGCAGTCCTCACACACATTTGAGAAAAACTGAGAGACCTTTGAATCTTTATAGCTTACTGAATATTCACCTCTTTACTTTGTCTGCATGTGTCCACTTTTTGTCTTTTTCTATTTGTATTATTCTCATTTCAAAGACATTCAAAGCTATTTGGAGACATGCAGAGTTCCTTAAAGATGAACCTAATATAATTACACCAGTTGTTTAACTGAGGTAATCACGCTTTCCCCCACAGTCCTACGATTTTTCCCTTTTTCTGTAAAGCAATGCAAATACATTTTTAATACTTTCAGTCAAGTTTTTAATATTCATACAGGAATAAACTACAACAGAAACACAGTCACAAATATACAGACACCACATTTACATACACATTTAGTACAAATATAATGTTTAAAAGGAGTCTGATTCTTCTACTGATAAACATTTGACTTTGATTTCCAGGAATTTTCCACTGTGAGATTAATGGAAAGTGTACATTGCGCATAGTGACAATGAATGACGGACCCGACCACACAGATCGCACTTTACTACACTTTTTACTCAGTTTTTGTCTCTTCCAACCCTCAGCCCCAGCTGCCAGCTACACACACACAACAACAACACAACTGAACTGATGGAGCTCCGCTGTGTCAGCCTCCCTTCGCAACCGTGCCACAAACCACGCCCTGTTACACACATTATATGTCCACAAACACAAATCAAAGTGAAGGAAGAAAAACCGCAAACTAATCATGAAGCTACAGAGCCCCTTTACTGATGTACGACAAATAGCTTGATGATGACCAGCAGCTCAGTCATTAAATATTGAGGAAATCTGGTTGCAGAAATAGCAGCATCTATTCCAAAAGTGTGATCTGAGCATAATTTAGGGGCTGATACCCCACCTGAGAAGCAGTTTTTAAAAACAATACTAAGAATTTAAACATTGAGTGACTGACAAGAGTTGAAAAGAAAGGAAAAGATGTAAGTAAGGAAGTAGCTGTTGATTGAAGTCTGATGAAGCTACAGAGCAAAGTGGAGTCCCTCCCACCAAAAAATAAGACCAGTCATACCGTGGCAGGGAGAAACAACTCTAAGAAAAATAAGTCACATGACATTAGCTGCAGCTCAACGTTAAAGACAGACTGACATAATACGTGAAGAGAATATGGGGAGGAGAAGTTACTGAGAAGGATACAGATTGAAACTGATGGCAAAAAGGCTTCAGGAAGACTTGAAGATGTCAGGAGAGACAAGACAAAGCCTCGAATAAAAGCCTGAGGGCCATCAGAGGCAAGGAGAGTTAAACCAGAAGTGGTGATAATCCTCACAAGGCCATCATAAAGTCTTTGACTTTATTTATTTTCTGCTGTGTTTTACTTGCATCTATTTGAAAGACTGAGTGTAAACACAAAATATATATATATATTTTATGTGCTGGAATGTGCAGAAAATAGGTTTAAATATTAAACACATTTCTTCCAGTCAGAGAATGGTGCATATAATTACATTTTTGCTTGATGCATAAAGTTAAGATTAAAACTAATAAAACAAGTTATAAAAAGGGACTTTTGTATTTTTGTATGTCTACATTTTGTATGATGGATTATGTAGAAAAAGTAGAACTGGGCTGAAAGTTCTATCACTTTATCACCTATTCAGGTTGTAAATCGTGCTTTTAAAAAGTAACTAAGTAATTAATTACTTTTGAAAATAAGTAATCAGTAAAGTAACGGGATTACTTTTGGGGGGAAGTGATCAGTAATTAGTTACTGATTCAAGTAACTTGACCAACACTGGTGATGAGCACCATGAGGAAGAATCAAAACAGTATTTCTTTACTGTTTTGATTCTTCCTCAAAGCGCTCACGAGGACAGAAAACCAAACCAGTGACATGAATCATGCTCAAAATGTCAAACTCTGAGAAACAGATCAAAGAGCGTCTTTATTTCTCTCACACTCACAGTGAACTAGAGCAGGGAGTTTTTCTGATGTCACCACTGGAGGGCGCTGTGGACCAGCTGGTCCCAGCTCCAGCTTGGCTTCGCACCAGTACTGAGCTCCATCATCTTCTCTACTGGGAGTGATGTTCAGAGTGAAGGTCTCATTCACTGGTTTCTTCTGTTCACTGTTGGACTGTAGGTGACCCAGTGCTGTGTTTCCTCTGTAGAAGGTCACAGTGAGGCTTTGAACAGGAGCTACGTTCTGTACGCTACACTGCAGGGTGTACTGCTGATTCTCAAACATCATCTCAGTGTGGTTTACAAAGCTGATGGAGACACTTCCTGGAGGCGCTGAGAAGACAGGGAAAGAAAGAGTAACACAGGTAGATGTCAGTCAGTAACCGCTGAGCTCACGAATCCGTCTGTGTATTTACACACAGAGGTCGAATTTGGTCTGATTGTAAACAGCCTTTAAAGTTAAATGTTGCTACCAGGGGCGTCATAGTGGAGGCAAAAGTGATGCTCAGATAAAGACACCCAAGGAGCCAAAGGAAGGAGGCAGCCGCAGGTCTCTCTCTTAAGGATGTAACACAAGATGAGCTCATACGGTGGCAATTAAACGTTATTAAAACAGCAAATAGCTTTTATCGGTGTGGTTGGTTTTAAGGTTGATTTAAAAAATTGCGTTCTTTTCTAAACAGAGGAGAGTTCAGCTTTTTTCATTATATATATCACAGAAAACGAAGACGTCATTTATTCATTGTTGAAAATCAGCGCAGTTAGAAGTAAACTGTGTGTCGGAAACATTAATAGATCAGTTCGCCCGCTTGTTTGAAATATTATGAGTAAGCCACAGGACCACAGGCAATAATCTGGGAGTGGGCAAAAAGACGTGATAGAGGCGGATGGAGGTGAAGAGAGCGTGGAAAATAAAGGTTTTCTACCACAGAGAAGAGCTTTTGCGTAAGTGGTGAAAATGGTTTTCGGGCCTGTTTCAAACATTAAAGGAGAGAGAATCGGGCCATGACGTCAGAAACTCCGACAGCCCGTTCTTTATGGGCGTTACCTATTTTCAAAGAGCCAATAGGGAACGTTCTTGTGGGCGGGGCCTGATTCAAAGATGAAAGGCAAGAGAACCAGGCCGTGACGTCACAGTCAACTCAAGTCTATAAATTGCAGGTGAAACCCACACTGGACCAGACTTACTTATAGTCACGAGCGATTCACTGGATGAGATTTTGTTCTGCTACCCTCAGTCACATTTGAATGTCTGACTCATTGTAACATCGTAGCTTAAATGTCAAAAACGAGTGACCAACAAGCAAAACCAGAATTAGTGTGCACTATGCCAAAGAGTACACTGGGCGACCTGAAGGTCGAGGAGGAAGAAAATAAGAAAGTCCTGTCAGAGGAGAAGACAATGGTAGAGGACGCAAAGAAACAAACTGAACAGGAAAAACAAGTGTTAGAAGAAGTGCAGTTTGTATTCAAAGATGAGACCAACCAGGCTGAAGTATCAGCTTTGGAAAAGACACTGAAGCTGCAGAAGAAGGTGCGCGTCAACTGGGTGGTTCAGTTGGTGGTTTTACTGGCCAAAGAAAAGGTCTCCTCCAAATACAAGATCTTCACAGAGCGCCTCACTCCTGACTGCATCAGCCGTCGTCTGACTGAGAAAATCTGGCCTGAAGTTGAGGAGAAACACTTGAATTTATCCCACGACAGCATTTTCAATGTGGGCAAGGCCATTCTCAAAGATCTTTGCAAAACACACAACTGCAAAGAAAACCTTTTGATCTTTAATCTGAGGGAACAGCTTGACAATATTACCGTCTCAATCTTCACCAAACACCTGTTGGCATTACCAGCAAGAGTACTCAGTGTCTCTAAAGACAGGCAAGAGTACAAGGAAGTTGTAAAAAATGTGACCAAAGATCTGCTAATGCACGCCATCAGCAAAGGAAATGAGACGATGACAATGAATCCAGTAGCATCCGAGTTTATTGTAGAGAGGCTTTTCCAGAAGATCTGGAACAAAATTTTGTCAAAAAAGTACAAAATGTCCATGGAGAACATTGGAGAACTCGCCCTGACAATATACAATGAACTCCATGACAGGTGGGATTCTCCAATACTCTTAATGTGGTCAGGAAACCCAGTAATGGATGAAGCAATCGTCAGCAGCTTCAAAAAACATGCAAAATTGAGGAGCCAAAACATCATCTTTAGGGCTTTCTCATGTGCATGCTAAAGTCTAACCAACACGTGCATGTGATTATGTGAGAAAACCCTTAAATTGGCTTCAAATATTCATTTCAATTGGGCTTTCTAAATGTAATTTTGAAACCAGAGTGGTTAAAAATAACTACTCTTTTTTCCCAACTTCCTTCCCTCATCACCAACTGGCCGAGGCAGATGGCCACCCCATCCCAGAGCCTGGGTCTGCCGGAGGTTTCTCTCTTTATAAGTGAGTTTTTCCTTCCCACTGTCGCCAAAGTGCTTGCTCTAGGGGGTTGGAGTCTTTGTGCATTATTGTAGGGTCTTGACTTTACAATATAAAGCACCATGAGGGAAGTGTTGTTGGGATTTGGTGCTGTTTCTTAACTCAAAAAGTCCAGTTACAACAGGACATTTTGAGTTAAAAAACAAAAAACCAAAATAAAAAAATAAAATGAAATGAAAAAAAAAACTTTGAATTTGTGCTTTGTTTCATTTACTGTTTAAGAAGTTTGTTCTTCCTGCAACTTTTAAAAACAACAAACAACAAATAGCTGAGCTGTTGGATTTACTAAGTGCATCCAAGAATACAAACAAGCAGTCCTCACACACATTTGAGAAAAACTGAGAGACCTTTGAATCTTTATAGCTTACTGAATATTCACCTCTTTACTTTGTCTGCATGTGTCCACTTTTTGTCTTTTTCTATTTGTATTATTCTCATTTCAAAGACATTCAAAGCTATTTGGAGACATGCAGAGTTCCTTAAAGATGAACCTAATATAATTACACCAGTTGTTTAACTGAGGTAATCACGCTTTCCCCCACAGTCCTACGATTTTTCCCTTTTTCTGTAAAGCAATGCAAATACATTTTTAATACTTTCAGTCAAGTTTTTAATATTCATACAGGAATAAACTACAACAGAAACACAGTCACAAATATACAGACACCACATTTACATACACATTTAGTACAAATATAATGTTTAAAAGGAGTCTGATTCTTCTACTGATAAACATTTGACTTTGATTTCCAGGAATTTTCCACTGTGAGATTAATGGAAAGTGTACATTGCACATAGTGACAACGAATGACGGACCCGACCACACAGATCGCACTTTACTACACTTTTTACTCAGTTTTTGTCTCTTCCAACCCTCAGCCCCAGCTGCCAGCTACACACACACAACAACAACACAACTGAACTGATGGAGCTCCGCTGTGTCAGCCTCCCTTCGCAACCGTGCCACAAACCACGCCCTGTTACACACATTATATGTCCACAAACACAAATCAAAGTGAAGGAAGAAAAACCGCAAACTAATCATGAAGCTACAGAGCCCCTTTACTGATGTACGACAAATAGCTTGATGATGACCAGCAGCTCAGTCATTAAATATTGAGGAAATCTGGTTGCAGAAATAGCAGCATCTATTCCAAAAGTGTGATCTGAGCATAATTTAGGGGCTGATACCCCACCTGAGAAGCAGTTTTTAAAAACAATACTAAGAATTTAAACATTGAGTGACTGACAAGAGTTGAAAAGAAAGGAAAAGATGTAAGTAAGGAAGTAGCTGTTGATTGAAGTCTGATGAAGCTACAGAGCAAAGTGGAGTCCCTCCCACCAAAAAATAAGACCAGTCATACCGTGGCAGGGAGAAACAACTCTAAGAAAAATAAGTCACATGACATTAGCTGCAGCTCAACGTTAAAGACAGACTGACATAATACGTGAAGAGAATATGGGGAGGAGAAGTTACTGAGAAGGATACAGATTGAAACTGATGGCAAAAAGGCTTCAGGAAGACTTGAAGATGTCAGGAGACACAAGACAAAGCCTCGAATAAAAGCCTGAGGGCCATCAGAGGCAAGGAGAGTTAAACCAGAAGTGGTGATAATCCTCACAAGGCCATCATAAAGTCTTTGACTTTATTTATTTTCTGCTGTGTTTTACTTGCATCTATTTGAAAGACTGAGTGTAAACACAAAATATATATATATATTTTATGTGCTGGAATGTGCAGAAAATAGGTTTAAATATTAAACACATTTCTTCCAGTCAGAGAATGGTGCATATAATTACATTTTTGCTTGATGCATAAAGTTAAGATTAAAACGAATAAAACAAGTTATAAAAAGGGACTTTTGTATTTTTGTATGTCTACATTTTGTATGATGGATTATGTAGAAAAAGTAGAACTGGGCTGAAAGTTCTATCACTTTATCACCTATTCAGGTTGTAAATCGTGTTTTTAAAAAGTAACTAAGTAATTAATTACTTTTGAAAATAAGTAATCAGTAAAGTAACGGGATTACTTTTGGGGGGAAGTAATTAGTTACTGATTCAAGTAACTTGACCAACACTGGTGATGAGCACCATGAGGAAGAATCAAAACAGTATTTCTTTACTGTTTTGATTCTTCCTCAAAGCGCTCACGAGGACAGAAAACCAAACCAGTGACATGAATCATGCTCAAAATGTCAAACTCTGAGAAACAGATCAAAGAGCGTCTTTATTTCTCTCACACTCACAGTGAACTAGAGCAGGGAGTTTTTCTGATGTCACCACTGGAGGGCGCTGTGGACCAGCTGGTCCCAGCTCCAGCTTGGTTTCGCACCAGTACTGAGCTCCATCATCTTCTCTACTGGGAGTGATGTTCAGAGTGAAGGTCTCATTCACTGGTTTCTTCTGTTCACTGTTGGACTGTAGGTGACCCAGTGCTGTGTTTCCTCTGTAGAAGGTCACAGTGAGGCTTTGAACAGGAGCTACGTTCTGTACGCTACACTGCAGGGTGTACTGCTGATTCTCAAACATCATCTCAGTGTGGTTTACAAAGCTGATGGAGACACTTCCTGGAGGCGCTGAGAAGACAGGGAAAGAAAGAGTAACACAGGTAGATGTCAGTCAGTAACCGCTGAGCTCACGAATCCGTCTGTGTATTTACACACAGAGGTCGAATTTGGTCTGATTGTAAACAGCCTTTAAAGTTAAATGTTGCTACCAGGGGCGTCATAGTGGAGGCAAAAGTGATGCTCAGATAAAGACACCCAAGGACCCAAAGGAAGGAGGCAGCCGCAGGTCTCTCTCTTAAGGATGTAACACAAGATGAGCTCATACGGTGGCAATTAAACGTTATTAAAACAGCAAATAGCTTTTATCGGTGTGGTTGGTTTTAAGGTTGATTTAAAAAATTGCGTTCTTTTCTAAACAGAGGAGAGTTCAGCTTTTTTCATTATATATATCACAGAAAACGAAGACGTCATTTATTCATTGTTGAAAATCAGCGCAGTTAGAAGTAAACTGTGTGTCGGAAACATTAATAGATCAGTTCGCCCGCTTGTTTGAAATATTATGAGTAAGCCACAGGACCACAGGCAATAATCTGGGAGTGGGCAAAAAGACGTGATAGAGGCGGATGGAGGTGAAGAGAGCGTGGAAAATAAAGGTTTTCTACCACAGAGAAGAGCTTTTGCGTAAGTGGTGAAAATGGTTTTCGGGCCTGTTTCAAACATTAAAGGAGAGAGAATCGGGCCATGACGTCAGAAACTCCGACAGCCCGTTCTTTATGGGCGTTACCTATTTTCAAAGAGCCAATAGGGAACGTTCTTGTGGGCGGGGCCTGATTCAAAGATGAAAGGCAAGAGAACCAGGCCGTGACGTCACAGTCAACTCAAGTCTATAAATTGCAGGTGAAACCCACACTGGACCAGACTTACTTATAGTCACGAGCGATTCACTGGATGAGATTTTGTTCTGCTACCCTCAGTCACATTTGAATGTCTGACTCATTGTAACATCGTAGCTTAAATGTCAAAAACGAGTGACCAACAAGCAAAACCAGAATTAGTGTGCACTATGCCAAAGAGTACACTGGGCGACCTGAAGGTCGAGGAGGAAGAAAATAAGAAAGTCCTGGAAGAGGAGAAGACAATGGTAGAGGACGCAAAGAAACAAACTGAACAGGAAAAACAAGTGTTAGAAGAAGTGCAGTTTGTATTCAAAGATGAGACCAACCAGGCTGAAGTATCAGCTTTGGAAAAGACACTGAAGCTGCAGAAGAAGGTGCGCGTCAACTGGGTTGTTCAGTTGGTGGTTTTACTGGCCAAAGAAAAGGTCTCCTCCAAATACAAGATCTTCACAGAGCGCCTCACTCCTGACTGCATCAGCCGTCGTCTGACTGAGAAAATCTGGCCTGAAGTTGAGGAGAAACACTTGAATTTATCCCACGACAGCATTTTCAATGTGGGCAAGGCCATTCTCAAAGATCTTTGCAAAACACACAACTGCAAAGAAAACCTTTTGATCTTTAATCTGAGGGAACAGCTTGACAATATTACCGTCTCAATCTTCACCAAACACCTGTTGGCATTACCAGCAAGAGTACTCAGTGTCTCTAAAGACAGGCAAGAGTACAAGGAAGTTGTAAAAAATGTGACCAAAGATCTGCTAATGCACGCCATCAGCAAAGGAAATGAGACGATGACAATGAATCCAGTAGCATCCGAGTTTATTGTAGAGAGGCTTTTCCAGAAGATCTGGAACAAAATTTTGTCCAAAAAGTACAAAATGTCCATGGAGAACATTGGAGAACTCGCCCTGACAATATACAATGAACTCCATGACAGGTGGGATTCTCCAATACTCTTAATGTGGTCAGGAAACCCAGTAATGGATGAAGCAATCGTCAGCAGCTTCAAAAAACATGCAAAATTGAGGAGCCAAAACATCATCTTTAGGGCTTTCTCATGTGCATGCTAAAGTCTAACCAACACGTGCATGTGATTATGTGAGAAAACCCTTAAATTGGCTTCAAATATTCATTTCAATTGGGCTTTCTAAATGTAATTTTGAAACCAGAGTGGTTAAAAATAACTACTCTTTTTTCCCAACTTCCTTCCCTCATCACCAACTGGCCGAGGCAGATGGCCACCCCATCCCAGAGCCTGGGTCTGCCGGAGGTTTCTCTCTTTATAAGTGAGTTTTTCCTTCCCACTGTCGCCAAAGTGCTTGCTCTAGGGGGTTGGAGTCTTTGTGCATTATTGTAGGGTCTTGACTTTACAATATAAAGCACCATGAGGGAAGTGTTGTTGGGATTTGGTGCTGTTTCTTAACTCAAAAAGTCCAGTTACAACAGGACATTTTGAGTTAAAAAACAAAAAAACCAAAATAAAAAAATAAAATGAAATGAAAAAAAAAACTTTGAATTTGTGCTTTGTTTCATTTACTGTTTAAGAAGTTTGTTCTTCCTGCAACTTTTAAAAACAACAAACAACAAATAGCTGAGCTGTTGGATTTACTAAGTGCATCCAAGAATACAAACAAGCAGTCCTCACACACATTTGAGAAAAACTGAGAGACCTTTGAATCTTTATAGCTTACTGAATATTCACCTCTTTACTTTGTCTGCATGTGTCCACTTTTTGTCTTTTTCTATTTGTATTATTCTCATTTCAAAGACATTCAAAGCTATTTGGAGACATGCAGAGTTCCTTAAAGATGAACCTAATATAATTACACCAGTTGTTTAACTGAGGTAATCACGCTTTCCCCCACAGTCCTACGATTTTTCCCTTTTTCTGTAAAGCAATGCAAATACATTTTTAATACTTTCAGTCAAGTTTTTAATATTCATACAGGAATAAACTACAACAGAAACACAGTCACAAATATACAGACACCACATTTACATACACATTTAGTACAAATATAATGTTTAAAAGGAGTCTGATTCTTCTACTGATAAACATTTGACTTTGATTTCCAGGAATTTTCCACTGTGAGATTAATGGAAAGTGTACATTGCACATAGTGACAATGAATGACGGACCCGACCACACAGATCGCACTTTACTACACTTTTTACTCAGTTTTTGTCTCTTCCAACCCTCAGCCCCAGCTGCCAGCTACACACACACAACAACAACACAACTGAACTGATGGAGCTCCGCTGTGTCAGCCTCCCTTCGCAACCGTGCCACAAACCACGCCCTGTTACACACATTATATGTCCACAAACACAAATCAAAGTGAAGGAAGAAAAACCGCAAACTAATCATGAAGCTACAGAGCCCCTTTACTGATGTACGACAAATAGCTTGATGATGACCAGCAGCTCAGTCATTAAATATTGAGGAAATCTGGTTGCAGAAATAGCAGCATCTATTCCAAAAGTGTGATCTGAGCATAATTTAGGGGCTGATACCCCACCTGAGAAGCAGTTTTTAAAAAAATACTAAGAATTTAAACATTGAGTGACTGACAAGAGTTGAAAAGAAAGGAAAAGATGTAAGTAAGGAAGTAGCTGTTGATTGAAGTCTGATGAAGCTACAGAGCAAAGTGGAGTCCCTCCCACCAAAAAATAAGACCAGTCATACCGTGGCAGGGAGAAACAACTCTAAGAAAAATAAGTCACATGACATTAGCTGCAGCTCAACGTTAAAGACAGACTGACATAATACGTGAAGAGAATATGGGGAGGAGAAGTTACTGAGAAGGATACAGATTGAAACTGATGGCAAAAAGGCTTCAGGAAGACTTGAAGATGTCAGGAGAGACAAGACAAAGCCTCGAATAAAAGCCTGAGGGCCATCAGAGGCAAGGAGACTTAAACCAGAAGTGGTGATAATCCTCACAAGGCCATCATAAAGTCTTTGACTTTATTTATTTTCTGCTGTGTTTTACTTGCATCTATTTGAAAGACTGAGTGTAAACACAAAATATATATATATATTTTATGTGCTGGAATGTGCAGAAAATAGGTTTAAATATTAAACACATTTCTTCCAGTCAGAGAATGGTGCATATAATTACATTTTTGCTTGATGCATAAAGTTAAGATTAAAACTAATAAAACAAGTTATAAAAAGGGACTTTTGTATTTTTGTATGTCTACATTTTGTATGATGGATTATGTAGAAAAAGTAGAACTGGGCTGAAAGTTCTATCACTTTATCACCTATTCAGGTTGTAAATCGTGCTTTTAAAAAGTAACTAAGTAATTAATTACTTTTGAAAATAAGTAATCAGTAAAGTAACGGGATTACTTTTGGGGGGAAGTAATTAGTTACTGATTCAAGTAACTTGACCAACACTGGTGATGAGCACCATGAGGAAGAATCAAAACAGTATTTCTTTACTGTTTTGATTCTTCCTCAAAGCGCTCACGAGGACAGAAAACCAAACCAGTGACATGAATCATGCTCAAAATGTCAAACTCTGAGAAACAGATCAAAGAGCGTCTTTATTTCTCTCACACTCACAGTGAACTAGAGCAGGGAGTTTTTCTGATGTCACCACTGGAGGGCGCTGTGGACCAGCTGGTCCCAGCTCCAGCTTGGTTTCGCACCAGTACTGAGCTCCATCATCTTCTCTACTGGGAGTGATGTTCAGAGTGAAGGTCTCATTCACTGGTTTCTTCTGTTCACTGTTGGACTGTAGGTGACCCAGTGCTGTGTTTCCTCTGTAGAAGGTCACAGTGAGGCTTTGAACAGGAGCTACGTTCTGTACGCTACACTGCAGGGTGTACTGCTGATTCTCAAACATCATCTCAGTGTGGTTTACAAAGCTGATGGAGACACTTCCTGGAGGCGCTGAGAAGACAGGGAAAGAAAGAGTAACACAGGTAGATGTCAGTCAGTAACCGCTGAGCTCACGAATCCGTCTGTGTATTTACACACAGAGGTCGAATTTGGTCTGATTGTAAACAGCCTTTAAAGTTAAATGTTGCTACCAGGGGCGTCATAGTGGAGGCAAAAGTGATGCTCAGATAAAGACACCCAAGGAGCCAAAGGAAGGAGGCAGCCGCAGGTCTCTCTCTTAAGGATGTAACACAAGATGAGCTCATACGGTGGCAATTAAACGTTATTAAAACAGCAAATAGCTTTTATCGGTGTGGTTGGTTTTAAGGTTGATTTAAAAAATTGCGTTCTTTTCTAAACAGAGGAGAGTTCAGCTTTTTTCATTATATATATCACAGAAAACGAAGACGTCATTTATTCATTGTTGAAAATCAGCGCAGTTAGAAGTAAACTGTGTGTCGGAAACATTAATAGATCAGTTCGCCCGCTTCTTTGAAATATTATGAGTAAGCCACAGGACCACAGGCAATAATCTGGGAGTGGGCAAAAAGACGTGATAGAGGCGGATGGAGGTGAAGAGAGCGTGGAAAATAAAGGTTTTCTACCACAGAGAAGAGCTTTTGCGTAAGTGGTGAAAATGGTTTTCGGGCCTGTTTCAAACATTAAAGGAGAGAGAATCGGGCCATGACGTCAGAAACTCCGACAGCCCGTTCTTTATGGGCGTTACCTATTTTCAAAGAGCCAATAGGGAACGTTCTTGTGGGCGGGGCCTGATTCAAAGATGAAAGGCAAGAGAACCAGGCCGTGACGTCACAGTCAACTCAAGTCTATAAATTGCAGGTGAAACCCACACTGGACCAGACTTACTTATAGTTACGAGCGATTCACTGGATGAGATTTTGTTCTGCTACCCTCAGTCACATTTGAATGTCTGACTCATTGTAACATCGTAGCTTAAATGTCAAAAACGAGTGACCAACAAGCAAAACCAGAATTAGTGTGCACTATGCCAAAGAGTACACTGGGCGACCTGAAGGTCGAGGAGGAAGAAAATAAGAAAGTCCTGTCAGAGGAGAAGACAATGGTAGAGGACGCAAAGAAACAAACTGAACAGGAAAAACAAGTGTTAGAAGAAGTGCAGTTTGTATTCAAAGATGAGACCAACCAGGCTGAAGTATCAGCTTTGGAAAAGACACTGAAGCTGCAGAAGAAGGTGCGCGTCAACTGGGTTGTTCAGTTGGTGGTTTTACTGGCCAAAGAAAAGGTCTCCTCCAAATACAAGATCTTCACAGAGCGCCTCACTCCTGACTGCATCAGCCGTCGTCTGACTGAGAAAATCTGGCCTGAAGTTGAGGAGAAACACTTGAATTTATCCCACGACAGCATTTTCAATGTGGGCAAGGCCATTCTCAAAGATCTTTGCAAAACACACAACTGCAAAGAAAACCTTTTGATCTTTAATCTGAGGGAACAGCTTGACAATATTACCGTCTCAATCTTCACCAAACACCTGTTGGCATTACCAGCAAGAGTACTCAGTGTCTCTAAAGACAGGCAAGAGTACAAGGAAGTTGTAAAAAATGTGACCAAAGATCTGCTAATGCACGCCATCAGCAAAGGAAATGAGACGATGACAATGAATCCAGTAGCATCCGAGTTTATTGTAGAGAGGCTTTTCCAGAAGATCTGGAACAAAATTTTGTCCAAAAAGTACAAAATGTCCATGGAGAACATTGGAGAACTCGCCCTGACAATATACAATGAACTCCATGACAGGTGGGATTCTCCAATACTCTTAATGTGGTCAGGAAACCCAGTAATGGATGAAGCAATCGTCAGCAGCTTCAAAAAACATGCAAAATTGAGGAGCCAAAACATCATCTTTAGGGCTTTCTCATGTGCATGCTAAAGTCGAACCAACACGTGCATGTGATTATGTGAGAAAACCCTTAAATTGGCTTCAAATATTCATTTCAATTGGGCTTTCTAAATGTAATTTTGAAACCAGAGTGGTTAAAAATAACTACTCTTTTTTCCCAACTTCCTTCCCTCATCACCAACTGGCCGAGGCAGATGGCCACCCCATCCCAGAGCCTGGGTCTGCCGGAGGTTTCTCTCTTTATAAGTGAGTTTTTCCTTCCCACTGTCGCCAAAGTGCTTGCTCTAGGGGGTTGGAGTCTTTGTGCATTATTGTAGGGTCTTGACTTTACAATATAAAGCACCATGAGGGAAGTGTTGTTGGGATTTGGTGCTGTTTCTTAACTCAAAAAGTCCAGTTACAACAGGACATTTTGAGTTAAAAAACAAAAAACCAAAATAAAAAAATAAAATGAAATGAAAAAAAAAACTTTGAATTTGTGCTTTGTTTCATTTACTGTTTAAGAAGTTTGTTCTTCCTGCAACTTTTAAAAACAACAAACAACAAATAGCTGAGCTGTTGGATTTACTAAGTGCATCCAAGAATACAAACAAGCAGTCCTCACACACATTTGAGAAAAACTGAGAGACCTTTGAATCTTTATAGCTTACTGAATATTCACCTCTTTACTTTGTCTGCATGTGTCCACTTTTTGTCTTTTTCTATTTGTATTATTCTCATTTCAAAGACATTCAAAGCTATTTGGAGACATGCAGAGTTCCTTAAAGATGAACCTAATATAATTACACCAGTTGTTTAACTGAGGTAATCACGCTTTCCCCCACAGTCCTACGATTTTTCCCTTTTTCTGTAAAGCAATTGCATATAATTACATTTTTGCTTGATGCATAAAGTTAAGATTAAAACTAATAAAACAAGTTATAAAAAGGGACTTTTGTATTTTTGTATGTCTACATTTTGTATGATGGATTATGTAGAAAAAGTAGAACTGGGCTGAAAGTTCTATCACTTTATCACCTATTCAGGTTGTAAATCGTGTTTTTAAAAAGTAACTAAGTAATTAATTACTTTTGAAAATAAGTAATCAGTAAAGTAACGGGATTACTTTTGGGGGGAAGTAATTAGTTACTGATTCAAGTAACTTGACCAACACTGGTGATGAGCACCATGAGGAAGAATCAAAACAGTATTTCTTTACTGTTTTGATTCTTCCTCAAAGCGCTCACGAGGACAGAAAACCAAACCAGTGACATGAATCATGCTCAAAATGTCAAACTCTGAGAAACAGATCAAAGAGCGTCTTTATTTCTCTCACACTCACAGTGAACTAGAGCAGGGAGTTTTTCTGATGTCACCACTGGAGGGCGCTGTGGACCAGCTGGTCCCAGCTCCAGCTTGGTTTCGCACCAGTACTGAGCTCCATCATCTTCTCTACTGGGAGTGATGTTCAGAGTGAAGGTCTCATTCACTGGTTTCTTCTGTTCACTGTTGGACTGTAGGTGACCCAGTGCTGTGTTTCCTCTGTAGAAGGTCACAGTGAGGCTTTGAACAGGAGCTACGTTCTGTACGCTACACTGCAGGGTGTACTGCTGATTCTCAAACATCATCTCAGTGTGGTTTACAAAGCTGATGGAGACACTTCCTGGAGGCGCTGAGAAGACAGGGAAAGAAAGAGTAACACAGGTAGATGTCAGTCAGTAACCGCTGAGCTCACGAATCCGTCTGTGTATTTACACACAGAGGTCGAATTTGGTCTGATTGTAAACAGCCTTTAAAGTTAAATGTTGCTACCAGGGGCGTCATAGTGGAGGCAAAAGTGATGCTCAGATAAAGACACCCAAGGAGCCAAAGGAAGGAGGCAGCCGCAGGTCTCTCTCTTAAGGATGTAACACAAGATGAGCTCATACGGTGGCAATTAAACGTTATTAAAACAGCAAATAGCTTTTATCAGTGTGGTTGGTTTTAAGGTTGATTTAAAAAATTGCGTTCTTTTCTAAACAGAGGAGAGTTCAGCTTTTTTCATTATATATATCACAGAAAACGAAGACGTCATTTATTCATTGTTGAAAATCAGCGCAGTTAGAAGTAAACTGTGTGTCGGAAACATTAATAGATCAGTTCGCCCGCTTGTTTGAAATATTATGAGTAAGCCACAGGACCACAGGCAATAATCTGGGAGTGGGCAAAAAGACGTGATAGAGGCGGATGGAGGTGAAGAGAGCGTGGAAAATAAAGGTTTTCTACCACAGAGAAGAGCTTTTGCGTAAGTGGTGAAAATGGTTTTCGGGCCTGTTTCAAACATTAAAGGAGAGAGAATCGGGCCATGACGTCAGAAACTCCGACAGCCCGTTCTTTATGGGCGTTACCTATTTTCAAAGAGCCAATAGGGAACGTTCTTGTGGGCGGGGCCTGATTCAAAGATGAAAGGCAAGAGAACCAGGCCGTGACGTCACAGTCAACTCAAGTCTATAAATTGCAGGTGAAACCCACACTGGACCAGACTT
Source organism: Perissodus microlepis (assembly GCF_051167445.1). Taxonomy (NCBI): domain Eukaryota; kingdom Metazoa; phylum Chordata; class Actinopteri; order Cichliformes; family Cichlidae; genus Perissodus; species Perissodus microlepis. The sequence goes on along the minus strand of NC_140471.1, from coordinate 2,957,859 downwards.
ACTTATAGTCACGAGCGATTCACTGGATGAGATTTTGTTCTGCTACCCTCAGTCACATTTGAATGTCTGACTCATTGTAACATCGTAGCTTAAATGTCAAAAACGAGTGACCAACAAGCAAAACCAGAATTAGTGTGCACTATGCCAAAGAGTACACTGGGCGACCTGAAGGTCGAGGAGGAAGAAAATAAGAAAGTCCTGGAAGAGGAGAAGACAATGGTAGAGGACGCAAAGAAACAAACTGAACAGGAAAAACAAGTGTTAGAAGAAGTGCAGTTTGTATTCAAAGATGAGACCAACCAGGCTGAAGTATCAGCTTTGGAAAAGACACTGAAGCTGCAGAAGAAGGTGCGCGTCAACTGGGTTGTTCAGTTGGTGGTTTTACTGGCCAAAGAAAAGGTCTCCTCCAAATACAAGATCTTCACAGAGCGCCTCACTCCTGACTGCATCAGCCGTCGTCTGACTGAGAAAATCTGGCCTGAAGTTGAGGAGAAACACTTGAATTTATCCCACGACAGCATTTTCAATGTGGGCAAGGCCATTCTCAAAGATCTTTGCAAAACACACAACTGCAAAGAAAACCTTTTGATCTTTAATCTGAGGGAACAGCTTGACAATATTACCGTCTCAATCTTCACCAAACACCTGTTGGCATTACCAGCAAGAGTACTCAGTGTCTCTAAAGACAGGCAAGAGTACAAGGAAGTTGTAAAAAATGTGACCAAAGATCTGCTAATGCACGCCATCAGCAAAGGAAATGAGACGATGACAATGAATCCAGTAGCATCCGAGTTTATTGTAGAGAGGCTTTTCCAGAAGATCTGGAACAAAATTTTGTCCAAAAAGTACAAAATGTCCATGGAGAACATTGGAGAACTCGCCCTGACAATATACAATGAACTCCATGACAGGTGGGATTCTCCAATACTCTTAATGTGGTCAGGAAACCCAGTAATGGATGAAGCAATCGTCAGCAGCTTCAAAAAACATGCAAAATTGAGGAGCCAAAACATCATCTTTAGGGCTTTCTCATGTGCATGCTAAAGTCTAACCAACACGTGCATGTGATTATGTGAGAAAACCCTTAAATTGGCTTCAAATATTCATTTCAATTGGGCTTTCTAAATGGAATTTTGAAACCAGAGTGGTTAAAAATAACTACTCTTTTTTCCCAACTTCCTTCCCTCATCACCAACTGGCCGAGGCAGATGGCCACCCCATCCCAGAGCCTGGGTCTGCCGGAGGTTTCTCTCTTTATAAGTGAGTTTTTCCTTCCCACTGTCGCCAAAGTGCTTGCTCTAGGGGGTTGGAGTCTTTGTGCATTATTGTAGGGTCTTGACTTTACAATATAAAGCACCATGAGGGAAGTGTTGTTGGGATTTGGTGCTGTTTCTTAACTCAAAAAGTCCAGTTACAACAGGACATTTTGAGTTAAAAAACAAAAAACCAAAATAAAAAAATAAAATGAAATGAAAAAAAAAACTTTGAATTTGTGCTTTGTTTCATTTACTGTTTAAGAAGTTTGTTCTTCCTGCAACTTTTAAAAACAACAAACAACAAATAGCTGAGCTGTTGGATTTACTAAGTGCATCCAAGAATACAAACAAGCAGTCCTCACACACATTTGAGAAAAACTGAGAGACCTTTGAATCTTTATAGCTTACTGAATATTCACCTCTTTACTTTGTCTGCATGTGTCCACTTTTTGTCTTTTTCTATTTGTATTATTCTCATTTCAAAGACATTCAAAGCTATTTGGAGACATGCAGAGTTCCTTAAAGATGAACCTAATATAATTACACCAGTTGTTTAACTGAGGTAATCACGCTTTCCCCCACAGTCCTACGATTTTTCCCTTTTTCTGTAAAGCAATGCAAATACATTTTTAATACTTTCTGTCACGGGTTGCTCTGAGGATCCACTCGCAGGACTCCGGAGTGTGTTTTAACAGAGACGGTTTATTTACAAGATCTTCACCAAGTGTATTTACAGACAGTGCGAGGACAGTGCTATATACAAGATGTGAGAGGCAGGGTTCCAGGGAAAACAAGGGAATCACACACGCGCTCACGCCAGCCTCTCTCCGCTAGTGACCAGTCACTCCTTACACACTCCACACGGGGGAACACGGGGACGGGTCCGGGGAATCTAGAACAGAGAGACACACGTTAACTTTCTGAGACGGAAGCGTGGGAAACTTGGGCTCGACGTGTACTGACTAGAGTCTTCACAACAATCCAGCGTTGAACAGCTGATCTCCTCCTTCTAATATACCAGCTGGTCTGATGAGGCCCAGGTGTGCACGATCCGGGAAGGCGTGGACCGAGGGCGTGAACCCGCCATGAGTTCCGCCCCGGCAAAACAGGGGAGAGGGAGAGAGAGAGGAAAAAGAGAAGAGAAGGGGGGCTAGGAGTGGAGAGATGCTGATCAGCGCCTTGCCGATCCCGCAGGTCGTGACACTTTCAGTCAAGTTTTTAATATTCATACAGGAATAAACTACAACAGAAACACAGTCACAAATATACAGACACCACATTTACATACACATTTAGTACAAATATAATGTTTAAAAGGAGTCTGATTCTTCTACTGATAAACATTTGACTTTGATTTCCAGGAATTTTCCACTGTGAGATTAATGGAAAGTGTACATTGCACATAGTGACAATGAATGACGGACCCGACCACACAGATCGCACTTTACTACACTTTTTACTCAGTTTTTGTCTCTTCCAACCCTCAGCCCCAGCTGCCAGCTACACACACACAACAACAACACAACTGAACTGATGGAGCTCCGCTGTGTCAGCCTCCCTTCGCAACCGTGCCACAAACCACGCCCTGTTACACACATTATATGTCCACAAACATGACTTAAGCTTCCCATTTTAGTTAATGTCAAAATATTTTTTACTGTGATACCACCAGTTTTGCCCTTCAGTGGCTGAACCAGTTTTCATAAATATTATAGTTAGCTGTCTGTGTCTCTCTGGGTATTACACAGCTGTGACTGCTAACTAGCTAATTAGCGAAAGTCAGCGATGTGGATAACTGGGAAAAGTGAGAACTTCATGGTTGTAGAAATTATTCCAGGACTCTAATAAGTACTGTATCAATACCTGTGTTTTACAGTTGGCTCTACTGTACACTTTAAAGGGTTTCAGGCAAAGTTACACTAACCCTAGTTTAAGCCTCAGACCTTCCTGGCTGATGCTAGCAAATGCTAATGTTAGCCTCTGTTTTGGGCTGCTAAAGTAAATACTTTTAGCTAGCTGACCAGCATAGATTATTTCGGTGGTAATATTATTGAAAGTATAGTTTCACCTCAGCACATTTACAATTATATCTATTTTGTAGCACATAGAAATGTTTAGTTAATATTTGCAGACAGACACATTTTCCCTGTAACTGTGTTTTTACTCCAGCATTTGTTGAAAATGTAATTTATGAAATGCTGAGCAGCATTTCTAGTATGTGGAATATTTTTGTCACCCCACTGTGCTAATGTGATCAAATACTAATAATTATTACTAAAAAAAATTCAATAATAAATCAATAACTATTTCTTGATTGAACTATAATGTAAGCGCAGTGCTGGTGTGCAGGGGATTTATATGCCTTGTGGGGGATGCTGACATGTTATAAACTGTTGTGTCTATATCAAGCTTTTAGCCAAATATGAGCAGAGATATTTGTATCTTTCTTAAAAATTCAGATCCTTACATATTATTTGAGAAATGGATCAACAGCTATCACTACTTGAAGCACTCTAAGTCCTGCAGTGGAAAAATATCCCTTATTTCACCTTTGATCACACACTTTGGTTTTCCAGTGCAGAGCAATGGCCAAGAAAAGGAAGGACTTCCCTGAGTGGAAAAAAAAGATGAAGATACAAGCTGGTGATGATCCAGAGCAGCTGGTCTCAGGAAATGAAGAAAAACCCTGATCACCTTCTCTACAGAAACAAGGTGAGTTTAATGTTGTGGTTTAGTTTTTCAAGGTATGTATGTTACTTTAATTATAAACTGTTTCTGTTGCAACAGAATGCTGTTATGTGTATGCAACTCTATGTGAATTATAATCCTTTGTAGGGCTGTGGGATATGACCAAAATCTCACATCCCAATATAAGACATATCTCTCCTGATAACGATATATATCACAAAATAGTGCATTTTCTGTAAATTCTGTGATTCTCGGGCAACCCGACTTATGTGAAGTGTTTTCAGTTGGGCGTCGTGTACCTGGAGTCGAGTGTTTTGACCGATGCGTGAAACTACATTTTTAGACATGAGTTTAAACGGCCGCCATTTTCTTTCTGAGTATTTATTTCACGGCGTGCTGCGAGGAAAAGCCTGTTCTAACGTTTGAGTCTAAGGATTATTTTGAGCACCTGACGGCTCTTTTTTGCTTTTCATTCGTAAACTCTCTCGAAACTCTTTCATGTGATTCTTGTGTAGGTGGTTAAAGAGGTTTGTCGTGTTTGAGTGGTGGTGGGGACCAGTTTGTGGCATAATTTGCATAGTACAGTTTTCTGGGGCGTGTCAGACTTTTCATAACCAAACCATGTCCATGCTACAGAGGTAGCCCCTCGTTTAACAATAAGGTCCTCGATTTCTTTCGACTGGTCCTTCAGTTTGGAGCTAGCTGGTTCTGCCTCATCCTTGCTGGCCATGCTGGTATTCTCTGTGCCTTCATCTGCGTGGTGACTGTAAGCGCCATTTATAGTTACTTGATGTTTTTATTTGAGGTCATTTGTTTGATGCATATTCTGAAATTTTATGTTTGAGAATAATGTATATCATTTCAGTTTATTTTGAAAAGTCTCAACAGAAACTTGAGCTTTATTGTGAAAGGTTTATGTGGAAAATAAACAAGCGGACGGCGGAGCCACACAATGGTTTTACCGTCATTGTTGGTAATGAAAGTACGCGTAAAAACAGTCACTTGTCCGTCCATAGTGTGGTTATTGTAGGTATAAGAGAAAGAGAACTTTAAGAAATAATATAATAACTACAGTAACCATCAAAATCATGAAAAAAAATATTGCCGTAAACAGTTTATTTTGCAACACCACAAAACAAACAATAGTGTATAATATGAAACAATAGACATTTTTATATCGTCATCTGATATATATCGTCATATCGCACAGCCCTAATCCTTTTTTTGTTTATGTTGTTTATGTTCTAGGTAAAAAAAAGTATAAAAATACAAACTTTTTAAAAATGTCTTGTTGTTTCTCTTTTCCTCAGAATAAATTGCGACTAGTCTCAATGGCTGAGATGGAGGAGCAACACAGCGACAAGGAAAAGCTGAGTGTATTTTATTTAAAGCTCAGATGGACCTTGATGTACTAACATGCAGGCTGCATTCAGGACTTTGTCACACTGGTATATGAAGAGTGGTAACAAGACTTTGTAGTAATTTGTCTTACTATTGTCTTATTTGTTGTGATTTAGGGTGTGTGCGCACAAGCAGAGGTTTTTGTTTGTAACCGTAACCTCGTTTTCAGAGTCTTGTCTAACATTTAATGGTCATGAAATATGTCAGACTTTTTCCTCTACTTAAACAGCTAAGGGCATTTGAACACCGTGGAGAGAAAGGTGTGCATTAAGGATTTTGAACTATGATGTTTAAGTGTTGTCACTGCTGAGGATTCGTGGACACAGGTCCTTATTCACTACGCTGCTGTTTACAGTTTAACTTTTCATCAGAACAATCACTTCTAATTGTACTTTGCTCCTCACTGACAAAACAAGTCCAGTAAATACACTTATCTTTAAGTTTGGGACAGTGATCTGTCTTAATTTATTTTGTGTTGTAGTTATCATATGGGGAAAAGTCCTGTGGTTATCCATCCGTCCTGTTCGAATAAACCCAAAGTTCAGGAACATCTTCTTTAGATCTGTTCAGTTTTATTCATGTGGCACCACTTAAACAGTCAACAACTTTCGACTCAAGTATGTTATAGTATGTAAGGTAAAGAGCCCAAAGAGTTAATCTCAGACAAATGTTCACACAAATGTGAATTACATTCACTTCATTAATGAAGTGAATGTAATTCAGTAATCAAAGGTGTTTGGCTATAACTGACTACATGTGTATACTGTATCATAAGTGGACAGACATGGATGTAAACCACACCTTAACCATTTGGCTGAGGCAAAACTACCACAAGGCAGTGATTCTAACTAAAAGGTACTCTGGATATTATTAAATGTGAACATATCGTTAAATATGACATTTTTTGTTTGTCAGGTGTCCTGTTTGAAGAAAACACTTGGTAGCCACTTGAATGAATAAACTCATTTACATGAGGGCAACCTGATTTCAAGGAAATAAAAATGCTCAAATTTGAAAGCTTGTGAGTTATTTTGTTCATGTATCAGCTGTTTAGTCGTTTTATGACAAGATGGATGCTGTCGTTATATTTTAGTATAGTGTTTGAGTTAAGGAGAATAAAAGAATATTTAACATTAATTGTACCAATGTTGTTGTGTACGAAGCACAAATTAATTTAAGTTTTAATTCATGAATTTTTGATTACATGGTGTACTAGGTTGTAATTGCATAGAAATGTACGTTTAAGGATATAAAGAACTATATTTAATGAGTTACAGTGGAAAGAAGTGCTTGGAAATAGTAATATAAACAGAAATTTCAATTTTTCTATTAACGGAAAATATCAGTTAATGATACAGAAAATATACTGTGAATAAACGGAATTTTCCGTTTTATCATTTACAGAAAAGTCCGTCAAACGTCCGTTAAAAAAAACAGAAAATGTACTGGCAGAAAATTACCAGGACATTTTCCGTTTTTCTACGGAATATTTTTTTACAGTGTTGCATATAATTACATTTTTGCTTGATGCATAAAGTTAAGATTAAAACTAATAAAACAAGTTATAAAAAGGGACTTTTGTATTTTTGTATGTCTACATTTTGTATGATGGATTATGTAGAAAAAGTAGAACTGGGCTGAAAGTTCTATCACTTTATCACCTATTCAGGTTGTAAATCGTGTTTTTAAAAAGTAACTAAGTAATTAATTACTTTTGAAAATAAGTAATCAGTAAAGTAACGGGATTACTTTTGGGGGGAAGTGATCAGTAATTAGTTACTGATTCAAGTAACTTGACCAACACTGGTGATGAGCACCATGAGGAAGAATCAAAACAGTATTTCTTTACTGTTTTGATTCTTCCTCAAAGCGCTCACGAGGACAGAAAACCAAACCAGTGACATGAATCATGCTCAAAATGTCAAACTCTGAGAAACAGATCAAAGAGCGTCTTTATTTCTCTCACACTCACAGTGAACTAGAGCAGGGAGTTTTTCTGATGTCACCACTGGAGGGCGCTGTGGACCAGCTGGTCCCAGCTCCAGCTTGGTTTCGCACCAGTACTGAGCTCCATCATCTTCTCTACTGGGAGTGATGTTCAGAGTGAAGGTCTCATTCACTGGTTTCTTCTGTTCACTGTTGGACTGTAGGTGACCCAGTGCTGTGTTTCCTCTGTAGAAGGTCACAGTGAGGCTTTGAACAGGAGCTACGTTCTGTACGCTACACTGCAGGGTGTACTGCTGATTCTCAAACATCATCTCAGTGTGGTTTACAAAGCTGATGGAGACACTTCCTGGAGGCGCTGAGAAGACAGGGAAAGAAAGAGTAACACAGGTAGATGTCAGTCAGTAACCGCTGAGCTCACGAATCCGTCTGTGTATTTACACACAGAGGTCGAATTTGGTCTGATTGTAAACAGCCTTTAAAGTTAAATGTTGCTACCAGGGGCGTCATAGTGGAGGCAAAAGTGATGCTCAGATAAAGACACCCAAGGAGCCAAAGGAAGGAGGCAGCCGCAGGTCTCTCTCTTAAGGATGTAACACAAGATGAGCTCATACGGTGGCAATTAAACGTTATTAAAACAGCAAATAGCTTTTATCGGTGTGGTTGGTTTTAAGGTTGATTTAAAAAATTGCGTTCTTTTCTAAACAGAGGAGAGTTCAGCTTTTTTCATTATATATATCACAGAAAACGAAGACGTCATTTATTCATTGTTGAAAATCAGCGCAGTTAGAAGTAAACTGTGTGTCGGAAACATTAATAGATCAGTTCGCCCGCTTGTTTGAAATATTATGAGTAAGCCACAGGACCACAGGCAATAATCTGGGAGTGGGCAAAAAGACGTGATAGAGGCGGATGGAGGTGAAGAGAGCGTGGAAAATAAAGGTTTTCTACCACAGAGAAGAGCTTTTGCGTAAGTGGTGAAAATGGTTTTCGGGCCTGTTTCAAACATTAAAGGAGAGAGAATCGGGCCATGACGTCAGAAACTCCGACAGCCCGTTCTTTATGGGCGTTACCTATTTTCAAAGAGCCAATAGGGAACGTTCTTGTGGGCGGGGCCTGATTCAAAGATGAAAGGCAAGAGAACCAGGCCGTGACGTCACAGTCAACTCAAGTCTATAAATTGCAGGTGAAACCCACACTGGACCAGACTTACTTATAGTCACGAGCGATTCACTGGATGAGATTTTGTTCTGCTACCCTCAGTCACATTTGAATGTCTGACTCATTGTAACATCGTAGCTTAAATGTCAAAAACGAGTGACCAACAAGCAAAACCAGAATTAGTGTGCACTATGCCAAAGAGTACACTGGGCGACCTGAAGGTCGAGGAGGAAGAAAATAAGAAAGTCCTGGAAGAGGAGAAGACAATGGTAGAGGACGCAAAGAAACAAACTGAACAGGAAAAACAAGTGTTAGAAGAAGTGCAGTTTGTATTCAAAGATGAGACCAACCAGGCTGAAGTATCAGCTTTGGAAAAGACACTGAAGCTGCAGAAGAAGGTGCGCGTCAACTGGGTTGTTCAGTTGGTGGTTTTACTGGCCAAAGAAAAGGTCTCCTCCAAATACAAGATCTTCACAGAGCGCCTCACTCCTGACTGCATCAGCCGTCGTCTGACTGAGAAAATCTGGCCTGAAGTTGAGGAGAAACACTTGAATTTATCCCACGACAGCATTTTCAATGTGGGCAAGGCCATTCTCAAAGATCTTTGCAAAACACACAACTGCAAAGAAAACCTTTTGATCTTTAATCTGAGGGAACAGCTTGACAATATTACCGTCTCAATCTTCACCAAACACCTGTTGGCATTACCAGCAAGAGTACTCAGTGTCTCTAAAGACAGGCAAGAGTACAAGGAAGTTGTAAAAAATGTGACCAAAGATCTGCTAATGCACGCCATCAGCAAAGGAAATGAGACGATGACAATGAATCCAGTAGCATCCGAGTTTATTGTAGAGAGGCTTTTCCAGAAGATCTGGAACAAAATTTTGTCCAAAAAGTACAAAATGTCCATGGAGAACATTGGAGAACTCGCCCTGACAATATACAATGAACTCCATGACAGGTGGGATTCTCCAATACTCTTAATGTGGTCAGGAAACCCAGTAATGGATGAAGCAATCGTCAGCAGCTTCAAAAAACATGCAAAATTGAGGAGCCAAAACATCATCTTTAGGGCTTTCTCATGTGCATGCTAAAGTCTAACCAACACGTGCATGTGATTATGTGAGAAAACCCTTAAATTGGCTTCAAATATTCATTTCAATTGGGCTTTCTAAATGTAATTTTGAAACCAGAGTGGTTAAAAATAACTACTCTTTTTTCCCAACTTCCTTCCCTCATCACCAACTGGCCGAGGCAGATGGCCACCCCATCCCAGAGCCTGGGTCTGCCGGAGGTTTCTCTCTTTATAAGTGAGTTTTTCCTTCCCACTGTCGCCAAAGTGCTTGCTCTAGGGGGTTGGAGTCTTTGTGCATTATTGTAGGGTCTTGACTTTACAATATAAAGCACCATGAGGGAAGTGTTGTTGGGATTTGGTGCTGTTTCTTAACTCAAAAAGTCCAGTTACAACAGGACATTTTGAGTTAAAAAACAAAAAAAACAAAATAAAAAAATAAAATGAAATGAAAAAAAAACTTTGAATTTGTGCTTTGTTTCATTTACTGTTTAAGAAGTTTGTTCTTCCTGCAACTTTTAAAAACAACAAACAACAAATAGCTGAGCTGTTGGATTTACTAAGTGCATCCAAGAATACAAACAAGCAGTCCTCACACACATTTGAGAAAAACTGAGAGACCTTTGAATCTTTATAGCTTACTGAATATTCACCTCTTTACTTTGTCTGCATGTGTCCACTTTTTGTCTTTTTCTATTTGTATTATTCTCATTTCAAAGACATTCAAAGCTATTTGGAGACATGCAGAGTTCCTTAAAGATGAACCTAATATAATTACACCAGTTGTTTAACTGAGGTAATCACGCTTTCCCCCACAGTCCTACGATTTTTCCCTTTTTCTGTAAAGCAATTGCATATAATTAAATTTTTGCTTGATGCATAAAGTTAAGATTAAAACTAATAAAACAAGTTATAAAAAGGGACTTTTGTATTTTTGTATGTCTACATTTTGTATGATGGATTATGTAGAAAAAGTAGAACTGGGCTGAAAGTTCTATCACTTTATCACCTATTCAGGTTGTAAATCGTGTTTTTAAAAAGTAACTAAGTAATTAATTACTTTTGAAAATAAGTAATCAGTAAAGTAACGGGATTACTTTTGGGGGGAAGTAATTAGTTACTGATTCAAGTAACTTGACCAACACTGGTGATGAGCACCATGAGGAAGAATCAAAACAGTATTTCTTTACTGTTTTGATTCTTCCTCAAAGCGCTCACGAGGACAGAAAACCAAACCAGTGACATGAATCATGCTCAAAATGTCAAACTCTGAGAAACAGATCAAAGAGCGTCTTTATTTCTCTCACACTCACAGTGAACTAGAGCAGGGAGTTTTTCTGATGTCACCACTGGAGGGCGCTGTGGACCAGCTGGTCCCAGCTCCAGCTTGGTTTCGCACCAGTACTGAGCTCCATCATCTTCTCTACTGGGAGTGATGTTCAGAGTGAAGGTCTCATTCACTGGTTTCTTCTGTTCACTGTTGGACTGTAGGTGACCCAGTGCTGTGTTTCCTCTGTAGAAGGTCACAGTGAGGCTTTGAACAGGAGCTACGTTCTGTACGCTACACTGCAGGGTGTACTGCTGATTCTCAAACATCATCTCAGTGTGGTTTACAAAGCTGATGGAGACACTTCCTGGAGGCGCTGAGAAGACAGGGAAAGAAAGAGTAACACAGGTAGATGTCAGTCAGTAACCGCTGAGCTCACGAATCCGTCTGTGTATTTACACACAGAGGTCGAATTTGGTCTGATTGTAAACAGCCTTTAAAGTTAAATGTTGCTACCAGGGGCGTCATAGTGGAGGCAAAAGTGATGCTCAGATAAAGACACCCAAGGAGCCAAAGGAAGGAGGCAGCCGCAGGTCTCTCTCTTAAGGATGTAACACAAGATGAGCTCATACGGTGGCAATTAAACGTTATTAAAACAGCAAATAGCTTTTATCGGTGTGGTTGGTTTTAAGGTTGATTTAAAAAATTGCGTTCTTTTCTAAACAGAGGAGAGTTCAGCTTTTTTCATTATATATATCACAGAAAACGAAGACGTCATTTATTCATTGTTGAAAATCAGCGCAGTTAGAAGTAAACTGTGTGTCGGAAACATTAATAGATCAGTTCGCCCGCTTGTTTGAAATATTATGAGTAAGCCACAGGACCACAGGCAATAATCTGGGAGTGGGCAAAAAGACGTGATAGAGGCGGATGGAGGTGAAGAGAGCGTGGAAAATAAAGGTTTTCTACCACAGAGAAGAGCTTTTGCGTAAGTGGTGAAAATGGTTTTCGGGCCTGTTTCAAACATTAAAGGAGAGAGAATCGGGCCATGACGTCAGAAACTCCGACAGCCCGTTCTTTATGGGCGTTACCTATTTTCAAAGAGCCAATAGGGAACGTTCTTGTGGGCGGGGCCTGATTCAAAGATGAAAGGCAAGAGAACCAGGCCGTGACGTCACAGTCAACTCAAGTCTATAAATTGCAGGTGAAACCCACACTGGACCAGACTTACTTATAGTCACGAGCGATTCACTGGATGAGATTTTGTTCTGCTACCCTCAGTCACATTTGAATGTCTGACTCATTGTAACATCGTAGCTTAAATGTCAAAAACGAGTGACCAACAAGCAAAACCAGAATTAGTGTGCACTATGCCAAAGAGTACACTGGGCGACCTGAAGGTCGAGGAGGAAGAAAATAAGAAAGTCCTGGAAGAGGAGAAGACAATGGTAGAGGACGCAAAGAAACAAACTGAACAGGAAAAACAAGTGTTAGAAGAAGTGCAGTTTGTATTCAAAGATGAGACCAACCAGGCTGAAGTATCAGCTTTGGAAAAGACACTGAAGCTGCAGAAGAAGGTGCGCGTCAACTGGGTTGTTCAGTTGGTGGTTTTACTGGCCAAAGAAAAGGTCTCCTCCAAATACAAGATCTTCACAGAGCGCCTCACTCCTGACTGCATCAGCCGTCGTCTGACTGAGAAAATCTGGCCTGAAGTTGAGGAGAAACACTTGAATTTATCCCACGACAGCATTTTCAATGTGGGCAAGGCCATTCTCAAAGATCTTTGCAAAACACACAACTGCAAAGAAAACCTTTTGATCTTTAATCTGAGGGAACAGCTTGACAATATTACCGTCTCAATCTTCACCAAACACCTGTTGGCATTACCAGCAAGAGTACTCAGTGTCTCTAAAGACAGGCAAGAGTACAAGGAAGTTGTAAAAAATGTGACCAAAGATCTGCTAATGCACGCCATCAGCAAAGGAAATGAGACGATGACAATGAATCCAGTAGCATCCGAGTTTATTGTAGAGAGGCTTTTCCAGAAGATCTGGAACAAAATTTTGTCAAAAAAGTACAAAATGTCCATGGAGAACATTGGAGAACTCGCCCTGACAATATACAATGAACTCCATGACAGGTGGGATTCTCCAATACTCTTAATGTGGTCAGGAAACCCAGTAATGGATGAAGCAATCGTCAGCAGCTTCAAAAAACATGCAAAATTGAGGAGCCAAAACATCATCTTTAGGGCTTTCTCATGTGCATGCTAAAGTCTAACCAACACGTGCATGTGATTATGTGAGAAAACCCTTAAATTGGCTTCAAATATTCATTTCAATTGGGCTTTCTAAATGTAATTTTGAAACCAGAGTGGTTAAAAATAACTACTCTTTTTTCCCAACTTCCTTCCCTCATCACCAACTGGCCGAGGCAGATGGCCACCCCATCCCAGAGCCTGGGTCTGCCGGAGGTTTCTCTCTTTATAAGTGAGTTTTTCCTTCCCACTGTCGCCAAAGTGCTTGCTCTAGGGGGTTGGAGTCTTTGTGCATTATTGTAGGGTCTTGACTTTACAATATAAAGCACCATGAGGGAAGTGTTGTTGGGATTTGGTGCTGTTTCTTAACTCAAAAAGTCCAGTTACAACAGGACATTTTGAGTTAAAAAACAAAAAACCAAAATAAAAAAATAAAATGAAATGAAAAAAAAAACTTTGAATTTGTGCTTTGTTTCATTTACTGTTTAAGAAGTTTGTTCTTCCTGCAACTTTTAAAAACAACAAACAACAAATAGCTGAGCTGTTGGATTTACTAAGTGCATCCAAGAATACAAACAAGCAGTCCTCACACACATTTGAGAAAAACTGAGAGACCTTTGAATCTTTATAGCTTACTGAATATTCACCTCTTTACTTTGTCTGCATGTGTCCACTTTTTGTCTTTTTCTATTTGTATTATTCTCATTTCAAAGACATTCAAAGCTATTTGGAGACATGCAGAGTTCCTTAAAGATGAACCTAATATAATTACACCAGTTGTTTAACTGAGGTAATCACGCTTTCCCCCACAGTCCTACGATTTTTCCCTTTTTCTGTAAAGCAATGCAAATACATTTTTAATACTTTCTGTCACGGGTTGCTCTGAGGATCCACTCGCAGGACTCCGGAGTGTGTTTTAACAGAGACGGTTTATTTACAAGATCTTCACCAAGTGTATTTAAAGACGGTGCGAGGACAGTGCTATATACAAGATGTGAGAGGCAGGGTTCCAGGGAAAACAAGGGAATCACACACGCGCTCACGCCAGCCTCTCTCCGCTAGTGACCAGTCACTCCTTACACACTCCACACGGGGGAACACGGGGACGGGTCCGGGGAATCTAGAACAGAGAGACACACGTTAACTTTCTGAGACGGAAGCGTGGGAAACTTGGGCTCGACGTGTACTGACTAGAGTCTTCACAACAATCCAGCGTTGAACAGCTGATCTCCTCCTTCTAATATACCAGCTGGTCTGATGAGGCCCAGGTGTGCACGATCCGGGAAGGCGTGGACCGAGGGCGTGAACCCGCCATGAGTTCCGCCCCGGCAAAACAGGGGAGAGGGAGAGAGAGAGGAAAAAGAGAAGAGAAGGGGGGCTAGGAGTGGAGAGATGCTGATCAGCGCCTTGCCGATCCCGCAGGTCGTGACACTTTCAGTCAAGTTTTTAATATTCATACAGGAATAAACTACAACAGAAACACAGTCACAAATATACAGACACCACATTTACATACACATTTAGTACAAATATAATGTTTAAAAGGAGTCTGATTCTTCTACTGATAAACATTTGACTTTGATTTCCAGGAATTTTCCACTGTGAGATTAATGGAAAGTGTACATTGCACATAGTGACAATGAATGACGGACCCGACCACACAGATCGCACTTTACTACACTTTTTACTCAGTTTTTGTCTCTTCCAACCCTCAGCCCCAGCTGCCAGCTACACACACACAACAACAACACAACTGAACTGATGGAGCTCCGCTGTGTCAGCCTCCCTTCGCAACCGTGCCACAAACCACGCCCTGTTACACACATTATATGTCCACAAACATGACTTAAGCTTCCCATTTTAGTTAATGTCAAAATATTTTTTACTGTGATACCACCAGTTTTGCCCTTCAGTGGCTGAACCAGTTTTCATAAATATTATAGTTAGCTGTCTGTGTCTCTCTGGGTATTACACAGCTGTGACTGCTAACTAGCTAATTAGCGAAAGTCAGCGATGTGGATAACTGGGAAAAGTGAGAACTTCATGGTTGTAGAAATTATTCCAGGACTCTAATAAGTACTGTATCAATACCTGTGTTTTACAGTTGGCTCTACTGTACACTTTAAAGGGTTTCAGGCAAAGTTACACTAACCCTAGTTTAAGCCTCAGACCTTCCTGGCTGATGCTAGCAAATGCTAATGTTAGCCTCTGATTTGGGCTGCTAAAGTAAATACTTTTAGCTAGCTGACCAGCATAGATTATTTCGGTGGTAATATTATTGAAAGTATAGTTTCACCTCAGCACATTTACAATTATATCTATTTTGTAGCACATAGAAATGTTTAGTTAATATTTGCAGACAGACACATTTTCCCTGTAACTGTGTTTTTACTCCAGCATTTGTTGAAAATGTAATTTATGAAATGCTGAGCAGCATTTCTAGTATGTGGAATATTTTTGTCACCCCACTGTGCTAATGTGATCAAATACTAATAATTATTACTAAAAAAAATTCAATAATAAATCAATAACTATTTCTTGATTGAACTATAATGTAAGCGCAGTGCTGGTGTGCAGGGGATTTATATGCCTTGTGGGGGATGCTGACATGTTATAAACTGTTGTGTCTATATCAAGCTTTTAGCCAAATATAAGCAGAGATATTTGTATCTTTCTTAAAAATTCAGATCCTTACATATTATTTGAGAAATGGATCAACAGCTATCACTACTTGAAGCACTCTAAGTCCTGCAGTGGAAAAATATCCCTTATTTCACCTTTGATCACACACTTTGGTTTTCCAGTGCAGAGCAATGGCCAAGAAAAGGAAGGACTTCCCTGAGTGGAAAAAAAAGATGAAGATACAAGCTGGTGATGATCCAGAGCAGCTGGTCTCAGGAAATGAAGAAAAACCCTGATCACCTTCTCTACAGAAACAAGGTGAGTTTAATGTTGTGGTTTAGTTTTTCAAGGTATGTATGTTACTTTAATTATAAACTGTTTCTGTTGCAACAGAATGCTGTTATGTGTATGCAACTCTATGTGAATTATAATCCTTTGTAGGGCTGTGGGATATGACCAAAATCTCACATCCCAATATAAGACATATCTCTCCTGATAACGATATATATCACAAAATAGTGCATTTTCTGTAAATTCTGTGATTCTCGGGCAACCCGACTTATGTGAAGTGTTTTCAGTTGGGCGTCGTGTACCTGGAGTCGAGTGTTTTGACCGATGCGTGAAACTACATTTTTAGACATGAGTTTAAACGGCCGCCATTTTCTTTCTGAGTATTTATTTCACAGCGTGCTGCGAGGAAAAGCCTGTTCTAACGTTTGAGTCTAAGGATTATTTTGAGCACCTGACGGCTCTTTTTTGCTTTTCATTCGTAAACTCTCTCGAAACTCTTTCATGTGATTCTTGTGTAGGTGGTTAAAGAGGTTTGTCGTGTTTGAGTGGTGGTGGGGACCAGTTTGTGGCATAATTTGCATAGTACAGTTTTCTGGGGCGTGTCAGACTTTTCATAACCAAACCATGTCCATGCTACAGAGGTAGCCCCTCGTTTAACAATAAGGTCCTCGATTTCTTTCGACTGGTCCTTCAGTTTGGAGCTAGCTGGTTCTGCCTCATCCTTGCTGGCCATGCTGGTATTCTCTGTGCCTTCATCTGCGTGGTGACTGTAAGCGCCATTTATAGTTACTTGATGTTTTTATTTGAGGTCATTTGTTTGATGCATATTCTGAAATTTTATGTTTGAGAATAATGTATATCATTTCAGTTTATTTTGAAAAGTCTCAACAGAAACTTGAGCTTTATTGTGAAAGGTTTATGTGGAAAATAAACAAGCGGACGGCGGAGCCACACAATGGTTTTACCGTCATTGTTGGTAATGAAAGTACGCGTAAAAACAGTCACTTGTCCGTCCATAGTGTGGTTATTGTAGGTATAAGAGAAAGAGAACTTTAAGAAATAATATAATAACTACAGTAACCATCAAAATCATGAAAAAAAATATTGCCGTAAACAGTTTATTTTGCAACACCACAAAACAAACAATAGTGTATAATATGAAACAATAGACATTTTTATATCGTCATCTGATATATATCGTCATATCGCACAGCCCTAATCCTTTTTTTGTTTATGTTGTTTATGTTCTAGGTAAAAAAAAGTATAAAAATACAAACTTTTTAAAAATGTCTTGTTGTTTCTCTTTTCCTCAGAATAAATTGCGACTAGTCTCAATGGCTGAGATGGAGGAGCAACACAGCGACAAGGAAAAGCTGAGTGTATTTTATTTAAAGCTCAGATGGACCTTGATGTACTAACATGCAGGCTGCATTCAGGACTTTGTCACACTGGTATATGAAGAGTGGTAACAAGACTTTGTAGTAATTTGTCTTACTATTGTCTTATTTGTTGTGATTTAGGGTCTGTGCGCACAAGCAGAGGTTTTTGTTTGTAACCGTAACCTCGTTTTCAGAGTCTTGTCTAACATTTAATGGTCATGAAATATGTCAGACTTTTTCCTCTACTTAAACAGCTAAGGGCATTTGAACACCGTGGAGAGAAAGGTGTGCATTAAGGATTTTGAACTATGATGTTTAAGTGTTGTCACTGCTGAGGATTCGTGGACACAGGTCCTTATTCACTACGCTGCTGTTTACAGTTTAACTTTTCATCAGAACAATCACTTCTAATTGTACTTTGCTCCTCACTGACAAAACAAGTCCAGTAAATACACTTATCTTTAAGTTTGGGACAGTGATCTGTCTTAATTTATTTTGTGTTGTAGTTATCATATGGGGAAAAGTCCTGTGGTTATCCATCCGTCCTGTTCGAATAAACCCAAAGTTCAGGAACATCTTCTTTAGATCTCTTCAGTTTTATTCATGTGGCACCACTTAAACAGTCAACAACTTTCGACTCAAGTATGTTATAGTATGTAAGGTAAAGAGCCCAAAGAGTTAATCTCAGACAAATGTTCACACAAATGTGAATTACATTCACTTCATTAATGAAGTGAATGTAATTCAGTAATCAAAGGTGTTTGGCTATAACTGACTACATGTGTATACTGTATCATAAGTGGACAGACATGGATGTAAACCACACCTTAACCATTTGGCTGAGGCAAAACTACCACAAGGCAGTGATTCTAACTAAAAGGTACTCTGGATATTATTAAATGTGAACATATCGTTAAATATGACATTTTTTGTTTGTCAGGTGTCCTGTTTGAAGAAAACACTTGGTAGCCACTTGAATGAATAAACTCATTTACATGAGGGCAACCTGATTTCAAGGAAATAAAAATGCTCAAATTTGAAAGCTTGTGAGTTATTTTGTTCATGTATCAGCTGTTTAGTCGTTTTATGACAAGATGGATGCTGTCGTTATATTTTAGTATAGTGTTTGAGTTAAGGAGAATAA
Source organism: Perissodus microlepis (assembly GCF_051167445.1). NCBI lineage: Eukaryota > Metazoa > Chordata > Actinopteri > Cichliformes > Cichlidae > Perissodus > Perissodus microlepis. The sequence goes on along the minus strand of NC_140471.1, from coordinate 2,939,377 downwards.
AAGAATATTTAACATTAATTGTACCAATGTTGTTGTGTACGAAGCACAAATTAATTTAAGTTTTAATTTATGAATTTTTGATTACATGGTGTACTAGGTTGTAATTGCATAGAAATGTACGTTTAAGGATATAAAGAACTATATTTAATGAGTTACAGTGGAAAGAAGTGCTTGGAAATAGTAATATAAACAGAAATTTCAATTTTTCTATTAACGGAAAAATATCAGTTAATGATACAGAAAATATACTGTGAATAAACGGAATTTTCCGTTTTATCATTTACAGAAAAGTCCGTCAAACGTCTGTTAAAAAAAACAGAAAATGTACTGGCAGAAAATTACCAGGACATTTTCCGTTTTTCTACGGAATATTTTTTTACAGTGTTGCATATAATTAAATTTTTGCTTGATGCATAAAGTTAAGATTAAAACTAATAAAACAAGTTATAAAAAGGGACTTTTGTATTTTTGTATGTCTACATTTTGTATGATGGATTATGTAGAAAAAGTAGAACTGGGCTGAAAGTTCTATCACTTTATCACCTATTCAGGTTGTAAATCGTGTTTTTAAAAAGTAACTAAGTAATTAATTACTTTTGAAAATAAGTAATCAGTAAAGTAACGGGATTACTTTTGGGGGGAAGTGATCAGTAATTAGTTACTGATTCAAGTAACTTGACCAACACTGGTGATGAGCACCATGAGGAAGAATCAAAACAGTATTTCTTTACTGTTTTGATTCTTCCTCAAAGCGCTCACGAGGACAGAAAACCAAACCAGTGACATGAATCATGCTCAAAATGTCAAACTCTGAGAAACAGATCAAAGAGCGTCTTTATTTCTCTCACACTCACAGTGAACTAGAGCAGGGAGTTTTTCTGATGTCACCACTGGAGGGCGCTGTGGACCAGCTGGTCCCAGCTCCAGCTTGGTTTCGCACCAGTACTGAGCTCCATCATCTTCTCTACTGGGAGTGATGTTCAGAGTGAAGGTCTCATTCACTGGTTTCTTCTGTTCACTGTTGGACTGTAGGTGACCCAGTGCTGTGTTTCCTCTGTAGAAGGTCACAGTGAGGCTTTGAACAGGAGCTACGTTCTGTACGCTACACTGCAGGGTGTACTGCTGATTCTCAAACATCATCTCAGTGTGGTTTACAAAGCTGATGGAGACACTTCCTGGAGGCGCTGAGAAGACAGGGAAAGAAAGAGTAACACAGGTAGATGTCAGTCAGTAACCGCTGAGCTCACGAATCCGTCTGTGTATTTACACACAGAGGTCGAATTTGGTCTGATTGTAAACAGCCTTTAAAGTTAAATGTTGCTACCAGGGGCGTCATAGTGGAGGCAAAAGTGATGCTCAGATAAAGACACCCAAGGAGCCAAAGGAAGGAGGCAGCCGCAGGTCTCTCTCTTAAGGATGTAACACAAGATGAGCTCATACGGTGGCAATTAAACGTTATTAAAACAGCAAATAGCTTTTATCGGTGTGGTTGGTTTTAAGGTTGATTTAAAAAATTGCGTTCTTTTCTAAACAGAGGAGAGTTCAGCTTTTTTCATTATATATATCACAGAAAACGAAGACGTCATTTATTCATTGTTGAAAATCAGCGCAGTTAGAAGTAAACTGTGTGTCGGAAACATTAATAGATCAGTTCGCCCGCTTGTTTGAAATATTATGAGTAAGCCACAGGACCACAGGCAATAATCTGGGAGTGGGCAAAAAGACGTGATAGAGGCGGATGGAGGTGAAGAGAGCGTGGAAAATAAAGGTTTTCTACCACAGAGAAGAGCTTTTGCGTAAGTGGTGAAAATGGTTTTCGGGCCTGTTTCAAACATTAAAGGAGAGAGAATCGGGCCATGACGTCAGAAACTCCGACAGCCCGTTCTTTATGGGCGTTACCTATTTTCAAAGAGCCAATAGGGAACGTTCTTGTGGGCGGGGCCTGATTCAAAGATGAAAGGCAAGAGAACCAGGCCGTGACGTCACAGTCAACTCAAGTCTATAAATTGCAGGTGAAACCCACACTGGACCAGACTTACTTATAGTCACGAGCGATTCACTGGATGAGATTTTGTTCTGCTACCCTCAGTCACATTTGAATGTCTGACTCATTGTAACATCGTAGCTTAAATGTCAAAAACGAGTGACCAACAAGCAAAACCAGAATTAGTGTGCACTATGCCAAAGAGTACACTGGGCGACCTGAAGGTCGAGGAGGAAGAAAATAAGAAAGTCCTGGAAGAGGAGAAGACAATGGTAGAGGACGCAAAGAAACAAACTGAACAGGAAAAACAAGTGTTAGAAGAAGTGCAGTTTGTATTCAAAGATGAGACCAACCAGGCTGAAGTATCAGCTTTGGAAAAGACACTGAAGCTGCAGAAGAAGGTGCGCGTCAACTGGGTTGTTCAGTTGGTGGTTTTACTGGCCAAAGAAAAGGTCTCCTCCAAATACAAGATCTTCACAGAGCGCCTCACTCCTGACTGCATCAGCCGTCGTCTGACTGAGAAAATCTGGCCTGAAGTTGAGGAGAAACACTTGAATTTATCCCACGACAGCATTTTCAATGTGGGCAAGGCCATTCTCAAAGATCTTTGCAAAACACACAACTGCAAAGAAAACCTTTTGATCTTTAATCTGAGGGAACAGCTTGACAATATTACCGTCTCAATCTTCACCAAACACCTGTTGGCATTACCAGCAAGAGTACTCAGTGTCTCTAAAGACAGGCAAGAGTACAAGGAAGTTGTAAAAAATGTGACCAAAGATCTGCTAATGCACGCCATCAGCAAAGGAAATGAGACGATGACAATGAATCCAGTAGCATCCGAGTTTATTGTAGAGAGGCTTTTCCAGAAGATCTGGAACAAAATTTTGTCAAAAAAGTACAAAATGTCCATGGAGAACATTGGAGAACTCGCCCTGACAATATACAATGAACTCCATGACAGGTGGGATTCTCCAATACTCTTAATGTGGTCAGGAAACCCAGTAATGGATGAAGCAATCGTCAGCAGCTTCAAAAAACATGCAAAATTGAGGAGCCAAAACATCATCTTTAGGGCTTTCTCATGTGCATGCTAAAGTCTAACCAACACGTGCATGTGATTATGTGAGAAAACCCTTAAATTGGCTTCAAATATTCATTTCAATTGGGCTTTCTAAATGTAATTTTGAAACCAGAGTGGTTAAAAATAACTACTCTTTTTTCCCAACTTCCTTCCCTCATCACCAACTGGCCGAGGCAGATGGCCACCCCATCCCAGAGCCTGGGTCTGCCGGAGGTTTCTCTCTTTATAAGTGAGTTTTTCCTTCCCACTGTCGCCAAAGTGCTTGCTCTAGGGGGTTGGAGTCTTTGTGCATTATTGTAGGGTCTTGACTTTACAATATAAAGCACCATGAGGGAAGTGTTGTTGGGATTTGGTGCTGTTTCTTAACTCAAAAAGTCCAGTTACAACAGGACATTTTGAGTTAAAAAACAAAAAAAACAAAATAAAAAAATAAAATGAAATGAAAAAAAAAACTTTGAATTTGTGCTTTGTTTCATTTACTGTTTAAGAAGTTTGTTCTTCCTGCAACTTTTAAAAACAACAAACAACAAATAGCTGAGCTGTTGGATTTACTAAGTGCATCCAAGAATACAAACAAGCAGTCCTCACACACATTTGAGAAAAACTGAGAGACCTTTGAATCTTTATAGCTTACTGAATATTCACCTCTTTACTTTGTCTGCATGTGTCCACTTTTTGTCTTTTTCTATTTGTATTATTCTCATTTCAAAGACATTCAAAGCTATTTGGAGACATGCAGAGTTCCTTAAAGATGAACCTAATATAATTACACCAGTTGTTTAACTGAGGTAATCACGCTTTCCCCCACAGTCCTACGATTTTTCCCTTTTTCTGTAAAGCAATGCAAATACATTTTTAATACTTTCTGTCACGGGTTGCTCTGAGGATCCACTCGCAGGACTCCGGAGTGTGTTTTAACAGAGACGGTTTATTTACAAGATCTTCACCAAGTGTATTTACAGACAGTGCGAGGACAGTGCTATATACAAGATGTGAGAGGCAGGGTTCCAGGGAAAACAAGGGAATCACACACGCGCTCACGCCAGCCTCTCTCCGCTAGTGACCAGTCACTCCTTACGCACTCCACACGGGGGAACACGGGGACGGGTCCGGGGAATCTAGAACAGAGAGACACACGTTAACTTTCTGAGACGGAAGCGTGGGAAACTTGGGCTCGACGTGTACTGACTAGAGTCTTCACAACAATCCAGCGTTGAACAGCTGATCTCCTCCTTCTAATATACCAGCTGGTCTGATGAGGCCCAGGTGTGCACGATCCGGGAAGGCGTGGACCGAGGGCGTGAACCCGCCATGAGTTCCGCCCCGGCAAAACAAGGGAGAGGGAGAGAGAGAGGAAAAAGAGAAGAGAAGGGGGGCTAGGAGTGGAGAGATGCTGATCAGCGCCTTGCCGATCCCGCAGGTCGTGACACTTTCAGTCAAGTTTTTAATATTCATACAGGAATAAACTACAACAGAAACACAGTCACAAATATACAGACACCACATTTACATACACATTTAGTACAAATATAATGTTTAAAAGGAGTCTGATTCTTCTACTGATAAACATTTGACTTTGATTTCCAGGAATTTTCCACTGTGAGATTAATGGAAAGTGTACATTGCACATAGTGACAATGAATGACGGACCCGACCACACAGATCGCACTTTACTACACTTTTTACTCAGTTTTTGTCTCTTCCAACCCTCAGCCCCAGCTGCCAGCTACACACACACAACAACAACACAACTGAACTGATGGAGCTCCGCTGTGTCAGCCTCCCTTCGCAACCGTGCCACAAACAACGCCCTGTTACACACATTATATGTCCACAAACATGACTTAAGCTTCCCATTTTAGTTAATGTCAAAATATTTTTTACTGTGATACCACCAGTTTTGCCCTTCAGTGGCTGAACCAGTTTTCATAAATATTATAGTTAGCTGTCTGTGTCTCTCTGGGTATTACACAGCTGTGACTGCTAACTAGCTAATTAGCGAAAGTCAGCGATGTGGATAACTGGGAAAAGTGAGAACTTCATGGTTCTAGAAATTATTCCAGGACTCTAATAAGTACTGTATCAATACCTGTGTTTTACAGTTGGCTCTACTGTACACTTTAAAGGGTTTCAGGCAAAGTTACACTAACCCTATTTTAAGCCTCAGACCTTCCTGGCTGATGCTAGCAAATGCTAATGTTAGCCTCTGATTTGGGCTGCTAAAGTAAATACTTTTAGCTAGCTGACCAGCATAGATTATTTCGGTGGTAATATTATTGAAAGTATAGTTTCACCTCAGCACATTTACAATTATATCTATTTTGTAGCACATAGAAATGTTTAGTTAATATTTGCAGACAGACACATTTTCCCTGTAACTGTGTTTTTACTCCAGCATTTGTTGAAAATGTAATTTATGAAATGCTGAGCAGCATTTCTAGTATGTGGAATATTTTTGTCACCCCACTGTGCTAATGTGATCAAATACTAATAATTATTACTAAAAAAAATTCAATAATAAATCAATAACTATTTCTTGATTGAACTATAATGTAAGCGCAGTGCTGGTGTGCAGGGGATTTATATGCCTTGTGGGGGATGCTGACATGTTATAAACTGTTGTGTCTATATCAAGCTTTTAGCCAAATATAAGCAGAGATATTTGTATCTTTCTTAAAAATTCAGATCCTTACATATTATTTGAGAAATGGATCAACAGCTATCACTACTTGAAGCACTCTAAGTCCTGCAGTGGAAAAATATCCCTTATTTTACCTTTGATCACACACTTTGGTTTTCCAGTGCAGAGCAATGGCCAAGAAAAGGAAGGACTTCCCTGAGTGGAAAAAAAAGATGAAGATACAAGCTGGTGATGATCCAGAGCAGCTGGTCTCAGGAAATGAAGAAAAACCCTGATCACCTTCTCTACAGAAACAAGGTGAGTTTAATGTTGTGGTTTAGTTTTTCAAGGTATGTATGTTACTTTAATTATAAACTGTTTCTGTTGCAACAGAATGCTGTTATGTGTATGCAACTCTATGTGAATTATAATCCTTTGTAGGGCTGTGGGATATGACCAAAATCTCACATCCCAATATAAGACATATCTCTCCTGATAACGATATATATCACAAAATAGTGCATTTTCTGTAAATTCTGTGATTCTCGGGCAACCCGACTTATGTGAAGTGTTTTCAGTTGGGCGTCGTGTACCTGGAGTCGAGTGTTTTGACCGATGCGTGAAACTACATTTTTAGACATGAGTTTAAACGGCCGCCATTTTCTTTCTGAGTATTTATTTCACGGCGTGCTGCGAGGAAAAGCCTGTTCTAACGTTTGAGTCTAAGGATTATTTTGAGCACCTGACGGCTCTTTTTTGCTTTTCATTCGTAAACTCTCTCGAAACTCTTTCATGTGATTCTTGTGTAGGTGGTTAAAGAGGTTTGTCGTGTTTGAGTGGTGGTGGGGACCAGTTTGTGGCATAATTTGCATAGTACAGTTTTCTGGGGCGTGTCAGACTTTTCATAACCAAACCATGTCCATGCTACAGAGGTAGCCCCTCGTTTAACAATAAGGTCCTCGATTTCTTTCGACTGGTCCTTCAGTTTGGAGCTAGCTGGTTCTGCCTCATCCTTGCTGGCCATGCTGGTATTCTCTGTGCCTTCATCTGCGTGGTGACTGTAAGCGCCATTTATAGTTACTTGATGTTTTTATTTGAGGTCATTTGTTTGATGCATATTCTGAAATTTTATGTTTGAGAATAATGTATATCATTTCAGTTTATTTTGAAAAGTCTCAACAGAAACTTGAGCTTTATTGTGAAAGGTTTATGTGGAAAATAAACAAGCGGACGGCGGAGCCACGCAATGGTTTTACCGTCATTGTTGGTAATGAAAGTACGCGTAAAAACAGTCACTTGTCCGTCCATAGTGTGGTTATTGTAGGTATAAGAGAAAGAGAACTTTAAGAAATAATATAATAACTACAGTAACCATCAAAATCATGAAAAAAAATATTGCCGTAAACAGTTTATTTTGCAACACCACAAAACAAACAATAGTGTATAATATGAAACAATAGACATTTTTATATCGTCATCTGATATATATCGTCATATCGCACAGCCCTAATCCTTTTTTTGTTTATGTTGTTTATGTTCTAGGTAAAAAAAAGTATAAAAATACAAACTTTTTAAAAATGTCTTGTTGTTTCTCTTTTCCTCAGAATAAATTGCGACTAGTCTCAATGGCTGAGATGGAGGAGCAACACAGCGACAAGGAAAAGCTGAGTGTATTTTATTTAAAGCTCAGATGGACCTTGATGTACTAACATGCAGGCTGCATTCAGGACTTTGTCACACTGGTATATGAAGAGTGGTAACAAGACTTTGTAGTAATTTGTCTTACTATTGTCTTATTTGTTGTGATTTAGGGTGTGTGCGCACAAGCAGAGGTTTTTGTTTGTAACCGTAACCTCGTTTTCAGAGTCTTGTCTAACATTTAATGGTCATGAAATATGTCAGACTTTTTCCTCTACTTAAACAGCTAAGGGCATTTGAACACCGTGGAGAGAAAGGTGTGCATTAAGGATTTTGAACTATGATGTTTAAGTGTTGTCACTGCTGAGGATTCGTGGACACAGGTCCTTATTCACTACGCTGCTGTTTACAGTTTAACTTTTCATCAGAACAATCACTTCTAATTGTACTTTGCTCCTCACTGACAAAACAAGTCCAGTAAATACACTTATCTTTAAGTTTGGGACAGTGATCTGTCTTAATTTATTTTGTGTTGTAGTTATCATATGGGGAAAAGTCCTGTGGTTATCCATCCGTCCTGTTCGAATAAACCCAAAGTTCAGGAACATCTTCTTTAGATCTGTTCAGTTTTATTCATGTGGCACCACTTAAACAGTCAACAACTTTCGACTCAAGTATGTTATAGTATGTAAGGTAAAGAGCCCAAAGAGTTAATCTCAGACAAATGTTCACACAAATGTGAATTACATTCACTTCATTAATGAAGTGAATGTAATTCAGTAATCAAAGGTGTTTGGCTATAACTGACTACATGTGTATACTGTATCATAAGTGGACAGACATGGATGTAAACCACACCTTAACCATTTGGCTGAGGCAAAACTACCACAAGGCAGTGATTCTAACTAAAAGGTACTCTGGATATTATTAAATGTGAACATATCGTTAAATATGACATTTTTTGTTTGTCAGGTGTCCTGTTTGAAGAAAACACTTGGTAGCCACTTGAATGAATAAACTCATTTACATGAGGGCAACCTGATTTCAAGGAAATAAAAATGCTCAAATTTGAAAGCTTGTGAGTTATTTTGTTCATGTATCAGCTGTTTAGTCGTTTTATGACAAGATGGATGCTGTCGTTATATTTTAGTATAGTGTTTGAGTTAAGGAGAATAAAAGAATATTTAACATTAATTGTACCAATGTTGTTGTGTACGAAGCACAAATTAATTTAAGTTTTAATTCATGAATTTTTGATTACATGGTGTACTAGGTTGTAATTGCATAGAAATGTACGTTTAAGGATATAAAGAACTATATTTAATGAGTTACAGTGGAAAGAAGTGCTTGGAAATAGTAATATAAACAGAAATTTCAATTTTTCTATTAACGGAAAATATCAGTTAATGATACAGAAAATATACTGTGAATAAACGGAATTTTCCGTTTTATCATTTACAGAAAAGTCCGTCAAACGTCCGTTAAAAAAAACAGAAAATGTACTGGCAGAAAATTACCAGGACATTTTCCGTTTTTCTACGGAATATTTTTTTACAGTGTTGCATATAATTACATTTTTTGCTTGATGCATAAAGTTAAGATTAAAACTAATAAAACAAGTTATAAAAAGGGACTTTTGTATTTTTGTATGTCTACATTTTGTATGATGGATTATGTAGAAAAAGTAGAACTGGGCTGAAAGTTCTATCACTTTATCACCTATTCAGGTTGTAAATCGTGTTTTTAAAAAGTAACTAAGTAATTAATTACTTTTGAAAATAAGTAATCAGTAAAGTAACGGGATTACTTTTGGGGGGAAGTAATTAGTTACTGATTCAAGTAACTTGACCAACACTGGTGATGAGCACCATGAGGAAGAATCAAAACAGTATTTCTTTACTGTTTTGATTCTTCCTCAAAGCGCTCACGAGGACAGAAAACCAAACCAGTGACATGAATCATGCTCAAAATGTCAAACTCTGAGAAACAGATCAAAGAGCGTCTTTATTTCTCTCACACTCACAGTGAACTAGAGCAGGGAGTTTTTCTGATGTCACCACTGGAGGGCGCTGTGGACCAGCTGGTCCCAGCTCCAGCTTGGTTTCGCACCAGTACTGAGCTCCATCATCTTCTCTACTGGGAGTGATGTTCAGAGTGAAGGTCTCATTCACTGGTTTCTTCTGTTCACTGTTGGACTGTAGGTGACCCAGTGCTGTGTTTCCTCTGTAGAAGGTCACAGTGAGGCTTTGAACAGGAGCTACGTTCTGTACGCTACACTGCAGGGTGTACTGCTGATTCTCAAACATCATCTCAGTGTGGTTTACAAAGCTGATGGAGACACTTCCTGGAGGCGCTGAGAAGACAGGGAAAGAAAGAGTAACACAGGTAGATGTCAGTCAGTAACCGCTGAGCTCACGAATCCGTCTGTGTATTTACACACAGAGGTCGAATTTGGTCTGATTGTAAACAGCCTTTAAAGTTAAATGTTGCTACCAGGGGCGTCATAGTGGAGGCAAAAGTGATGCTCAGATAAAGACACCCAAGGAGCCAAAGGAAGGAGGCAGCCGCAGGTCTCTCTCTTAAGGATGTAACACAAGATGAGCTCATACGGTGGCAATTAAACGTTATTAAAACAGCAAATAGCTTTTATCGGTGTGGTTGGTTTTAAGGTTGATTTAAAAAATTGCGTTCTTTTCTAAACAGAGGAGAGTTCAGCTTTTTTCATTATATATATCACAGAAAACGAAGACGTCATTTATTCATTGTTGAAAATCAGCGCAGTTAGAAGTAAACTGTGTGTCGGAAACATTAATAGATCAGTTCGCCCGCTTGTTTGAAATATTATGAGTAAGCCACAGGACCACAGGCAATAATCTGGGAGTGGGCAAAAAGACGTGATAGAGGCGGATGGAGGTGAAGAGAGCGTGGAAAATAAAGGTTTTCTACCACAGAGAAGAGCTTTTGCGTAAGTGGTGAAAATGGTTTTCGGGCCTGTTTCAAACATTAAAGGAGAGAGAATCGGGCCATGACGTCAGAAACTCCGACAGCCCGTTCTTTATGGGCGTTACCTATTTTCAAAGAGCCAATAGGGAACGTTCTTGTGGGCGGGGCCTGATTCAAAGATGAAAGGCAAGAGAACCAGGCCGTGACGTCACAGTCAACTCAAGTCTATAAATTGCAGGTGAAACCCACACTGGACCAGACTTACTTATAGTCACGAGCGATTCACTGGATGAGATTTTGTTCTGCTACCCTCAGTCACATTTGAATGTCTGACTCATTGTAACATCGTAGCTTAAATGTCAAAAACGAGTGACCAACAAGCAAAACCAGAATTAGTGTGCACTATGCCAAAGAGTACACTGGGCGACCTGAAGGTCGAGGAGGAAGAAAATAAGAAAGTCCTGGAAGAGGAGAAGACAATGGTAGAGGACGCAAAGAAACAAACTGAACAGGAAAAACAAGTGTTAGAAGAAGTGCAGTTTGTATTCAAAGATGAGACCAACCAGGCTGAAGTATCAGCTTTGGAAAAGACACTGAAGCTGCAGAAGAAGGTGCGCGTCAACTGGGTTGTTCAGTTGGTGGTTTTACTGGCCAAAGAAAAGGTCTCCTCCAAATACAAGATCTTCACAGAGCGCCTCACTCCTGACTGCATCAGCCGTCGTCTGACTGAGAAAATCTGGCCTGAAGTTGAGGAGAAACACTTGAATTTATCCCACGACAGCATTTTCAATGTGGGCAAGGCCATTCTCAAAGATCTTTGCAAAACACACAACTGCAAAGAAAACCTTTTGATCTTTAATCTGAGGGAACAGCTTGACAATATTACCGTCTCAATCTTCACCAAACACCTGTTGGCATTACCAGCAAGAGTACTCAGTGTCTCTAAAGACAGGCAAGAGTACAAGGAAGTTGTAAAAAATGTGACCAAAGATCTGCTAATGCACGCCATCAGCAAAGGAAATGAGACGATGACAATGAATCCAGTAGCATCCGAGTTTATTGTAGAGAGGCTTTTCCAGAAGATCTGGAACAAAATTTTGTCCAAAAAGTACAAAATGTCCATGGAGAACATTGGAGAACTCGCCCTGACAATATACAATGAACTCCATGACAGGTGGGATTCTCCAATACTCTTAATGTGGTCAGGAAACCCAGTAATGGATGAAGCAATCGTCAGCAGCTTCAAAAAACATGCAAAATTGAGGAGCCAAAACATCATCTTTAGGGCTTTCTCATGTGCATGCTAAAGTCTAACCAACACGTGCATGTGATTATGTGAGAAAACCCTTAAATTGGCTTCAAATATTCATTTCAATTGGGCTTTCTAAATGTAATTTTGAAACCAGAGTGGTTAAAAATAACTACTCTTTTTTCCCAACTTCCTTCCCTCATCACCAACTGGCCGAGGCAGATGGCCACCCCATCCCAGAGCCTGGGTCTGCCGGAGGTTTCTCTCTTTATAAGTGAGTTTTTCCTTCCCACTGTCGCCAAAGTGCTTGCTCTAGGGGGTTGGAGTCTTTGTGCATTATTGTAGGGTCTTGACTTTACAATATAAAGCACCATGAGGGAAGTGTTGTTGGGATTTGGTGCTGTTTCTTAACTCAAAAAGTCCAGTTACAACAGGACATTTTGAGTTAAAAAACAAAAAAACAAAATAAAAAAATAAAATGAAATGAAAAAAAAACCTTTGAATTTGTGCTTTGTTTCATTTACTGTTTAAGAAGTTTGTTCTTCCTGCAACTTTTAAAAACAACAAACAACAAATAGCTGAGCTGTTGGATTTACTAAGTGCATCCAAGAATACAAACAAGCAGTCCTCACACACATTTGAGAAAAACTGAGAGACCTTTGAATCTTTATAGCTTACTGAATATTCACCTCTTTACTTTGTCTGCATGTGTCCACTTTTTGTCTTTTTCTATTTGTATTATTCTCATTTCAAAGACATTCAAAGCTATTTGGAGACATGCAGAGTTCCTTAAAGATGAACCTAATATAATTACACCAGTTGTTTAACTGAGGTAATCACGCTTTCCCCCACAGTCCTACGATTTTTCCCTTTTTCTGTAAAGCAATGCAAATACATTTTTAATACTTTCTGTCACGGGTTGCTCTGAGGATCCACTCGCAGGACTCCGGAGTGTGTTTTAACAGAGACGGTTTATTTACAAGATCTTCACCAAGTGTATTTACAGACAGTGCGAGGACAGTGCTATATACAAGATGTGAGAGGCAGGGTTCCAGGGAAAACAAGGGAATCACACACGCGCTCACGCCAGCCTCTCTCCGCTAGTGACCAGTCACTCCTTACACACTCCACACGGGGGAACACGGGGACGGGTCCGGGGAATCTAGAACAGAGAGACACACGTTAACTTTCTGAGACGGAAGCGTGGGAAACTTGGGCTCGACGTGTACTGACTAGAGTCTTCACAACAATCCAGCGTTGAACAGCTGATCTCCTCCTTCTAATATACCAGCTGGTCTGATGAGGCCCAGGTGTGCACGATCCGGGAAGGCGTGGACCGAGGGCGTGAACCCGCCATGAGTTCCGCCCCGGCAAAACAGGGGAGAGGGAGAGAGAGAGGAAAAAGAGAAGAGAAGGGGGGCTAGGAGTGGAGAGATGCTGATCAGCGCCTTGCCGATCCCGCAGGTCGTGACACTTTCAGTCAAGTTTTTAATATTCATACAGGAATAAACTACAACAGAAACACAGTCACAAATATACAGACACCACATTTACATACACATTTAGTACAAATATAATGTTTAAAAGGAGTCTGATTCTTCTACTGATAAACATTTGACTTTGATTTCCAGGAATTTTCCACTGTGAGATTAATGGAAAGTGTACATTGCACATAGTGACAATGAATGACGGACCCGACCACACAGATCGCACTTTACTACACTTTTTACTCAGTTTTTGTCTCTTCCAACCCTCAGCCCCAGCTGCCAGCTACACACACACAACAACAACACAACTGAACTGATGGAGCTCCGCTGTGTCAGCCTCCCTTCGCAACCGTGCCACAAACCACGCCCTGTTACACACATTATATGTCCACAAACATGACTTAAGCTTCCCATTTTAGTTAATGTCAAAATATTTTTTACTGTGATACCACCAGTTTTGCCCTTCAGTGGCTGAACCAGTTTTCATAAATATTATAGTTAGCTGTCTGTGTCTCTCTGGGTATTACACAGCTGTGACTGCTAACTAGCTAATTAGCGAAAGTCAGCGATGTGGATAACTGGGAAAAGTGAGAACTTCATGGTTGTAGAAATTATTCCAGGACTCTAATAAGTACTGTATCAATACCTGTGTTTTACAGTTGGCTCTACTGTACACTTTAAAGGGTTTCAGGCAAAGTTACACTAACCCTAGTTTAAGCCTCAGACCTTCCTGGCTGATGCTAGCAAATGCTAATGTTAGCCTCTGTTTTGGGCTGCTAAAGTAAATACTTTTAGCTAGCTGACCAGCATAGATTATTTCGGTGGTAATATTATTGAAAGTATAGTTTCACCTCAGCACATTTACAATTATATCTATTTTGTAGCACATAGAAATGTTTAGTTAATATTTGCAGACAGACACATTTTCCCTGTAACTGTGTTTTTACTCCAGCATTTGTTGAAAATGTAATTTATGAAATGCTGAGCAGCATTTCTAGTATGTGGAATATTTTTGTCACCCCACTGTGCTAATGTGATCAAATACTAATAATTATTACTAAAAAAAATTCAATAATAAATCAATAACTATTTCTTGATTGAACTATAATGTAAGCGCAGTGCTGGTGTGCAGGGGATTTATATGCCTTGTGGGGGATGCTGACATGTTATAAACTGTTGTGTCTATATCAAGCTTTTAGCCAAATATGAGCAGAGATATTTGTATCTTTCTTAAAAATTCAGATCCTTACATATTATTTGAGAAATGGATCAACAGCTATCACTACTTGAAGCACTCTAAGTCCTGCAGTGGAAAAATATCCCTTATTTCACCTTTGATCACACACTTTGGTTTTCCAGTGCAGAGCAATGGCCAAGAAAAGGAAGGACTTCCCTGAGTGGAAAAAAAAGATGAAGATACAAGCTGGTGATGATCCAGAGCAGCTGGTCTCAGGAAATGAAGAAAAACCCTGATCACCTTCTCTACAGAAACAAGGTGAGTTTAATGTTGTGGTTTAGTTTTTCAAGGTATGTATGTTACTTTAATTATAAACTGTTTCTGTTGCAACAGAATGCTGTTATGTGTATGCAACTCTATGTGAATTATAATCCTTTGTAGGGCTGTGGGATATGACCAAAATCTCACATCCCAATATAAGACATATCTCTCCTGATAACGATATATATCACAAAATAGTGCATTTTCTGTAAATTCTGTGATTCTCGGGCAACCCGACTTATGTGAAGTGTTTTCAGTTGGGCGTCGTGTACCTGGAGTCGAGTGTTTTGACCGATGCGTGAAACTACATTTTTAGACATGAGTTTAAACGGCCGCCATTTTCTTTCTGAGTATTTATTTCACGGCGTGCTGCGAGGAAAAGCCTGTTCTAACGTTTGAGTCTAAGGATTATTTTGAGCACCTGACGGCTCTTTTTTGCTTTTCATTCGTAAACTCTCTCGAAACTCTTTCATGTGATTCTTGTGTAGGTGGTTAAAGAGGTTTGTCGTGTTTGAGTGGTGGTGGGGACCAGTTTGTGGCATAATTTGCATAGTACAGTTTTCTGGGGCGTGTCAGACTTTTCATAACCAAACCATGTCCATGCTACAGAGGTAGCCCCTCGTTTAACAATAAGGTCCTCGATTTCTTTCGACTGGTCCTTCAGTTTGGAGCTAGCTGGTTCTGCCTCATCCTTGCTGGCCATGCTGGTATTCTCTGTGCCTTCATCTGCGTGGTGACTGTAAGCGCCATTTATAGTTACTTGATGTTTTTATTTGAGGTCATTTGTTTGATGCATATTCTGAAATTTTATGTTTGAGAATAATGTATATCATTTCAGTTTATTTTGAAAAGTCTCAACAGAAACTTGAGCTTTATTGTGAAAGGTTTATGTGGAAAATAAACAAGCGGACGGCGGAGCCACACAATGGTTTTACCGTCATTGTTGGTAATGAAAGTACGCGTAAAAACAGTCACTTGTCCGTCCATAGTGTGGTTATTGTAGGTATAAGAGAAAGAGAACTTTAAGAAATAATATAATAACTACAGTAACCATCAAAATCATGAAAAAAAATATTGCCGTAAACAGTTTATTTTGCAACACCACAAAACAAACAATAGTGTATAATATGAAACAATAGACATTTTTATATCGTCATCTGATATATATCGTCATATCGCACAGCCCTAATCCTTTTTTTGTTTATGTTGTTTATGTTCTAGGTAAAAAAAAGTATAAAAATACAAACTTTTTAAAAATGTCTTGTTGTTTCTCTTTTCCTCAGAATAAATTGCGACTAGTCTCAATGGCTGAGATGGAGGAGCAACACAGCGACAAGGAAAAGCTGAGTGTATTTTATTTAAAGCTCAGATGGACCTTGATGTACTAACATGCAGGCTGCATTCAGGACTTTGTCACACTGGTATATGAAGAGTGGTAACAAGACTTTGTAGTAATTTGTCTTACTATTGTCTTATTTGTTGTGATTTAGGGTGTGTGCGCACAAGCAGAGGTTTTTGTTTGTAACCGTAACCTCGTTTTCAGAGTCTTGTCTAACATTTAATGGTCATGAAATATGTCAGACTTTTTCCTCTACTTAAACAGCTAAGGGCATTTGAACACCGTGGAGAGAAAGGTGTGCATTAAGGATTTTGAACTATGATGTTTAAGTGTTGTCACTGCTGAGGATTCGTGGACACAGGTCCTTATTCACTACGCTGCTGTTTACAGTTTAACTTTTCATCAGAACAATCACTTCTAATTGTACTTTGCTCCTCACTGACAAAACAAGTCCAGTAAATACACTTATCTTTAAGTTTGGGACAGTGATCTGTCTTAATTTATTTTGTGTTGTAGTTATCATATGGGGAAAAGTCCTGTGGTTATCCATCCGTCCTGTTCGAATAAACCCAAAGTTCAGGAACATCTTCTTTAGATCTCTTCAGTTTTATTCATGTGGCACCACTTAAACAGTCAACAACTTTCGACTCAAGTATGTTATATTGTAAGGTAAAGAGCCCAAAGAGTTAATCTCAGACAAATGTTCACACAAATGTGAATTACATTCACTTCATTAATGAAGTGAATGTAATTCAGTAATCAAAGGTGTTTGGCTATAACTGACTACATGTGTATACTGTATCATAAGTGGACAGACATGGATGTAAACCACACCTTAACCATTTGGCTGAGGCAAAACTACCACAAGGCAGTGATTCTAACTAAAAGGTACTCTGGATATTATTAAATGTGAACATATCGTTAAATATGACATTTTTTGTTTGTCAGGTGTCCTGTTTGAAGAAAACACTTGGTAGCCACTTGAATGAATAAACTCATTTACATGAGGGCAACCTGATTTCAAGGAAATAAAAATGCTCAAATTTGAAAGCTTGTGAGTTATTTTGTTCATGTATCAGCTGTTTAGTCGTTTTATGACAAGATGGATGCTGTCGTTATATTTTAGTATAGTGTTTGAGTTAAGGAGAATAAAAGAATATTTAACATTAATTGTACCAATGTTGTTGTGTACGAAGCACAAATTAATTTAAGTTTTAATTCATGAATTTTTGATTACATGGTGTACTAGGTTGTAATTGCATAGAAATGTACGTTTAAGGATATAAAGATCTATATTTAATGAGTTACAGTGGAAAGAAGTGCTTGGAAATAGTAATATAAACAGAAATTTCAATTTTTCTATTAACGGAAAATATCAGTTAATGATACAGAAAATATACTGTGAATAAACGGAATTTTCCGTTTTATCATTTACAGAAAAGTCCGTCAAACGTCCGTTAAAAAAAACAGAAAATGTACTGGCAGAAAATTACCAGGACATTTTCCGTTTTTCTACGGAATATTTTTTTACAGTGTTGCATATAATTAAATTTTTTGCTTGATGCATAAAGTTAAGATTAAAACTAATAAAACAAGTTATAAAAAGGGACTTTTGTATTTTTGTATGTCTACATTTTGTATGATGGATTATGTAGAAAAAGTAGAACTGGGCTGAAAGTTCTATCACTTTATCACCTATTCAGGTTGTAAATCGTGTTTTTAAAAAGTAACTAAGTAATTAATTACTTTTGAAAATAAGTAATCAGTAAAGTAACGGGATTACTTTTGGGGGGAAGTAATTAGTTACTGATTCAAGTAACTTGACCAACACTGGTGATGAGCACCATGAGGAAGAATCAAAACAGTATTTCTTTACTGTTTTGATTCTTCCTCAAAGCGCTCACGAGGACAGAAAACCAAACCAGTGACATGAATCATGCTCAAAATGTCAAACTCTGAGAAACAGATCAAAGAGCGTCTTTATTTCTCTCACACTCACAGTGAACTAGAGCAGGGAGTTTTTCTGATGTCACCACTGGAGGGCGCTGTGGACCAGCTGGTCCCAGCTCCAGCTTGGTTTCGCACCAGTACTGAGCTCCATCATCTTCTCTACTGGGAGTGATGTTCAGAGTGAAGGTCTCATTCACTGGTTTCTTCTGTTCACTGTTGGACTGTAGGTGACCCAGTGCTGTGTTTCCTCTGTAGAAGGTCACAGTGAGGCTTTGAACAGGAGCTACGTTCTGTACGCTACACTGCAGGGTGTACTGCTGATTCTCAAACATCATCTCAGTGTGGTTTACAAAGCTGATGGAGACACTTCCTGGAGGCGCTGAGAAGACAGGGAAAGAAAGAGTAACACAGGTAGATGTCAGTCAGTAACCGCTGAGCTCACGAATCCGTCTGTGTATTTACACACAGAGGTCGAATTTGGTCTGATTGTAAACAGCCTTTAAAGTTAAATGTTGCTACCAGGGGCGTCATAGTGGAGGCAAAAGTGATGCTCAGATAAAGACACCCAAGGAGCCAAAGGAAGGAGGCAGCCGCAGGTCTCTCTCTTAAGGATGTAACACAAGATGAGCTTTCGACTGGTCCTTCAGTTTGGAGCTAGCTGGTTCTGCCTCATCCTTGCTGGCCATGCTGGTATTCTCTGTGCCTTCATCTGCGTGGTGACTGTAAGCGCCATTTATAGTTACTTGATGTTTTTATTTGAGGTCATTTGTTTGATGCATATTCTGAAATTTTATGTTTGAGAATAATGTATATCATTTCAGTTTATTTTTCAAGTCTCAACAGAAACTTGAGCTTTATTGTGAAAGGTTTATGTGGAAAATAAACAAGCGGACGGCGGAGCCACACAATGGTTTTACCGTCATTGTTGGTAATGAAAGTACGCGTAAAAACAGTCACTTGTCCGTCCATAGTGTGGTTATTGTAGGTATAAGAGAAAGAGAACTTTAAGAAATAATATAATAACTACAGTAACCATCAAAATCATGAAAAAAAATATTGCCGTAAACAGTTTATTTTGCAACACCACAAAACAAACAATAGTGTATAATATGAAACAATAGACATTTTTATATCGTCATCTGATATATATCGTCATATCGCACAGCCCTAATCCTTTTTTTGTTTATGTTGTTTATGTTCTAGGTAAAAAAAAGTATAAAAATACAAACTTTTTAAAAATGTCTTGTTGTTTCTCTTTTCCTCAGAATAAATTGCGACTAGTCTCAATGGCTGAGATGGAGGAGCAACACAGCGACAAGGAAAAGCTGAGTGTATTTTATTTAAAGCTCAGATGGACCTTGATGTACTAACATGCAGGCTGCATTCAGGACTTTGTCACACTGGTATATGAAGAGTGGTAACAAGACTTTGTAGTAATTTGTCTTACTATTGTCTTATTTGTTGTGATTTAGGGTCTGTGCGCACAAGCAGAGGTTTTTGTTTGTAACCGTAACCTCGTTTTCAGAGTCTTGTCTAACATTTAATGGTCATGAAATATGTCAGACTTTTTCCTCTACTTAAACAGCTAAGGGCATTTGAACACCGTGGAGAGAAAGGTGTGCATTAAGGATTTTGAACTATGATGTTTAAGTGTTGTCACTGCTGAGGATTCGTGGACACAGGTCCTTATTCACTACGCTGCTGTTTACAGTTTAACTTTTCATCAGAACAATCACTTCTAATTGTACTTTGCTCCTCACTGACAAAACAAGTCCAGTAAATACACTTATCTTTAAGTTTGGGACAGTGATCTGTCTTAATTTATTTTGTGTTGTAGTTATCATATGGGGAAAAGTCCTGTGGTTATCCATCCGTCCTGTTCGAATAAACCCAAAGTTCAGGAACATCTTCTTTAGATCTCTTCAGTTTTATTCATGTGGCACCACTTAAACAGTCAACAACTTTCGACTCAAGTATGTTATAGTATGTAAGGTAAAGAGCCCAAAGAGTTAATCTCAGACAAATGTTCACACAAATGTGAATTACATTCACTTCATTAATGAAGTGAATGTAATTCAGTAATCAAAGGTGTTTGGCTATAACTGACTACATGTGTATACTGTATCATAAGTGGACAGACATGGATGTAAACCACACCTTAACCATTTGGCTGAGGCAAAACTACCACAAGGCAGTGATTCTAACTAAAAGGTACTCTGGATATTATTAAATGTGAACATATCGTTAAATATGACATTTTTTGTTTGTCAGGTGTCCTGTTTGAAGAAAACACTTGGTAGCCACTTGAATGAATAAACTCATTTACATGAGGGCAACCTGATTTCAAGGAAATAAAAATGCTCAAATTTGAAAGCTTGTGAGTTATTTTGTTCATGTATCAGCTGTTTAGTCGTTTTATGACAAGATGGATGCTGTCGTTATATTTTAGTATAGTGTTTGAGTTAAGGAGAATAAAAGAATATTTAACATTAATTGTACCAATGTTGTTGTGTACGAAGCACAAATTAATTTAAGTTTTAATTCATGAATTTTTGATTACATGGTGTACTAGGTTGTAATTGCATAGAAATGTACGTTTAAGGATATAAAGAACTATATTTAATGAGTTACAGTGGAAAGAAGTGCTTGGAAATAGTAATATAAACAGAAATTTCAATTTTTCTATTAACGGAAAATATCAGTTAATGATACAGAAAATATACTGTGAATAAACGGAATTTTCCGTTTTGTCATTTACAGAAAAGTCCGTCAAACGTCCGTTAAAAAAAACAGAAAATGTACTGGCAGAAAATTACCAGGACATTTTCCGTTTTTCTACGGAATATTTTTTTACAGTGTTGCATATAATTACATTTTTTGCTTGATGCATAAAGTTAAGATTAAAACTAATAAAACAAGTTATAAAAAGGGACTTTTGTATTTTTGTATGTCTACATTTTGTATGATGGATTATGTAGAAAAAGTAGAACTGGGCTGAAAGTTCTATCACTTTATCACCTATTCAGGTTGTAAATCGTGTTTTTAAAAAGTAACTAAGTAATTAATTACTTTTGAAAATAAGTAATCAGTAAAGTAACGGGATTACTTTTGGGGGGAAGTAATTAGTTACTGATTCAAGTAACTTGACCAACACTGGTGATGAGCACCATGAGGAAGAATCAAAACAGTATTTCTTTACTGTTTTGATTCTTCCTCAAAGCGCTCACGAGGACAGAAAACCAAACCAGTGACATGAATCATGCTCAAAATGTCAAACTCTGAGAAACAGATCAAAGAGCGTCTTTATTTCTCTCACACTCACAGTGAACTAGAGCAGGGAGTTTTTCTGATGTCACCACTGGAGGGCGCTGTGGACCAGCTGGTCCCAGCTCCAGCTTGGTTTCGCACCAGTACTGAGCTCCATCATCTTCTCTACTGGGAGTGATGTTCAGAGTGAAGGTCTCATTCACTGGTTTCTTCTGTTCACTGTTGGACTGTAGGTGACCCAGTGCTGTGTTTCCTCTGTAGAAGGTCACAGTGAGGCTTTGAACAGGAGCTACGTTCTGTACGCTACACTGCAGGGTGTACTGCTGATTCTCAAACATCATCTCAGTGTGGTTTACAAAGCTGATGGAGACACTTCCTGGAGGCGCTGAGAAGACAGGGAAAGAAAGAGTAACACAGGTAGATGTCAGTCAGTAACCGCTGAGCTCACGAATCCGTCTGTGTATTTACACACAGAGGTCGAATTTGGTCTGATTGTAAACAGCCTTTAAAGTTAAATGTTGCTACCAGGGGCGTCATAGTGGAGGCAAAAGTGATGCTCAGATAAAGACACCCAAGGAGCCAAAGGAAGGAGGCAGCCGCAGGTCTCTCTCTTAAGGATGTAACACAAGATGAGCTCATACGGTGGCAATTAAACGTTATTAAAACAGCAAATAGCTTTTATCGGTGTGGTTGGTTTTAAGGTTGATTTAAAAAATTGCGTTCTTTTCTAAACAGAGGAGAGTTCAGCTTTTTTCATTATATATATCACAGAAAACGAAGACGTCATTTATTCATTGTTGAAAATCAGCGCAGTTAGAAGTAAACTGTGTGTCGGAAACATTAATAGATCAGTTCGCCCGCTTGTTTGAAATATTATGAGTAAGCCACAGGACCACAGGCAATAATCTGGGAGTGGGCAAAAAGACGTGATAGAGGCGGATGGAGGTGAAGAGAGCGTGGAAAATAAAGGTTTTCTACCACAGAGAAGAGCTTTTGCGTAAGTGGTGAAAATGGTTTTCGGGCCTGTTTCAAACATTAAAGGAGAGAGAATCGGGCCATGACGTCAGAAACTCCGACAGCCCGTTCTTTATGGGCGTTACCTATTTTCAAAGAGCCAATAGGGAACGTTCTTGTGGGCGGGGCCTGATTCAAAGATGAAAGGCAAGAGAACCAGGCCGTGACGTCACAGTCAACTCAAGTCTATAAATTGCAGGTGAAACCCACACTGGACCAGACTTACTTATAGTCACGAGCGATTCACTGGATGAGATTTTGTTCTGCTACCCTCAGTCACATTTGAATGTCTGACTCATTGTAACATCGTAGCTTAAATGTCAAAAACGAGTGACCAACAAGCAAAACCAGAATTAGTGTGCACTATGCCAAAGAGTACACTGGGCGACCTGAAGGTCGAGGAGGAAGAAAATAAGAAAGTCCTGGAAGAGGAGAAGACAATGGTAGAGGACGCAAAGAAACAAACTGAACAGGAAAAACAAGTGTTAGAAGAAGTGCAGTTTGTATTCAAAGATGAGACCAACCAGGCTGAAGTATCAGCTTTGGAAAAGACACTGAAGCTGCAGAAGAAGGTGCGCGTCAACTGGGTTGTTCAGTTGGTGGTTTTACTGGCCAAAGAAAAGGTCTCCTCCAAATACAAGATCTTCACAGAGCGCCTCACTCCTGACTGCATCAGCCGTCGTCTGACTGAGAAAATCTGGCCTGAAGTTGAGGAGAAACACTTGAATTTATCCCACGACAGCATTTTCAATGTGGGCAAGGCCATTCTCAAAGATCTTTGCAAAACACACAACTGCAAAGAAAACCTTTTGATCTTTAATCTGAGGGAACAGCTTGACAATATTACCGTCTCAATCTTCACCAAACACCTGTTGGCATTACCAGCAAGAGTACTCAGTGTCTCTAAAGACAGGCAAGAGTACAAGGAAGTTGTAAAAAATGTGACCAAAGATCTGCTAATGCACGCCATCAGCAAAGGAAATGAGACGATGACAATGAATCCAGTAGCATCCGAGTTTATTGTAGAGAGGCTTTTCCAGAAGATCTGGAACAAAATTTTGTCCAAAAAGTACAAAATGTCCATGGAGAACATTGGAGAACTCGCCCTGACAATATACAATGAACTCCATGACAGGTGGGATTCTCCAATACTCTTAATGTGGTCAGGAAACCCAGTAATGGATGAAGCAATCGTCAGCAGCTTCAAAAAACATGCAAAATTGAGGAGCCAAAACATCATCTTTAGGGCTTTCTCATGTGCATGCTAAAGTCTAACCAACACGTGCATGTGATTATGTGAGAAAACCCTTAAATTGGCTTCAAATATTCATTTCAATTGGGCTTTCTAAATGTAATTTTGAAACCAGAGTGGTTAAAAATAACTACTCTTTTTTCCCAACTTCCTTCCCTCATCACCAACTGGCCGAGGCAGATGGCCACCCCATCCCAGAGCCTGGGTCTGCCGGAGGTTTCTCTCTTTATAAGTGAGTTTTTCCTTCCCACTGTCGCCAAAGTGCTTGCTCTAGGGGGTTGGAGTCTTTGTGCATTATTGTAGGGTCTTGACTTTACAATATAAAGCACCATGAGGGAAGTGTTGTTGGGATTTGGTGCTGTTTCTTAACTCAAAAAGTCCAGTTACAACAGGACATTTTGAGTTAAAAAACAAAAAAACAAAATAAAAAAATAAAATGAAATGAAAAAAAAAACTTTGAATTTGTGCTTTGTTTCATTTACTGTTTAAGAAGTTTGTTCTTCCTGCAACTTTTAAAAACAACAAACAACAAATAGCTGAGCTGTTGGATTTACTAAGTGCATCCAAGAATACAAACAAGCAGTCCTCACACACATTTGAGAAAAACTGAGAGACCTTTGAATCTTTATAGCTTACTGAATATTCACCTCTTTACTTTGTCTGCATGTGTCCACTTTTTGTCTTTTTCTATTTGTATTATTCTCATTTCAAAGACATTCAAAGCTATTTGGAGACATGCAGAGTTCCTTAAAGATGAACCTAATATAATTACACCAGTTGTTTAACTGAGGTAATCACGCTTTCCCCCACAGTCCTACGATTTTTCCCTTTTTCTGTAAAGCAATGCAAATACATTTTTAATACTTTCTGTCACGGGTTGCTCTGAGGATCCACTCGCAGGACTCCGGAGTGTGTTTTAACAGAGACGGTTTATTTACAAGATCTTCACCAAGTGTATTTACAGACAGTGCGAGGACAGTGCTATATACAAGATGTGAGAGGCAGGGTTCCAGGGAAAACAAGGGAATCACACACGCGCTCACGCCAGCCTCTCTCCGCTAGTGACCAGTCACTCCTTACACACTCCACACGGGGGAACACGGGGACGGGTCCGGGGAATCTAGAACAGAGAGACACACGTTAACTTTCTGAGACGGAAGCGTGGGAAACTTGGGCTCGACGTGTACTGACTAGAGTCTTCACAACAATCCAGCGTTGAACAGCTGATCTCCTCCTTCTAATATACCAGCTGGTCTGATGAGGCCCAGGTGTGCACGATCCGGGAAGGCGTGGACCGAGGGCGTGAACCCGCCATGAGTTCCGCCCCGGCAAAACAGGGGAGAGGGAGAGAGAGAGGAAAAAGAGAAGAGAAGGGGGGCTAGGAGTGGAGAGATGCTGATCAGCGCCTTGCCGATCCCGCAGGTCGTGACACTTTCAGTCAAGTTTTTAATATTCATACAGGAATAAACTACAACAGAAACACAGTCACAAATATACAGACACCACATTTACATACACATTTAGTACAAATATAATGTTTAAAAGGAGTCTGATTCTTCTACTGATAAACATTTGACTTTGATTTCCAGGAATTTTCCACTGTGAGATTAATGGAAAGTGTACATTGCACATAGTGACAATGAATGACGGACCCGACCACACAGATCGCACTTTACTACACTTTTTACTCAGTTTTTGTCTCTTCCAACCCTCAGCCCCAGCTGCCAGCTACACACACACAACAACAACACAACTGAACTGATGGAGCTCCGCTGTGTCAGCCTCCCTTCGCAACCGTGCCACAAACCACGCCCTGTTACACACATTATATGTCCACAAACATGACTTAAGCTTCCCATTTTAGTTAATGTCAAAATATTTTTTACTGTGATACCACCAGTTTTGCCCTTCAGTGGCTGAACCAGTTTTCATAAATATTATAGTTAGCTGTCTGTGTCTCTCTGGGTATTACACAGCTGTGACTGCTAACTAGCTAATTAGCGAAAGTCAGCGATGTGGATAACTGGGAAAAGTGAGAACTTCATGGTTGTAGAAATTATTCCAGGACTCTAATAAGTACTGTATCAATACCTGTGTTTTACAGTTGGCTCTACTGTACACTTTAAAGGGTTTCAGGCAAAGTTACACTAACCCTAGTTTAAGCCTCAGACCTTCCTGGCTGATGCTAGCAAATGCTAATGTTAGCCTCTGTTTTGGGCTGCTAAAGTAAATACTTTTAGCTAGCTGACCAGCATAGATTATTTCGGTGGTAATATTATTGAAAGTATAGTTTCACCTCAGCACATTTACAATTATATCTATTTTGTAGCACATAGAAATGTTTAGTTAATATTTGCAGACAGACACATTTTCCCTGTAACTGTGTTTTTACTCCAGCATTTGTTGAAAATGTAATTTATGAAATGCTGAGCAGCATTTCTAGTATGTGGAATATTTTTGTCACCCCACTGTGCTAATGTGATCAAATACTAATAATTATTACTAAAAAAAATTCAATAATAAATCAATAACTATTTCTTGATTGAACTATAATGTAAGCGCAGTGCTGGTGTGCAGGGGATTTATATGCCTTGTGGGGGATGCTGACATGTTATAAACTGTTGTGTCTATATCAAGCTTTTAGCCAAATATGAGCAGAGATATTTGTATCTTTCTTAAAAATTCAGATCCTTACATATTATTTGAGAAATGGATCAACAGCTATCACTACTTGAAGCACTCTAAGTCCTGCAGTGGAAAAATATCCCTTATTTCACCTTTGATCACACACTTTGGTTTTCCAGTGCAGAGCAATGGCCAAGAAAAGGAAGGACTTCCCTGAGTGGAAAAAAAAGATGAAGATACAAGCTGGTGATGATCCAGAGCAGCTGGTCTCAGGAAATGAAGAAAAACCCTGATCACCTTCTCTACAGAAACAAGGTGAGTTTAATGTTGTGGTTTAGTTTTTCAAGGTATGTATGTTACTTTAATTATAAACTGTTTCTGTTGCAACAGAATGCTGTTATGTGTATGCAACTCTATGTGAATTATAATCCTTTGTAGGGCTGTGGGATATGACCAAAATCTCACATCCCAATATAAGACATATCTCTCCTGATAACGATATATATCACAAAATAGTGCATTTTCTGTAAATTCTGTGATTCTCGGGCAACCCGACTTATGTGAAGTGTTTTCAGTTGGGCGTCGTGTACCTGGAGTCGAGTGTTTTGACCGATGCGTGAAACTACATTTTTAGACATGAGTTTAAACGGCCGCCATTTTCTTTCTGAGTATTTATTTCACGGCGTGCTGCGAGGAAAAGCCTGTTCTAACGTTTGAGTCTAAGGATTATTTTGAGCACCTGACGGCTCTTTTTTGCTTTTCATTCGTAAACTCTCTCGAAACTCTTTCATGTGATTCTTGTGTAGGTGGTTAAAGAGGTTTGTCGTGTTTGAGTGGTGGTGGGGACCAGTTTGTGGCATAATTTGCATAGTACAGTTTTCTGGGGCGTGTCAGACTTTTCATAACCAAACCATGTCCATGCTACAGAGGTAGCCCCTCGTTTAACAATAAGGTCCTCGATTTCTTTCGACTGGTCCTTCAGTTTGGAGCTAGCTGGTTCTGCCTCATCCTTGCTGGCCATGCTGGTATTCTCTGTGCCTTCATCTGCGTGGTGACTGTAAGCGCCATTTATAGTTACTTGATGTTTTTATTTGAGGTCATTTGTTTGATGCATATTCTGAAATTTTATGTTTGAGAATAATGTATATCATTTCAGTTTATTTTGAAAAGTCTCAACAGAAACTTGAGCTTTATTGTGAAAGGTTTATGTGGAAAATAAACAAGCGGACGGCGGAGCCACACAATGGTTTTACCGTCATTGTTGGTAATGAAAGTACGCGTAAAAACAGTCACTTGTCCGTCCATAGTGTGGTTATTGTAGGTATAAGAGAAAGAGAACTTTAAGAAATAATATAATAACTACAGTAACCATCAAAATCATGAAAAAAAATATTGCCGTAAACAGTTTATTTTGCAACACCACAAAACAAACAATAGTGTATAATATGAAACAATAGACATTTTTATATCGTCATCTGATATATATCGTCATATCGCACAGCCCTAATCCTTTTTTTGTTTATGTTGTTTATGTTCTAGGTAAAAAAAAGTATAAAAATACAAACTTTTTAAAAATGTCTTGTTGTTTCTCTTTTCCTCAGAATAAATTGCGACTAGTCTCAATGGCTGAGATGGAGGAGCAACACAGCGACAAGGAAAAGCTGAGTGTATTTTATTTAAAGCTCAGATGGACCTTGATGTACTAACATGCAGGCTGCATTCAGGACTTTGTCACACTGGTATATGAAGAGTGGTAACAAGACTTTGTAGTAATTTGTCTTACTATTGTCTTATTTGTTGTGATTTAGGGTGTGTGCGCACAAGCAGAGGTTTTTGTTTGTAACCGTAACCTCGTTTTCAGAGTCTTGTCTAACATTTAATGGTCATGAAATATGTCAGACTTTTTCCTCTACTTAAACAGCTAAGGGCATTTGAACACCGTGGAGAGAAAGGTGTGCATTAAGGATTTTGAACTATGATGTTTAAGTGTTGTCACTGCTGAGGATTCGTGGACACAGGTCCTTATTCACTACGCTGCTGTTTACAGTTTAACTTTTCATCAGAACAATCACTTCTAATTGTACTTTGCTCCTCACTGACAAAACAAGTCCAGTAAATACACTTATCTTTAAGTTTGGGACAGTGATCTGTCTTAATTTATTTTGTGTTGTAGTTATCATATGGGGAAAAGTCCTGTGGTTATCCATCCGTCCTGTTCGAATAAACCCAAAGTTCAGGAACATCTTCTTTAGATCTGTTCAGTTTTATTCATGTGGCACCACTTAAACAGTCAACAACTTTCGACTCAAGTATGTTATAGTATGTAAGGTAAAGAGCCCAAAGAGTTAATCTCAGACAAATGTTCACACAAATGTGAATTACATTCACTTCATTAATGAAGTGAATGTAATTCAGTAATCAAAGGTGTTTGGCTATAACTGACTACATGTGTATACTGTATCATAAGTGGACAGACATGGATGTAAACCACACCTTAACCATTTGGCTGAGGCAAAACTACCACAAGGCAGTGATTCTAACTAAAAGGTACTCTGGATATTATTAAATGTGAACATATCGTTAAATATGACATTTTTTGTTTGTCAGGTGTCCTGTTTGAAGAAAACACTTGGTAGCCACTTGAATGAATAAACTCATTTACATGAGGGCAACCTGATTTCAAGGAAATAAAAATGCTCAAATTTGAAAGCTTGTGAGTTATTTTGTTCATGTATCAGCTGTTTAGTCGTTTTATGACAAGATGGATGCTGTCGTTATATTTTAGTATAGTGTTTGAGTTAAGGAGAATAAAAGAATATTTAACATTAATTGTACCAATGTTGTTGTGTACGAAGCACAAATTAATTTAAGTTTTAATTCATGAATTTTTGATTACATGGTGTACTAGGTTGTAATTGCATAGAAATGTACGTTTAAGGATATAAAGATCTATATTTAATGAGTTACAGTGGAAAGAAGTGCTTGGAAATAGTAATATAAACAGAAATTTCAATTTTTCTATTAACGGAAAATATCAGTTAATGATACAGAAAATATACTGTGAATAAACGGAATTTTCCGTTTTATCATTTACAGAAAAGTCCGTCAAACGTCCGTTAAAAAAAACAGAAAATGTACTGGCAGAAAATTACCAGGACATTTTCCGTTTTTCTACGGAATATTTTTTTACAGTGTTGCATATAATTACATTTTTTGCTTGATGCATAAAGTTAAGATTAAAACTAATAAAACAAGTTATAAAAAGGGACTTTTGTATTTTTGTATGTCTACATTTTGTATGATGGATTATGTAGAAAAAGTAGAACTGGGCTGAAAGTTCTATCACTTTATCACCTATTCAGGTTGTAAATCGTGTTTTTAAAAAGTAACTAAGTAATTAATTACTTTTGAAAATAAGTAATCAGTAAAGTAACGGGATTACTTTTGGGGGGAAGTAATTAGTTACTGATTCAAGTAACTTGACCAACACTGGTGATGAGCACCATGAGGAAGAATCAAAACAGTATTTCTTTACTGTTTTGATTCTTCCTCAAAGCGCTCACGAGGACAGAAAACCAAACCAGTGACATGAATCATGCTCAAAATGTCAAACTCTGAGAAACAGATCAAAGAGCGTCTTTATTTCTCTCACACTCACAGTGAACTAGAGCAGGGAGTTTTTCTGATGTCACCACTGGAGGGCGCTGTGGACCAGCTGGTCCCAGCTCCAGCTTGGTTTCGCACCAGTACTGAGCTCCATCATCTTCTCTACTGGGAGTGATGTTCAGAGTGAAGGTCTCATTCACTGGTTTCTTCTGTTCACTGTTGGACTGTAGGTGACCCAGTGCTGTGTTTCCTCTGTAGAAGGTCACAGTGAGGCTTTGAACAGGAGCTACGTTCTGTACGCTACACTGCAGGGTGTACTGCTGATTCTCAAACATCATCTCAGTGTGGTTTACAAAGCTGATGGAGACACTTCCTGGAGGCGCTGAGAAGACAGGGAAAGAAAGAGTAACACAGGTAGATGTCAGTCAGTAACCGCTGAGCTCACGAATCCGTCTGTGTATTTACACACAGAGGTCGAATTTGGTCTGATTGTAAACAGCCTTTAAAGTTAAATGTTGCTACCAGGGGCGTCATAGTGGAGGCAAAAGTGATGCTCAGATAAAGACACCCAAGGAGCCAAAGGAAGGAGGCAGCCGCAGGTCTCTCTCTTAAGGATGTAACACAAGATGAGCTCATACGGTGGCAATTAAACGTTATTAAAACAGCAAATAGCTTTTATCGGTGTGGTTGGTTTTAAGGTTGATTTAAAAAATTGCGTTCTTTTCTAAACAGAGGAGAGTTCAGCTTTTTTCATTATATATATCACAGAAAACGAAGACGTCATTTATTCATTGTTGAAAATCAGCGCAGTTAGAAGTAAACTGTGTGTCGGAAACATTAATAGATCAGTTCGCCCGCTTGTTTGAAATATTATGAGTAAGCCACAGGACCACAGGCAATAATCTGGGAGTGGGCAAAAAGACGTGATAGAGGCGGATGGAGGTGAAGAGAGCGTGGAAAATAAAGGTTTTCTACCACAGAGAAGAGCTTTTGCGTAAGTGGTGAAAATGGTTTTCGGGCCTGTTTCAAACATTAAAGGAGAGAGAATCGGGCCATGACGTCAGAAACTCCGACAGCCCGTTCTTTATGGGCGTTACCTATTTTCAAAGAGCCAATAGGGAACGTTCTTGTGGGCGGGGCCTGATTCAAAGATGAAAGGCAAGAGAACCAGGCCGTGACGTCACAGTCAACTCAAGTCTATAAATTGCAGGTGAAACCCACACTGGACCAGACTTACTTATAGTCACGAGCGATTCACTGGATGAGATTTTGTTCTGCTACCCTCAGTCACATTTGAATGTCTGACTCATTGTAACATCGTAGCTTAAATGTCAAAAACGAGTGACCAACAAGCAAAACCAGAATTAGTGTGCACTATGCCAAAGAGTACACTGGGCGACCTGAAGGTCGAGGAGGAAGAAAATAAGAAAGTCCTGGAAGAGGAGAAGACAATGGTAGAGGACGCAAAGAAACAAACTGAACAGGAAAAACAAGTGTTAGAAGAAGTGCAGTTTGTATTCAAAGATGAGACCAACCAGGCTGAAGTATCAGCTTTGGAAAAGACACTGAAGCTGCAGAAGAAGGTGCGCGTCAACTGGGTTGTTCAGTTGGTGGTTTTACTGGCCAAAGAAAAGGTCTCCTCCAAATACAAGATCTTCACAGAGCGCCTCACTCCTGACTGCATCAGCCGTCGTCTGACTGAGAAAATCTGGCCTGAAGTTGAGGAGAAACACTTGAATTTATCCCACGACAGCATTTTCAATGTGGGCAAGGCCATTCTCAAAGATCTTTGCAAAACACACAACTGCAAAGAAAACCTTTTGATCTTTAATCTGAGGGAACAGCTTGACAATATTACCGTCTCAATCTTCACCAAACACCTGTTGGCATTACCAGCAAGAGTACTCAGTGTCTCTAAAGACAGGCAAGAGTACAAGGAAGTTGTAAAAAATGTGACCAAAGATCTGCTAATGCACGCCATCAGCAAAGGAAATGAGACGATGACAATGAATCCAGTAGCATCCGAGTTTATTGTAGAGAGGCTTTTCCAGAAGATCTGGAACAAAATTTTGTCAAAAAAGTACAAAATGTCCATGGAGAACATTGGAGAACTCGCCCTGACAATATACAATGAACTCCATGACAGGTGGGATTCTCCAATACTCTTAATGTGGTCAGGAAACCCAGTAATGGATGAAGCAATCGTCAGCAGCTTCAAAAAACATGCAAAATTGAGGAGCCAAAACATCATCTTTAGGGCTTTCTCATGTGCATGCTAAAGTCTAACCAACACGTGCATGTGATTATGTGAGAAAACCCTTAAATTGGCTTCAAATATTCATTTCAATTGGGCTTTCTAAATGTAATTTTGAAACCAGAGTGGTTAAAAATAACTACTCTTTTTTCCCAACTTCCTTCCCTCATCACCAACTGGCCGAGGCAGATGGCCACCCCATCCCAGAGCCTGGGTCTGCCGGAGGTTTCTCTCTTTATAAGTGAGTTTTTCCTTCCCACTGTCGCCAAAGTGCTTGCTCTAGGGGGTTGGAGTCTTTGTGCATTATTGTAGGGTCTTGACTTTACAATATAAAGCACCATGAGGGAAGTGTTGTTGGGATTTGGTGCTGTTTCTTAACTCAAAAAGTCCAGTTACAACAGGACATTTTGAGTTAAAAAACAAAAAAAACAAAATAAAAAAATAAAATGAAATGAAAAAAAAACTTTGAATTTGTGCTTTGTTTCATTTACTGTTTAAGAAGTTTGTTCTTCCTGCAACTTTTAAAAACAACAAACAACAAATAGCTGAGCTGTTGGATTTACTAAGTGCATCCAAGAATACAAACAAGCAGTCCTCACACACATTTGAGAAAAACTGAGAGACCTTTGAATCTTTATAGCTTACTGAATATTCACCTCTTTACTTTGTCTGCATGTGTCCACTTTTTGTCTTTTTCTATTTGTATTATTCTCATTTCAAAGACATTCAAAGCTATTTGGAGACATGCAGAGTTCCTTAAAGATGAACCTAATATAATTACACCAGTTGTTTAACTGAGGTAATCACGCTTTCCCCCACAGTCCTACGATTTTTCCCTTTTTCTGTAAAGCAATTGCATATAATTAAATTTTTGCTTGATGCATAAAGTTAAGATTAAAACTAATAAAACAAGTTATAAAAAGGGACTTTTGTATTTTTGTATGTCTACATTTTGTATGATGGATTATGTAGAAAAAGTAGAACTGGGCTGAAAGTTCTATCACTTTATCACCTATTCAGGTTGTAAATCGTGTTTTTAAAAAGTAACTAAGTAATTAATTACTTTTGAAAATAAGTAATCAGTAAAGTAACGGGATTACTTTTGGGGGGAAGTGATCAGTAATTAGTTACTGATTCAAGTAACTTGACCAACACTGGTGATGAGCACCATGAGGAAGAATCAAAACAGTATTTCTTTACTGTTTTGATTCTTCCTCAAAGCGCTCACGAGGACAGAAAACCAAACCAGTGACATGAATCATGCTCAAAATGTCAAACTCTGAGAAACAGATCAAAGAGCGTCTTTATTTCTCTCACACTCACAGTGAACTAGAGCAGGGAGTTTTTCTGATGTCACCACTGGAGGGCGCTGTGGACCAGCTGGTCCCAGCTCCAGCTTGGTTTCGCACCAGTACTGAGCTCCATCATCTTCTCTACTGGGAGTGATGTTCAGAGTGAAGGTCTCATTCACTGGTTTCTTCTGTTCACTGTTGGACTGTAGGTGACCCAGTGCTGTGTTTCCTCTGTAGAAGGTCACAGTGAGGCTTTGAACAGGAGCTACGTTCTGTACGCTACACTGCAGGGTGTACTGCTGATTCTCAAACATCATCTCAGTGTGGTTTACAAAGCTGATGGAGACACTTCCTGGAGGCGCTGAGAAGACAGGGAAAGAAAGAGTAACACAGGTAGATGTCAGTCAGTAACCGCTGAGCTCACGAATCCGTCTGTGTATTTACACACAGAGGTCGAATTTGGTCTGATTGTAAACAGCCTTTAAAGTTAAATGTTGCTACCAGGGGCGTCATAGTGGAGGCAAAAGTGATGCTCAGATAAAGACACCCAAGGAGCCAAAGGAAGGAGGCAGCCGCAGGTCTCTCTCTTAAGGATGTAACACAAGATGAGCTCATACGGTGGCAATTAAACGTTATTAAAACAGCAAATAGCTTTTATCGGTGTGGTTGGTTTTAAGGTTGATTTAAAAAATTGCGTTCTTTTCTAAACAGAGGAGAGTTCAGCTTTTTTCATTATATATATCACAGAAAACGAAGACGTCATTTATTCATTGTTGAAAATCAGCGCAGTTAGAAGTAAACTGTGTGTCGGAAACATTAATAGATCAGTTCGCCCGCTTGTTTGAAATATTATGAGTAAGCCACAGGACCACAGGCAATAATCTGGGAGTGGGCAAAAAGACGTGATAGAGGCGGATGGAGGTGAAGAGAGCGTGGAAAATAAAGGTTTTCTACCACAGAGAAGAGCTTTTGCGTAAGTGGTGAAAATGGTTTTCGGGCCTGTTTCAAACATTAAAGGAGAGAGAATCGGGCCATGACGTCAGAAACTCCGACAGCCCGTTCTTTATGGGCGTTACCTATTTTCAAAGAGCCAATAGGGAACGTTCTTGTGGGCGGGGCCTGATTCAAAGATGAAAGGCAAGAGAACCAGGCCGTGACGTCACAGTCAACTCAAGTCTATAAATTGCAGGTGAAACCCACACTGGACCAGACTTACTTATAGTCACGAGCGATTCACTGGATGAGATTTTGTTCTGCTACCCTCAGTCACATTTGAATGTCTGACTCATTGTAACATCGTAGCTTAAATGTCAAAAACGAGTGACCAACAAGCAAAACCAGAATTAGTGTGCACTATGCCAAAGAGTACACTGGGCGACCTGAAGGTCGAGGAGGAAGAAAATAAGAAAGTCCTGGAAGAGGAGAAGACAATGGTAGAGGACGCAAAGAAACAAACTGAACAGGAAAAACAAGTGTTAGAAGAAGTGCAGTTTGTATTCAAAGATGAGACCAACCAGGCTGAAGTATCAGCTTTGGAAAAGACACTGAAGCTGCAGAAGAAGGTGCGCGTCAACTGGGTTGTTCAGTTGGTGGTTTTACTGGCCAAAGAAAAGGTCTCCTCCAAATACAAGATCTTCACAGAGCGCCTCACTCCTGACTGCATCAGCCGTCGTCTGACTGAGAAAATCTGGCCTGAAGTTGAGGAGAAACACTTGAATTTATCCCACGACAGCATTTTCAATGTGGGCAAGGCCATTCTCAAAGATCTTTGCAAAACACACAACTGCAAAGAAAACCTTTTGATCTTTAATCTGAGGGAACAGCTTGACAATATTACCGTCTCAATCTTCACCAAACACCTGTTGGCATTACCAGCAAGAGTACTCAGTGTCTCTAAAGACAGGCAAGAGTACAAGGAAGTTGTAAAAAATGTGACCAAAGATCTGCTAATGCACGCCATCAGCAAAGGAAATGAGACGATGACAATGAATCCAGTAGCATCCGAGTTTATTGTAGAGAGGCTTTTCCAGAAGATCTGGAACAAAATTTTGTCCAAAAAGTACAAAATGTCCATGGAGAACATTGGAGAACTCGCCCTGACAATATACAATGAACTCCATGACAGGTGGGATTCTCCAATACTCTTAATGTGGTCAGGAAACCCAGTAATGGATGAAGCAATCGTCAGCAGCTTCAAAAAACATGCAAAATTGAGGAGCCAAAACATCATCTTTAGGGCTTTCTCATGTGCATGCTAAAGTCTAACCAACACGTGCATGTGATTATGTGAGAAAACCCTTAAATTGGCTTCAAATATTCATTTCAATTGGGCTTTCTAAATGTAATTTTGAAACCAGAGTGGTTAAAAATAACTACTCTTTTTTCCCAACTTCCTTCCCTCATCACCAACTGGCCGAGGCAGATGGCCACCCCATCCCAGAGCCTGGGTCTGCCGGAGGTTTCTCTCTTTATAAGTGAGTTTTTCCTTCCCACTGTCGCCAAAGTGCTTGCTCTAGGGGGTTGGAGTCTTTGTGCATTATTGTAGGGTCTTGACTTTACAATATAAAGCACCATGAGGGAAGTGTTGTTGGGATTTGGTGCTGTTTCTTAACTCAAAAAGTCCAGTTACAACAGGACATTTTGAGTTAAAAAACAAAAAACCAAAATAAAAAAATAAAATGAAATGAAAAAAAAAACTTTGAATTTGTGCTTTGTTTCATTTACTGTTTAAGAAGTTTGTTCTTCCTGCAACTTTTAAAAACAACAAACAACAAATAGCTGAGCTGTTGGATTTACTAAGTGCATCCAAGAATACAAACAAGCAGTCCTCACACACATTTGAGAAAAACTGAGAGACCTTTGAATCTTTATAGCTTACTGAATATTCACCTCTTTACTTTGTCTGCATGTGTCCACTTTTTGTCTTTTTCTATTTGTATTATTCTCATTTCAAAGACATTCAAAGCTATTTGGAGACATGCAGAGTTCCTTAAAGATGAACCTAATATAATTACACCAGTTGTTTAACTGAGGTAATCACGCTTTCCCCCACAGTCCTACGATTTTTCCCTTTTTCTGTAAAGCAATGCAAATACATTTTTAATACTTTCTGTCACGGGTTGCTCTGAGGATCCACTCGCAGGACTCCGGAGTGTGTTTTAACAGAGACGGTTTATTTACAAGATCTTCACCAAGTGTATTTACAGACAGTGCGAGGACAGTGCTATATACAAGATGTGAGAGGCAGGGTTCCAGGGAAAACAAGGGAATCACACACGCGCTCACGCCAGCCTCTCTCCGCTAGTGACCAGTCACTCCTTACACACTCCACACGGGGGAACACGGGGACGGGTCCGGGGAATCTAGAACAGAGAGACACAGGTTAACTTTCTGAGACGGAAGCGTGGGAAACTTGGGCTCGACGTGTACTGACTAGAGTCTTCACAACAATCCAGCGTTGAACAGCTGATCTCCTCCTTCTAATATACCAGCTGGTCTGATGAGGCCCAGGTGTGCACGATCCGGGAAGGCGTGGACCGAGGGCGTGAACCCGCCATGAGTTCCGCCCCGGCAAAACAGGGGAGAGGGAGAGAGAGAGGAAAAAGAGAAGAGAAGGGGGGCTAGGAGTGGAGAGATGCTGATCAGCGCCTTGCCGATCCCGCAGGTCGTGACACTTTCAGTCAAGTTTTTAATATTCATACAGGAATAAACTACAACAGAAACACAGTCACAAATATACAGACACCACATTTACATACACATTTAGTACAAATATAATGTTTAAAAGGAGTCTGATTCTTCTACTGATAAACATTTGACTTTGATTTCCAGGAATTTTCCACTGTGAGATTAATGGAAAGTGTACATTGCACATAGTGACAATGAATGACGGACCCGACCACACAGATCGCACTTTACTACACTTTTTACTCAGTTTTTGTCTCTTCCAACCCTCAGCCCCAGCTGCCAGCTACACACACACAACAACAACACAACTGAACTGATGGAGCTCCGCTGTGTCAGCCTCCCTTCGCAACCGTGCCACAAACCACGCCCTGTTACACACATTATATGTCCAGAAAACATGACTTAAGCTTCCCATTTTAGTTAATGTCAAAATATTTTTTACTGTGATACCACCAGTTTTGCCCTTCAGTGGCTGAACCAGTTTTCATAAATATTATAGTTAGCTGTCTGTGTCTCTCTGGGTATTACACAGCTGTGACTGCTAACTAGCTAATTAGCGAAAGTCAGCGATGTGGATAACTGGGAAAAGTGAGAACTTCATGGTTGTAGAAATTATTCCAGGACTCTAATAAGTACTGTATCAATACCTGTGTTTTACAGTTGGCTCTACTGTACACTTTAAAGGGTTTCAGGCAAAGTTACACTAACCCTAGTTTAAGCCTCAGACCTTCCTGGCTGATGCTAGCAAATGCTAATGTTAGCCTCTGTTTTGGGCTGCTAAAGTAAATACTTTTAGCTAGCTGACCAGCATAGATTATTTCGGTGGTAATATTATTGAAAGTATAGTTTCACCTCAGCACATTTACAATTATATCTATTTTGTAGCACATAGAAATGTTTAGTTAATATTTGCAGACAGACACATTTTCCCTGTAACTGTGTTTTTACTCCAGCATTTGTTGAAAATGTAATTTATGAAATGCTGAGCAGCATTTCTAGTATGTGGAATATTTTTGTCACCCCACTGTGCTAATGTGATCAAATACTAATAATTATTACTAAAAAAAATTCAATAATAAATCAATAACTATTTCTTGATTGAACTATAATGTAAGCGCAGTGCTGGTGTGCAGGGGATTTATATGCCTTGTGGGGGATGCTGACATGTTATAAACTGTTGTGTCTATATCAAGCTTTTAGCCAAATATGAGCAGAGATATTTGTATCTTTCTTAAAAATTCAGATCCTTACATATTATTTGAGAAATGGATCAACAGCTATCACTACTTGAAGCACTCTAAGTCCTGCAGTGGAAAAATATCCCTTATTTCACCTTTGATCACACACTTTGGTTTTCCAGTGCAGAGCAATGGCCAAGAAAAGGAAGGACTTCCCTGAGTGGAAAAAAAAGATGAAGATACAAGCTGGTGATGATCCAGAGCAGCTGGTCTCAGGAAATGAAGAAAAACCCTGATCACCTTCTCTACAGAAACAAGGTGAGTTTAATGTTGTGGTTTAGTTTTTCAAGGTATGTATGTTACTTTAATTATAAACTGTTTCTGTTGCAACAGAATGCTGTTATGTGTATGCAACTCTATGTGAATTATAATCCTTTGTAGGGCTGTGGGATATGACCAAAATCTCACATCCCAATATAAGACATATCTCTCCTGATAACGATATATATCACAAAATAGTGCATTTTCTGTAAATTCTGTGATTCTCGGGCCACCCGACTTATGTGAAGTGTTTTCAGTTGGGCGTCGTGTACCTGGAGTCGAGTGTTTTGACCGATGCGTGAAACTACATTTTTAGACATGAGTTTAAACGGCCGCCATTTTCTTTCTGAGTATTTATTTCACGGCGTGCTGCGAGGAAAAGCCTGTTCTAACGTTTGAGTCTAAGGATTATTTTGAGCACCTGACGGCTCTTTTTTGCTTTTCATTCGTAAACTCTCTCGAAACTCTTTCATGTGATTCTTGTGTAGGTGGTTAAAGAGGTTTGTCGTGTTTGAGTGGTGGTGGGGACCAGTTTGTGGCATAATTTGCATAGTACAGTTTTCTGGGGCGTGTCAGACTTTTCATAACCAAACCATGTCCATGCTACAGAGGTAGCCCCTCGTTTAACAATAAGGTCCTCGATTTCTTTCGACTGGTCCTTCAGTTTGGAGCTAGCTGGTTCTGCCTCATCCTTGCTGGCCATGCTGGTATTCTCTGTGCCTTCATCTGCGTGGTGACTGTAAGCGCCATTTATAGTTACTTGATGTTTTTATTTGAGGTCATTTGTTTGATGCATATTCTGAAATTTTATGTTTGAGAATAATGTATATCATTTCAGTTTATTTTTCAAGTCTCAACAGAAACTTGAGCTTTATTGTGAAAGGTTTATGTGGA
Source organism: Perissodus microlepis (assembly GCF_051167445.1). NCBI lineage: Eukaryota > Metazoa > Chordata > Actinopteri > Cichliformes > Cichlidae > Perissodus > Perissodus microlepis. Next base: position 2,900,195 of record NC_140471.1, on the reverse strand, counting down.
AAATAAACAAGCGGACGGCGGAGCCACACAATGGTTTTACCGTCATTGTTGGTAATGAAAGTACGCGTAAAAACAGTCACTTGTCCGTCCATAGTGTGGTTATTGTAGGTATAAGAGAAAGAGAACTTTAAGAAATAATATAATAACTACAGTAACCATCAAAATCATGAAAAAAAATATTGCCGTAAACAGTTTATTTTGCAACACCACAAAACAAACAATAGTGTATAATATGAAACAATAGACATTTTTATATCGTCATCTGATATATATCGTCATATCGCACAGCCCTAATCCTTTTTTTGTTTATGTTGTTTATGTTCTAGGTAAAAAAAAGTATAAAAATACAAACTTTTTAAAAATGTCTTGTTGTTTCTCTTTTCCTCAGAATAAATTGCGACTAGTCTCAATGGCTGAGATGGAGGAGCAACACAGCGACAAGGAAAAGCTGAGTGTATTTTATTTAAAGCTCAGATGGACCTTGATGTACTAACATGCAGGCTGCATTCAGGACTTTGTCACACTGGTATATGAAGAGTGGTAACAAGACTTTGTAGTAATTTGTCTTACTATTGTCTTATTTGTTGTGATTTAGGGTGTGTGCGCACAAGCAGAGGTTTTTGTTTGTAACCGTAACCTCGTTTTCAGAGTCTTGTCTAACATTTAATGGTCATGAAATATGTCAGACTTTTTCCTCTACTTAAACAGCTAAGGGCATTTGAACACCGTGGAGAGAAAGGTGTGCATTAAGGATTTTGAACTATGATGTTTAAGTGTTGTCACTGCTGAGGATTCGTGGACACAGGTCCTTATTCACTACGCTGCTGTTTACAGTTTAACTTTTCATCAGAACAATCACTTCTAATTGTACTTTGCTCCTCACTGACAAAACAAGTCCAGTAAATACACTTATCTTTAAGTTTGGGACAGTGATCTGTCTTAATTTATTTTGTGTTGTAGTTATCATATGGGGAAAAGTCCTGTGGTTATCCATCCGTCCTGTTCGAATAAACCCAAAGTTCAGGAACATCTTCTTTAGATCTCTTCAGTTTTATTCATGTGGCACCACTTAAACAGTCAACAACTTTCGACTCAAGTATGTTATAGTATGTAAGGTAAAGAGCCCAAAGAGTTAATCTCAGACAAATGTTCACTGGTGAAACACTGGTGATGAGCACCATGAGGAAGAATCAAAACAGTATTTCTTTACTGTTTTGATTCTTCCTCAAAGCGCTCACGAGGACAGAAAACCAAACCAGTGACATGAATCATGCTCAAAATGTCAAACTCTGAGAAACAGATCAAAGAGCGTCTTTATTTCTCTCACACTCACAGTGAACTAGAGCAGGGAGTTTTTCTGATGTCACCACTGGAGGGCGCTGTGGACCAGCTGGTCCCAGCTCCAGCTTGGTTTCGCACCAGTACTGAGCTCCATCATCTTCTCTACTGGGAGTGATGTTCAGAGTGAAGGTCTCATTCACTGGTTTCTTCTGTTCACTGTTGGACTGTAGGTGACCCAGTGCTGTGTTTCCTCTGTAGAAGGTCACAGTGAGGCTTTGAACAGGAGCTACGTTCTGTACGCTACACTGCAGGGTGTACTGCTGATTCTCAAACATCATCTCAGTGTGGTTTACAAAGCTGATGGAGACACTTCCTGGAGGCGCTGAGAAGACAGGGAAAGAAAGAGTAACACAGGTAGATGTCAGTCAGTAACCGCTGAGCTCACGAATCCGTCTGTGTATTTACACACAGAGGTCGAATTTGGTCTGATTGTAAACAGCCTTTAAAGTTAAATGTTGCTACCAGGGGCGTCATAGTGGAGGCAAAAGTGATGCTCAGATAAAGACACCCAAGGAGCCAAAGGAAGGAGGCAGCCGCAGGTCTCTCTCTTAAGGATGTAACACAAGATGAGCTCATACGGTGGCAATTAAACGTTATTAAAACAGCAAATAGCTTTTATCGGTGTGGTTGGTTTTAAGGTTGATTTAAAAAATTGCGTTCTTTTCTAAACAGAGGAGAGTTCAGCTTTTTTCATTATATATATCACAGAAAACGAAGACGTCATTTATTCATTGTTGAAAATCAGCGCAGTTAGAAGTAAACTGTGTGTCGGAAACATTAATAGATCAGTTCGCCCGCTTGTTTGAAATATTATGAGTAAGCCACAGGACCACAGGCAATAATCTGGGAGTGGGCAAAAAGACGTGATAGAGGCGGATGGAGGTGAAGAGAGCGTGGAAAATAAAGGTTTTCTACCACAGAGAAGAGCTTTTGCGTAAGTGGTGAAAATGGTTTTCGGGCCTGTTTCAAACATTAAAGGAGAGAGAATCGGGCCATGACGTCAGAAACTCCGACAGCCCGTTCTTTATGGGCGTTACCTATTTTCAAAGAGCCAATAGGGAACGTTCTTGTGGGCGGGGCCTGATTCAAAGATGAAAGGCAAGAGAACCAGGCCGTGACGTCACAGTCAACTCAAGTCTATAAATTGCAGGTGAAACCCACACTGGACCAGACTTACTTATAGTCACGAGCGATTCACTGGATGAGATTTTGTTCTGCTACCCTCAGTCACATTTGAATGTCTGACTCATTGTAACATCGTAGCTTAAATGTCAAAAACGAGTGACCAACAAGCAAAACCAGAATTAGTGTGCACTATGCCAAAGAGTACACTGGGCGACCTGAAGGTCGAGGAGGAAGAAAATAAGAAAGTCCTGGAAGAGGAGAAGACAATGGTAGAGGACGCAAAGAAACAAACTGAACAGGAAAAACAAGTGTTAGAAGAAGTGCAGTTTGTATTCAAAGATGAGACCAACCAGGCTGAAGTATCAGCTTTGGAAAAGACACTGAAGCTGCAGAAGAAGGTGCGCGTCAACTGGGTTGTTCAGTTGGTGGTTTTACTGGCCAAAGAAAAGGTCTCCTCCAAATACAAGATCTTCACAGAGCGCCTCACTCCTGACTGCATCAGCCGTCGTCTGACTGAGAAAATCTGGCCTGAAGTTGAGGAGAAACACTTGAATTTATCCCACGACAGCATTTTCAATGTGGGCAAGGCCATTCTCAAAGATCTTTGCAAAACACACAACTGCAAAGAAAACCTTTTGATCTTTAATCTGAGGGAACAGCTTGACAATATTACCGTCTCAATCTTCACCAAACACCTGTTGGCATTACCAGCAAGAGTACTCAGTGTCTCTAAAGACAGGCAAGAGTACAAGGAAGTTGTAAAAAATGTGACCAAAGATCTGCTAATGCACGCCATCAGCAAAGGAAATGAGACGATGACAATGAATCCAGTAGCATCCGAGTTTATTGTAGAGAGGCTTTTCCAGAAGATCTGGAACAAAATTTTGTCCAAAAAGTACAAAATGTCCATGGAGAACATTGGAGAACTCGCCCTGACAATATACAATGAACTCCATGACAGGTGGGATTCTCCAATACTCTTAATGTGGTCAGGAAACCCAGTAATGGATGAAGCAATCGTCAGCAGCTTCAAAAAACATGCAAAATTGAGGAGCCAAAACATCATCTTTAGGGCTTTCTCATGTGCATGCTAAAGTCTAACCAACACGTGCATGTGATTATGTGAGAAAACCCTTAAATTGGCTTCAAATATTCATTTCAATTGGGCTTTCTAAATGTAATTTTGAAACCAGAGTGGTTAAAAATAACTACTCTTTTTTCCCAACTTCCTTCCCTCATCACCAACTGGCCGAGGCAGATGGCCACCCCATCCCAGAGCCTGGGTCTGCCGGAGGTTTCTCTCTTTATAAGTGAGTTTTTCCTTCCCACTGTCGCCAAAGTGCTTGCTCTAGGGGGTTGGAGTCTTTGTGCATTATTGTAGGGTCTTGACTTTACAATATAAAGCACCATGAGGGAAGTGTTGTTGGGATTTGGTGCTGTTTCTTAACTCAAAAAGTCCAGTTACAACAGGACATTTTGAGTTAAAAAACAAAAAACCAAAATAAAAAAATAAAATGAAATGAAAAAAAAAACTTTGAATTTGTGCTTTGTTTCATTTACTGTTTAAGAAGTTTGTTCTTCCTGCAACTTTTAAAAACAACAAACAACAAATAGCTGAGCTGTTGGATTTACTAAGTGCATCCAAGAATACAAACAAGCAGTCCTCACACACATTTGAGAAAAACTGAGAGACCTTTGAATCTTTATAGCTTACTGAATATTCACCTCTTTACTTTGTCTGCATGTGTCCACTTTTTGTCTTTTTCTATTTGTATTATTCTCATTTCAAAGACATTCAAAGCTATTTGGAGACATGCAGAGTTCCTTAAAGATGAACCTAATATAATTACACCAGTTGTTTAACTGAGGTAATCACGCTTTCCCCCACAGTCCTACGATTTTTCCCTTTTTCTGTAAAGCAATTGCATATAATTAAATTTTTGCTTGATGCATAAAGTTAAGATTAAAACTAATAAAACAAGTTATAAAAAGGGACTTTTGTATTTTTGTATGTCTACATTTTGTATGATGGATTATGTAGAAAAAGTAGAACTGGGCTGAAAGTTCTATCACTTTATCACCTATTCAGGTTGTAAATCGTGTTTTTAAAAAGTAACTAAGTAATTAATTACTTTTGAAAATAAGTAATCAGTAAAGTAACGGGATTACTTTTGGGGGGAAGTGATCAGTAATTAGTTACTGATTCAAGTAACTTGACCAACACTGGTGATGAGCACCATGAGGAAGAATCAAAACAGTATTTCTTTACTGTTTTGATTCTTCCTCAAAGCGCTCACGAGGACAGAAAACCAAACCAGTGACATGAATCATGCTCAAAATGTCAAACTCTGAGAAACAGATCAAAGAGCGTCTTTATTTCTCTCACACTCACAGTGAACTAGAGCAGGGAGTTTTTCTGATGTCACCACTGGAGGGCGCTGTGGACCAGCTGGTCCCAGCTCCAGCTTGGTTTCGCACCAGTACTGAGCTCCATCATCTTCTCTACTGGGAGTGATGTTCAGAGTGAAGGTCTCATTCACTGGTTTCTTCTGTTCACTGTTGGACTGTAGGTGACCCAGTGCTGTGTTTCCTCTGTAGAAGGTCACAGTGAGGCTTTGAACAGGAGCTACGTTCTGTACGCTACACTGCAGGGTGTACTGCTGATTCTCAAACATCATCTCAGTGTGGTTTACAAAGCTGATGGAGACACTTCCTGGAGGCGCTGAGAAGACAGGGAAAGAAAGAGTAACACAGGTAGATGTCAGTCAGTAACCGCTGAGCTCACGAATCCGTCTGTGTATTTACACACAGAGGTCGAATTTGGTCTGATTGTAAACAGCCTTTAAAGTTAAATGTTGCTACCAGGGGCGTCATAGTGGAGGCAAAAGTGATGCTCAGATAAAGACACCCAAGGAGCCAAAGGAAGGAGGCAGCCGCAGGTCTCTCTCTTAAGGATGTAACACAAGATGAGCTCATACGGTGGCAATTAAACGTTATTAAAACAGCAAATAGCTTTTATCGGTGTGGTTGGTTTTAAGGTTGATTTAAAAAATTGCGTTCTTTTCTAAACAGAGGAGAGTTCAGCTTTTTTCATTATATATATCACAGAAAACGAAGACGTCATTTATTCATTGTTGAAAATCAGCGCAGTTAGAAGTAAACTGTGTGTCGGAAACATTAATAGATCAGTTCGCCCGCTTGTTTGAAATATTATGAGTAAGCCACAGGACCACAGGCAATAATCTGGGAGTGGGCAAAAAGACGTGATAGAGGCGGATGGAGGTGAAGAGAGCGTGGAAAATAAAGGTTTTCTACCACAGAGAAGAGCTTTTGCGTAAGTGGTGAAAATGGTTTTCGGGCCTGTTTCAAACATTAAAGGAGAGAGAATCGGGCCATGACGTCAGAAACTCCGACAGCCCGTTCTTTATGGGCGTTACCTATTTTCAAAGAGCCAATAGGGAACGTTCTTGTGGGCGGGGCCTGATTCAAAGATGAAAGGCAAGAGAACCAGGCCGTGACGTCACAGTCAACTCAAGTCTATAAATTGCAGGTGAAACCCACACTGGACCAGACTTACTTATAGTCACGAGCGATTCACTGGATGAGATTTTGTTCTGCTACCCTCAGTCACATTTGAATGTCTGACTCATTGTAACATCGTAGCTTAAATGTCAAAAACGAGTGACCAACAAGCAAAACCAGAATTAGTGTGCACTATGCCAAAGAGTACACTGGGCGACCTGAAGGTCGAGGAGGAAGAAAATAAGAAAGTCCTGGAAGAGGAGAAGACAATGGTAGAGGACGCAAAGAAACAAACTGAACAGGAAAAACAAGTGTTAGAAGAAGTGCAGTTTGTATTCAAAGATGAGACCAACCAGGCTGAAGTATCAGCTTTGGAAAAGACACTGAAGCTGCAGAAGAAGGTGCGCATCAACTGGGTTGTTCAGTTGGTGGTTTTACTGGCCAAAGAAAAGGTCTCCTCCAAATACAAGATCTTCACAGAGCGCCTCACTCCTGACTGCATCAGCCGTCGTCTGACTGAGAAAATCTGGCCTGAAGTTGAGGAGAAACACTTGAATTTATCCCACGACAGCATTTTCAATGTGGGCAAGGCCATTCTCAAAGATCTTTGCAAAACACACAACTGCAAAGAAAACCTTTTGATCTTTAATCTGAGGGAACAGCTTGACAATATTACCGTCTCAATCTTCACCAAACACCTGTTGGCATTACCAGCAAGAGTACTCAGTGTCTCTAAAGACAGGCAAGAGTACAAGGAAGTTGTAAAAAATGTGACCAAAGATCTGCTAATGCACGCCATCAGCAAAGGAAATGAGACGATGACAATGAATCCAGTAGCATCCGAGTTTATTGTAGAGAGGCTTTTCCAGAAGATCTGGAACAAAATTTTGTCCAAAAAGTACAAAATGTCCATGGAGAACATTGGAGAACTCGCCCTGACAATATACAATGAACTCCATGACAGGTGGGATTCTCCAATACTCTTAATGTGGTCAGGAAACCCAGTAATGGATGAAGCAATCGTCAGCAGCTTCAAAAAACATGCAAAATTGAGGAGCCAAAACATCATCTTTAGGGCTTTCTCATGTGCATGCTAAAGTCTAACCAACACGTGCATGTGATTATGTGAGAAAACCCTTAAATTGGCTTCAAATATTCATTTCAATTGGGCTTTCTAAATGTAATTTTGAAACCAGAGTGGTTAAAAATAACTACTCTTTTTTCCCAACTTCCTTCCCTCATCACCAACTGGCCGAGGCAGATGGCCACCCCATCCCAGAGCCTGGGTCTGCCGGAGGTTTCTCTCTTTATAAGTGAGTTTTTCCTTCCCACTGTCGCCAAAGTGCTTGCTCTAGGGGGTTGGAGTCTTTGTGCATTATTGTAGGGTCTTGACTTTACAATATAAAGCACCATGAGGGAAGTGTTGTTGGGATTTGGTGCTGTTTCTTAACTCAAAAAGTCCAGTTACAACAGGACATTTTGAGTTAAAAAACAAAAAACCAAAATAAAAAAATAAAATGAAATGAAAAAAAAAACTTTGAATTTGTGCTTTGTTTCATTTACTGTTTAAGAAGTTTGTTCTTCCTGCAACTTTTAAAAACAACAAACAACAAATAGCTGAGCTGTTGGATTTACTAAGTGCATCCAAGAATACAAACAAGCAGTCCTCACACACATTTGAGAAAAACTGAGAGACCTTTGAATCTTTATAGCTTACTGAATATTCACCTCTTTACTTTGTCTGCATGTGTCCACTTTTTGTCTTTTTCTATTTGTATTATTCTCATTTCAAAGACATTCAAAGCTATTTGGAGACATGCAGAGTTCCTTAAAGATGAACCTAATATAATTACACCAGTTGTTTAACTGAGGTAATCACGCTTTCCCCCACAGTCCTACGATTTTTCCCTTTTTCTGTAAAGCAATGCAAATACATTTTTAATACTTTCTGTCACGGGTTGCTCTGAGGATCCACTCGCAGGACTCCGGAGTGTGTTTTAACAGAGACGGTTTATTTACAAGATCTTCACCAAGTGTATTTACAGACAGTGCGAGGACAGTGCTATATACAAGATGTGAGAGGCAGGGTTCCAGGGAAAACAAGGGAATCACACACGCGCTCACGCCAGCCTCTCTCCGCTAGTGACCAGTCACTCCTTACACACTCCACACGGGGGAACACGGGGACGGGTCCGGGGAATCTAGAACAGAGAGACACACGTTAACTTTCTGAGACGGAAGCGTGGGAAACTTGGGCTCGACGTGTACTGACTAGAGTCTTCACAACAATCCAGCGTTGAACAGCTGATCTCCTCCTTCTAATATACCAGCTGGTCTGATGAGGCCCAGGTGTGCACGATCCGGGAAGGCGTGGACCGAGGGCGTGAACCCGCCATGAGTTCCGCCCCGGCAAAACAGGGGAGAGGGAGAGAGAGAGGAAAAAGAGAAGAGAAGGGGGGCTAGGAGTGGAGAGATGCTGATCAGCGCCTTGCCGATCCCGCAGGTCGTGACACTTTCAGTCAAGTTTTTAATATTCATACAGGAATAAACTACAACAGAAACACAGTCACAAATATACAGACACCACATTTACATACACATTTAGTACAAATATAATGTTTAAAAGGAGTCTGATTCTTCTACTGATAAACATTTGACTTTGATTTCCAGGAATTTTCCACTGTGAGATTAATGGAAAGTGTACATTGCACATAGTGACAATGAATGACGGACCCGACCACACAGATCGCACTTTACTACACTTTTTACTCAGTTTTTGTCTCTTCCAACCCTCAGCCCCAGCTGCCAGCTACACACACACAACAACAACACAACTGAACTGATGGAGCTCCGCTGTGTCAGCCTCCCTTCGCAACCGTGCCACAAACCACGCCCTGTTACACACATTATATGTCCACAAACATGACTTAAGCTTCCCATTTTAGTTAATGTCAAAATATTTTTTACTGTGATACCACCAGTTTTGCCCTTCAGTGGCTGAACCAGTTTTCATAAATATTATAGTTAGCTGTCTGTGTCTCTCTGGGTATTACACAGCTGTGACTGCTAACTAGCTAATTAGCGAAAGTCAGCGATGTGGATAACTGGGAAAAGTGAGAACTTCATGGTTGTAGAAATTATTCCAGGACTCTAATAAGTACTGTATCAATACCTGTGTTTTACAGTTGGCTCTACTGTACACTTTAAAGGGTTTCAGGCAAAGTTACACTAACCCTAGTTTAAGCCTCAGACCTTCCTGGCTGATGCTAGCAAATGCTAATGTTAGCCTCTGTTTTGGGCTGCTAAAGTAAATACTTTTAGCTAGCTGACCAGCATAGATTATTTCGGTGGTAATATTATTGAAAGTATAGTTTCACCTCAGCACATTTACAATTATATCTATTTTGTAGCACATAGAAATGTTTAGTTAATATTTGCAGACAGACACATTTTCCCTGTAACTGTGTTTTTACTCCAGCATTTGTTGAAAATGTAATTTATGAAATGCTGAGCAGCATTTCTAGTATGTGGAATATTTTTGTCACCCCACTGTGCTAATGTGATCAAATACTAATAATTATTACTAAAAAAAATTCAATAATAAATCAATAACTATTTCTTGATTGAACTATAATGTAAGCGCAGTGCTGGTGTGCAGGGGATTTATATGCCTTGTGGGGGATGCTGACATGTTATAAACTGTTGTGTCTATATCAAGCTTTTAGCCAAATATAAGCAGAGATATTTGTATCTTTCTTAAAAATTCAGATCCTTACATATTATTTGAGAAATGGATCAACAGCTATCACTACTTGAAGCACTCTAAGTCCTGCAGTGGAAAAATATCCCTTATTTCACCTTTGATCACACACTTTGGTTTTCCAGTGCAGAGCAATGGCCAAGAAAAGGAAGGACTTCCCTGAGTGGAAAAAAAAGATGAAGATACAAGCTGGTGATGATCCAGAGCAGCTGGTCTCAGGAAATGAAGAAAAACCCTGATCACCTTCTCTACAGAAACAAGGTGAGTTTAATGTTGTGGTTTAGTTTTTCAAGGTATGTATGTTACTTTAATTATAAACTGTTTCTGTTGCAACAGAATGCTGTTATGTGTATGCAACTCTATGTGAATTATAATCCTTTGTAGGGCTGTGGGATATGACCAAAATCTCACATCCCAATATAAGACATATCTCTCCTGATAACGATATATATCACAAAATAGTGCATTTTCTGTAAATTCTGTGATTCTCGGGCAACCCGACTTATGTGAAGTGTTTTCAGTTGGGCGTCGTGTACCTGGAGTCGAGTGTTTTGACCGATGCGTGAAACTACATTTTTAGACATGAGTTTAAACGGCCGCCATTTTCTTTCTGAGTATTTATTTCACGGCGTGCTGCGAGGAAAAGCCTGTTCTAACGTTTGAGTCTAAGGATTATTTTGAGCACCTGACGGCTCTTTTTTGCTTTTCATTCGTAAACTCTCTCGAAACTCTTTCATGTGATTCTTGTGTAGGTGGTTAAAGAGGTTTGTCGTGTTTGAGTGGTGGTGGGGACCAGTTTGTGGCATAATTTGCATAGTACAGTTTTCTGGGGCGTGTCAGACTTTTCATAACCAAACCATGTCCATGCTACAGAGGTAGCCCCTCGTTTAACAATAAGGTCCTCGATTTCTTTCGACTGGTCCTTCAGTTTGGAGCTAGCTGGTTCTGCCTCATCCTTGCTGGCCATGCTGGTATTCTCTGTGCCTTCATCTGCGTGGTGACTGTAAGCGCCATTTATAGTTACTTGATGTTTTTATTTGAGGTCATTTGTTTGATGCATATTCTGAAATTTTATGTTTGAGAATAATGTATATCATTTCAGTTTATTTTGAAAAGTCTCAACAGAAACTTGAGCTTTATTGTGAAAGGTTTATGTGGAAAATAAACAAGCGGACGGCGGAGCCACACAATGGTTTTACCGTCATTGTTGGTAATGAAAGTACGCGTAAAAACAGTCACTTGTCCGTCCATAGTGTGGTTATTGTAGGTATAAGAGAAAGAGAACTTTAAGAAATAATATAATAACTACAGTAACCATCAAAATCATGAAAAAAAATATTGCCGTAAACAGTTTATTTTGCAACACCACAAAACAAACAATAGTGTATAATATGAAACAATAGACATTTTTATATCGTCATCTGATATATATCGTCATATCGCACAGCCCTAATCCTTTTTTTGTTTATGTTGTTTATGTTCTAGGTAAAAAAAAGTATAAAAATACAAACTTTTTAAAAATGTCTTGTTGTTTCTCTTTTCCTCAGAATAAATTGCGACTAGTCTCAATGGCTGAGATGGAGGAGCAACACAGCGACAAGGAAAAGCTGAGTGTATTTTATTTAAAGCTCAGATGGACCTTGATGTACTAACATGCAGGCTGCATTCAGGACTTTGTCACACTGGTATATGAAGAGTGGTAACAAGACTTTGTAGTAATTTGTCTTACTATTGTCTTATTTGTTGTGATTTAGGGTGTGTGCGCACAAGCAGAGGTTTTTGTTTGTAACCGTAACCTCGTTTTCAGAGTCTTGTCTAACATTTAATGGTCATGAAATATGTCAGACTTTTTCCTCTACTTAAACAGCTAAGGGCATTTGAACACCGTGGAGAGAAAGGTGTGCATTAAGGATTTTGAACTATGATGTTTAAGTGTTGTCACTGCTGAGGATTCGTGGACACAGGTCCTTATTCACTACGCTGCTGTTTACAGTTTAACTTTTCATCAGAACAATCACTTCTAATTGTACTTTGCTCCTCACTGACAAAACAAGTCCAGTAAATACACTTATCTTTAAGTTTGGGACAGTGATCTGTCTTAATTTATTTTGTGTTGTAGTTATCATATGGGGAAAAGTCCTGTGGTTATCCATCCGTCCTGTTCGAATAAACCCAAAGTTCAGGAACATCTTCTTTAGATCTGTTCAGTTTTATTCATGTGGCACCACTTAAACAGTCAACAACTTTCGACTCAAGTATGTTATAGTATGTAAGGTAAAGAGCCCAAAGAGTTAATCTCAGACAAATGTTCACACAAATGTGAATTACATTCACTTCATTAATGAAGTGAATGTAATTCAGTAATCAAAGGTGTTTGGCTATAACTGACTACATGTGTATACTGTATCATAAGTGGACAGACATGGATGTAAACCACACCTTAACCATTTGGCTGAGGCAAAACTACCACAAGGCAGTGATTCTAACTAAAAGGTACTCTGGATATTATTAAATGTGAACATATCGTTAAATATGACATTTTTTGTTTGTCAGGTGTCCTGTTTGAAGAAAACACTTGGTAGCCACTTGAATGAATAAACTCATTTACATGAGGGCAACCTGATTTCAAGGAAATAAAAATGCTCAAATTTGAAAGCTTGTGAGTTATTTTGTTCATGTATCAGCTGTTTAGTCGTTTTATGACAAGATGGATGCTGTCGTTATATTTTAGTATAGTGTTTGAGTTAAGGAGAATAAAAGAATATTTAACATTAATTGTACCAATGTTGTTGTGTACGAAGCACAAATTAATTTAAGTTTTAATTCATGAATTTTTGATTACATGGTGTACTAGGTTGTAATTGCATAGAAATGTACGTTTAAGGATATAAAGAACTATATTTAATGAGTTACAGTGGAAAGAAGTGCTTGGAAATAGTAATATAAACAGAAATTTCAATTTTTCTATTAACGGAAAATATCAGTTAATGATACAGAAAATATACTGTGAATAAACGGAATTTTCCGTTTTATCATTTACAGAAAAGTCCGTCAAATGTCCGTTAAAAAAAACAGAAAATGTACTGGCAGAAAATTACCAGGACATTTTCCGTTTTTCTACGGAATATTTTTTACAGTGTTGCATATAATTAAATTTTTTGCTTGATGCATAAAGTTAAGATTAAAACTAATAAAACAAGTTATAAAAAGGGACTTTTGTATTTTTGTATGTCTACATTTTGTATGATGGATTATGTAGAAAAAGTAGAACTGGGCTGAAAGTTCTATCACTTTATCACCTATTCAGGTTGTAAATCGTGTTTTTAAAAAGTAACTAAGTAATTAATTACTTTTGAAAATAAGTAATCAGTAAAGTAACGGGATTACTTTTGGGGGGAAGTAATTAGTTACTGATTACTTTTTTCAAGTAACTTGACCAACACTGGTGATGAGCACCATGAGGAAGAATCAAAACAGTATTTCTTTACTGTTTTGATTCTTCCTCAAAGCGCTCACGAGGACAGAAAACCAAACCAGTGACATGAATCATGCTCA